>NC_047027.1:23832245-24516448 GCF_902652985.1 Pecten maximus
AGGCGAGGTCTTCTTGTAGTAGTTGGTTTCTACATCACTAAACAACATACGGGATGGTGAAGGGTCTTTCCCTGGAACACAACCACAACAGCACAGACTTTCCCTCTGTTTCCTCAACTTCCCGATAAACACAAACCGACACGGGTAGGGAGCGTCAAACAAGAACGACCGCGACAGGTCGATACTATATTTTATATTTATATGCAGTAAGATCGTGTTAATATCTTCATGGTGCTAATTAATTATTGACTTACATACAAATTAGGTAGGGTAGGCATTGCCATGCAGACGAGTGTTGATTCGAACTCGTATTTCATCAAACGTCTATTTTTTTCACAGCCCTACCAACATGTTGATAACACTGTGTATTGAGAAATTCTGATAAGTGTTTGTTATTCCAAAAAACGTCCGGCTCCAATTTGTTTCGAGTTGTTTTTAACATTTTTTTTCTCAAAATATATTGGATCCATTTAAGCTAACATTCAATATTTATATTTTACCGCCATCTGTATTCCCCTTCGGCAGACTTCAGAAATAAAATTAAAAATTTTACGTTGACAATGATTGTATTTTCGTTTTCCACTATTAAATTAACTATGCAGATTCCTTTGATAATATAAAGTTTAGTATTGATATTATTGAACAATATTAGGAAAATTATGCATATATGTAGATTTCTAAAATATAACCATTTATGCTTTGTCACTAACTTAATGTCAAATATTTCAATATCGGAAATTTGACGAAGGCCATTGATATCATGCTTCAGCAAACACTATTATGTAGTTCCATTTCACGTCACAAATAGCACGCGCAAATTATATGGATGAATACGTCAACACGGAACCCGTGGAACTTAGGCCTAAACAATAATTATCTGTTTCTAGTTACATATTCTAAAAAAAGGTATGTAAGTTTATTGTAGTTTAAATTAATACTATAATTTTGAATATGAATTTGAATCTTGACTTCAACGTTGAATGTCAAAAAAATTCTAAAACAATTTAAAGTCGACTGTTGCTTTCCGAAAATACTAGAGTTGTTAGGAACACGTGGAAACACATATTTCATGTGTTTAGCCTTCGGTCCGTATAACAAAAACATGAACTGGGCTTTTTTCATTCGATTATCAAGGCACGTGGATATATCCAAGATTTTCGTATCTACGCTGACAACGGTTTCGTTACCATAGTAACAAACCATTGATATCAATTTCCCTGATACGTGTTATGCTCAACGGACCTTACAGAACTGTTTTTTGTTGTCATTCATAGATAATATTAGTGCTTGAACTGTTTGTCGTTGAATTTGGAAGGTCTCAGATAGTATTCTCAATGCCAAATGAGGCAGTCCATATACCAGACATTTAAATACAGTTTTTTGTTTCAGTTACATAACTACATATACACGAGTGTACATTTAATGATATGAGATAATACCAACATGTATGCGAGCTATATAATCCATAATGGCATAAGCACGAATGTAATATTCTGTTTCTCATAGCTCCAATTCATGAAAAAATAAACAAAAGTTCACCAATCGATTTCCCTGTACGACTCTTGAATTTCTGCTAGGACGGTACGTGTTTTGCCTATGAACTTTTTGACGTAATTTCTGTAAGATATAAGCTTTATTTTTTTTACTCAAATACATGTACAAAACAAGTTACATTAACGTATATTTATCGCTCTTATTACCCAGATGGAAGCGCGCGGGGTATCTTACTATTGGGTGAACTTAATGAACTTATGTAATTCCAATACGTACTTAGAAGACGGCGCTTACAGGAGAGTGGCGACCAAAGATCCCATGTATTTCGTGTCAAATGGAGTAGATCGGGGAAGCTTGTGTTGAACAGTCAATTTTCAACCGTCAATTTTCAACAGACCATCCGTAGAGAATTGGTCTTTTAGTTGTCTTTATTTAATGACACGCCCCATTTTTAATGGTATTAAGGGTCCATATTCAACGTTAAACCTAACCCAGGGTCCATATTCAACGTTAACACTAACCCATGGTCCATATTCTACGTCAAACCTAACACAGGGTCCATATTCAACGTCAAACCTAACCCAGGGTCCATATTCAACGTTAAAGACTTATTTAGGATGAGTTTTAAATAGAGGTCCATTTTTAACGCTACGCCGGCAGACTTCGTGAAAGCGAGTCTGTTACCACTGTGTCATCTAGCCCCTTTGTCTCACTTACGACCGCCCTCACCAACCCACCCACCCTCAGCCGCCCTCACACACCCCCGCACACCCACGCACACACACCACTCGATGTATTCATGTAGAGTATGTGACAGCTTGTATACAAGCTAGTGTCATTCCTATGTGTGCGCGACTCGACGATCAAACCAATGTATTGACTTTATTTAAAGTCAGATTCCGTTAGAGAACATGTAACAACGATATCAAAGCTTGTACATACTGCTCTGGACACGCAATTCTAAACAAGTTCCCGTCATCCAACAATTTTAGCAATTAATTTCGAATTCTATTTATGTTGCAGGCATTGGATATTGTGAAAACACGACAATGGGACTAACACCACACCGAAAACTAATTAAGATACCAATTAGTCCACTGGTGTAGATAAGGCACTAAAGCACACGTGTGGTATTGGTTTAATTATCAGCACGTGCACAATACGTGGTAGGCCACTGGAAAACAACATATACATCAAAAATGTCGTTCTATAGGTTCTTTTGATCTTTTTACTAGATGTCAGAAATCAAACAATGCGGACACATGGGCGCAGCCATCTTGATATACCGTTTCTGTTTTCCAGCCAAAGAAGAGCTCATTAATAAGAGGCATTTTGATTTTTCGATAAACAATATGAATATTCATGTTCTCAAACCAGTTCTCGATAAGACTTCGCGGGGGGCGGCGATGTAGAGATTCATACAAAATCCCTGTGTGTCAAAATGCATGTATTATCATGAATTTCATCACCAAAAACACAGGTTCTACGGAATCGTTGGGCATTGGACAACCAAGAAATTTGAAAGGATTTAGAATATAAGTGATAGAATAGGGGAAGAAATAAAGGTATATGAGGATTGGAGGAGGGAGTAGGGAGAACAGGAATTATACAGAAAGTGAAAGATAGTTCTGAAGGAAAGAAAAGAATGGTGGGGTACTGATGGAACGAAAAAGACAATACGTATTGTATTAGACACACTCTGTTTAACAATAAATATTACATATATATACATATATATATAAACATATATCGTTAATATTTGTAAAATTTGATTTGGTTTATTTTGTTTAAAGTCCTATTAACAGCCAGAGTAATTTTAAAACGTGCTAGGATTTTGAGGTGGAGGAGAGCCGGAGTACTTCGAGGAAACCACCGACCCATGCGTACGGTCAGTACCTGGCAACTGCCCAAGGTGGGTTTCGAACTCGCGACCCAGAGGTGAAGGGCTAGTGATACAGTGTTGGGACAGCTTTACTACTTGACTACCATTAGTATAGATAATAATCACAATATGACGTCACAAAAACTCTGATGTCAATCATTAATTTAGTGAATGTAGATACCATGCATAAGTATGTTGCTAGGAACAACAAGATTACGTTATTGAGCGTTACATATCATCAAGATCAAACTCGACAAAGTATGGCCATAATGTTTAATGAATGTTCGTTTTGTATTTTTATAGTATTACTTTAGCAGTAAGATTGCAAAAGCTTAAATAATTAGGCGATCAATTGACTAGAAATAACAGTTTAAATCAACAAAACGTTCGCTGTCAAAGAAAACCTTCGATTTTATCTACAAGAAATTTGTTACGAACACATCTTCGTGCGTTTTATCAACATGTAAATAAATGATGAAAAAAGATCGCATCTACATACGTCATATGTTGCGTTCATATCTCTTTGAACGCAGGTGCTGTATCGCTGTGATCAGCGATAAATTGTGCCGTAAACAGACTAACTACAGACATACAATGTTTACATGTACAGCGTAAATATCACGTTAAAAATCTTCAAACATTTTCAAAATTAAATGATTATAAGATTGCGTTGAGGATTCGCAACTTACATCGGGACGGGGGAAAGTGCTGTTATGATCCATTCAATTTTAATGCCATATTAAGCTAACAATACTTGAACTGATAGCGAATAGCACATTTCTTGTATATAACAATCTTTATGTTGTACCTTGTCAGCTTGATAGTGATATAATGGTATTTTATACCTAACTTGAGTCTGCCGTTACTTATCTTAATGAAGCTAAACATGTTTTATCTTCTGAAACATATCTCAAGATCTTTAACTACTGGCCGTAAATTAGCCTGGAGAAAACCGGATGTTTAGAGTTGCTTTAAAAAAGAATTATTTGCAAATATACAAATAGGATCAGACACAAGTTTAAAAACTTCGGAACTGTCTTCTCCAGTGAATATAAATGACAAAATATACATACGACCTCAAACTAATAAGAAATGACAACGATGATTAAATATGTCAAAATTTACGTTAAAGATTAAATTAACAAAATGTAAATCGTAACTCTTAACGCAAACCTTCCTAGCGATAGGTATCAAGATTTCCGATATTTTATTGCTCGTATATAGTGCATAGTTTAAGTACATGACTTTTGGTTTGGTTTTGTTTAATTTTGTTTAACGTCCTACCAGCCAGGGTCATTTAAGGACGTGCCAGGTTTTGGAGGTGGAGGAAAGCCGGAGTACCCAGAGAAAAACCACCGGCCTACGGTCAGTACCTGGCAACTGCCCCACGTAGGTTTCGAACTCGCAACCCAGAGGTGGAGGGCTAGTGTTAAAGGGCCGGGACACCTTAACCACTCGGCCACCGCGGCCCCAAGTACATGACAGGCAATAATAGTTGATGATATGTAAAAACTATACATATTTTACATGAATTCTATGCAACTTTAACGTTAAGCATTAAGTAATAGTAATTACTTCACTCTGCTATAACACTTTGAATAAATAGACTTATATTTATTAATATATGTTTTGTATGGAAAATTGTAAACGTTCCTTTTTTGGTTTGTGTTGACTTGGGTTTTTGTGGTAATATGCAGGGATGTATTTCAGCTTAAATGATGTTACATTACTATTTTCACATACAAATACAAAATGGAACACATCTTCATTTGCGGGAGTCAGGATAGTCATCCCTGTTGAACAGAGGCTTCATAAAGACTATCCGTTCTGAATTTCCTGAGTGACAGATCATATCTAATATGCGCATGCCTCACTTAGGTAAAATACTGCTTAGTAGCTAAATAAGTCATGAATAAGTAATTAAGTAATAAGGGAAATTGATAGGTTTTTCTCAGGCAACAACAAAATGAAAACAGAGTATTATGTGCCCACGAAGACACTAGGGATACAACACGCACACACACACATATATATAGAGCTTTAGAATAGGACCCACTGTTTCTTTTACTATCTGTTGATCGCAGTGGTTGACCTAAGGCGGGTCCTACCGAATTGGTGATTTTCGTCTGAGTCAGTGCCTGGTCATTGAAAGGACGAGCAATGGGTAGCTGCATCCATCGAAGCCACATTTGATCTGATGAATTTCGTTTACGCCATGCCATATCTCTATTTTGTTTGTTTGTTGGTGTCCTCATATGCCCCTAGCTGTTGGTATCTCTGACACTCTTGTCCTAATATGACCCTGGTTGTTGGTGTGTCATTGCCCCACGTCCTCTCATGATCTTGGTTGTTGGTGTCTCTTTGCCCCACGTCCTCACATGATCTTGGTTGTTGGTGTCTCTTTGCCCCTACGTCCTCACATGATCTTGGCTGTTGGTGTCTCTTTGCCCCACGTCCTCACATGACCTTGACTGTTTGTGTCTCTTTGCCCCACGTCCTCACATGACCTTGGCTGTTGGTGTGTCATTGCCCCACGTCCTCTCATGATCTTGGTTGTTGGTGTATCTTTGCCCCACGTCCTCACATGACCTTGGTTGTTGGTGTCTCTTTGCCCCACGTCCTCACATGACCTTGGTTGTTGGTGTCTCCATGCCCCATGTCCTCACATGACCTTGGCTGTTGGTGGCTCATTGCCCCACGTCCTCTCATGACCTTGGCTGTTGGTGTCTTTTTGACACGTTCCCTATGATCTTGGTTGTTGTGTTTTTGACTCCTCTCCCAATATGACCCTGGCTGATGGTATCTCATTGCCCCACGTCCTCACATGACCTTGGCCGTTGGTGTCTCCTTGACACATGTTCTTCTATGACACGTGTTGTTGGTGCAATCTTACAGTCATGGAGACCAAGGCTGTTGGTTATCCTAGACACTCATGGAGACCAAGGCTGTTGGTTATCCTAGACACCCATGGAGACCAAGGCTGTTGGTTATCCTAGACACTCATGGAGACCAAGGCTGTTGGTTATCCTAGACACTCGTAATATTATTACCGTGGCTGTTGTTTCTCCTTGACACCTGTTAGCACATGGCCCTAGCTGTTGTTGTATATCATTTTAGTGCTTGTTGTCGCACTATAAGCGTCCATCAGCGATTCCAGATTACGTATACAATATCGATAAATACATTGTAGCTGCATTGTGTTATTGACGTAGCTAACCAAACCCGGGCGTGGACAAAGGGGTTAATATGTACACGTAAATATATATGCTACTGTCATAATCATGTTGATCAAAATAAACAGTAAACTGTAAAAATAGACACCCTATTCCTTCGGTTAAAAGGGAAATATAAATAAACCGATCAAAACACTGCTGTAAAAGCATTCACAATTATCGAATTATAAGTTAAGGGGAAAACAACAAAATCGAAAAAAAGTGACACTAAACTTTACTTTCATGAGCATTTTGAGATGAAGAGTCTGGATTATGTAAAGATAGTCCCATAAAAATAAACTGCAAAGATATAATGTATCTTTAAATAAACAATAGAAACGTGCTGTGGGAATTCGCGTGAAGGACGTTTAAATGTCGAAGTAGCTATCTTTAAGACCACTTCTAGGCTGAGAATGGTGATATCAGAAAACAACTGTCAGTATCAATTGATGAAAAATGCAATAACTTTACCACAGCTAAATAATAATGTAATAAACCCTTGGAAATTCTCAACATCAAAATATCAACGAAATATATACTGCTCCATGCACATATATCACGAGACAGGTGATATCTCAGCTTATATATATATACGGATACAAAGGGGTCGTCCTATTGTGATTATACAACTCAATTAATGAAGTCGCTATTTTGGATTTTCGATTTAGACGTAAAACAACTTCTAAACACAGTAAAACTACAGCGTAGTATGCAATAGTGTCATCATTTATCTCTCGACAACTGAAAAAGGACTTTTTTTGTGTCAAACGTCCTATTAAGAGCCAGGGTCATTTAAGAACGTGCCAGGTTTTGGAGGTGGAGGAAAGCCGGAGTCAAGGAAAAAGGACCCTTAATTATTCATTTTTATTTATTTATTTATTTATTTATTTTTTTTAGTTTTTGTTTTTGTTTTTGTTTTTGTTTTTTTTAATGGTTTACCTCTATTTCATTTTACATACACGAGACAATATACATGTGATATCTGATAGGTGTGATTATTCAGTGATAGAGTTATACATATCTAATATAGTTAACGATGATTATTACACACTAACAGATGATACATCTGTATCAACCATGTTACAGGTATATATGGAAACAAACATTCATAGCAGTTGATGCTAACACAAAACAGACCCAATAGACAAACGAAAAGACAATGGAAGTAAAGTCAACCCAGGTGTGTAACTAATTTCAATGTATTTTACAAAAAATCTTAAACGCTCTCTACCACGTGACATATTTACGTTTATGATTCAACCCGAGGCTGAATGGCTCAACTGACTTGCGGATCACCCTCACCATCGCCAGGTGATAGAGTATCTGCCACGATTATTTGATAAAAGAGGAGCAATACCTTTATCAAAGTTGGCAAGTTCTACAGCCATGTTTGTCCTTATCACCTATCGAACGGATAGCAATTTAGTGGGATTCTACAGGAATCCATTTCTTTCATCATCGAGATTTTGCATGTAGAGCATTCGATGTTTCCGGCCTGGACCATTCTAAAGGCACTTGGAGATATATCGAGAGCGGAACATTTCGATAAAGAAGATTGCATGAGGCATCTGCCGTATAGACTTTGCATCCACAAATTTCATCTGCGATGAAAACGAAGAAAAAAGAAAACAAAGAGAAAACAAAAACAAAACAAACCCATAAACCCATCATATGTGATAACACTTTCAAAGTACAAATGAAAATGAAAGCACAATCGACCAACACCTCCACGTTTTGATTGCAACGTTCCCGAAACATATCATGAGACACAGAATTGGTAATGAACACATGACAGATATATCACAAAAAATTTACTTACATTATAAAGTAGGTAGATACAGTTTTCTTACGAAAAACGGGTTGCAACTAATTTCTATCTACTACGATTGAAATAAAAATCCTCGAATTTAGTCCAGCTTTATTAGTTTTCTAGTTCTATAACGAATCTAGGATGTGACGAACAATTTTCTCTGGTCACATGGGATTCGTTATAAAAAAAATCGCTGTAGATATCACTAACTTACATGTATGTAATTTTGTTTGTTTGTTTGTCCATTGCATTTATTGCCCCATGAACCAACGGTTGTGTTTGGCTTAATTTTCTTGTCGCCGGTGGATATCAATACAAGATATTGGAAGTCCGTCGCATGCTGAATCAATAAAAGTGGACTAACCCAACGATGACAAATATGACAACAGTAATTTAACTTTTTGATAAATATGAACTGCCCCTAATAGGGTTCAAATCACACACATCGCCTGAGCTACCGCAGCCTCTTAAATGTTAACGCGGCTGACTGTACCGGAAGTTAATATAACCTTTCACTTGAAATGTCACTGTACATTAATATTGGTATCTGGTAGACGCCATCAAACTTGTTTCAATACGTTTGTTTTTTGAATCTATATATATCGTATTTGATCATGCAAGCTTGTTTACAAACAAATGATTCTGTGTTGAGTTAATCACGAGAATCAATTTGAGTATATATGTAAAAGTATACTCATCAAGCAGTCACTCGTCGATCTCGAGTCTACAATCATCTTAATGGACTGATACATCATGGAGCACACGGAAGTATAAGCTCTATGATGTTATTTTTCAAAAGGTTGAAATGTCCTTATCGAAACGTGTAGGCAGTATCTTCACGTAGGTCGTGTAAGCAGTGCGGTCCAAATATCACACAGCTGGCGTCTTTAGTTCTTGAAGCGATATTCGGTTTCAAAACCAAACACCAAATGTAAATGTCAACATTTTAGCGGTTATTCTATTTTAGCGTTTTTCAGTCTTGAAGAATTGCGCTAAAATATGATTTTGCTAATTACATTTTCCATGTGACATTCCTACAGAAAATATGAGAATGAGCTAATTCTTCATTGCGTTAATTTGTTATCATTGGGAAAATGCTTGAAAATGTTAGTATGCCAAAATTAATACCTTTACAGTATTTTACTGCCGTTGCGAAAAAAAGTTATATCAACTCATATAGATAACACTTGATGGCCCAAATGGATGCGTGTGAGGAGGCTTAATGTGGTAAGAAACCGAAGTACCTAGAGAAGACCAACGCGGCCGGGCAGGATTTCCCCATACTTTTTCACGTCCGATCGGGGAATCGAACCCCGGCCGTCCAGGTGAACGGCAAGTGTGTTACTACAATATTATAACTTGCCACCTGGCCACCGAACTCACGATACCGTTGAGTTAATTCGTCCCGTTTATTTACTTCTTGCATAATATTAACAACGATATAATATCAAAACGTATATCGAAGACACAATACGTAAGTTGTAAGAATATGTGCCAAGTCTCTTCAAACGTTTCCCAAGTACAATCATAACTGTAACTTGGATCGAATACCATGGCCAATGGTGATTTTAAAGTTTGATGGCCCGAATTTGACCATAACCTTGAGGCAAGTTCGGGCATTTAGGTAGGGTCTTCGCCTTCTGTTCACGTGGTAAGAATGTATCCATAAACGATTTGGCCACTGAAAGATACTTTTATAGCGTAATCACACTGGAATATCTATGTTGCTTTGGATGCATACTGTCTGTTTCATTGCTAGTACACAATATACCTTCGCACCATGTATAGAATCTTTGTCTTTGGAAGATAAGTTTGACGCGTCACGACGCCTTTAAATCACACTATATCCAGCACTTTAGTACTGACTTAATAGTCTCACAGGTTTCAATCAGTGTCTCTCTAGAACAGAGGATGTTAGATATAATATGCGTCACTCAACACTACAGCATGCATGAAGTACTGACGTACTAATCTAACAAGTTTCGCTACAGTAACAACTTGGGGGAGAAGATGTTGGATACATAATATGCGTCATTCAACACTAAATACAAGCTGTAATATACAATTTATCGCTTATATTAACGGGGCTGTCATGGTCGTGTCTTGGTTATTAGAGTAAAGACGCCATGATTTTAAGATTCATTTTTTACTATTGTTACACAACATAAATAAATTCATTCCTCAAAATTCATACAGAAAGAAACAAATGATAGGAAACTGTTTCCTCAAAAATGCCTCCACTGTTAAATGTAACAGTTATATAAGTTTATCAAGTTCTGAATAGGTTATGTTATCAAGAATAATTGAATTGAATTGAATTGAACTGAGTTCTTTGTTATCAATGTTGTCGGCAATTTATAACAATTCATTGTGAATCTATTGCTGATCTCTGTGGGTTTTATTGAATATTTCATTTCATTTCAATAATTATTTCCCATTGTTTTGATTTACACAAAAAATAAATTGTTCGCGACGCATGCGTAAATTCCATCGTATCATACTTATTTGATAACAGAATCTAACACACATGTAATGTTCCATTACGCAAACTCCGTTTAGTAATGGTTTAATTGCCGATAGAAGTCTCCCTTAATTCTATTCCCACGCATACATTCCATTTGTTTATACTATTTTGATATCTAACGAAGACATATAGTACATGGCATTATGTTTATATCATAATTTCGAACACATATTGTCAATATGACCAAGCTGTGTCGTCCTTCATCCTAAATTACTTAACGATAGCTTCAACCGCGACGTATCATGGTAAATCGAAGGTCTTTTGGTTTGGCTTTTCAGTCGATGAGTGAAACTTTGAAATGGCAAATGGATAAGTTCTATGGTACGGGTGCCCATGAATGGTGATTACATTAAAAGCTAAGTGAATTGAAACAAGCCGAATACTAAGTTGATATGTTATGGCAGTACAGTGGTCCCATTTGTTATATATTTGGACATTCTTGTTGCCTCCTAAGCCTCTTAGGGTCTTTGATGAGACCTAGATGGACTAACGGCTGTATGATGCAGTGTATTGTATCTTTGCACTAATGCATCTCAATTTGTTCTAATGGTGCTGATACTTCGAGTGTCCTTTGCACAATCCGTTGAGACTGCATATATTAGACGATATTGCGGATTGTACATTCCCAACGTTCGGGCCACATTTTATTTCATTTGAATAGTGACAGTTCAGTATAAACGCATGTATTTAAAGTTAAATCCAATAATGAAAATTATAAAATTTATCTAATTTCATTGTACAAATGTAATTATGAGTGTTTTGCAATTTCCAATACAGATTTTGACATTTAATTTTGTTACCTATTTTGAGTTCTTTCGTCGCCCCCTATGATCAATTTAGACCCGTAGCATCATTAGCAAATCCTAGAAAGACGAAATAGCTGCATGGTTCAGTCTAATTCTTTTTGGCTCTACGTAACTAGCAGTATCTTTTAAATGGTGTCAATACCTTGTCGTTTGGCGACCCTTAGTTCTAACTCCGAACATGTTAAGCAACACCCTTTACTTTTCTCACAATTCCATGTCAATAGTTTATTGAAACAGTCTCCATATGATAAGTAGATGCTCTGTAGACAGGGGGTATCTTAACCCTAATGCAAGACTTTGGCTGATTTACACGAGATTGAGTAGCACGAGTTTTGCTCGCCGAATGCATGCCAGCCAATTTGTTACTCCCTCTGAGCGAAAGACAAAGCAGACAAAATTGTGCCTCCCCGAAAAATGAGTATGGCATCTTGGACACAGTGCATGGCGACATAGCACGTTTGTCAGTTGCCTTTCCCAAACCCAAGTGAGATAAGCGTTGTATCTTTTCATAGACATGTATATCCACAATTTTTACAAGTATGGACTTTTTCTACCTCACCCTATACATAAAGAGACAAGCAACAAGTGCTTTTACTCGTTCTCAAAAATTGCCGCCAATTTAATCAGGTCAACTCAATATTGACGTCAGTATTACATACATCACAGGGTTAACATGGTAAGCGAGAGAGAAAAATTCACTCCCTTTGGAGTGAGAGGTGTATCTCAATCCTCAGGGTATGCTTCACAAGTTACCAAACACTTGGAAAGCCTGGCAACTTTCCCCCACCACTCCACGGCCCCGGATTGCGATCCTGCTGTCTCACCCTACAAGGCATCTTCGCTAGCCAAGACTTCTGATTACGTTACACTACACGAACCCTTGGCGGATATAGTCGTGTTCAAACTGTCGCGCCCTGGAATCCCAGGGCACCCAATCAAATCACGTTTTACGTTCAGGTTTGGTCTCGCAGTAAACAAAAATTGCAGCACCAAGTACAGAGCTACAATGTCGACTATGTCATGGCATTTTACCTAAATACAGAGACTTACAGTACTCTTTACGGAAACATTCGCAGTGTTTGATCAATTTATTTAAGTAATTGATCACATGTCTCATCGAAATGACACAAGCTTCCGTGTGTATTTGTAAACATCATAGATGAAGTAAATCGGTAACGCTCGTTTTGATTGGTCGAAAATTTCTTGCGTAAAGAGTGGTAATTTTGAATCTCCGCTAGATGGCCAGAACTGACGCCTATATCTGCCAAGGGTTCGTGGAGTGTAACGTAATCAGAAGCCTTGGCTAGCGAAGATGCCTACAAGGGGGCGAGGTGAAATATCCTATCAATTGCCGCCCTTGCTCAATGGGATCACCCAGTGAAGAATGTAAGAAAAATAGTTCCTTTAGGTGCCTCCTAACTGCTTTTGTTTGCGACCTTGGATTTGTGAGGGACGCATTACTATCGATCAATGTTCAACCACATAGCTCCAGGTTCGGCCTCCTAGCAGGTTCTAACTTATAATTTGTTTCCTTTTTGTTTTCGAGTATTAAATGTTGTCAATATCGTTTTGTACTGACATTGTGTATATTATTTTTCTCTCGTTTTAGTCCGGAAGAACTTAAAAAAAAACCCGACAATTTCCTTCATTGACAGACGTCATCACGTAAATTGATGTACAAATATATATATTTTGGCGGCCCCGCATGTATACTTACATGTAAGTGACAATTTGCTTATTGAAATACAAATGAATTGCAATACAGAACACATATATTCCCTAGGGTTCAATTAACAACCTGCTAGGGGACGGCGATGAGACGTAATCATGGATTTATATGAAGGCAGTACTTCCTTTATGTCTCAGCGTCGAGGCTGCAGTGATGATATGTTGCCCTAGTAACGACAATATATATCAATGTAGATATAAATTGTATTGTTTAGAACAAAATACGACATATTGATATAATCTGACGTTTGGCAGTTGATGTAGCCATAGCTATTTCGTTCTCTCTCTGTGTCCATTAGATATATATATATATATAAATTGTATATAAATCGAAGATTAAAACGCTAAATCGGTGATATTAATATTCGTTTTAAAGCCGTGGAAAGTGACAAGATCATCAACAAATCGTATTGATGAAATCCATCCTCGTTTGACGAGGGCTATTGCATAAACGTAAAAAGTCAATACAAGCACAAGCTATAAACCGATATCACGTTTTGTTGATACTCGAGTGTACAGTCGAATGAATTAGTTTACCACGCAAAATGTATATCGGATGTACACTGATAAGGGTGACGAACAACATTTGTGTCCATCAAAGGATTTTTTTTAACAATATTATCGCCTGGATTTATACACTGTTTTATTTTACCTGAATAAGTAAGAACACTGTACATCATTGTCTTGGGAGTTTGATGTAGATATTGATATCATATACTTATATTTTGTTTAAAAAATATGCCTTAAGTATCATAAAGATGTTGTTTTTTTCTCGATATTTGCAATGTTTAAGGTTAATGCTTCAAGTGGGGAGAAATGTTGATTGAAGCTTTGAATGTCTCTATTCTGCTACCTTATAGGTATCTATTTTTGCCATATTGTTTCATACTCAAAAAAAAAAAAAAAAAAAAATAGAAAAAAGAAAATAAAGAGAACACCTTGAAAATTATACACCTTATGATATCAAATGATATATTTTATATGCAAAAGTAGAAAAAAAGAAAATTATCATTAACAATGATCCGTAAACAAATCTGCTTTAAATGCTATGCAATGGACATTATATACAAGTATTTATATACAGTAGAGCAAAACAATATTATGGTATTATGTACTATTGCTTAATTGTCCAAGTGATGCATTACCTTTAAATGGTTTGAGTTGTGTCATCGTTTGTCATCAATTAATCTTATAAAGGTTACTGTTTATTTAATTTGACGATTTATAAGCAAGTCACATAATCAATACCTTTCCGTAACTACATAAATGGGTGAAACTAACAGCGACATTGACCTTGATAAGGAAGATGAATGTTACAATTGAGACAATGTTACAACATCAAGGAGAGAGTTTCCATTGATGCTTGAAGGGAACGCAAATATGCCCCCCTCATACTAAATTATATTGAAATTATATGACTATTTCGTCGAGTGTTAGAAAATTATGAACAAGACTAGCAGACGAAAAACATTTCACCTTCTTATTTGTGAAAAAATTCTAAACCTGGTTTCTTGATCACGTACCTGACGGTATTTTCCTGCGTTTAAATCATATATATCTTAAATTCATACTGCAAATCATGAAATGTTATCTTGACAATGGAAGCTTCATATTTATCGGTATGTTGCTCCGTGATTATACTGTACTTACCTGCTACGGCGAGACACTCTCCTGCTCGTCGTTGAAATAGATCCGAAATGAATAGTAGCAATATATTTTCTTTTTCAGTGGCGAACGTATCATTACCCGTCAAATTCGGAAGTAGTTTATATAGCATCTGCTATCCATATAAACTTCCAAAACACCTGTCCACTATATTCATTAGTTCTAATGTTTATCACAATTCATTTATACACCTCACACACAGTCGTGCGTACGGAAACCAGTTGATGACTGCAATGTCACAGCGTCGCACTGGGGACTAGACTCACCAATACAACAATTCATTATCGAAAAGGAACTTTCGTAAAACCTTTTTTTCTGAAGATTTAAATCGCTAGATTTTACACTGTTAGTGAAAATGTATTTATCACTAATTACAGCAAAATTCAATAGACTAGGCGTATGAGATATAATGCATGCTGTCGTGTCATGATTGATTCAATAAGGCATGATTGTTGATAAAAATATGTCCATAGTCCATTTTAATCAAATCCGACATTTTTGCTTGTTGTTGACACATTATAAGACACCTTCATCCTAACGAACACAATCTTTGACCTGTACGTTACACATGTTCATATCCGATATATATGTAATACATAGTGATGTCGATATCAATTTCCAATTTGTAATATACCATGTCAATATCCAGCATGAATACAGTACATCCGGGCACTTCTTCTCTTGTCAAACTTAATGTATTGCTCTATATTTACTATCAGTACTATCCATTAAAACACGACGGAATTCCCCTGAACAATTAACAGTACAACTTCATGACAAACGGTAATGTTTCAACTAAAATAAATAGCTTCATGTTTGTATACATTTCCATTAGTTAAACAATTTCTCCTTCCATACCCTGACAGTTCACAGTGCTTTCGTCACACTCTTCTGCATAAGGCCTATCTACCATATACCGTCTCAACACAGCTGTTGACACCGTGTATCTACAGATTTTTTTGTCCCGTCAGCTTTTCAGAATAATTTCATAACTAACTTACTACATATTGATTAATATTTAAGTTAATTATAATACCAACTCTTGCTTGAAATGAGAATCGAAAGCTATATTTGAAAATATCAGCAAAGCCAGAATTATATTTCAAGTGATTTTAATGTTAGTTTATGTTTGTTGATAAAACGTTAAGCAGCCTGTATATGGCACTCTGCTTGACAATTCGTATTAAATATTAAACACTAATCTGGAAACAGTACCTGGTATTCTCTGTAATGTTCTAATTCAACATTACACTAATGACTCCCAAACAGTGAATCCACATTAGTCACTCTTCCCCAAACATATTCTCGACATTTCGTTCGTAAAATAAAGGCTATGAATTTCAATTTACCTATCGGCGGTGATTGCCGTTGTTCCATACATATGTATTTAACTTCCTTGGTTTTCTGACATACTGTTATGCTTTACAAAATCATGTGTTTGTTATATAATGTATCCTCGAAGCTCGTGTGAGATTTATTTCATTCTAAGTAAAACGACAATTTTAGAAAGATCTTTATGGTCATTGTATTCTTTAAATATCTTGAAATTCTTGCATTTTTTATAAACATAGTTTCGTTATGCATTAAAGTTGAGTTGAATCCGAAATGTTCAATTAATCTAAAACTATTAATTTTAACATGAATTTGTGGAAATATCGACAAAGTCATTAAGTTTGAGCCTCGGTATGATATCAAGTGCTTTAAAGTCACACTATCCAATTAACAATAATTAAATTATGCCTTAATCATTTCGGAAGACATATCAATGAAACTTCCTTAGAGATTATCTTGAATCAACTAGATAAAAATAAATAAATGAATGCAAAAACCAATAAATAGAAATGAAAATAGTGCTGATAATCTAACTTTAGCAATAGGATTAAGCTGATTAAACAACTTGACAAGCATTGTCAATTTCAATGGAATCACTGTCATTTTCATTTCACAATAATCATTCGCAAATGTATATAAACAGAACACCAGATATTATACACATAGACCGTTTGTAAAATATAACGAACTTAAATAATGAATTAAGAATGGATAATCAGATGTACCAAAATTAACACATTATGTCACATTTAATTAATATTTGCATTTCTTCAAATACTCATATATTAATCATATCTTTAATGTGGCGGGAAAGTCAGTTTGAGTCGATACTGTGATCCACTCAATAATAAAGTAGAAACTATGACATCGTGATTCTCCTAAGTGTAAAACTTAAAACAGCAATCATTTGCGGGCATATCACTAATATATGCCATTTTAAAACGTCAAAACTCGAAGTACATATATGTATACAAACAATATCATACGAGCAATTATCAAATACATTCAATGATTGTATATACCACGGAATTAATGCGAGTGACATATCAAATTAAAGGATCATGACACACTCAGTTAGCAGATAAATCAGATACGTTCCATATGTTAGATTCTGTTTATCAGATAATTCATATTTATAAGAAAAAAAAAATGAGAAAATACAGAGACGGTTCTGTCAAGTATGATGCAATCAATATAAAGTATTTAGCCATCCGTACAAATATATTGGACATTTCTTATGACAGCCGTATCATATGGTAGATCATACCAGATCAGGTCATTTATGCGATAAGTATCGGTTGTTATCTATTCTGATTGTTCATAATAAATGGATATCCATTTTAAAGGGATAATTAAATTTTTTTTGAAAGTTTGTTCCTTACATATTATGCAGATAGAAATATCGCTTTTCGGTTAAAGATGCAAAAGCTTCAATCTGTGGATCGATTTTATGGCCTGCCTGCCTGCCTGCCTGCCTGCCTGCCTGCCTGCCTGCCTGTCTGTCTGTCTGTCTGTCTATTTCTGTCACTTTTTGTCTCGTTAATACAATACATATCATACGTTTATTTATTTCTGATAATCTAATATTTGTAATAACAATAGGTGGAAGATTATCACTACAATGCTGTTCATAGGAATAACTTGATTTGTGCTGATTGTCATTTTCGTATTATGTATAAAATTGCAGGCTAATTACCTAGGTTAATGTACTACATCAAGGCCAGACCTAACACGACGCTTTCTGATTGAACACACTCTTTTGGCAGTAATTTTCAGGTCCGATAATATCGCTAATACAACATAAATTCGATTTCAGCACAATAGCCTGAACTCCCTTGAGCCGAACAATATCGAACGCCCTTCTAAGATTCTGTCTTGATGAAATTGATTGCTTGGATTGCTATTTCAGCGCAGAAGCTCAAGGCACAGGTTTACTAATATTTCGTGAATTAGTCGCGAATATATATATATTTTTTTTTGAAGTACAAAATAACATTTTTGTTAAAATGAAATGAAAGTGTATCTTTTGCCTTATAATCTTGCACGGCCATCATATACGCCTTTCGCAAAGTTGTTGCGAAGACTGATTATATTTCTGTCTGTACTTCTAGATTTATTTGATGATCGATGAAAAGTAAAGCGATCCAATGTTTCTGAACCTCATACGACAACCGACGCTGTGTTTCCTGTCAGGTCCAGAAACCTATATTTTGCCTCAACAATTGTAAATTAACATACATGTACCAAGTCATTTAGCTTTGAAGGCACGTGCATTTCCATTGCTAGGAAACACGACACCGACATTCTAGGTGGTACATTTATGTCCAGTTGATATCATTCACGGGCCTAATATGTTGTGGCTGTCTAAGTCGGAAGCAGTTCGCGGGTATTAGATTTCGTGCACTTACATTCATTTATGTGTTACATAACTTGTCACTTACACACATTTGTGTGCATATAGATATCCGCTGGTATTTATTTTCGCGCTATATCTAATGCCCGCGAATAAAGCAAAATTAAATCTCGCGAATATTATCAATTATACAGTATGCTATCTATGTATATAATGATATTCCCCAGTTCCTTTATTTAAGCACCCCCTGATATGCCACAGTAGAACGCTATCACATATACTCCACGAGGGATTAATATGTCTAGTGTCTATATGGAATTGAAACATGTAACACCTTAATTCTCTACCACAGTAAGACATATAGTCAAGCATGCACAGGAAACGAAACACATATTATGATTATGAACTACCATATCCGCCCAGACGGTTTTTCTAAAAACATTGTAAATTGGAGCCATCGAGGAAAAGGATTTGGAGTAGGTACAATGTAACGATATGGGTTGTAAAACCTTTGTCGTTATATAGGGATACAGCCATTATCCTGATAACGTCATGACATTCACAATGTGTTTTAAGGAATTACCGTTTGTCAATATCTCATATAATATTTATACACTACTCGCGCTACTCTATAGAGATGCTAACAGCGAAATGATCAGTATAGTAAATGGTGTTGTAAATAGGCCTTTCATATGTCTCCAAGGGGAGGAGTATCGATTATACAAAATCACCAAACCGTGCCCGAAAAAAATTATTGTCAGCTTCATATTGTAACATTTTAATGCACAGGGGATAATTTAAAACTCTTGGTAATGTTGTCGCTCGAACTTCTCTTTGTATGTTCACTTGCACAATAATAATGGAAAAGGCAACTCGCTGGTTCTAGTAAAGTGACCTATACTGTCCATTTCAACACTAATCCTTGCTTCACATGGTGTCTTTACCCCCGGGACAGCCACAAACCAGTCTGTCAGCCACAACGAATCCTTTTCATCTCCTATATAGCTTATCTTGGAGTGGTCACTAGGACCAAATCACCCTGATAGGAAAGAGAAACTCGAAACGCTTTGATTGGCAAGTTAAATAGTTTGGGGACGATTTTCACCATTTATTTTGGAATGCAGTAGATTTGCTGGTATAAGAAAGGATTTATAAGAAGATTATTTCTGTTCGAGCATTAATGTAATCAGATTCTGATCCTTAATGAATACTAAAGATACTGACTTGCCAAAAATGTGTAAAATCCGATTTCTATTCTGCACTCCCCTCCATCAATTAATTTATGAATGTATCTATTTCATCGACTGTGAACACCGTTATTACATTGATATATGTATTGTAATGTGATTCTTTAGGTATGCAAAGAGAATGAAATCAAATTGTTTAAACTGATTAATGAGTTTTGAACTAGTGTTCCTACCTCGCTGCCCGGAGGTCACTTGTTCAATTAGGGAAACCCTGACTATCTCGATCTTGTATGGAGAACTCATTATCAAATGTAACGGAAAACGAACGTACAATATCAATTAGTCAAATATAAATGGAAGTAATAATAATGTTCAACGAATTTATTTTCGAATCCGTTTATTTTCGACGAAAATTTATACTGGATAATGAATTATTCTTCTAAAATAATAATCATATTGAAGTTGAACATGTAAAGTGTAGATTCTTGCAGTGACCTTGTTTCAGAACACAATTATATGGTGCCGATTTAATTGAAAGTTTCAATCTATTCAAGGGCAATATGTATTATTAAAGTTATCTTTTTTATTTAAACACACAGGAACTTAGATCAAACTTCACAAAGTAATCGGTCGTTTAAATTGATATTACTATATAATGTATAATATAAAAGTTTCCCAAGTCTTTTCAAAACTGCTGGTCTTCTTCTGTTTTACCTTTTTAAGGGCCACCATGCATATCTATATATTATCGATTTTGATAGATAATAAGGGTTTCGTTAGTCCCTGATGTTTTTATGTCACTTCAAGTCTGTATACATACTTGCCAGTTGGTTACAAGTGAGCGTTATAAACAAATTGCGTAAAGTTTAAAAAAAAAAAATGTTTACGGGAATTAGTTGTACATTATTTTTTCAACTAGGTAGTTTATTTTAGTAAGAATTTCTTATATATTTTGAGAAATCGAGTTGAGTATGTTTTGGTCAGCTATATTTCTAATTGCATTTCTAGATCAGGTCTGGTGTGTCTCACAGAAAACCGTAATTTTTTAGAGTCCGTGTTTTCATTTCTGTTCATCAATAAACCATTTATTGCTAATCTTAACCGTTTATTAATAGAAAATGTTTTTACTCTTGATATGTTAATGATGCTTTTACATCTCTAACAGCTGCTCTTAACAATAAAATAATGTAAATGGATTCACCATAATGCGCTGCCATAACCGTTACAGTCGCCATTGCACTTCCGCAAATGCGCGCCCATAACCGTAACAATCCCTTTTGCATTTCCGGAAATGGCATGCTATTATCGTAGCGCGTGACATTACCTTCTAACATGACCAAGACATCCGGAATTACCCCGAACTAATGGTAGCGACATAGACATGAGTCAGAATATTCCTTCTAAACGGATACGACAATACATCTCAAATGATCTAACACGAATGCCAATGTCAAATGGACGTTTTTTTTATAATAGTTCATTAATTTCAAATGTCACGAGCCTCTTATCGAACCAAATAACTATGCAACGGGTATATATATTTCCATGATTATTATAGTATTGAAACGAATATAAGATTCTATTTATCAAACGGACAGTAAGTCGTCCATAACGACATCTATAATGCAATGTCATTATTATATAATTTGTTGATGACGTCAAAATATTAATAAACATGTATCTTGCATTATCTTTGCCATGACGAAATAAAAAGACGAATATTCCAAGTGAATGTTTGACAGATATCATGTTTGGAGAAAGAGTCAAGCAATAAGTCTGCAAAAAACTTTTGATAGAAAGAAAGTTCATATTAGAACTGGTTTCAGTTAGTTGAAAATAACGAAATATGTATGTACATGTATCGAAGGTAATTCGCCGTTAACAAAAATGATGATTTGAATTCAGTTCACTTTTCAACGCAATTAATAATGTTAGGGGGAAAATGGTTGGAGATTATCTAAACCTCTAAATATTTATGTTAATTTTGATATTTTACATTGATAATTATCCATTTTTGTTCGTGTAGATCTGAAATGGTTACCAGTTCCATCAATAGTTCTTCTTCAAATATTGCCCATTATCGTTACTTAAGTTCAGAATTTACCCCGTGAGGAAACGATGGGATATACTATTTATGAAAACTGTATGTTCTTTGTTGCCACAATGTTTTACTTAAGATTTAATGACGGTGTTTGATTTGATATAATTGCATTTAAGTACACTATCCGTTGTATGAACGTCGACCAGAGCATTTTGAACATCACATCAACACTATCGCTATGCTCTATGCTATGTAAAGTAAAAAAGAAATATTATGAGACCTGGTTTCAATATCGACATCTAGGAATAAATAAGGAAGATTAGGGATGGCACATTTGATGGATAAGTATGTCTGGTTTATCTACGATAATTTCTTTAATTGATGCATTTTGCCGGCGAGGATATTCACCTCTAATGCTATGTTTGCGTGACCGGTCATATGTCAGTCGTCGAAAATCCCAGAGAGTTCAACGATGTCACCAACGCGCGGTGTCAAGGAGCACACGCTCTCTAAAATAACTGTTTTTTTATATACAGACCTATTATCTATATTCTCATGATATGCATCTAAATATTCTCTTTATACAAGTATAAATGATCAAAATGGTGGACAATCAAATGAGTTTATGAGACTAACTAAAACAGTAATTTTATGGTTTGTTCACACTAAGCTATGCCATCAGATCTTTCAGTTTGAACATCGAACGATCACTATACATGTCATATGTGCCATGAGATGGAAATTTAATGTTATGATTTACATCATTCAGACACAAATAATGTAAATAATCAATGATATTACCTGATGTGGTTTATTTGTATTGTTGGTACATGTACGTCAAGTCGTTCGTTGGGATTTTGTACACCCTGTGCATCTGATCCGCTGAATACATTTCAGTACACTTCATACCTATGAAAAGACAAAGTCATAAAACCATTAAAAAGTTATTAAATGAAGAGGCACATTGATGTACAGAATGTATACTTGAAAAAGGAAGACAGATACATCATACCGCTATTTTCATTCACTTAATCGT
Source organism: Pecten maximus (assembly GCF_902652985.1). Classification (NCBI taxonomy): domain Eukaryota; kingdom Metazoa; phylum Mollusca; class Bivalvia; order Pectinida; family Pectinidae; genus Pecten; species Pecten maximus. The sequence goes on from NC_047027.1 coordinate 23,855,316, forward strand.
TGTCAAAAGAGTTTTCGGAAGTCAAAATGGACCTGATGTCATGTTGTGATATTGTGACAGAGATATAGCATCGCTATCATTACGCCTATTTTTTATTTCTTTGAGAAAACCATAAGATATCCTTCTGAATAAGTGTAAGCATATCTAGAATTTTTTAGTTGGCATGTATAAAAGGAAAGCCATGAAACTCTAAAACATGTCTTATACCATATGCTATCATAACATACATTTTCTTAATACGTTTTGACAGAGTCGTTATAAAGTTTGATTAAATAGAATTCGTTATTTTACAAAAATGTCATAACATTTTCATTAAGCCTTATCTTTGCATATATTTCCGACATATTTTCGTCATTTTGCCCTCAATGCCAAAATCTTTTAAACAAAATTTTATGTATTGCGCCATATATGTATGCATACACAGTAGACATGTACAGATGGAGGACAATTTATGAAGTAACCAACTCTTATAGGAAGCATATATCAATAAATTATGTTCCAAAATAATGAAATTGTATTAACGTTACGAACGCTGTGGGTGTAATAAAACACTGCAGTTGTAAGATAAAAATTGATTTTACATTGAAATAGCGACTCCAAACAAAGTAATGAAAAGGCCATTGACATTTGAGATGTAATTGAGGAATTGAAAGTTTTTCTGTGGTTAAACGTGGGGTTTATTGGGTCACCTGAATTTTCACAAACAATGTATCAAGTCTAAAATAAAAACCAAAAGAAATACATGTTCCCGTTCGTCAAACATTTACTATTCTTTTGGTTAATATAATGTTTTATTAAGCACTTAGATTTTAAAATACGGCTTTATTTCTATCACAATTTCACTTTTCAAACAATCCATTTAACGTAAAAAAAATCGCCGAGAGAAAGTATATATTGTGTTCACATGAAGTTAGAAGCATTGAACTGTTTTCGATATGAATAACACAAAACAAGTTTATTAAAAATCATAAGAGTCACAATCAATACACACAATGATATGACTTCATATAGTTTCCCCGAGACTTTAAAGAGAAAATAGGAAGTATGCTTGCAGATGTTTCACTATGATACGGAAATGAATTAACTATTAAATAAAGTTTTATAATCGTGTCAGTGTAATGTTGAATTTTTTATGGTTAAGCCCCTATCATACTACTGTTTTCGTCGAGTAATTCAATTTCTCACCGAAACACATATATCCCAATATACAAGATATTCCTAACAATGTGCAAATCATGCACGTTGGTTTACTTCAACGGACACCAGGTTAATGGTTTTTGGCGTTTATCCTTTATTCAGAATGGAGGTTTATCACGTATTGACCATTAAAATAAATGCGAAAGGTTTTTCGTCATCATATCACCAGACTCTAGGGAGTTATTGTCGATACTACTGGCCCTTAAAACAATTGGTTAATTATAGTCAAAGCCCTTATCCTTCGTCTAGGCTTCGGCATGACGATAAACATGAACAAGCGTCTGGTATTATCCAAACTAACGCCGTCCTTCAGGAATTTTATTTTTTTGCCACAAAAATGTCTGAAATGAGTGGGCGGAATATTGTACGAGAATGAGATATGATCTGTCTGTTTTGTGTTTTGTTTTTTTTGTTTCACCTCGACCCCGTATTTACAGAATATTTTCTTTTTTTGTCGGATTATACATGGAAAAGACAGTCGCGGAGAGAAATAATTCTCTCTTTTTTGTTTTATTTAAGAACATCACAATGTTATCATAACACACTCGGTACTATGAGGATCCGAACCAACAAAGAACACAAAGCATGCAAGGCGGGAATCATTGGTTTGACAAGCGGAAATATAAACATTTCAATGTTTAAGAAATGCAATACAAGTGTACTCATTAATTAATACGACCCTACCTGCATATTTCCCCGAGAATAATGGCGTGTAAAACAATCGCATAAACTTGCCGCCAGTATTTTTGTTACAGTGTATTGTATTCACTTCCCTCTGTATCCGTAGTCACTTCCATTGTTTTTACTTTGGGAACAGAACATTTATTGATTTTTACTGTCATTGCGAAAGCCATATTGATGGAGTAGAAGCCTACTGTTCGAGATTATTGCATAGAGCTTTCCGCGTTTCTTTATGTCTATGTAAGTACACTGTCAATGAATTGTTGATTTTTTAGTTCGGGATCTCGGTTTGATTTGAAAGGTATTAAATGCCTTTATGAACTTTACGGCATTGACTTGTTCTGTCAGCCTGTCCATTGCATCCCACAAACATTCGACATAAAACTATCCGGGATTGTACGGTGGCCGATCCAGAATATTGGAACGCTGTTATGGTCTAGATGGCAAAACAATATGAAAGGCGTTTTTAGTCTTTGTAGACTGTGTTTGTTTGCTTGGTTGATTGCCAAATGAACAGTCACGATAATTTTAAGACTGTTTGTTTGTATGCTGGGTTTATTGTTCCATGAGCAGCAACAGCCATTTTGAGACAATGTTTGTTTGTTTGCTGGGTTTATCGTCCTGTGAACGGCCAGTACCATTTTAAGATGGAGACTCCATATGGTAGTCGGTGACTACCGCAGTAACCAACATACGGGAGCATGTCATCAATAGTATTAAGGGCAATGTATCTTGCCAAAGGAGACAACCACGACATCACAGACATGCTCATTTCTGAGCTTGTCAACAAACCGACAAGGGGTAGGGGGCGTCGAACCACGCACCTCGGATCTTCCCGGCGGTTACAGACAGCACCAGGAATAAACAGTAATGGTATACATCAAGAATACACATGGTACGATGATAGAAATGGAACAAAAAAAATAAGAACATTTTTTTTGAAAGAATGCAATGTTTCATCATTCACGGCGTAAATTGACAGCCATTACACGATAATGACTGCAAAAATATCTTAACAAAATAACAAAAAAACTCGCCCAAATCATTCTGAAACAGTTACAGAAGAAGTCAGATAATACCAACAGGATGAGACTACGACATCGTATATTGAAATACATTTGTACGACCGTATAATGTTACGTGACAACCATACTGCGTTATTATTCATGTACTTTACCGCCCCCGCCTGCTATGGTATTAATTCATCGAGACAGTGCCCTTCGGTGGAAATGTGGGGAAATGAAAGGTATACGATTAGCGTGTAATTGATTTGGATATAATATAACAAGAAACAGTAATGTCAGTAACATGATAGATGGAATATAAAAAATAAAACTGGAATTGTACTGAAATAGTTATGGTTACATTTACCTTATAACCCCTTAAAACCATGAAATTTAATACCCCCCCCCCCCCCCCCCCCCCCCACCCAACCCCCCCCCTTCCTCCGCCACCCTACCTCCACAGAGAAATAAACCAGCTGGGCGCTAACAAAGGAGTTTCAAAATTAAAGAAATTGATTTTGAACAACCCTAAAATTCGTCCGAAATATTATTTTTTTTAATTGTGTAAAGTTGATTAAAGTTCCTCAATAAATAAAATCTCCAGAGCGCTGTCTATGATTTAAAGAAAGTAACTCCTGCCCTTGACCTTGCCCCAAAAACCTTAAAACCGGCCTTCAGCGAAATAGTTGGTACTTTATAAAAAGTTTGATCGAAATCAAGCTGGAACACTGATAATCGTCAGAGGCGACTGAATGAGGTGTCCTAATTTTTCCTTTCTTTCTAAACAATTTCAGTTTCCCTAATGACTTCCCTTATACTGCCTTACTTTTGGCCTTTAGCTGAGGGGCCGCGGTGGCCGAGGTGTCCCGACACTTTAACACTAGTCCTCCACCTTTTGGTTGCGAGTTCGAAACCTACGTGGGGCAGTTGCCAGGTACTGACCGTAGGCCGGTGGTTTTTCTCCGGGTACTCCGGCTTTCCTCCACCTCCAAAACCTGGCACGTCCTTAAATGACCCTGGCTGTTAAAAGGACGTTAAACAAAACAAAACAAGGCCTTTAGCTGAGCGTTCGCCCCTGTGATGAAGCCTCTGGGTTCTGTCCCTTGGCCGAGATATGCTAAAGCCTATATATGCAATTGCTACCCATCTCAACGCTCGGCATTTTTGTGATAGGGACGAATGGTTCGAAAGGGAGGTACTGCTGTATGTATTTGGTAGTAATCTCCAGTGATGTAGCTGTATACGTATCATTTCCGCACCGCACCGTCCCCAGTCAAACACGAACGTAACGCTGCCTACCAGAACACACACATTTGCCCTATGCATGCATCTTGCACACATTAGAAACCGCTCTTCACTGACCATAGTTGTTAAACAGTGCAAACTGTATATCTTTATAATGAATTAGGTCCTGTTGATATATTCCAATATCTTTGCTATAAACTTTAATTTGTACTGATACATTTCAGTACCTGGCCAATTACAGATTCATATTAAGTCGACTGAGTTGTCCCTTTAAACACTAACCGAAGGAACTGATTATCTTCCATGAAGTATCATCTCAGCATCATTCATTGCGTAATGAAGTAACTGATTGGTCAACACAGTACATTGATGCTTACACGGCTTTTTACATAATTCACAAGCTGTTGCGATGAGACAATTTCAAATTCAACACATAATTTCATTTGATATCATGTTGACGTTTGACATTTTCCTCCGAGTTCTGACGTAACCCAGGGGGCCGCGGTGCCCGAGTCTCTTTCATTCTTATTTTCGTTTTGGGATATCAAAACATATTAACTTGCCAAAGACTTGGCTAATTAATTGTCGATATAAGGGGCCGCGGTGGCCGAGTGGTTAAGGTGTCCCGACACTTTAACACTAGCCCTCCACCTCTGGGTTGCGAGTTCGAAACCTACGTGGGGCAGTTACCTGGTACTGACCGTAGGCCGGTGGTTATTCTCCGGGTACTCCGGCTTTCCTCCACCTCCAAAACCTGGCACGTCCTTAAATGGCCCTGGCTGTTAATAGGACGTTAAACAAAAACAAACCAAACTGCAGTAACCTGCATGCCACATTTCAATTAGTTTGTATAGTTGAGCAGTCCAGAATACACATCCGTTGATGTGCCATTGAAACCCCACAACGAAATTTATCTTATATATATATGGAGCTATTACACTAATCAATTATGTTTTTGATATTTCTTTCTGCCTATTTAAATATTCTACATGATGCATCTCATTCATGTTTTTGTTCTACATTGAATTGAAATGAATAGCCATCTTGTGTGTCATCTACACGATTCTCCATTGACAAAAAATCCAAATTATTACTTCAGTGTCCCCGCAAAGAGATGCTGTAAGAAACTTGAGTGAACAAAAAATGTTACGACGACAAGAGAAATCAGTGATAGCCATTATATTAAGATATAATATAGTCTTATGCACAGCGGTACGTTTACATGTGCCCTTTTCAAGCAGTGCTGGACAAGACATAAGCCGTTTTCTCTGGTGTGACGTAGAACAGCGCAGAACAACAGAAAACCGGCTATCTCTCAGGCTTTACTAGATTTATTTTGCTGTTCCGGCTGCCACGTAAACATTAAAGTATCAAATTATGTTTTTCATCTTTACACCAATGCATTAAAAAGCGAGAAAAATGTTAAACGAATGCTCAAGGGCACACTATTGCAGGCGACAATCCCTGATACACGTCAAGAATCTGCTTTCAGTCAATAGGTATTGAAAGTAACACGAATGCTTAGTGTGAAAGTCTTGTCAGCTTCGAATACACCAGCTCAGATCTCAGAAATGATGCATTTCTGACGAAGGGCAATGATGATCGATTGAAAGTGAAAATATGCCTTGTATATTTGACATATTGCTGAGACTTACATACTTGTTAAGCTTCTTTTTTATCCTTTCAATTTTAAGCGAATATAGAGAGTCTTTTTTTCTCCGCCTATACTTGGTTTATAACTTGTGTTCTTGTCATTTCTAGATATTCGTGCTATTATTTATTTAATTGCTGGTGTATTTTAAGGCCTAAGACACTTAATATCGTCAATTACTTTCTAGAAATACAGTGGAACTTCGTTAACTCGAACTCGTAAAACTCGAATACTTCGCTTAACTCGAAGTACCTCGTCGGTCCCGGCCGAATTCTCTCTTTATCTTAGTAACGAAACTCGGAAAACTCGAAAAACTCGGATAATACAAAGTGAAAATTTGGTCCCAACAATAAAAATCCTTCTTAAAAGGATCGAATAACTCGAAGTATCATGTTTGTGTCCAACAACGATCGGTTGTAAACGCCGACATTTTTTCAACATCAACAATCCGTTTGTATCGGCACTACAATTCTACACTCGATTATAAGTGTTTCATAAATTCATGAAAGAAATTGTCGATGGAATCTTATAACAATAACTGTCGGTGATAAAAAGTACTGCTTTACTTACATCAGGCAATGTCCTAAGGCGGTCGCCGATAATAGTACACACGTTAGTCAACAACTCATCTACCCGATCGCTCAAGTGGAACTAATCTCTGACACACCGGTATATGTACTCGGCTAATGTATTTACAGGTGTAGAAATGAAACAGTCACCGGTGCGTTTTACATATAATCCGTGTTCAATTTAAACGGTTATTTGATATAACATTAATAATTTTTTATTCGGTTGAATTCAATTTTATCGTTATTCCTTTTGCAAACATGAAATGAACATCAGATCGTTATTGAAGTGACTAAGCGAAAGAAACTTTACCGAGACTGTTTATCGGCAAAACTACACCAAACTACGATTGATAGAACAAAATATTACATTTACATGTATTGACCAGTCTTTACACTGAACTGATGAGCGACAGAGCGGAGTTATAATGATTATATAATGTTGACAAATATTGACCAAACTTTGCACCGAAAACGACAACTCGCTTAATTCGAACACTCGGATAACTCGAAGTTTTCTCATGGTCCCGTCGAGTTCGAGTTAACGAAGTTTCACTGTAAATGTATTTTTGTGAACAATATCAACGAAACGTAAACAATTTTTATAAATGTGTTTGTTTCCCTAATAAACAACAATGAACGAAAATTATGTTTTTGCGATTTTCATAGTGATATTATATTAGCAAATTATTATACGAAACACCACATTTAGTTTCACCAGTTCATGTTGTTTGGTTAATACACAAGGGAACACATTCGTCAATCCAAATCCTGAATGAATTTAGTCCATATGATATTATTTAAATTAATTAATTCATGGTTTAGTGATATAAGATGCAGGTCTTTCTGGCTAGACACTTAGGTGCTGTAGATCTTAAGTTTGAGGTCCGTCAGGGCACAAGTCATCAACATGTCTCTGTCAATTAGTTACTCAGCTATACAGAAAGTATATCATGTATATACACAGGTGTTGCATAATATATATGTATATAAAATAAATATATGAACACGTATCGCGTATATGAACGTGTATCGTTCTTTTTCTGTGTCGATAAAGCATTTTCTCTTCAGAATGTATTTCACGAGTATACATTCAGATATTGTTCACCAAGAAAGCAGTGGATGTACTTAGGTAGGTGTATACATTTCTTAAAAACAAATATTATCATTACATATTGAAATCGGCATGGCCATCTACCGCTAACGCTGTGCCGATATCAAATGACATGTATTGATATCAGGCAAAGCGTTATAGTTACTGACACGCCAATTTCATCCTTACTATTCATCTGTGTGAAGATGACCGATCGACAGTTGGTAATTCATCAATCCACCACAGAAAATCCGTCGTCAGCATGTTCCCAATAGTAGATTAGGACGCCCACAGGCATCATGGTAAAATATCTTGAGTATTCAAGGATGGAATTGGTCCCCATCCTACCTGCGTTATATAGGCTATTTTTGCACGGTTCCTGAATGTCAAACAGTTCAGGCGATAGCCTTCAATGTTAACGACCGGATTTTTTTTCAGGAATGGATACTAGAAAATATCTCTTAACTCACAGCAGATATTTTGCAGTAATGGCAATTAGTATATTAGTAAAACATTAGGTTTATTTCCTCATACGATAAGGTTTGCTTTTACTCTGTTTCCCGCACGATGAAGATAGAACTAGGTTAATATGCACACCGATATATCTGGGGATGTTTCATTATATCGAAATGGTATTTGGCTGTCCAGTTAAGTATAATCTATATGAGACGTTTTGTATCACATTCCTACAGTTTTCCTTGATGCCGTGTTCGCACCTGTATATACAACCGTGATATATGTGATACCAAAGAGATGAAAACAATTTCACTTGTCTATTCGGACAGTATGACGTTAATCTTTTGAGACTGCTTTTATTTTGGTTCATCGATTGGCCGTTCAATTGTGTCATGGAGCTCCAGCCACAAGATATTCCCAATGGAATTTCACGTGCGATACAACACCCGTAAAACACGTGTTTTACACCACTTAGTGCCGCTCATGCGGGTGAAGGATAATACTTGTATTGTAGTGTAGTTTCCGTAGCCATTCCTTGACTGTAGGTATCAACACTTCAGGCCCTTTTCAACACTGACGTGTACTTGAGGGACGAAACACATGTATGATGTTCCCAACATCACTGACGAGTCATAGAAGGTCGAAACACATGTATGATGTCCCCAACATCACTGACGAGTACTAGAAGGACGAAACACATGTATGATGTCCCCAAAATCACTGACGAGTCCTAGAAGGACGAAACACATGTATGATGTCCCAAACATCACTGACGAGTCCTAGAAGGACGAAACACATGTATGATGTCCCCAACATCACTGACGAGTCCTAGAAGGACGAAACACATGTATGATGTCCCTGACACCATTGAAGAGTCCTAAAAGGATGAAACACATGTATGATGTCCCCAACATCCCTGACGAGTCCTAGAAGGACGAGACACATGTATGATGTCCCCAACATCACTGACGAGTCCTTGAAGAACGAAACACATGCATGCTGTCCCTGACACCATTGAAGAGTCCTAGAAGGGCAAATCAGTTGTATGATGTCCCAGACATCACTAACAAGTCCAATAATAACGAAATAGCTGTATGATAATACTTGACATCACTGACAAGTCCTGGAAGGACAAAATAGCGTGATGATGTTCCTGATATCACTAACGGTCTAAATGTCGTAACAGTTGCATGTTGTCCCTGTAACATCATTGAAGGACAAAGCATCTGTATTATGACCCTGCAATCACTGACGACTTCTTGAATGACTTAACAGTTGTGTGATGTCCCTAACATCACTGACGAGTCCTCGAATGGCGAAACAGCTGTGTAATGCCTCTAACATCACTGGAGGATCCTTGAAAGATCAACCTGCTGCATGGTGCAGTTCTATTCACTTGGGCACGAAGTATTTACTATTAATTTGTATTAAAATGTGCTAATATCTTGTGTATCGTAATAACTCGGAAACTGCTAATGTTGACAATTAGGTATCGTACAATTCGATAACACTTAAGTTCAAACAGTATATATCCAAGTAAGTGGAATGCATGCATACAAAGGCTTGTATGGAAACAAGAACTTATGCTAGCCATTTTCATGAAATAATCAAACCGATGAAAGTACCCTTTATATCGACAATTGGTTTGGTTTGTTTTTGCTTAACGTCCTATTAACAGCCAGGGTCATTTAAGGACGTGCCAGGTTTTGGAGGTGGAGGAAAGCCGGAGTACCCGGAGAAAAACCACCGGCCTACGGTCAGTACCAGGTAACTGCCCCACGTAGGTTTCGAACTACAACCCAGAGGTGGAGGGCTAGTGTTAAAGTGTCGGGACACCTTAACCACTCGGGCACCGCGGCCCCTTATATCGACAATTAATTAGCCAAGTCTTTGGCAAGTTAATATGTTTGATATCCCAAAACGAAAATAAGAATGAAAGAGAATACAAGAGGAGATAAGAAACGTGATAAGTATTTGATTTTATCCGGTTAGACGAGTTTACCCGGTTGGATGAGTTAACCGGGTTGGATGAGTTAACCCGGTTGGATGAGTTAACCCGGTTGGATGAGTTAACCCGGTTGGATGAGTTAACCCGTTTGGATAAGTTAACCCGGTTGGATAAGTATATTTGTAGTTAAATAAGATATTTAATTGATGCCAACAAAGATACTCATGGATATTATATAGGAATGAATATTTCACTATACCATGTTTACATTGTGTTCAGAACTTATTTGTTACGTCAGAGGAGATGACCCTTTGTCTTGGGTCAATACAATTTACACAGATTAGCAATGTCAATTTTAACATGAAGGACTGTCAACCACGTTTCTTTTAAGTAGATAATGCCACATTGTAAAAAAATGGATACATAAAGTATCTCGAAGAAATCAATCTCTATATGCAAAAAACTTTTGAAGAACTCTAGTTAGACTGAATACTAAAGTATATTATATACTGGGACGGAAAGTCATTCTTACGTCTCTTTTAAAATTCACCCTTGGCTATGCTATCAAACATAAATAACATTAATCAATTAATTACAGGGAGTTTTCCACAGGATTATACATTCATACAACATCACGATATTGCATGACGGGATATCTTCATGTTTAAATATTATAAAACAATGTTTCAAGAAGTTTATCCTTATGCTTCATTTCAAAGATAGAAAGGAATTGCGTGACAAAAAAAGATATATGTACAGGGAATACAACATTAATCAACAAAGCTTTGTTAGTGTCCAATTGTTAAAAATATTGTTTATTGTATTTAACAAAAGAAATTAAAATTTGAGGTAAATGACAAAGTAACCTACCTTATTAAGGCCTTGTATCAACCGCTGATGTATATATAGTCAACGTTGTGTGAGATGTTAAAAAACTCCAAATATCAATGGTTTTGTCGTGAGCTTAATAGTCCAAATCAAAACCTATTCCGATTATATCTCGTGGACATCAGCCATTTCCCCTGATTGAAGTTGTGACATGAAAGAATCTGGGTTATCATTTCAGTTATATTTTTTTTTATATAACTGCCATTATATCAAAATAAATCTTCACGGTTTATCTTACCCTCCTGACATGATATCCGATTTTTTTTAATTTTGTTTGCTGCAATACGTCATCATACAGAAAGGTCATGCTTGTTTGTTTGTTTTTGTTTAACGTCCTTCATTTAAGGACGTGCCAGGTTTTGGAGATGGAGGAAAGCCGGCCTACGGTCAGTACCTGGCAACTGCCCCACGTAGGTTTCGAACTCGCAACCTTGAGGTGGAGGGCTAGTGATAAAGTGTCGGTACACCTTAACCACTCGGCCACCGCGGCCCCTCATACAGGCATAAACTACAATATGTTGGTCTTTGAATCACCACGTTTATAAATTGTCGACGGTTTATAAGGGTACTGTATACATGTAAATATGCACTGGCATACTTGTGTAAGTTATCTTGCATATTAATTTTTGTGGTTGTATAAGTCGGAACAAGAACGAATCTATCTATTTACGCAGCATTATATAATATATCAACATTCGCGGTCTACTTATTTCCTCATTATTTCATCTTTACTCAATGACAGTGAGGATAGAGAATTTTAGTAGCCCGAAATCAGGAATTCCAAGGCTGTTGTTTTTTTGTGACGCCATAACATGATTAATCAAGGGTATCCCAACTCTTAAAGAGGATTCAACTCTCTATTTTATACCTCAATTTCATCTTTTAACGTAAAGATTAGTCTTAACGTTTTACCTATAATATAATACTTCAAACGACATGAGACACAGGTTTTCACAGATTGCTTGCAATCAAGCATGCGTAGTTGAAAGCTTCATGAATATGCTGACACGACTTTAACAAAACATCTACTTCTCTTTGGGGTGATCTTTCGTAAATTATGCCTTAATCTATAGCGTTAAATTAGAAAATAACTGAAGTATTCAATGACACTCAACAGATGAATGAAGCCCCTCAAGTTATGATTTCGTTAGAAAAACATGCTTGTTTAAGAGCCATTAAACTGAAGCTCCTTCTAACTGTAGAATGTCCTTCTGTGTTTAGATCAAGACAGCACAAATGCATCTGTTGAAATAAAATCTACTCAAGCTCTTTTTAAAATACTAAATGAACTCTTGCGTCCAAAATATTTTCTATTTCAAAATCGTCTAACGCCTTAGATGAAAATTCTCAAACAACAATAGAATATGTGTCATAAACAAGAAATATCTTTAAAAAAAAGATAAACGGCATAGTTTTTAATGCTGGTGGTTATAATGTAAAACTGCTAATGGAATAAATTAACGAACTAATGCGTTTTTTTAGCTGGGATAACAAAATTATATCAGTTTGAATAATTTTTGGCGATAATAAGACTTCATTTGAATCAGGAATATGATTTTATTAATGTATCATTTGAAAAGACACATCCACTTATTCAGGTTGCATTAAATCTTAACTTTGTGTCGTTATTAACTCCATATCTGCATTTTGCATTTACCGCTACATTGACCAATCACATACTTCATCTTGACCAGTAACGCCACCTGTCGCGTCATATCCGGGGCCAAAAGAATATTATACGCCTATGCCGAAAAAATGTGAATTTCAGATGCTCCAGTGTATGTTGAGCCCCATGTGGTCCTAGTATCAACTCAACATGTTTATAGGTGATTCCATGATTCTTCCTGTTCCAACTATGACTCTTACACATAATCTGGCTCGTTTTATATTCCCACTCTGTGTGATAGTGTCTACATCGTAGAATATGCTTGACATACAGGTTTCCTCTCTCAGCATGGGGAAATGCTGTATCTTTCTATTTCATCAAATTGCACATGGCACACACTCTATCATAAAATGGGGCCCTGTCAAACTATCCCAATATATCATTGATATCAACAACCACGCATCCCCCCTACCTTGACCGACAAGCCAGTACCTGTTATCTTAACAAATCAATCGATATGGCTAGTATGTTATATTTACAGTATCAATACGTACAATCACCACCATAGTTAGTGTACTGTCACTTTCTATTTGTCAAATATTGATGTTCATCATCAGACAAACACATTTTAAATACAGAATATTAACTCTTGAAGCCCCGCATACCAAAAATAGTTAAGATACGTCATGTGCATTATAACTTGTGTTGATAGACTCCACGAGTATCAGCCGTGTCGATATACGGGAAACACCGAACCAGAGCCGATGCGACTGATCAATACCCAGAAGAACAGCTCGATAGAGAACGGTGAACTTTGAGCGACTTTGAGGTATTTTAGAGAGCCTGGGAGGTTCTTTTGTTTAGACCGGCATTATATAGCGCCTTAGAGAATCTGATGCATTAGATCAGTGTTCGAGAGAACCAGATTTTCGTGATTGCGGTCGATATTCGAGAAGCTTGTTATGTATGAAACTGATTTTCAAGAGAGCTAGAGAGAGCCTTAAGCGTTACGCCAATATTCGTGGAAGTCGGCCACAGTTCGACAAGTGCGAGTGATATTTGAACGTCTGCAAGAGAGTAATACTTAAGGCTTAAGATATGTTAGAGTGGTGTTTGTCTGAGTCAAGTGAATTAGATGTAGCAAACGAACTTGGCAGATATTCGAGAGTGACAAATATGATGGATCATTACCAGGGAGTTATACCGATATTTAATGTAGAGACAACCTTATATTTGACCGGTACATATTATCATCCTGGTTTTATGAAATATCGAATTTAGGGAGGTATGGTAGAGCCGTATCATATAATTTGTTTAAAAAACAATACCATGCGTTCCTTATGTCATTTACCACTTCGTCAAAAATTGACGGCTTTTGTTTATTGGTAACGTTTTTCGGACGGGAAATAACTCATGAAGGAACATGACGTAACATATGGGGAAATTCTTCATTCGTAGTAATTACGAAGTTACCAGATTTTTATTGAAGCACTTCTATATGGAATCCAATGCATATCAATAAAAAAAAACACGGGACCTTCCGTGACAAGAAAAAATGTCGTGAGCAAGGGGGATTTATAGGAAAATGACACATGTTTGTGTAGCAAATCTATCTAGACTTTCATCTTTATCTGTTTTATCATGTACATCCGGTGTTATGTATTAGAAAATATAATTGCTGAATGAAATATTGCATGTTCAGTTTACATCCTGGAGAGAAGGAATTTTCCTAACTTACATCAAGTTCATGGAAATGATTTGAGAGGGACGGCGATTTGCGTGTCGACCTATACCTATATAAATATATTAAAAGTAGATAGCCTCGGCAATGTGTATCATGTCTTTAACAAATATGAGCTCGCGATTATTTGGTATTATGTCTGACATAGAGAGTCGCGCGCACTCACTTTTGTACGAATTGATACATGTATATGGAAAAAGACATTCAGTCTAATTTAGTTTTCACAGAAACAATTCCTGGTTTAAGCCATATCAATCACCTACCTCTGCTACCTAGCATGGTTTGATATGTAAACTATTTCTCTATAAGTGAAAATAATGTGAAATAATTCCTAAAAGTTCAAGCAACCTATAGATTTATTGTGTTTTGAATGTGTAACAGGGAACCCAGACAATAATGGCAAATTTGATTGCATATTGATGAGAGAGCTGGTTTTGTATGTACTACCGTCGCCAGATGTTGGTATTTAAGAAATGTTGAAACATAAACGAGTGTTGAAAATGAATTCCGAAATGAAACATCAAAATCAAGAACTAAATCCTATTTCTCTTAAAAGTAAAAGTTTCTTTTTCGATATACTTCGACATTTTTAAGTCTAGCAAGAAGAACAATAATACTTCCGCTAACATTTTATTGAATTTAATGCTTTTTCAGTTATATTTACGTTTGGTTAACACGCAGAATATAACAGAAAAGAAAAAAAACCTGAGATGCTATGAGTCTATCACTTGTATTTTCAGCCATCAATATCGGTTGGACAGGTATCGTTTGCAATAAATAGTGTACATAAAAAAAACATACTCAAAATCGAGAAAACCATTGCAAACAGGCATATACATATGTATAACCAATCTATACCCTTACAAACCGTTAATATGTGACAAGGCGTTCCTGAAGTGAAAGCGTCTTTAACAAAGAAAATCGTGATTCGCTTCCCCGATTCGACGTCATAAGTATGGAGTCACCTGCGGGACCAAGCATGTTTTCTGTGGGTTTGCTGGCTTGCTCCTACAGTATGGTCCCTGAGGCGCTTCTATATGGCCCATTAGAGTAACAGATATAGTGTATAGATATTCATGTAGGTTGATATAACTCGTTTTGTGATTGTTGTTTAATCAATAAAAGTTTGCAGTTGATAATAATTTTATCCACAATGTCGTGTCAAATTCTGCTTTAATGAATACTGATAGTGGTTTATTACTGCATATTTGGCAAGGTTTCATACTGTACCGTGTTCATATCTCGTGAAGTAGGAACGCCTTCGGTATATAAAGTCAAACCCGCACATATCAGAGAGGTAGAAGCGCTGTCAAGTAGCAGACCTCAAGGCCGACTAGGATAATGAAAGGCGGTACATATATAGCAATTAATAGGACGCGGAAAAGCCCCACTCCTACAAAGGTCGCTCCGGGATATGCAACACTTACACACTACAGGGAACTTTATTCAATGCCTGCCTCGATCCTTCGTCGACTAATGCACAAGAACACCATGAAAAAATTACGCGAAAAGTAGTACACATGACCGAGACATATGTCGTATATTCCTAAGATAAAGCGAGAAGATTTGTGGAATAGCTTAGGCATAGCAAGCTGACAAAACCGTACATCTTCTCCCCTAGGGTCAGCATTAACGAGTTTAGATTAATCTTTTTCCTTTATAAAATAGACAGTTTTCGGCTACTAGCTGTCAAGTGATCGGAGCCCTCACCAGCGCTCACAGATAGGTTTATAGGTGAGATGATTCATTGCCAGGAAGATAATACCGTCAACAAAGTTGTCTGAATAGCGACAAACCAAAATACCCATGTTGTCGTTCGTTTTTCACCGACAGGAAATGTATTTAAACCAACCAGGATATATCTAATACTGAAAGCATAGATACAAAAGTACAAAAGTACTAACATCGTGATAGATAGACACATTGCTATATAAATACGAAGGTGAATGCAAAATAAACCGGGCCGTTCGTGTCATTCGAAATCAAAATAGCTACTTGTATGACGTGGAAGGGGAAACATAACAAGGCCCGACATTCCGGAAGGAACATTCAGTTTGCTTCATCTAAAGACGCAATGTAAATCTATATCAAGTTAAAATGAAGATCCCTCAATCTGAAAACGGCTCCATTGACAATATAACGACCACACAAATTGACTACTTGCGGCCATGAAATTACCTTTTTCATCAAACTTCATCATGGACTCCCGGACAACCAATAGTAGAACACCTGTAAAACATTTCGTTTTCGTCTTCCGTCTAGATTATATATTTCATAAGACCAATTTTGTGTGTGTGTGTGTGTGTGTGTGTGTGTGTGTGTGTGTGTGTGTGTTTCCTATGATCAATATGTCACGCCTTAGTATCGTTGAGAAATTTTAAAGACCAGTGGTATCCCGTGGTTTAAATTATATTAAATTATATCTTATTCTCGATTTGATTTCGAAGGCTCTTATAAAATGAAATGTGTTGTTTTTGTAGAATCCATCCTAAAATACTTAGCACTACGTGTATGCGTCTATCATATCGAGGTAAGGATTCACAATTATCCAGAAGTAAAACATTATCGTCAACAACTTAATCAAGATTCCTAACTCCTATCAGAATCGCAATTTGTATCAATTTAGTTCTAAAATATCACTTTATTGGTCCTTATGCCTAACCCGCAAATAATTATTGATTCCTTCGAAGTCATGAAGTATATAAACATATGTTGAAGTGGCACCAGGGGTCAAAGGTTAGAAAACAGCGACAAAACAACCATCCTTATTTCTCAATGTTTTCCACTTTTTCTTACCATCTCGATGCATCTTAATGATAAAACCAAGAGTGAGTATAGGCAAATGCAACAGCAACCGTTACACAATTTAAAACATTAAAATTCATTTTAAATATAGTACATTAATTCACCACCTTTACCTACATTATTCAACAATATTTGTCTCCTGTATTGGAGATGCATTTTCTTTGTACCATTGATAAGCCACATACGTCAGGTGGCATGCATCCTTAACGTTTTCACAAAATTTAATTATTCAAAGGTAGATATTGCGTTGAACTACTATAGTTACTAAGATCCCATGATGTGTTGCGTAAATAACCATTAGCTATCTTCACGACACAACGTTACGTTTGTTACAATGGAATATTAAATCCAAAATGTATTTTTTAGTATTGTATCGCGTGCTTAGTAGGTTCTGTCTTCAGCTCAGACAAACTACTACACAAAACGATTTTAGGGATATTTATCACTCTAGGGCGTAAAACAATGAACAATCCAAATGCCATTTCTCTACTTTGCCGGAACTAAATTGAAGCTTAAATCAAGAATTATGAATCTCAGATTATTTCAAAGGGCAATACAAACAACAATTACGACGAGGATCTAATTCAATTTGTACAGCTGAACTTTATACGTAATGCTATTCAATCGCCCGCTTGTTTTGTTTTTCCTCTCAATAGCTTGTGTTTATTTATAGGCGTAATATTTACCAGGGAAGGAAGGAAGGAAGGAAGGAAGGAAGGAAGGAAGGAAGGAAGGAAGGAAGGAAGGAAGGAAGGAAGGACACAATGGTTGTTGTTCTGATGATCGTTTGATTTTAGTTTAGAGTCGACGTTTATTTTTCTCGTACAACTTGATGGAAAAATATAGATTTATCAATATATCAGGGTTTAAGACTCACGGACATGTTTTGGTATATGACTTTATATACAATTTAATGCTATTTTTTAAAGAATTATTCCTATAAAAAATAGATTATTATGTCAAACACGTACAGTATGCCAATGTAATCGAGTATTGTAAACTATTTCAATTTGAAAGCAAAACTAAATTACGAATGACATGGAAACTGTAGATCGATCAAGTTTTTTTCTTAAACAAGGAGACGTTTTGATAAATGAAATCACCGAATATATTTCATCATAATTAATTTAACTTTGACAGATAAATCTAGGTTACGATACCAACGAAGAACGGTACTGATTCCCGACCGTATTGTCGAAGCGACAAACTTCAAAAGTCAAATATTGACAAATGTATCCGAAAACATATAGTTTTATGTCCCGTGAATAATTCAATGCCATGCTTGGAGACTTATCAATATCAATAGTTTTATATCGAATCACTTCGAATGAATCACTTTCGCTAAAGATAATGCTCACATCCTTCATTTTTCATCCCTACCCTCGTGGATTAAATGTTACGTTCGATTCAATTGGTTTATTACATCAAGACAAATTTTTCTCGTAAATTAAGAAAAATAACAACTGCTTGGCATTTGTTTTGTTGCTCGACCTTGATCATCCCTGTCACTTCAAGAAATACATCACCAGGCAAAATAGTTTCCGGCATAAGTGTTACTAGGACAATAGGTTATTGTGTGACCTTAATGTATTGTTATGACCATGACCATAATTGTATAGATTATAAATTTGTAAACAACCTTCAATTCAAATTTAAAACAAAATCAAGTTTGTTTCTGACATACTTTTCAATAGGTATCATTTCATTATAAATTAGGAACAATCAATTTCAATATACATCTATTTGATCATATTGTTAATAAAATACATTTTAAACGATGAAACCAGATAGCCAAGGCCACGCGTAATGATGTTTTGTTTATTATGATTATTTCAGGACCAGACTACTGCAAAGATATTCGTCTCTTCCTTCCTTGTTTTGAATATATCCTTAACTTCTCCTTGACAGTATCTTAATTGCGGAGCGGAGTGTTAACCCTCAAAAGGATGTTTGCTCTTGCCAGAGTGAAACAATGCGTAACACTCATGCATTCATTACTAATGCTTTATCCATTCACTCAATCAGCGCCTTAAATGTTCTTAGCTGTTGATAGGACGGTATACAATGATTAGCGAATCCACATCGAAACATTATTTTATTCATTTATTCATTAATTAATTTGTTCGTCCATTTAATTGTTCATTCATTCATTCATTCATTCATTCATTATTCATTTATTCATTTATCATTCATTCATTCCTTATGTATAACCTATTTTGAGATGTATTTCGTACCACGTGTCCAAAGTTAAAGTATATGTTTATTTTCTTTATAAGGAAACATATAACTATCTCGTTCTAGATTCAAGTGAGTCTTAAATAAGATTACACCCGTATCCATAAATCAAAATTGACAAGATGACGGCAAAATAAAAACAAGGTAAACAATAACATTTCGAGCATTTGTATATTAAAAGCCTAATGTGAGTATTCGCCCCGGACGAGTCTTCTGCCTGATAATATAAGGAGAGCCGAAAATGTCATGTCCTAAAAGCAGGTTTCGGGGTAGGGACAGTTTAACCATAACAATGAGCATCGAACACATCATATTGCTCGAGGACATAGAAGAGAAACATATTAACGGATCTATTTATAGATTAGCCGCTGTAGTCGCTAATGTAGCGTATTGCAAACATGATCAGAGTGAACTGGAGCCGAAAAATCACTGGATTGCGTGAAATGTATGCATGATGCGCTATTAAAACTTTTACTGTTTTCTCATTAAATATGTATAAGTTTACACCTGAACTGGCAGTGGCAATCGAGCAATGTTCAGGACGAATGAACAGATATTGTTTTCATTGAAAGTGGTTTTATTATAGCGAGCATGAATCATTGTGATTTGTCAACACTTCTTTGTTCCAGTTTTAGATATGCATGAACACGGACATAGCTGTTAAATACAATACGATTAAATAATATTTTCCCATTAAAAATGTATTCAGTTGAAAAAAACGCTGGTGAAAATACAAACAAAGCACATAAATCAAACACCATTATTGTTAAAGAGACAATTATACATTGCTTATGGGAATGCAAGGAGGTGCAAACTCTTCTTCATAAATTTGAAACTTTGTTAGATTTGTTGTTTATACCTTTTGCATATAATAAAGACTCATTTCTTTTTGGAATAGTTTTACAAAATTGTAGTTCTGTTGACAACGAAATTTTAATCATTATGAAACATTACATATATAAAACCAGATGTCTTAGCAATTCTTTAAATATCAATGCTCTCATTAATGTAATTAAAGATAATTTTGTAGTCCAAAAATATATGTATAACAGTCTTAGTGACCATGGTAAAAGACAATTTGATTTAGGCTGGAGGAAGTGGAAGCCTTTATTGGATCTATGAGTTGTATTACTCTTTTACACATCCTACCCTGGTCTTAAACTTATTGTTATATACACTGTATTATTATATAAATACAGGTAACTTACTTTTCTTTTACTTATCTTCTATTATTGTATATCATAACACTGACTGTTGTGGTCTGTATCGCTGACTAGCCCAGTGATTTATCAGTATTTTATCTTTTAATACATATTGTATTACAATATTCTTGTACATGCATGTATGCAATAATTACATGTATGTAATTAAGAAATGGTACCTCCCCTAGCACCAAATCCGAATTTTAATGTCCATAAAACGATAATAACAGCAGGAATATGGACACGAAAAACAATGGCAGATACACAATAACATGTTTCGTATGGTTCATGCCCTTTGAAATCTCGGACGGCTATTGTTATTGGAAACTAGTCGCTGATATTTAATGTAATAGTTGGTGAAAACGAAATGTTATATCTCTATAAAATGTACAACTAGTTAGATTATTCACGATGTCACAAATATCATCATCAGTAGTCTGCTGTTATTACGTTGGTAATGGCTAATTTAGCTAGTACTTGGTATACATGTACAATCAAATGCAAGGATATTCCATTTCCTGTCCAAACACGTTCAATTTTAACACTGCATTACTCCTTTCATTTGATACAAATACATGCCTGTTATACTATGTTCAGTTTACAACAAATATTTGGGAGGAAACCGGAGTGCCGGAGAAATCTCATATAATCAGGTAATTCAATACTTTTTTTCATTTCCCGACGGGGAATCGAGCTTGGACGTCTAAGTGTGTTACGACTATGCGACAACCACCCTACCGATTCATTTGAAGAACCAAGTGAGCAAAGTGTGACAATGAGCTGTTGTGTTGCTGACAAAACTTCCTCTGGCATTTATTTAAAAAAATGTTTTTATATAATATACATAATTTGCAATCTGTTTATTTATATTATTCATGTTATAAATGAGTTTATCCAATAACTCTGTATATCATATTTACTTGTATAACATACATTCACCTTCCAGGACGTAAAGGTATGTTTATTCTTCCGGGACACTTCTGGTCTTGTGTTTGAATTCTATATTTCATTTGGTTTTTGCTCTCATTTTGTCAAATTTACGTCAAAATCAGGGTTTCGTTTGAATGGTGGTGTTCCCGATTGTTTTCTTTTATTATATTGTATAAGTTTCATATTTATTTATTTATTGTTATGCGTGATATTGAACATTTATTTCATGTACAAAAATGAAATTATTTTTACTTATACTAATCATTAGCAATTATTTCAGCTTCGTCCTTTACTGCTTTAAATGCGGTTTCCTTCGAGGGTAGTTTTAAACGCTCCAGAAAAATATCCTAACTTCAACTCAAATACTTATGGTTGGATTGATATGTCCAAGAAAAATAGGGAAATAAAATCACGTAATAAAACGCTAATTAGATTCTTGTATATTGTGTACGTGTATCTGTAATTCATATATTGTAATTTCTGATCATAAGCACCATAAACAAATTATCAATTAAACTAACAATGCTGTAAGATTTCAATAGTTCGCTATTATAACAATAGCGTGTATAATGCAATGTATCTAATGCATTGATAGCTTAAATCTCGCTAAAGTAAAAGGCATTGGAATATGCATTTGTTCCATTTGAGCACGTGTTGATGGAGCCAGTTTCTGATCAGATAAAGCTTCTCCACCTTAATGACAGTTAAAAAAATGGCAACTGCGACATCGTCATCATCCGTTTATCAAAACAGCTTTTTTATGTTACAGACTTAAAACCGATCAATCAAAAAATATAATTCCATACAAACCGTATACAGTAAGCATTCTATATAATGCATTGCACTGGACCAAAGGAAATAGCCCGTCATATTCGATTTTTCTTTTATAGCATTTTAAAATAGATATTATGGACAAAAAATCAGAGATTTCAATTTCCTTCGTGATAAGCAGAAATTTGTATCGAGCCAATTCGTCTTCAGAAAGTTCCACTGGTAATGTGTACAATTGGATTGATTAAGCTGTTATATGTAATGGTTAAATACAAAGTTCCGTGCGCATGATGGACGATAATGGAGTACTCGCCTACACAAAGAGTTATCAGTCTTGGTCAATGAAATTATCGATTGTAATTAGCATTTCGAAAGTCCACTCATATTTCTTATTTGAGAAACATACAAGATCATGTGTATTTTAAATTGCGCTCTTATTCGGTAGAAGCTGTTAAAATCCAGTCGATATTTTTTTCAAACCAATTTTAAAACGACTTTTGTACGACGACAAAAAAAAACTTTTTTCAAAAATATGCAACATTTCAGAAGCTTCTCCTTTTGAAATAAATGAAGTTAGGAATTAGGGAGCTGACGAATTCGAAGGAAATACTAGAATTTAACAAGGTAGTTTTGACGAGATTTCTATAAAATTAGGCCCTTAGTATCACTGACGAATCTAAGGAGGAGGAAACAGTTGTATTGCGCAGTTTGTTTCATTTTGGCTCTAATGTATCTAGCTACGAATTTGTTTCAAACGAGGCTATTTTCCTGTGTGTATTTTATCAGGTGCTTAACTGTAAATATAATGTTATCGATTACATTAGAAACATGGTATGTTATTTTTTTTTAAATAGAGGCATTCTTTGCATTTTGCAAATGCATTATCTATATTTTCTAAAGTATGTATGTTTACGAGAAGGACGTAGCGCAACGAAAGAAACAAAAACAAAAGCTAAAATGATTGACAGTTTTAAGAAAAAAAATAGGTAAGCAAATACAAAGCAACAAAAAATAAATACTTATAGATTTTTATCCGATACTTATAAGAACTAACAATATCACCAATCTAGCTAAATGGAAATATGATCACGAATGATTTTTGTATTGTCCACGCGATAATCATCCTTCGAATTAAACCCCAAATAAAGTTTTGATGTTGTTCAACCTGTAGTTACCTTGAATACGACATGTCTATACATATCTCTAAAACATCTTGTTTATGGGGGTTGAGTGTAGATAGGAGTAAGCTTGTAATATTGCATGTTCCGCAAAGTCGACTTCAAGGTAAAATAGATACAATGTCGTCAATTTATGTAGCAAAGCATTCCGTAGATGGATAGAAAAAAACTGTTTAGAAAAATATATGTGGTTTTCAATTCAAAGCATATGACACATAAATGAAATGATGTCAGAAATATAGAAATGTAAAGAAGTACAATAGCAGGGATGAATCGAAAATACGAAATTCGAAATGAATCCTTATCCTATAATCGAACGTGAACATAACATAGACAGCAATACTGTAAATATGTACTGTAGTATATAACCTTGTCACTTAGGTTGCTGTGGCATGTGACGTTTCGTGATGTCATAAAATTAAAAGCAGGACGGCATGATAACTCCTTAATGTAAAACCTCTCTAAAAAAACAATCAAACAACAACAAAAACAAAAAAAACAAAAACAGCAACTACCATTAAAGATATAAGAGCCGCGTACAGCAACTTCTAATGTGCTTCATGATCCTATATATTAAATATAGATGTATACTTAGTTCTGGAGATCCTTAAGAATACCTTTAACACTTTTACCATCATTTCATAACAAGCATAACTCTGGAGTTGCTTTGATCAATGATGTTTATGATTCTTTATTATCTGCACAATTATTAGAAGCTTACATTAAGATGCGTGATAAGAATTTAAAAAAAAGAAAGAAAGAAAGCTTAGAGGTAACAAAGAATGAAAACTTCCAATAGTACGGGAGATTTCAAAGAGGAAGATAACTCCAAGTAAATTTGTAACAAATACATCGTGGCTCGATGTTATCTTAAATAGACCATCTTTGATCTTCTACGGCCAATCCCGGTTAATTAGTGCTTGGAAATCTACAATTGCTTCCAGACAAAAGAAAGAATCAACTTGGTCTAAAAATACACGCTTAAATAGACACCTTACTATCTCCAGTCTGGCCTCACAGAGAGGGAATACTTTACTAGACATAAGGTCAGTTTGCACTTTATGACCTTATGAGAATAGAAAGAAATGTCTGCGGCAAAGGTAATCTCGTGAATGATGGGCTAGTCATGTGAAGCACTGAGAGAAAAATTCGAATTCAAATATAGCATTAATGTTACTGTAGGCCACAATGCAAATGACTGATTTTATCTCGAAGAAGAGAGATATGTAAGTATTTTGAAATATAATAAGATAGATGTTTCATGATATTTGAAAACAAATTTATTTTATGGTTTTAAAAGGGAAAGATTGTGTA
This sequence comes from Pecten maximus, assembly GCF_902652985.1. Classification (NCBI taxonomy): domain Eukaryota; kingdom Metazoa; phylum Mollusca; class Bivalvia; order Pectinida; family Pectinidae; genus Pecten; species Pecten maximus. The sequence continues at coordinate 23,879,827 of NC_047027.1, forward strand.
TCATTTAGTGCACGTATGACTCCAATTCCTATTCAAGCTGGAAAGAGAATCATCATAAACTACGTATGTCGATATTACCAATGAAATTTACATACTGAATTTAACCGTTTATAATTACCGGTTTTTAATTATTGCATTCATACCACCGGATTTAGCATTCAGGTTGGGGAAGAAGTCTTATCTCGCAACAACGGACAATGAACTTCAGAGTAGAGCTGGACCGACAGAAAAAAAATATACCTATGGCATTCATAATCTAAGTCTATCGTTAGAGGCTGTTTTCACAAGTATTTTCCAATTTCATTTAATTTTACATCGTTAAAACGTCATTATTTATCTAGACTCATGTATCTTATATGAGATGAAAACTCGTCAACAGTCCTCTAGTTATATAAAACATAAGAGAGGCAACATATGGTTTACAGAACGTTTGTATAAACTGAAAGTCGAAGAAACAAGGACTACGGTAAAACAAGGATTGAGCTAGACATCCTTCAAAATTACATGGAAACAACATACGCCACACAATCCAAGATTAAATTGGAGTTGATCACGTTCTCTAAATAAGAACAGAGGTACGGTATTTAAATGGAAACGCTCAGGCACTACAACGCGCATCGAGCACGCGAAACAAACTTCATTTCCTACTTGGAAATAGCAAACTACCTGATGAGAAAATGATAGCAAATGTAACAATTTTCGTATTTTATCAAGCTGCATCTCTCGAGAGCTCGTTCTCGGCATTTTTCTGACACAAGTTCACATGCATCACGGAACTCGTGAAATTGGAAAGGACTAAACTACATTTCCCTCGCCGTTCATGAATTTCACTTCTTGCTCTTGTTTCTAAACGTGTTGATTGATCAAATATATCACTCCGATTTCATGTTTCAGACTTTCATTTGGATCCGCAGTTTCCTTTAAACCAAAATTTAATTTAATGGACATTTGGAATATAATTGTTTTCTAAAAACTAAAGTGCAGCTACGGTATTGTTAGATGAACACTACTGTTTAAAGTTGCACCAACAATAATCTCGCGGGTATCGCAGATAATCTGGGGAATCGAGAGGAAGTTTCGGATGTAATTAAAACAAATCTGTTATGTTATCCATTATCATATATGTAATACAGCTCACAGGAGTTTGGTTTGGTTTGGTTTATGTTGTTTAACGTCCTATTAACAGCTAAGGTCATTTAAGGACGGCCTCCCGTGCGTGCGACATGCATGCGTGTGGTGAGTGCGTATGTGTGTTTGGGAGGCTGCGGTATGTTCGGGTTAAGTCTCCTTGTGATAGGCCGTAACTTTTGCCGATTTATAGTGCTACCTCACTGAAGCATACTGCCGAAGACACCCAGCAGGACACCCCACTCGGTCACATTATACTGACAACGGGCGAACCAGTCGTCCCACTCCAATTATGCTGAGCGCTAAGCAGAAGTAGCAACTACCTTTTTTAAAGACTCTGGTATGTCTCGGCTAGGGGGCAGAACCCAAAGCCTTCCTCACAGCGGCGAACGCTCAACTTAAGGCCAAAAGTGAGGCATTGTCAAGGGAGACATTAGGAAGAAGAAAGCTGTTAAGAAAGAAGGGAAAAGATAAGATCCCAAATTTAGTCGCCTCTTACGATCATGCAATGGGGGCAGCAGGTACAATTCTTACGCCCTACCTGCAGGGCCACAGGAGATATACTAATTAATAATACCTGTGACTATCAAATACGGGGACTTTTAAAACTGAAATTGATAAAAATCATTACATGTTACAGAATTGGAAGTGCAAGCATTGAGTCATATCTAAGTTTGAAAACCTATTTAATGAAGGTGGACAAAATGAAAAGAACTGAAAAACAACAATTAGTACTTTCCAAACCGAATTGAGAGTCTGATACGGTAGATTAGAATAAATCAAAGTAAAATATATATAAATGACTTGTTCTAATAGGACACCTCAGCGATGCTAAGGGCATAATACGTATGGGCAGACAAAAAATAGCCGGACAAAAATATCAAATTTTGAAGATATATTAGCCATAAAATTAGGATAGCTAATGCTATTAAGCTGACGACAAAGACCATGCTTCATAACATTGTCTGCAAATTTAACCTAACCATACATGAATATTACCATGTAACATGCCAGTAAGTGATTTACTCTCTGTGTGAGAACGAGTAACAATATATGTTACGACCTCAGCGCGAGAGAGCGTGCTAATGAGAGTCCGGAGGGACCTTTCCTTGGTGATATTCCTCAAAGTCATCAGTTTAAAACCCAGTCGTCCGACGGGTTTATTTTAGAAAAGCCAAACAATGGCTCAAAAATCAATTCCTCGCTTCAGCAAGGAGGACTTAAGATTATCTTTGATTTACCAATAAAGCTTGCTATTTAAATGTCAGAGAAGTAAGCCTTGTATTTGCAATGATCAATTTGGACCGTTTTAGGAAAGCAATCAATTGTCTTGGTATGCCATTCCTGTCGACCGACCTTATGTCTTAAAGCGGGCATGTTTCACTTGTACAATCGATTGAAAGAAAAAAGGAACAACCATTCAACGGCAAGTGTATTCATAAGTGTCTTATTCGTTAATTAAATAAATATGTATATATTGACAAAGATATAGATAACTCTCGACCTACAAATAACAATAGCTCCGAGATGTACACATGTGTAAACATCCATACATATCTAGTTCAAAAACGTTCATTAGGACAACTCGAATTAAACATATAATAAAAAAGGTTTCAAACTAAAATCATAATACTGTGACAACGGAATAATACTGGCTGTCTTGACGAGGTCGATTTTCTGGAACTCTGGAATTTGCCTCACTGATTAGGGCTACACTGATATGTTAATTATTGCGTTTAATTCCATTTTTATTACGACAAAACGGATGCATGTTTATCGATACAAAACATTCCCTAGTTAAAATGATTAGATACTACTTGGAAACCCTTGAATATCTTAAGCGTGATGCTTAGAAATCGTTCCAAAAATCGATTGCAAAGGTCAAGCGTTTTATAGTAATCATCGCGACAATAGCATGGACTTGAACGAGCACCAAAGCAACAGGAAGGAAAACTTATTTATAAACCAGACGCCAAACCCCTTGTTATCAACGGCAAGCTCTTTCTAACCACTCGTATGCTACATACATGTGGCTTTACTCAGTCCATTGTGTGGTTTCTGGGTTTTGTTTCAGATTTCTTACATTAAAAGACCGACAATTTCATGAAATACTAACAATTTAAGCAAATTATCTCTGTAATGAAAGGCTTTGTTCGTTTAGACCCTTATTTATGTAAACATGGTAAAATTGAGTGGTAAAATATTTGTGACAAATGGCTGGCTTTGTAACAGATAGATACCAAAGATATATACTCAATAGTTTTCAAAATAAACACAATTCGGTATCCATTACACAGGTAAACATTATAGCTATTTACTTGCCGTGGTAGTAATGTGCCATTGAAAACAAACTTGTTTAAAAAATCATCGTGTTCAAACATATTCAATCTGTATAATTTAAATATGTAAATATCGATATTCTGTTGAATGCAATAGATTTAAGTGGATGACATCAGCAAGAAACGAAATATATCAAAGTACTTAATGTGCGTTATTGACTGAAAATCCACATACATGTAAAAAGACTGAAGTAGTATACATTAAATATGTTTATATGTTGAACTCGTCAGTGATGTTAGGAACATCAAACAGCTCTTAAGTTCTTCTGGGACTTGTCAGTGCTGTCAGGAACATTATACAGCTGTTATGTCCTTCTTGGACTCGTCAGTGAAGTTAGGGACATCATAAAGCTGTTAGGTCCTTCAAGGACTCGTCAAGGATGTTAGGAATATCAAACAGCTGTTTTGTACCTCAGGAACTCGTCAGTCATGTTAGGAACATCAAACAGCTCTTAAGTTCTTCTGGGACTTGTCAGTGTTGTCAGGAACATTATACAGCTGTTTAATCCTTCTTCGACTCGTCAGTGAAGTTAGGGACATCATAAAGCTGTTAAGTCCTTCTAGGGCTTGCCAATGATGTTAGAGACATCATACAGCTGTCAAGTCCTTCTGGGACTCGTCAGTGATGATAGTTACATCATTCAGCTGTTAAGTCCTTCAAGGACTCGTCAGTGATGTCAGGGACATTATAAAGCTGTCTTATCCTTCTGGTATTCGTCAGTGGTGTTAGGGACATCATGCAGCTGTTATGTCCTTTTAGGACTCGTCAGTGATTTTAGGTGACATCATACAGCGGTTAAGTCCGTGTAGAACGCAAAAGTGATGTTAGGGATATTATACAGCTGTTTAGTCCTTCTATAATTCGTCAGTGATGTAAGGGACATTATAAAACTGTTTAGTCCTATTGTGACCTGTCAGTGATGCTAGGGACACCAAACACCTGTTTGGTCCTTCTAGGACCCGTCAGTCATATCAGGGTCATTATGTAGCTGTTTAGTTCTTCTAGGACTCCTATGTGATGTCAAAGACATCATACAGCTGTCTAGTCCTTCTAGGACTCGTCAGTGATGTCAGAAATATTATATAGCTATTAAGTCCTTCTAGGACTAATACGTGTGTCAGGGACATCATACATCTGTTTAGTCCTTCTAGGACTCGTCAGTCCTACCAGGGACCTAATGTGATCAACGGAGGTGATCAAATAACTCTAGGTGTATAAAAAGAAATGACAAAAAAAACAACAAATGGTAATGTGTATAAGACACAAAATCCAATAATTGTCATACTTAACAGTATTGCATTAATATATAACGTTAAGTTGATTTGTGGATATTCTGAGCTTTGTCAATATACAAATGGCTTTAAATGTGACAATAATATGACGAAGAAAAGACACAAGAGATATCAATACCTTTCAAAAACGTTCAAGCGTTATTTTGTAAAGAAAGATGCATCCCTATCATAACCTTTAGACACGGATGTTTACATGTCCTGGATGACAAATAGATGTGGTTTGCCTCTCCGTTGTCACGCCCAACATTCATTATAATTATAATTTTCCAAAGTGATTAGAATGCATGTTGTTGGCAATAATACCAGTATGTGATATACATCAATAATTATACACTACATACCTACAACCTGTCCTAATAGTATCGATTTGTGTTGAGGACTCTCACATAATTCTAAAATCATCAGTTAGGTGCATGCATTTCTATTATACTGAACCATTTTATAATACCTGTATAAATTGAACCGACAAAAGTTTGTTTTTTTTTAATTATTATTCTAAGCGTGTTCTTTATCTAAGGCTATTGATAAAATCGATCAATACAGTGACGTATCCAGCGTGTTATTGTTCACCAATTTGTAGGGAAAAGTCACAAGACACAGCTGTTTGAAGTCTTCTGAGCGTTTTAAAGGAACGCTTCACGATACACTGACCTTTAAGCGTGTCATTGACGTAAGTGCTTTGCTGTGTTTTGCAAACGAACATGCATTAGCTCGCGTTCGTGTAGACATTGTGTGTTGATTACAGTGTATAAGCATTATAACTATTGAAGGTTTGAAGCATCTTGTGCATGGCTGGTTTTTCCGTAGAAGACAAGTTGAATGTAGAATAACGAAAACCATCAACTCGTAGCTGTCACATAAAAGGCTTAAAGTTAAAATCTGCTTCCAGACACAAACACGAACAATAAGCAGTTCACTGGTGAAACAAGATTGAGGAAAAGGCCACTAACATTTTACAACTGATGTAAGAATTCGATCAGGGCAGTCTAGCCATTATTCTGTTCTATACAGGCCCTAAAATGTTCTATTCATTCTTAGTTTCGTCTCGAAGGTATTTTCATGTAGACAACTGTTTACAATTACTGGTTTATTGAGAATTTTATGAAAGACAAACAAGCGAATAATACAATTACATAAATATGCAATTAGCAATGTAAAAGAAAGTGCCTTTACATTTCTATTATAAAATGCATCATACAGTTGTTTCATTCACTTTGACTTACCGAGGCTCATATGAAAGCAACCATTAACTGACCATTACAGGGATTAGTCTTCTTAAATAGAACAACTTGGATGTGTGCCGAATTGCAAAGTGTCAAGTTTCTCTTACCAGATAAAAAAGATGTACTAACGCATGTGTATCTGTTTGACTTAGTGGCTAGATATGACATAATTCCGATGTTATTAGATTTGTCTGTCGGGTGTCGTCGATCATGAAGATAACGTTAATTCTTTTGGAACACCTGGTCGTAATACATATGTTTTTCATACTTTTTTTCAAGGGGCATCAATGTACATCTGAATTGTTATCTTCATATTTATTTGAATAGCTCCAAGATTCAGAACATTAACATGCACATAACGTACTTTTTTTAAAAATCAAATGTAGAAATGTTGAATTGATCTTTGTCATCACCTCATTCACATTTGGCATTTAATCTGATCTTTTTTTAGCTATTTGGTCATCTCCTTTGATCCCGACATCACTTATGCGTCTTAAATTGATGAAACAGCTGCATGATGCAGTAACATCACTGACGAGTCCCAGAAATAGGAAATAATTGTATGATGTCCCTAACATCACCGACGAGTCCCAGAAATAGGAAATAACTGCATGATGTCCCTAACATCACTGACGAGTCCTAGAAATAGGCAATAACTGCATGATGTCCCTAACATCACTGACGAGTCCCAGAAATAGGAAATAACTGCATGATGTCCCTAACATCACATAGGAAATAACTGCATGATGTCCCTAACATCACTGACGAGTCCCAGAAATAGGAAATAATTGTATGATTTGCCAAACATCACTGACGAGTCCCAGAAATAGGCAATAACTTTTACGATGCCCCTAACATCACTGACGAGTCCTAGAAATAGGCAATACCTTTTATGATGCCCCTAACATCACTGACGAGTCCCAGAAATAGGCAATAACTTTTATGATGCCACTAACATAACTGAAGAGTCCCAGAAATAGGAAATAACTGCATGATGTCCCTAACATCACTGACGAGTCCCAGAAATAGGAAATGATTGTATGATTTGCCAAACATCACTGACGAGCCCTAGAAAGATGAAATAACTGTATGATTACCCTTACATCACTAACGAGTCCTAGAGAAACGAAACAATAGTGTAATGTTCATTTTACATGCCCTAGAAATATAAGACAACTGTATGAAGACCCTAGCATAAATGACGAGTCCTAGAAGAACGAAACAGCTGTATGTTGCCTTTAGCATTACTGACGAGCCATAGAAATATGAAATAACTGTATGATGTACCTAACATCACTAACGAGTCATAGAAGAACGAAACAGCCGTATAATGTTCCTAACATCATTGACAGGCCCTAGAAAAGCAAGACGACTGTATGATGACCCTAGCATCACTGAGGAGTCCTAGAAGAACGAAACAGCTGTATGGTGCCCTTAGCATTACTGACGAACCATAGAAAGATGAAATAACTGTATGTAGATCCTAACATCGATACCAACGACATGTCCTAAAAGGATTGACAGCTGGATGGTACTGTTAAGATAATTTTGGCTTTAATATAAATAATGTATATGTCTCGCAATTTGCTTTGATGACTGCTGATATCTCATTTTGTTTGTACAATCCTTTGCTCGTTATTGCTCATACTCTTTGTGGATGTCAATTAAGAATTACAGTTTCATTTGAGTGTGAGTATTTTAAGTTGCTTTGTGTTATCACACAACTGATCTTCCGTGAAGGTTAACTAAAACACTTATCTCGAAAGTCAACACGAACAACGCCGTGAATACAAAAATAAAATCGAAGTTAGTTTACAGAGCATCTACGAAATTATCACAAAGACACAAAATATATATGTTGAGGAATATACGATTTGTTTTAACGACAAACAGTGTTAATTACTAACGACTAATGAGATGCGTCATGGGAGTGTTAAAGCAGCGCTAACAAAGTTTAGATTCAGTTTAATTAGTTCAGAATATAATTAAGACTTTGATTACTCCAACACCTTCGCCACAAAGGAATCGGTCAACCTAGTTAAAACGATAGACGGATTTTATGTTCAAAATAGTTTCTTTGATTTTTTTTTGTAACCAAACAAAAGATAATTAGTAATTTCAACTTATATCTGTTTTGAATTATTTTAACACAGTTTTCAAAAGTACATGGTAATTTGAGAAGACAGTGACCATTTTCTTTAAGAATATGTTAGTTATAGCATTGGAGGAGACAAAGTAATTCATGATAATGGAACAATTTAACAGTTTTTAACGAACCTCACAATATCGAGGCTTAACTAAACTGAATGGGTCGTCTTACTGTAAATAGTACTAGTCGACACATAAAAGAATGGGATCCGGTTTCCTAAAAATGAAAACTGGAGCTACTTTTCTGTATCAGTTTGTTCTAGTGCTTGTAAAGTTTCTCCTCCTAATTGTCGATAAATGGACGGCGCCTAAGATAAGAAACACAATTGTTGGGGCTGCTGAAACTACTGCGTAAACTTAAATGAAACACAAAGGAACAATAACTTACAAAACAATAAATTATGTATACGTCAATTATATATAAAAAAAAACGTGTACGTTTGTTAATTTTGGACATTGGAATGTTAATCACTGTGTGCAAACACCTATGCTGCAATAAGAAATGGCAAAAAACAACATTTCTAAAGATAGTATCTTCAACATTTTCTATGTTCGCTTTCTCGGCTTTCTTTGTATACTGTTATGAATATATTTCATTTATTCATTTTGTTTGTTTTGAGTTGTTGACATGACGTTATAAATAAAAACAAAGCAAAACATGTTTGTTTTTATTTATTTACTGATGAATATTTCCTATATATCTTCTTTTTTTTTTTTCTTTTTTTTTTCGTCCTTGCTTTTCGAGTTATCGGAGTTCGATTTATCCAGTATTTTATTAACAAGATAGAGAGGAGTTTTGACATGGGAGACCTATAACGAAATACAAGTAAAACAAGGTCTTTATGTGAACAGAATTTGAGTTTTGTTTCTGCCCTGTATTCTGAGCGAAGTTTAGCAGACAGTAGGGTGTTTTGTAATGTGATTATATAAATATTTCAGCATGGACATAACTATGTACAGTCTACCGAAAGTATTCGGAATTAAATGTTATTGATAAAAAGCCTTTTCACAAAAGTGAGAGAAAACCTAATTACACATGTACACTTCCATTGGTTTTCTTAGAATTATGTCTACTATATTGAACATAAAGCCAGTAACCACAAACTTAAAATAATAAATAAATAAAAAATGTGTTTGTTCAAATCAAACTTTCTTGGCGCCATAGCCATTTGAGACCAACCATTGTCGTCGTACCGATTTAACGGAGGGTGTTTTTACTTTCCGAAGTTTTTTTTTATTTTTTTCTTTTTTTTTTCTTTTTGCTTTGTTTGCATCAGTGTCCTAACATACTCGGCCCATCCCTCCCAACACAAAATACAAATGCTTCTGTCCTAAGATACAAATTCTAAGGAAGTACATCTGGCAAACTCATTTTGATGCATTCAAACAAAAAAAGCCTTGCAATGGCAACGCCTAAGCCTTTTACCAATTCAATTTCAGCTTCCTCGGAAGAAACTGTCGAGACTAGTTCATGTAATAAATAAACTTATTTATCAATTTCTGTAAGATAAATAAAACTAAATCGATCTCAAATAGGATCAATATTTTAGGAAACCGGAGTAACCAAAGAGAACTTACATGGCCCGGAAGGAAGAACTGTCCGAATCACATCCAAGGATCGATGTCCAATCGTGATGTTGAAACCAGCAACTTACGCAATACGACTTCAAGATATCTTATATAGGCATCTGATTTTCATAAATGTGGACAGCTGGTAAACTAGCTAACTAGTTAATTTTGCATAGACATCCAGAGCTGAGAGATATGCTAATTGCTTGAGCTGTATATAGACGAACGATAATTGTTGACGTAATCAGTTCATTGTTTTTCGACATTTTTAATAGTTCTGCCACCACTAAACCTGATAATTGATGGTAATTAATGCTAATTAATGTTAATTTGTTGATGACGTCAGGTTACTGTAAAAACACCTTGGGCGTTCGCCAGGATGTCACAAACAACTAGTTTTAAACATATTTCGTATATATGCACTTTTTGATTTCTATCTAGCAAATGAGACATCATATTGCATTCCCGTAGTAAGTCTTTCTTCTTCTTCTTCTTCTTCTTCTTCTTCTTCTTCTTCTTCTTCTTCTTCTTCTTTTAAAAATATGTCACGAAAGCCAGAGACTATTGGACAAAAATAGTATTTTCAACAGATTGGCCTTCATCGAGAAATATTCTATTCTCTTAAGCGTTGTGAAGTTAATGTTACATTTTCATTAATATACCATGTGGTTCCTGTGTCAGTTCTCATTCGGAAGACGTGACACCTAGCGGATTGTATCATAGGTATGTTCGGAATATCCTTTACCTTGGGCTCACCCGCTATTACTAGGACTCACAGAGACTCGAAACCCATCTATTGGTATCCAGTGTTTAAAGGGGATTTGTATATATCTAATCTAGCATGACAAATTAGGTAATAACTCTTTTAATATTAATAATGTAATATATACAAAATATACTGGAATAGATAATAGAATTGCAGCAAAAAGCTGTTTCTTACTGGTAAGAGGGAAAAGTACGGAGATCGGGAGATTGTGAAAACGTGATAAAATTGTCGTCACTTTCTATTCTCGAAGAGGAAAGGTCCAGATCATATCACTCGTTAAAAACAATTGCATGGAAGTACGTACCGATCGCCTGTACCTGTATTCCTCCGCACATCAAGCCCGTACGATCTGTGACGTCAATGGAGTCATGCGTGCTATTGTATATATTACATGCAAGTATAAACGGCAAAGTCAGCGAAGACTCGAGATGAGACAAAGGCAATGAGGTACATTTATTCAATTACCTGTTCGATTTGTGGTAATTGTTTGCAGCGTGTTAATATCAGAGCATTTAATGCGCGTGTTTATTGGTAAGGGTAATCAATGGATTTTATGTTATAGCTTCCTGCGACCAGAATTAATCAGAAAAACCCAATAAATGTTAAACCTAACTAATAAAATACGCTCGTAGCAACCTCACCCATATGAGACGCTTGTAGAAGTCTTATGAGTACAACACAAACTCGTATGAACCTCAGTCATAGAACTGGGTGCATGTATGTTAGGAATTGGATGTATATAACAGAGCTGGTACATGCATGAATATAACCTATGGGATATACTCCTGCGTGAGCCTTGCCCATAAAATGCGCGCTAGTGTGAACACTACCCATATAGCATGCGCTCATACACGTATGAACGCTACCTATATAACAAGATATCGTATGATAGCTACCCATATAACAAGATATCGTATGATAGCTACCCATATAACAAGATATCGTATGATAGCTACCCATATAACAAGATATCGTGTGATAGCTACCCATATAACAAGATATCGTGTGAACGTTACCCATATAACAAGATATCGTATGAACGCTACCCATATAACAAGATATCGTATGATAGCTACCAATATAACAAGATATCGTATGATAGCTACCCATATAACAAGATATCGTATGATAGCTACCCATATAACAAGATATCGTATGATAGCTACCCATATAACAAGATATCGTATGATAGCTACCCATATAACAAGATATCGTATGCTAGCTACCCATATAACAATATATCGTATGATAGCTACCCATATAACAAGATATCGTGTGATAGCTACCCATATAACAAGATATCGTATGATAGCTACCCATATAACAAGATATCGTTTGATAGCTACCCATATAACAAGATATCGTATGATAGCTACCCATATAACAAGATATCGTATGATAGCTACCCATATAACAAGATATCGTATGATAGCTACCCATATAACAATATATCGTATGATAGCTACCCATATAACAAGATATCGTTTGATATCTACCCATATAACAAGATATCGTATGATAGCTACCCATATAACAAGATATCGTATGATAGCTACCCATATAACAAGATATCGTTTGATAGCTACCCATATAACAAGATATCGTATGATAGCTACCCATATAACACTATATCGTATGATAGCTACCCATATAACAAGATATCGTATGATAGCTACCCATATCACAAGATATCGTATGATAGCTACCCATATGACAAGATATCGTATGATAGCTACCCATATAACAAGATGTCGTTTGATATCTACCCCTATAACAAGATATCGTATGATAGCTACCCATATAACAAGATATCGTTTGATAGCTACCAATATAACAAGATATCGTATGATAGCTACCCATATAACAAGATATCGTTTGATATCTACCCATATAACAAGATATCGTATGATAGTTACCCATATAACAAGATATCGTATGATAGCTATCCATATAACAAGATATCGTATGATAGCTACCCATATAACAATATATCGTATGATAGCTACCCATATAACAAGATATCGTACGATAGCTACCAATATAACAAAATATCGTTTGATATCTACCCATATAACAAGATATCGTATGATAGCTACCCATATAACACTATATCGTACGATAGCTACCCATATAACACTACATAACAGTATGTGCTTTTTACGTCATATTCATTATTACGGCATAATTTTGTTTAATTTTTTTTTCATTGAATTTCCTGTTTCTGTGATTGTAATATGCAAGAGAAAAGATGAAGAGTGAAGATTTTTTTTTTTTTTTTTTTGAGAAGTTTAGAGATATTTGAGTGCAGAAACAGCGTTTGAACATATAAACACAGATGAGAACATTATGACTTAAATGCTCTGATACAAATACATACAGTCACATCTCTTTGTGCCACATTAGATTTAACAGTATGACGCCAGGCCTGGCTCACCAATCTCAATTATCAGATTGTCTCACCATTCAAACTAGCTTACAGCCACGCGACTTATTAACAAAAACATAAATACTGTATTATTGACCTTTATGGCGTTGTGTGTAAGTTAATCACACATGAGCTATTTGATGTCTATTGATTTATATCGACCGATATGGTGGTTGGTAGGGTACAATGTACAACAAGCCGCAATTAGTCTATCTCACACGCGATTCTTAAGATGCATCGTTGCCAAAAAAAAAAAAAAAATATCTTTTCTGAAAAAAAAACCCAGAGCACTATTCATAATATCTGAAGCCATCGACGTAACACATAACAAACGATTTAAACTGCGTATTAGAGAACAGAAGAAGAAAGAGGCAAAACATTTTGATTGCAAATTGTTTAAAGACATAACAATATCACGAAAGCCTGAAATATTGGATTGCGATGCACAATTGTAATCCATTTAAAATTAAGTCCTAGTATAATGTTTATCGTTGTGCATGCCATATTTGTTATTGATGACATTTTCCAATATCAAAATTGCTATCTATGTTCTCTTTTATTCCAGGTGAAAATATTTAGATTTAATCCGTTTTCACTCCACACGATCAAACGTCCAAAACTAATCTGACATTATGTGGTCAATAAAAACAAATACAAAACCAGTAAAACTCATTATACAGATACGTATTAACGAAATCTGGTAGCTGGTTTTCACCACTTTAGTGTTCGATGAAGCCATATTAATGATACATTTTGTCAAAATTTCATATTTGTGTGGTGGTCATGCTTTCAAAATGTTCTAGTAGGAATCAAACACTAGACCTCTTGTTTGCATTTCTGACACTTTACAGAACCAGATGAAGATACAGTCCGCCCTAATATCGGGAAATTTTGTAATGCATAATGGTATGGAGAAAAGAATTATCAGTGAGTTCGATTCAGAGGTCAATTATTTGTTTAAGATAACCAATGAAAGATGCATTTGATAGGCTCATAATAACACGTTTGGTTTTATCGTGGATCAGACCCTATCATCCTTACATCAAGGCAAACCAATCCTGGAACAAAGCATTTTTGAACTATTGGCCAAATTAGAGATGCTTCAGAATTTAAAGGTAAGTTTAACTTCAACGTTGCAACGCATACTATTGATGGCGTGGATCAAGAGCAAAACTGTATATTAGATTTTAGTGTTCAGGTAATAATAAGCGTCTTTGAACTGTTCTCTTAATGACGGCTTTTTTTGGCACTCCATACGCTTCGAACATTCTCGTCAGGTCAAATACGCTCAATAGTTTTAGCAGTTGAGTCGGACGATTTTTGACTGTCTGAGGTAATTTTCGTATCTTAATTTACAGATGAATTAGCGATTTATTTCATTATAACGATTGCAGTTAACATTCGGTATAAACATGTGTCCCTTGTTAGTTACAAATAAATCCGCTAGGTGGCTTTTTTATACTAAATATTCTAATATAGCTGAGTGTGAACATGTAAGCCAGCATCCTAATTAGTTCGTGCTATCTGGGTTTGGTCAGGCCTCGCGATTCTCACATATTCATATTTGGAACGTGTTTACTGCTGAGGAAACATTCAACAAATTTAATATCAAACTTACTCCTTACAGACCTGCTTCATGCCGATTATCTTATCATGATATTTAAATCAATTACAGGGAAATTATTAACGTCTTGTGAAATATATTTCGGCAGACCTTATGGATGGTACAGATTATATCACGGGGGATTGTATGTATGGTACAGATTGTATCACGAGGGATTGTATGGATGGTACAGATTGTATCACGGGGGATTGTATATATGGTACAGATTGTATCACGGGGGATTGTATGGATGGTACAGATTGTATCACGAGGGATTGTATGTATGGTACAGATTGTATCACGGGGGATTGTATTGATGATACAGATTGTATCACAGGGGATTGTATGGATGGTACAAATTGTATCAGGGGGATTGTATGGATGGTACAGATTGTATCACGGGGATTGTATTGATGGTACAGATTGTATCACGTGGGATTGTATGGATGGTACAGATTTTATCACATGGGATTGTATGGATGGTACAGATTGTATCACAGGGATTGTATTGATGGTACATATTGTATCACGGGGGATTGTATGGATGGTACAGATTGTATCACGGGGGATTGTATGGATGGTACAGATTGTATCACAGGGGATTGTATGGATGGTACAGATTGTATCACGTGGGATTGTATGGATGGTACAGATTGTATCACAAGGGGATTGTATGGATGGTACAGATTGTATCACGGGGGATTGTATGGATGGTACAGATTGTATCACGGGGGATTGTATGGATGGTACAGATTGTATCACGGGGGATTGTATGGATGGTACAGATTGTATCACGGGGGATTGTATTGATGGTACAGATTGTATCACGGGGGATTGTATGGATGGTACAGATTGTATCACGGGGATTGTATGGATGGTACAGATTGTATCACGGGGGATTGTGTGGATGGTACAGATTGTATCACAGGGGATTGTATGGATGGTACAGATTGTATCACGGGGGTTGTATGGATGGTACAGATTGTATCACAGGGATTGTATGGATGGTACAGATTGTATCACGGGGGATTGTATTGATGGTACAGATTGTATCACAGGGGATTGTATTGATGATACAGATTGTATCACGGGGGATTGTATGGATGGTACAGATTGTATCACAGGGATTGTATTGATGGTACATATTGTATCACGAGGGATTGTATGGATGGTACAGATTGTATCACGGGGGATTGTATGGATGGTACAGATTGTATCACAGGGATTGTATTGATGGTACATATTGTATCACGGGGGATTGTATGGATGGTACAGATTGTATCACGGGGGATTGTATGGATGGTACAGATTGTATCACGGGGGATTGTATGGATGGTACAGATTGCATCACGTGGGATTGTATGGATGGTACAGATTGTATCACAGGGGATTGTATGGATGGTACAGATTGTATCACGGGGGATTGTATGGATGGTACAGATTGTATCACGGGGGATTGTATGGATGGTACAGATTGTATCACGGGGGATTGTATGGATGGTACAGATTGTATCACGGGGGATTGTATGGATGGTACAGATTGTATCACGGGGGATTGTATTGATGGTACAGATTGTATCACGGGGGATTGTATGGATGGTACAGATTGTATCACGGCGGATTGTATGGATGGTACAGATTGTATCACGAGGGATTGTATTGATGGTACAGATTGTATCACGGGGGATTGTATAGATGGTACAGATTGTATCACGGGGGATTGTATGGATGGTACAGATTGTATCACAGGGGATTGTATGGATGGTACAGATTGTATCACGGGGGATTGTATGGATGGTACAGATTGTATCATGGGGGATTGTATGGATGGTACAGATTGTATCACGGGGGATTGTATGTATGGTACAGATTGTATCACGGGGGATTGTATGGATGGTACAGATTGTATCACGGGGGATTGTATGTATGGTACAGATTGTATCACGGGGGATTGTATGGATGGTACAGATTGTATCACGGGGGATTGTATGGATGGTACAGATTGTATCACGGGGGATTGTATGGATGGTACAGATTGTATCACGGGGGTTGTATGGATGGTACAGATTGTATCACAGGGATTGTATGGATGGTACAGATTGTATCACGGGGGATTGTATTGATGGTACAGATTGTATCACAGGGGATGGTATTGATGATACAGATTGTATCACGGGGGATTGTATGGATGGTACAGATTGTATCACAGGGATTGTATTGATGGTACAGATTGTATCACGAGGGATTGTATGGATGGTACAGATTGTATCACGGGGGATTGTATGGATGGTACAGATTGTATCACAGGGATTGTATTGATGGTACAGATTGTATCACGGGGGATTGTATGTATGGTACAGATTGTATCACGGGGGATTGTATTGATGGTACAGATTGTATCACAGGGATTGTATTGATGGTACATATTGTATCACGGGGGATTGTATGGATGGTACAGATTGTATCACGGGGGATTGTATGGATGGTACAGATTGTATCACAGGGGATTGTATGGATGGTACAGATTGTATCACGTGGGATTGTATGGAGGTTACAGATTGTATCACAAGGGGATTGTATGGATGGTACAGATTGTATCACGGGGGATTGTATGGATGGTACAGATTGTATCACGGGGGATTGTATGGATGGTACAGATTGTATCACGGGGGATTGTATTGATGGTACAGATTGTATCACGGGGGATTGTATGGATGGTACAGATTGTATCACGGGGATTGTATGGATGGTACAGATTGTATCACGGGGGATTGTGTGGATGGTACAGATTGTATCACAGGGGATTGTATGGATGGTACAGATTGTATCACAGGGGATTGTATGGATGGTACAGATTGTATCACGGGGGTTGTATGGATGGTACAGATTGTATCACAGGGATTGTATGGATGGTACAGATTGTATCACGGGGGATTGTATTGATGATACAGATTGTATCACGGGGGATTGTATGGATGGTACAGATTGTATCACAGGGATTGTATTGATGGTACATATTGTATCACGAGGGATTGTATGGATGGTACAGATTGTATCACGGGGGATTGTATGGATGGTACAGATTGTATCACAGGGATTGTATTGATGGTACATATTGTATCACGGGGGATTGTATGGATGGTACAGATTGTATCACGGGGGATTGTATGGATGGTACAGATTGTATCACGGGGGATTGTATGGATGGTACAGATTGTATCACGTGGGATTGTATGGATGGTACAGATTGTATCACAGGGGATTGTATGGATGGTACAGATTGTATCACGGGGGATTGTATGGATGGTACAGATTGTATCACGGGGGATTGTATGGATGGTACAGATTGTATCACGGGGGATTGTATGGATGGTACAGATTGTATCACGGGGGATTGTATTGATGGTACAGATTGTATCACGGGGGATTGTATGAATGGTACAGATTGTATCACGGGGATTGTATGGATGGTACAGATTGTATCACGGGGGATTGTATGGATGGTACAGATTGTATCACAGGGGATTGTATGGATGGTACAGATTGTATCACGGGGGTTGTATGGATGGTACAGATTGTATCACAGGGATTGTATGGATGGTACAGATTGTATCACGGGGGATTGTATTGATGGTACAGATTGTATCACAGGGGATTGTATTGATGATACAGATTGTATCACGGGGGATTGTATGGATGGTACAGATTGTATCACGGGGGATTGTATGGATGGTACAGATTGTATCACGAGGGATTGTATTGATGGTACAGATTGTATCACGGGGGATTGTATAGATGGTACAGATTGTATCACGGGGGATTGTATGGATGGTACAGATTGTATCACAGGGGATTGTATGGATGGTACAGATTGTATCACGGGGGATTGTATGGATGGTACAGATTGTATCATGGGGGATTGTATGGATGGTACAAATTGTATCACGGGGGATTGTATGTATGGTACAGATTGTATCACGGGGGATTGTATGGATGGTACAGATTGTATCACGGGGGATTGTATGTATGGTACAGATTGTATCACGGGGGATTGTATGGATGGTACAGATTGTATCACGGGGGATTGTATGGATGGTACAGATTGTATCACGGGGGATTGTATGGATGGTACAGATTGTATCACGGGGGTTGTATGGATGGTACAGATTGTATCACAGGGATTGTATGGATGGTACAGATTGTATCACGGGGGATTGTATTGATGGTACAGATTGTATCACAGGGGATGGTATTGATGATACAGATTGTATCACGGGGGATTGTATGGATGGTACAGATTGTATCACAGGGATTGTATTGATGGTACATATTGTATCACGAGGGATTGTATGGATGGTACAGATTGTATCACGGGGGATTGTATGGATGGTACAGATTGTATCACAGGGATTGTATTGATGGTACATATTGTATCACGGGGGATTGTATGGATGGTACAGATTGTATCACGGGGGATTGTATGGATGGTACAGATTGTATCACGGGGGATTGTATGGATGGTACAGATTGTATCACGGGGGATTGTATGGATGGTACAGATTGTATCACGGGGGATTGTATGGATGGTACAGATTGTATCACGGGGGATTGTATTGATGGTACAGATTGTATCACGGGGGATTGTATGGATGGTACAGATTGTATCACGGGGATTGTATGGATGGTACAGATTGTATCACGGGGGATTGTATGGATGGTACAGATTGTATCACAGGGGATTGTATGGATGGTACAGATTGTATCACGGGGGTTGTATGGATGGTACAGATTGTATCACAGGGATTGTATGGATGGTACAGATTGTATCACGGGGGATTGTATTGATGGTACAGATTGTATCACAGGGGATTGTATTGATGATACAGATTGTATCACGGGGGATTGTATGGATGGTACAGATTGTATCACGGGGGATTGTATGGATGGTACAGATTGTATCACGAGGGATTGTATTGATGGTACAGATTGTATCACGGGGGATTGTATAGATGGTACAGATTGTATCACGGGGGATTGTATGGATGGTACAGATTGTATCACAGGGGATTGTATGGATGGTACAGATTGTATCACGGGGGATTGTATGGATGGTACAGATTGTATCATGGGGGATTGTATGGATGGTACAGATTGTATCACGGGGGATTGTATGTATGGTACAGATTGTATCACGGGGGATTGTATGGATGGTACAGATTATATCACAGGGATTGTATGTATGGTACAGATTGTATCACGGGGGATTGTATGGATGGTACAGATTGTATCACGGGGGATTGTATGGATGGTACAGATTGTATCACGGGGGATTGTATGGATGGTACAGATTGTATCACGGGGGATTGTATGGATGGTACAGATTGTATCACAGGGGATTGTATGGATGGTACAGATTGTATCACGGGGGATTGTATGGATGGTACAGATTGTATCACGGGGGATTGTATGGATGATACAGATTGTATCACGGGGGATTGTATGGATGGTACAGATTGTATCACATGGGATTGTATGGATGGTACAGATTGTATCACAGGGGATTGTATGGATGGTACAGATTGTATCACGGGGGATTGTATGGATGGTACAGATTGTATCACGGGGGATTGTATGGATGGTACATATTGTATCACGGGGGATTGTATGGATGGTACATATTGTATCACTGGGGATTGTATGGATGGTACAGATTGTATCACGTGGGATTGTATGGATGGTACAGATTGTATCACGGGGGGTTGTATGGATGGTACATATTGTATCACTGGGGATTGTATGGATGATACAGATTGTATCACAGGGATTGTATGGATGATACAGATTGTATCACGGGGGATTGTATGGATGGTACAGATTGTATCACGGGGGATTGTATGGATGGTACAGATTGTATCACATGGGATTGTATGGATGGTACAGATTGTATCACGGGGGATTGTATGGATGGTACAGATTGTATCACGGGGGATTGTATGGATGGTACAGATTGTATCACGGGGGATTGTATGGATGGTACAGATTGTATCACGGGGGATTGTATGGATGGTACAGATTGTATCACGGGGGATTGTATGGATGGTACAGATTGTATCACAGGGAGTGTATGGATGGTACATATTGTATCACAGGGGATTGTATGTATGGTACAGATTGTATCACGGGGGATTGTATGGATGGTACAGATTGTATCACAGTGGATTGTATGTATGGTACAGATAGTATCACGTGGGATTGTATGGATGGTACAGATTGTATCACGGGGATTGTATGGATGGTACAGATTGTATCACGGGGAATTGTATGTATGGTACAGATAGTATCACGTGGGATTGTATGGATGGTACAGATTGTATCACGGGGGATTGTATGGATGGTACAGATTGTATCACGGGGATTGTATGGATGGTACAGATTGTATCACGTGGGATTGTATGGATGGTACAGATAGTATCACGGGGATTGTATGGATGGTACATATTGTATCACGGGGGATTGTATGGATGGTACAGATTGTATAACGGGGGATTGTATGGATGGTACAGATTGTATCACAGTGGATTGTATGTATGGTACAGATAGTATCACGTGGGATTGTATGGATGGTACAGATTGTATCACCGGGATTGTATGGATGGTACAGATTGTATCACGGGGGATTGTATGGATGGTACATAGTGTATCACGGGGGATTGTATGGATGGTACAGATTGTATCACAGGGGATTGTATGGATGGTACAGATTGTATCACGGGGGATGGTATGGATGGTACAGATTGTATCACGTGGGATTGTATGGATGGTACAGATTGTATCACGGGGGGTTGTATGGATGGTACAGATTGTATCAGGGGGGATTGTATTGATGGTACAGATTGTATCACGTGGGATTGTATAGATGGTACAGATTGTATCACGGGGGATTGTATTGATGGTACAGATTGTATCACGAGGGATTGTATGGATGGTACAGATTGTATCACGGGGGATTGTATGGATGGTACATATTGTATCACTGGGGATTGTATGGATGATACAGATTGTATCACACGGATTGTATGGATGATACAGATTGTATCACAGGGGATTGTATAGATGGTACAGATTGTATCACAGGGGATTGTATAGATGGTACAGATTGTAACACGGAAGTCAAATTCATTACATATTGTAAGTAAGTTTCTAGCTAAGATGACCTTCTTCTGATAAAGCAGCCATATAAACACGTGTTACGTTGACGCCTTTTTTGATAAAACTGTACATTTTGTTACCATGGCAATAGATTATTGTTCTTTCATACATCCCGTTTCCGAGCTTTATTTACCCGTAAAAATGCATCATAAGATTTAAAGAATATTTGATGAAGGCATGGTATCCTATCATACTGTCGATAGATAGTTGGGGATTATAATGTTCAAAGTCTCGTTACCTAATGGGTTTTCGATTTAATTATACTTAACGAGACTTTGACGAGAATTTAACGAGATTTATTCAGAATTCGCAAGAGACTAACAATCTAATAAGATGTTTAGAAGGGCTGTGAGGGAAGTGAGATATGAACGAGAATTTAGTTTAATGTCTCGAATGCAGGTATATGCCAAATCCATGTCCTGATAATTGTAGAAAAGGCGTTGTTCTATTCAAAGATCGATATCAACGATTTTTAAAGAAAGCTGTGCGTGGAAAATAAAGATATGACGTAATTACCTGGCCGATACTACTCGGGATCATTTGACGTTGTATGGAGTATAAGATATATTCTTTCATGAGATCGTTAATGACATTTACAAATTGCATGCAATGGACATGTTTATTTAAATTTCTTTTTTTCTTTGTTTCTTTTTTTCTTGTTTTTTGTTTTTGTTTCTGTTTTTTAAGTTTTTTTTGTTTTTGTTTTTTGTTTTTTGTTTTTGTTTTTTGTCTTTTTCTTTTTTTGTGTGGGTTTTGTTTTGTGTTTTAATTAAATCCAGTTGTCGGGATAAATTCCGATAGCCTTGAAACAAGCATACGAAATAGTCGGGGATAAGAGAATTGAATCGAGTGACTCGCAACAAACACCCTGAATCAAATTTCTTTTGCTGTATAGAGATTAACGATGTCGATTACAAATACTGTATCCTGTTTCGTCGGAAGTCTAGACAACAGTTGTCTTTGTTTTATTGAAAACAGCTAGGAATATCTAACCGAAACTCCGAAACAGTTTCTGGTGAGAAAGAGGGTTTTTTTGTGTGTGTGACTCCACATGCATGCTTTTTGTGAAAACTGCAATAATATCTTCATGTGTGACTTTCTGAAGCAAATTGAATTATGTTTATGTACAATTAATCATTGATAAAAGGTTTTTCTTTGGCTAATAGTTTTACATTCTTTGGACGAGATAATTATAGAAATGTTATTAATATCTATACATACATGCTACAATGCCGTAAATAATTCAAAACAGTTCGCCAGTCACTTCTCGCTGTCAAAAAAATCCGATACGGAACGAGGCCATATCGATCCATTGTCAGATATATACCGTTGTCTATCTTATCGGTGTGAAATAACATCTCGTAGTCCATCAACATCACTTTGTCGAAGTTTCGAGGTGCGAAATTGCAATGATATCAAAGTTTTCACGGCACTTCGGATCATTTTTGAAATACGGTGTGTGATTCTGAATGGTTGATTATTTTAATTGCTTCAGTGATGTCCGACACAGTTCCATACTCAACAGCTGCCATTCTAGTAAGTCCCCCAATAGTCCATTAATTTGACGTACAGAATCCGTACTGAGGAATCCATGAATAAGAATTGGTTTACATTCGGGTCTCTCACACGAATCACAAGCGTATCGTCTGACAATCATTAGCGTATAAACGAGGGATTCAAACAGCGGTGCGACCCAGTGATCATAGTATTACGTACGTTATAATCGATATCAGTTTCGATTAGTGAAAGGCAGAAACTATGGACAGATCATCCAAATCCGCAGTCCATATTGTATGTGTAAACAAAGGACAAAGCACATATCCCAACCAATAATGTTTGTGTGGAATTCCCAACCCGCGACCAAAAAAGTATATGTAATATGAAACATAGATTCTTGTACAAATTTTCCAAACAAACGGTCCATTTATGTGTAGTATAGAACACAGGAATTTGGCATGAACTACCAACCCTCCGCCCTTACCTTGTATGTATTATTTATTAAGAAAGTGGGAATTGGAGCCAAATCCCTGTGGAATACAATAACTCTGATTGTTAATGTGTTATACCATTGTATCTGGTTGGTGTGGTTACCTCATTTATGCTTCAAGTTTCAAGTTTTTAATTCACCCAATGCAATACAGCATATATGTTATACAAATACATTATACAATAATCATACAGAACATGTTTCTCAAGATGGCGGAGGATAATTCCTTACATTATTACTAAATACAATTAAATTAAATGAACGAACTTTGTATAATCACTAACTACAGATTCATAAGACATTTTCTTTTATCTGTTGCCTGTATCAAAAATTTACCAAATTTGCTTAAAGATTTAACATTTTAAAGCTTATAAACACTAGACAACAGCAATGCAAATATTAAATTGTAGCGATAATATGAAGTGACAATTAATGATCTAATCATGTCTTTAGTCGCCATTGACACCCCCTTCATGTAGGAGAGGTATTTTGAAATGTTAAAAAGTAAATTACCATTCTTTCGACGGTAAATCAGACACATTATAAACATATGATGACGTCATAAGTACCTGACGTCATGCTATTGTCTCGGTATAGTTTCAGTATTTAATGTGTCCTTCCATCAATCTTCGCTGTTGTATTCGGAATACAAAATATACATGCAAGCTAATTTTTGGGTATGTCATTAATAATATCTAACATTCTTGCTTGTGTTTTATTTATTTATTTATCTATTTATCTTACTTCGTTTACTAATTTCATATGAATTAAATAAAATTAATTTCGTTAAATGACCATCTTTGTCATCTTCTATAAAAGTATATCATCTTTTATCAACAGCATATATATACGTATAGTACTAATGCCAACACAATAACCGTTTTTTTTTTTTTTAATTTCTTATAATGAAATGCCACCGTTAAATTTAAACATACGACACAACCAACAGGCGCCGAATTGAACTCCTTTTCCTCGGTGAGTTACTGGCCAACAACGATTTATGCACTTGGCGGGTATAGTCGAAACGAAGGTCGTTAATCGGTCATGCGACCTCTAGGCATTCCCATAAATAGATGTGTCTATTTCGTCTTTGTCTGAAAACACTTAATTACCTACCAATCCAGTCTGCTAGTTTCATTGAGCGACATTATGAAGTATAAAAACTGAAATCGCGGACTTTTATATAATTAAGTCCTCGGTGTTTTCATTTTTCACTTAAGAATGATTTGTCACATGATCTTTGTCCTTTGAATGTTTTACCTCATGAAATGACATTTAAGGATCCACACAAATAAATCACCCAATCAACTCCTGTTTCTCTTGAACCAAGTCCCGTTGGGATATGTGTATTTGAGGTTTGTAGCTGTTATGGATTATGTACTTCCTATATACGATAATAAAGAGTATTGTCTAATAAAGACTTGAAAACAAAAAACTATAATAAACTGAACGCAGGACAACAGATGAAAAAAGCCAAGAATCCCCCTGGTTGGGATTTCCCCTGGTTGGGATTCCCCCTGGTTGGGATCCCCCCCCCCGTCCACAGGTAGTAGCACGGTTAGTGTCGAGTACCACTGCACTCTGATATCCCATAAATCTATAAAATGGCATCAAATCTAAGGTAACGTAAACTTCAAACTTTATCATGTTTATTTTCATTTGATATCAGTTTCACAACATTCAAAATTCAAATGAGCGATTGACGGGATGGAGTTACTACTAATAGCACCTATCAAATATTTAGTGGTGTGCGTCCTAAAAATGGGAACCCATAAACCATAATCATTTTCTTTTAAAAATAGTAAAACAGGGTTTTGTTGTATATTATTCCATGTGTGAAAGAGCTGATGGAAAATGTCAAGACACAAAGAATTTATATAATGATAAGAAGGTAGTGTTATATTTCTTAAGAACAGGAAGATGCTGAAACCAAAGATCATTATTCAAATATTCAAATGCATTCGCTGAAGCCGAGCATGCACAGGACACCAGTCACGTGATCAACTGACCAGGTTCTTATTTTCGACAAAGAACAGGCCTAGGGTTGGGTGAAATAGAGATTGATGGCGGTCCCCAACGCACCTGACTGCATCCGAATGGCATTAACAAGTCTGGCGGGAGACCCAACATGCCCTACGTCAGACTAGGGTGGCTATATATACGACGCCTGTTAAACAGCTCCACCTAGCGTCCACGTGTAGAGTGACAAATGGTGGTGATAAGCATGGACATTTTCTAACTGGGCATTGCGACAAGTTTACGACTGCAACTTTAAGAAGGTGTTTCAGTAAAATTGATTTGATTTTTTTTTTTTTTTCGGACACACAGACCATTTCTTTTAACTAGTCAGTGTTGTGCAGGTTCAATTGCATTGTTTATAATTAGAATTCGTATAAATGAGAAATGAATTCTATAGTCAAAACAGTCTTTTACATAAAATAAGGGTCTGTTATCTAATGAATTTATGTATTTAAAAATTAAAACGGACTGAACCTTGTTGACGTTAAAATCATTACATTATAAAAACAAAAAGCTTGCTGTTGCAAATCAACATGTTTTGGTTATATTCCCCCCTGTTTTTTAAACAGAGAAATTAAATTATAATGATTGCAATATATAATGAATTAGTTTAACGATGATTGGACAAAAAACTAAAATGCACTCATTACACAAACCGTTTCAGAGTACAGCTTGGTTATCGGTCTTTACATCGATAGAACAATTTATTATCGCAGGTTCTATCTTAATGAGATTTATGAAAGAACCCTCTTGCGAATTGTTAGTACAGTCCCCGAAGGCTATTTTCAAAGAGTTTTTTAAGCTCATACATTACGTTTGAAATGGAAAATCATGTAATATCCGCAGTTTATTACCATGTAGATTACAACTGTGAAAAAACCACGCCCATAACATTGAGCCGATGGCAGTTGCCAAGAGAAATTCGTTCTGTTTAAAACGCTAAAATGACGTGTTGCATTCAACTCATATATCCATTACGTAATACACAGAAATACACAAATTACACCAATATAATATAGAACAATGCATGCACCGCGTACATATAAAATACGTATGACGTACTACACATTTATGTACAAACTTCACACTATTCCAACTAAACTAATTTCGCGTTTAATTAATTTTCGCGAATTTCCCAGGCGATCAAAATTCGCGAAAATAAATCGTCGCGAAATAAATTTAATCAGAGGTTCAGTAAGTCTTTTATGAATGTAAAACGCGAAATATAATCGCTGCGAAAAAGTTGTTTGACATGCCAACGCGAAATTAAGTCGCCGCGAAAATAAATTGGCCTACAGTATATATTATCAAACAATACACGTGTTGGGTACTTTAATGCGCATATGATGTAATAAACAGTCACACGGATATTGCATAATACACAAAAGTCGTTAATCGACCAATATTACCCTAAAATTTCTAATTATTGTCACAAAAGCGTTTTCCTGTCTTAGAATGTTTGTCGTTTAGTCATCATTTACTCAAGATACCGCGATTTCTTTGAGCATTTCAATGCAATGAAATTAATCACAACGCCTAAGAATCTGTTGATTTGTATAGAAAACGGAGTGGCTCGACATTGATGCAATTGGTTTCAAATGCGGGTCGAAATGGAAGGAGTGATACCATTATACGATTAATGCTGTAATGGTCTATGATCACACGCCGTGACAAAGGGTCACAGAGAAGTTCACAATGACGTCACACATGGGCACATGGTAGTCCTAACAGCCCATCAACACGATAACGTCATACAGTGCCACACGGTAGTCTTAACGGTCCATCAATACAATAACGTCGTACAGGGCTACACGGTAGTCTTAACGGTCCATCAACACAATAACGTCATACAGGGTCACACGGTACTCTAAACGGTCCATCAACACAATAACGTCGTACAGGGCCACACGGTAGTCTTAACGGTCCATCAACACAATAATGTCATACATAACAATACAATAACGTCATACATATCAATACAATGACGTCATACATACAATACAATAACGTCATACATGACAATACAATAACGTCATACATGACAATACAATAACGTCATACATGACAATACAATAACGTCATACATGACAATACAATAACGTCATACATAACAATACAATAACGTCATACATGACAATACAATAAACAACATTGAATGAATACGGAATAAACAATTTTGTGGTGTTATGGAATAAGCCACTTTAACTGAACACGGAATTAGACACTTTGACTGAACACGGAATAAGACACGTTGACTGAACACGGAATAAGACACTTTGACTGAACACGGAATAAGACACTTTGACTGAACACGGAATAAGACACGTTGACTGAACACGGAATACGACACTTTGACTGAACACGGAATAACACACTATGACTGAACAAGGAATAAGACACTTTAACTGAACACGGAATAAGACACTTTGATTGAACACGGAATAAGTCACTTTGACTGAACACGGAATAAGACACGTTGCCTGAACACGGAATAAGCCACTTTGATTGAACACGGAATAAGACACGTTGACTGAACACGGAATAAGACACTTTGATTGAACACGGAATAAGACACGTTGACTGAACACGGAATAAGCCACTTTGCCTGAATATGGAATAAGACACTTTGACTGAACACGGAATAAGACACGATGACTGAACACGGAATAAGACACTTTGACTGAACACGGAATAAGACACGATGACTGAACACGGAATAAGACACTTTGACTGAACACGGAATAAGACACTTTGACTGAACACGGAATAAGACACTATGACTGAACACGGAATAAGCCACTTTGACTGAACAAGGAATAAGCCACTTTGACTGAACACGGAATAAGACACGTTGACTGAACACGGAATAAGCCACTTTGATTGAACACGGAATAAGACACTATGTCTGAACACGGAATAAGACACTATGACTGAACAAGGAATAAGACACTTTGACTGAATATGGAATAAGACACTATGACTGAACACAGAATAAGCCACTTTGACTGAACACGGAATAAGACACTTTGACTGAACACGGAAGAAGACACTATGACTGAACACGGAATAAGACACTATGACTGAACAAGGAATAAGACACTTTGACTGAATATGGAATAAGACACTATGACTGAACACAGAATAAGACACTTTGACTGAACACGGAATAAGACACTTTGACTGAACACGGAATAAGACACTTTGACTGAACACGGAATAAGTCACTTTGACTGAATATGGAATAAGCCATTTTGTGATGAATACGGAAAAAAACCTCTTGGAGTAAATACTGAATCAACCACTTTAAATAAATACTCTTTGAGTGAACATCGAATAATTCAATTTTAAATGAATACGGAATAAAATACTTTGAATGGGTACGGAATAAACTGCTTTTAATGAATACGGAATAAACTGCTTTAAATGAGTACGGAATAAACTGCTTTGAATGAATACGGAATACAATACTTTGAATGAATACGGAATAAAATACTTTGTATGAATACAGAATAAACTGCTTTGAATGAATACGGATTTAACCACTTTGAATGAGTACGGAATAAACTGCTTTGAATGAGTACGGAATAAACTGCTTTGAATGAGTACGGAATAAAATACTTTGAATGAATACGGAATAAAATAATTTGTATGAATACAGAATAAACTGCTTTGAATGAATACGGATTTAACCACTTTGAATGAGTACGGAATAAATCCTTTTGAATGAATACGGAATTAACCAATTTGAATGAGTACGGAACAAGCCATATTTACAGAATACGGATTAAGCCACTTTGTGGTTGATACGGAATAAGTCACTTTCACTGAATATGAAATACGCCACTTTAAATGAATACTGAATATGAGAGAACATTGAATAATTCAGTTCTAAATGAATACTGAATAAGCCACTTTGACAGAACACGGAATAACCCACATTCAAAGAAAAGGGAATCAGCCACGTTTTGATGAATATGGAATACACCTCCTTTAGTGAATACTGAATAAACCACTTTGACTGAATATGGAACAAACCACTTTAAATGAAAACTGAATAAACCACTTTAAATAAATACTCTTTGAATGAACATGGAATAATACAATCTCAAATGAATGTGGAATAAGCTAATCAGAACACAATGTATAAATGATGATACATGTACGTTTTTCAGAAGAAAAATAAATAGTAATAGATATTTTCTCTGCCATATCACACGCTGTGATAAACAGAAAGAGATCCCTTTTCGGGTTATGCTTTAAAAAAATCGTTTTCATTCAACCCTACTTAAAATCGCCAAAAAAGGAGTTTTTGCGTTTTTCTTATTCTTGATATATGAACATTTATGTACTTAAGTCTTGGATGAATCAAACATTACTACTACGGACTATTCTTTTGGGGTCATCGCTGGGTCATCCATATTTTTACTATCCATTTTTTATTTCTTTTTCTTATAATAAGCTATTTGAACAGATATTTTGCAGTATGTCGAAGGATCAGATATGTAATTCTATAATAATATAACGGTATTAATAAGTTAGTAAACAATACTTTTGTAAATATAATTAGATAAATATTCGATTCAGTAAATAATTCATTCTACATAACACAAAATGAACTTTGTATCGTCCAACCGAATAGTTGGAAATAATTTCAAAAGGAAAACAAAAAACAAAAAAAAACACACACACAGCGTATTTGCAGTCGTTCGTTTCCGTAACAGCAGGGCTAAATAATTTTGAAAATACAGTAGAATTGGAAATTTCTGAAAACATTACCTTGAAATTAATTGCACATTGATTCTCTATCCCTCTGTGTGTTGAGATATTTTATCTTTAATTTGGCAGCTGATATTAGAAATATCATTTTATGGTAGAGTGACAATAAATTTCTGTAATAACAGAATATAAAGTTTTCCCAAGGGCGATTTTTCCAATGACATTTTTTTTTTCGTTTAATTAAAAGACGTTTTGTCAATTTCATCTCGGCAAATAATCACATGCTGTTTCGAAATACCGATATGATTAATTGTCATTATCAGTCCAGTCAAATCAAAAATACAGTCAACACAATCATATACATTTCAACTGGTCGATACAAACAGGTTGATAGATTTTCATTTTTAATTATCCTTTTGAAAAAAATAAGAAGACATGAAATATATATGAGAATCGTGTCCTGTGTCCTGATGTTCTCGAGCACTATACGTATTCGGACGACTTAAGCTAAAACAGATGATGATCTAGTTTACAGTATAGAGAACATGTAGGTCTATGAGAAGTAACGGTTGCAATAGACAGGTGGAATGTATGTATAACACGCGGTAGGTATGTTTATGTGGTTGTTATAGACAGGTTGTTCTTAAAGACAGGTGGTTGTTATAGACAGGTTGTTCTTATAGACAGGTGGTATCAATATAGACAGGATGTAGTTATAAACAGTTGGTAACTATTGACAGGTCGTAGTTATAGACAGGTGGTAGTTATGGGAAGATGGTTGAATGGTACGGGTAGTTGGATAATTCGACAGGTGGTAGTTATAGACAGGTAGTTAGTATAGACAAGTGGTAACTATAGACAGGTGGTAGTTATTTTGTAAATATAGACCAGGTGGTCAGTATATACAGGTTTTAGTCATAGACAGGTGGTCAGTATATACAGGTTGTACAGATACAGACATATGGTCGGTTTATACAGGTGGTAGTAACGACAGTTGGTAGTAACGACAGGTGGTAGTTATAGACAGGTGCTAGTTATAGATAGGTGCTAGTTGTAGACAGGTAGTAGTTATCGACAGGTTGAACTTATATACAGGTTGTAGGTATAGGCAGGTGGTAGTTATAGACAGGTGCTAGTTGTAGACAGGTAGTAGTTATCGACATGTGGTAGTTATAGACAGGTGGTAGGTATATACAGGTGGTAGGTATAGACAGGTGGTAGTTACATACAGGTGGTAGGTATTTACAGGTGACAATGTAAATGTACATAAGGTATTTAAAGTCTGTTAATAAAGCATTTTAAACGCATCACTTACCGGTCATTGAAGTCCGACTTTCCGGAACAATCTTTCCGGCCGTTGTCACGTTATTTGTATATTCCACAGTCCAATATCCACACGAGCACACTCCCTATCGACTACCTCCGTTTAATAGTCGTATTTTTATAGATTGGTTTCAGTTTCTAAGGTACCGACCCGCGATAAGACAATAACATATGTTTGGAAATGACCCCGGGTAGGCCGATCAGGCGCTGTCGTTATTCCGTAATGGCATAGCTGGGATCTGCGCGTGAGTTTATGATTGTATGTATTTGCCTTGTCATTTGAAAGCTCCCCCTTTCAATTTACAACACCTTTTAAAACAGATCCACATGTTGAAAAATAACCATATTAACCTTACGTACAATAACATAAAACGTAAACTAATAGGCGGATGAATATACACCAGTATTTTATACAGTAGGTCGTGTTCGCGTTCACATCTCAGCAACGGTATAAATATTTTATGACAAATATCCCAAAGTGTATCGAATAACAGATTCTGTTTTAACACAACTTAATTAAAAGGTTCCAGCATGATGAAAATGTAATAATCCTTCACGACTTATCGTTTCAATGTTAACTGACTAACATAAAACGGTTTAAATGTACAAATATAAATGTCACAATTTGCCAAGAAAAAAAAAGTATCCGTTAAAACGGAGAGGTATTTCACCTCCGTCCTCCGTGATAGATTCGATACAGTATGACCTCAGGCCACGTGGATAGGGGCGTGGTTAGAGATGGACCGACCGGACAAACCTGTGGGATGTGCGCTGCCTTTGATAGCAATGGTAGCGAAACTGCTCGTGCCTCGGCTTATATCGATCGATATAGAAATGCTATCTGAATGTTGGAGCCGCTCGCTACATTCCCTCACATTAAATGTAAAAGAGTTCCAATCGAGAGAGCACGGTGTCGAGAAACATGTTACACCTTGTCGACAAAAAGGTTATTTGAATATTTAATAATGTTTTGCTTTAAACCGAAATCGTCATCACTATAACACATCTCGATGTTGTGATTGCGATTCTTGTACATGTACATACCGCTTATATACGCACTATGGAGGCTTTCGTAAGGCTCTGACTGTTCATGGGGCGATTAACCCAAGAACAACAAAAGTTTTAATTTTACACGCATCTTCGTTATATTTCGAATTGATGTTCTTTCAAGATGACAATATTACGAATACCAGGTTTCGTCTGATAAAGAGTTTGTATAGAGTTATTTAAACACCTCACAGTTTTAACGTTAATCTTCAACATTTCTTAAGACAAAAAAAAAGTAAAATTTAGCTTAGAAATAGCATATATATAGAGAGAGAGAAGTGCATGTTTTGTTAACACGTTCTAAAATGAAAATAAAATGATGGTATGTTTGATAATTAACATCGTGTAGTATTAAGTACAATGCTACTAATTAATGTTTATCATATAAGTATTGCCCTGTGCATATGGGGGCCGCGGTGGCCGAGTGGTTAAGGTGTCCCGACTCTTTAACACTAGCCCTCCACCTCTGGGTTGCGAGTTCGAAACCTACGTGTGGCAGTTGCCAGGTACTGACCGTAGGCCGGTGGTTTTTCTCCGGGTACTCCGGCTTTCCTCCACCTCCAAAACCTGGCACGTCCTTAAATGACCCTGGCTGTTAATAGGACGTTAAACAAAAACAAACAAACAAAACAGTGCATATGAGTTGTAATATCATCCAGTTACATTATAGTACTCTTTTTCTTTTCCTTTCTTTTCTTTTTTGTTTTTTTGTTTTTTTGTTTTTGTTTTATTTTGTTTTTTTTGTTTTTGTTTTTGTCGATTCTATTCAAAGTGAATTTTGGGCAATTCCAAAGTACTGACCTGTACCATATGTACGAAGATACTGTTTTAGAATGCACGAATCAACGTGACTTCTTGTTCCACACGATGTGGGGCTGAGTGAAAATGGAATATCGTTGAATTGCTGAATCGAATCTCATAAAGCCGTGTAAATCACTTTTGTATAATGAAATAAGAGATGCACTGTTTTTAAGAGCCAGTCAACTAGATAGTAATTTTAATACTTTTTGTGATACGGATAAATTTAACTTCATACTCCAAAACAGTGATATGTGTATTTACAGTGCCAAAGCCTGCAAACAAATTTTTAGGATTTAATCGTTTACTGTATTTTTTTTTTTATCTTAATCATGTTTTTATAGTCTCTCATAACTCTATATAGAGTGGCCTCTGTGTATTTTTTTTTTTTTTTTTTTTTTTTTTTTTTAATTTTGTACATGTATGTTGATATTCTTGTTTATATGTAAATATTTTATTGAGGGTGAGACTTTAATAATAAACTATTTGAATTGAATTGAATTGAATTGTACCTGGCACTCCTCATCGCAGTAACAGGCGGGGGAAGGCTTTGTCGGTGTGGACGAACAGGCATTGGTCGAGATTATGTTGTAGCACAAATGCGCTTATATAGTTATCAATATATATATATTTTAGTATAGTCCAATTAGATTTTATGCTTACAAGTTATTATACGTTGTAACACATGTTCTAAACCATACAAAGTGTACACTATGAATGTTGAATTTGTATTATATATAATTAGGGACACAGCTGTGCTGTCCTGAATTTCCAATTGACAACTGCTGTTATATATATATAACACAAATGACGGGCGACAATTTCATAACTCGTGCTCTGACCGGGCCTCGCACTCACGATCTACGGCACCCAATCGCCAAGCCACATGGTCCAATATAGGTACTGGATCCTAATATAGAGATTCTGGACGCGTATTACAAAATGAAAAAAAAAGATAATATGGCATGTAGTTATCAACCGCTTCCTGTTCCAGATCTGTTTGTGACTGTTTGTAATTTACTTTTGATCAAAGGAGCGGATGAAGTCGAGATTTCGATAATTTACTTGTTTGTACAGCTGTGATTTCTACTTGACCAATTATACTATCGTGTTTAAGCTATAATTTCCTCAGTGTAGCACACATGTGAACTCTGCTATGTTTTATGATATATATATAATATATGTATATAAGTATGTATAGATATATACAGTATTACCTCCATTATATATTAGAGGCTTAAGATATGGTATCATATAGTGGGGATGAAATAGAAATGTACAAATAAAAATAAACAATAAAAATGTATTAATGAAAATAAACAGTATCAATGTACATATAAAAAAGAAACGATGGAAATAATATATGTAGAAAGAAATATTTACATTTACAAATCATAATGTACTAACGCACATTATATTGTTTGCTTGCAAAGCTCTGGCATTCAAAAAAGATCATAAATACCATACAAAAACAGTTCAATGCTTAAACAATATACTTTGAAATTGTACATTTCTTTATAATTTCTTGTGATTTAAGTGGTGGAATTCAACTGCGAAATATTACCGGCAGAGATTGAGCACATAGTGTGCATGATGTCAACCGAAAAATAAATGATAATGTTATATACAAAGGCTATAATATTGACCCCGTGGAAACTGTCTATCACCCGCCTGGTTTTAGTTACTAAATACTGAGTAATATGGAGCCTGAAGTTCGTTTTACTTAAACGGAAAAAGGAACTCGGAACCAACTTCAGGCTCCCGAGAAGGTAATATTGTCAACAAAAACCGGTGGCTTCCTTTCATGTTCGAATTCAGAACCTTCAGAGAGAAACCATGATCTTTATTTAGTTGGAAGTGGATTCACTGGAACAGAATCGGAGACATCTGGTTTTGCCTTCTGGAATCAAAGAATCCAAAGATAGAGATACCACAGCGCTAATTCTTGATACTACTAGCAAAGCGGGTGTCGCTCTCGATTGAGACAGGCAATTGCGTCAGAGTCCCAAAGACAGGAAAAGACTGTCAGATCATCGTCCGTATCAAAGGCTACGGCGCGAAAAAGTCTCTACTTAAATCTAATAAAACCTTTCGCAACGCAGAGGAATTCCTAGGTGTATTGGTAAATGAGGCCTTGACGAAACATCGAAACAAACTGGCTTATATTGCCTGCGGCCTCATTAAGGAAAAGCCTGGACATGGGATGGCAAAAGTTTACCCAAAGACCGAAATGATAAAATTCACATGGTGCGTGATGGATGAGAGCTCGTTCAAATTCGGCATGAATTCGAAGATGAGAATGAGTCTATGTATTGATACAGTATAGGCTATGCAATACAAAATGGAATTACATGAAATTGTACCTCCGGTAGTACCAACATTTATCCCTAAAATATTTACTTTGATATAGATACACATACTATTATTATAACAGGTTATTTTGATGTAAATTGTATAAACTGGTCAGTTAAGTGAACTATAATATCTAATGATTTTTGGAAGGCTCTTGACTCTGGTAGTGAGATAAGAGTAGTATTTTGTGATATAGGCAGGGTTTTTGATATGGTATGGCATTAAAGACTTGCTGCTAAACTATCCTAAATTAGTATACCAGGATATCTTTAAAAAAAGTTTGAAAATTATTTGTGTAACAATCATTGAGTTGATATTAAGGCGAGAGTTCTCCAGGGTTCAATTCTTGGTCCTTTTGTTGTTTTGGTTTTTTGTTTTGGTTTTTTTATCGATGATATTGTGATAGTCATATATTCTACAGAATTTAAGGAAACAAAGCATCTTAATTAAAATGTAAATTCTGATTTGGTTGATATTAAAGTTTTAGTCATCAAGGTTCTGTTCTTTGTCCTCTATTTTGATTGGGGCCGCGGTGGCCGAGTGGTTACGGTGTCCTGACACTTTATCACTAGCCCTCCACCTCTGGGTTGCGAGTTCGAAATCTACGTGGGGCAGTTGCCAGGTACTGACTGTAGGCCGGTGGTTTTTCTCCGGGTACTCCGGCTTTCCTCCACCTCCAAAACCTGGCACGTCCTTAAATGACCCTGGCTGTTAATAGGACGTTAAAGAAAAAAAAACAAGTGTTTCAGCTTATACTGTCTCAGCTATTTGTGAAACATAACCACAACACTAACAAGAGGCCAATGGGCCTTAACGGTCACCTGAGTTTTGAAATACTCAAGTTAATTTAATTGACCCTTTTTATTTCCCACCCATCAGCCCAGGGGGTCAATCAGGGCCAACAAACTGTCATCACATGCTGATAATGTTAACAAAGCTAGAATGAATTCCAATAGAAATCAAACAAATTATAGTCAAAATTGTTATTTCCCTATATAAACTAAAGTAAAATTTACCCCCTCCTCAGGGGCAAACGTGAGACCCCAGGGTCATGAAATTTACAATTTTAGTAACGTACACGAAAACCATTCCATAAATGAAGAGTATGTGATTCTACCTTATTTTGGTTTTGAGAAGATTTTTTTTGAAAGGTGCTGTTGCAGGAATGCTCTAAAACCGCCCACGAAGGAAATCGATCCTTTACCTAATGCCCGGATAGACATATCCATGGGGCATCTGATAGTACATATGAAAACCTTGTTCCGTTCCGGACATGCCAGAACGAGGCCATTTTGTACCAAAGTCGTAAATACTCACAAGCACACTTTATCAAGTATTTATAAGGTCAAAATGTTATTTGTTTGTAAGGAAAATTGTACTAAAATTACATTTATATATCGGGCAACGTAATCGGATATCGATTGTATGAATATTTTTGTTAGTTTCTGTGAAATTTGGCATCAAGCATAAAAAATGATATTTCTCATAAAGTTGAATGCACGTTTAAACGGCACTTTGTCTAATTCAAATGCCGAGTACTATCGAATTTTGTCATTTGTGTAATCCATGAAAAAAAAAAATTGCGCTTCAGAATTACTCTATATGCCTCGTTTTTGCAACTTCTATTAGTCAACCCCCCATAAATCTTCATATAGATCAAAGTGCTGAAAGCACTGCATGCTAGTGAACACATCTCAAGAAAGAAATACGGACAAGAAATACGTTGAAATATTATAGGAAACACGATTGGACGAATTCGCCTTCAAGGAAACTATTTGATTCAAGATTTTTGTCAGGATAATGTTAGTCCCTTTACCAATTTTCCTATCTCCATGACTTTGTTGTACAACTAATGTGCTTTGTTCTTGCTCATTCAGCTCATCATGTATTATTTAGAACTTAATATCATATATATATGAGTATTATATTCCTTCACAGTTACATTCTAGACACTGTCGATCATTTGTGAAGAGTGACAATGACGCTACGTTGTGTATATCAGAAACATTCAATGTAGTATCTTCCCTACATTCTGGATTATATGTATTAGCGGGCTTTTTAATTCATCAGTGCATAAACTTGGTTGGTCGAAGTGGTTTTCGAGACTGACTATGGACATAGACCCCAAGGTAGAAGAAAACACTGGCGATATGAGCACACATACCAACTGATTACTGGATCCATATGTTGTATTTAGTTTGCGATTTATGACGAGATCGGATTTGACATCGAATCAAGTCAGAAGAGTGTTGGTATGCCATAACTTCATAATCTCCATCTGCTGTCAAATGTTCCGATATGTATCCGGGGGCCAACTTCACCTGGTACGTCCCACATGCCAGAGTTTCTAGATATTCTTGGTCAAGACGTGGGAACTCGAGCTGTGCTGCCTCTAGCTTCTGCCATTGGGATTTGGCTCTCCGTGATAGGTCTGGCTCTTTCTCAACACGCTCTGCTAGGATGTTGGACTTGTTTAGAAGTGACTTCATCTCCAGAGCAACTTTTTTTTATCTTCGACTGCTTTTGTTGATGAAGGCTGATATATGGGCCCACGTAGCCAATTCAGACATGTCGTGACGCTTTTCAGAAGACTTTCGATATGTTTGATGAAGTAGTTTGATGTGAGCTCAATTCTAAATAATCTGAATTGCTTGAAACGAGAGTGATAAATTTCGACCACCCATCTTGTTTTAGTGATACACCTGTCTGTGTTTGCCTCTATACCATCATGTTGACTCTGTCCAGGTTTGAGAAATGTCGGCATGTGATTCTCGTATCCCTCGTCTGATAGTTTGCTCAAAATGTCTCGGAAACCCCTGTCTACAATTACCTGATCATCTTCCTCTAGGATACCTAACAGACTTTGTAATGAGGTAAGTATCTTGTCAGTGATTTTGGCGTCATTATCACTACCAAGAAATGGGCCGACAGTGTCTAGAACGTAACCGTTAGGGAACACAATACTCATAAACTTCACGTAGTTGCGGGTTTGTTTTTTTTTGACCGCAGTAACTTTTCCGCTGAAACTCATGTTCTTCACTTTTGCCGATATATATATATAGGCATCATCCAATATTACAGTGACTTTGTTGCCGAGGAATGTTTTAGTGAAAACTGTATTGTGATCCAACGCTTGCGCCCTAGACACGTGATCCGGACCAAGATGTGTGGGAACTACGGCTTGATTTAGAGCATCTGTAACGATCTGGAAAATTCTGCTCACGCTCGATTTGTTAATGCGGAAAAGAGAAGCCAACTGAGTGAAAGATATGTCTGTTTTGAGTTTAACCCAAAACAGCAGAAGGGCATTCTTAGATGACAATGCTCTTGTACCAGTAATATGTTCCGAACATGCATCGTGCATTTGATTGAATTGATTACAATCCCAGCCTGTCCAAGCTTGGCAATCTTCATCATCCATGTTGTCGAAGTTTAATACAAGCGGTGACAAGTTATTGGACATGTTCTGTATGATTTTGAGTAAATCGTTGATAACAGCTGGTGACTTGGTGGCTAAGTTATTAACAAGTTTATCCCTCCCTGTCAAAACCGGCTCACTGTCAGGACTGATATCCTTACCAAGAAGATGACTTGAACACACCCTGGAATTCTCAGGCATGTACAGTTTATGTTTGATAAGCAGCTGGTGTCTTGCTTTCTCACTGATGCAGATAGAACTCTTCATGTTGTAAGTTCGACAAATGCTACATTTTCTGTTCGAAGAAGGGGCATAGTATAAATCATCTACAGAAAGATACCCGTCCAGAGTGTCAGATTCGTCAACAGAATCATCATTGTCTAAGGATCCGGTTCATTGGCATTCTCGGATGCAGGACGTTTCTTGAGGTATCTGAGAAAGCATTTTGGACACATCTTTGCTTCTGTTGATTCAGAAAGTATGACACCTTCAGAAAGGAGAACATCTTTCATCCAGTCCTGAATTTTTCGCGGATTTTTACCATCGCCAACCTGGTTGTACTTGAACTTAACTTTACATCCCAACCCAACGCAGGAGTTCTCCATTTTCCTATTTGAGACAAAGACAACTTTACTACGGCAAAGGGAACTTTTTGTGTGGCACACCCCAACGGAGGAGAAGCTTTGAAGAAGAACTGAAGACGAAGATGGTCAAGTGAAAAAAATTATGAATCATACGTAATACGGAACTACTATAAGTATGTTAAACATAGTAGAACATAATACATTGCCATTGTATCAAATCATTTTCATAATAAATCAATACGTTGTATTATTGTGTACGACAAGGACCACTTGTATCGCCCGTGCATTTTTTCCACATACATTTTTCAACATTGAATTACTGCCCTTATCCAGTGATTCGGCACGACTTTCTTTTGCTGGTATACAGAGGGATAGTCAAATATGTTTTTAAAACACTAACATCGATAGTACTCGCATATTATCGTGCCAAATTTGCCGCTTGATTTTAAAAATGGTATTTTAAATTTGATGACAATTTTCGAATTTTGGTTTTCTACGTCATCTAGTACTAAACTCGTTTGTTTTTTCATGGTCAACTGTTTATCACTTTAAACTACAATGTATGTACAATACCTAGTCGTGAGAAAACATCTCAGTGACAAACAGAAATACCACTTATGGGTCTGTGAAAAACACAGGTATGCTTGTAAACGAAAAAGTGAAGTAGATGGCGCTATGGGCGCGCTTATTGGTCAAGTGGAAAATAACATCTTGTTCCATATGTATTTTTCATAGCTTTACTAGAAAATATAGTCGATTTCAGGAAATCGCTGTGGGCGGTTCTGCAACAGCACCTTTCAGCTAATTTTGACCTATTTTTACCCCGCCCATTAGCCCCTGGGGGTCAACCAGTGCCAACATGTGCATACTATCGATCTGTCATCTAATGCTGATAATGTTAACAAAGTTTGAATGAATTCCAATAGAAATCAAACAAATGATAGTAAAAACAATGTGCTCAAAATGTGATTTCCCAATATTGACTATAGTAAACTTTACCCCCTCCCCAGGGGGAAACGCGAGATCTCATGATAATAAGATCTTATTAATTGTGAAGAGTATGACTTCGTCTCAGGTGACCTAAAAAAAACAGTATACACATCGATTTAACTGGTGTCGAATCCTGTATTTTACAATACTCGGAAACGAGGCTTATTTCGTATTTAGAATTGGTCTTGCTTATAATAATTTTGTGACAACTACATTTCTTTTAATAAAACTTATGAAGTTACATGTACTTTATTTCTGTGGTGGTTAATATGACTAAATGCTAATAAATTTCGAAAGCTCTCTAAGCTTATTGATACCGAAAGGAACTGGCATCCATTTTGAATTCGATTTGCCAAAAACACCTAGACCAGTATTCCTACACTGACCGATTCACTGTAAATGGTATTATACAGTCTCATAACTACATTTTGGTTTACTAAGGACGCATGCGCAAACGCATCACAGACTGTAAATAGTACACGTTGTATATTCAAAATTCCTAGCTTCAATTAACATTTATTCATGAACAAATATCAAGTTATTCACATGAAAATGAATCGGATAATCCTGTTAGTTCATATATACATGTACTGGCTGTGGCTGGGTCTCGCATACCTTGTAAGTCATCATCAAGATAATTAACTGCACACCTGTCCTAACGAGGTACAGGTAGTGGGGAGAGGGGGGGGGGGGGGGGGACACAGCTGTTTATCTGTTTGTTGTGTGTGCATAATGTACAGAAACTTCTGCCACTCGCAGTGTTTCGTTATTGAATTATGTTTTAACAATTATGTACAAAAAGTCGTTAAAATATTTCAATTGTTATATGAACATGTCAGTAACAGTTGTTTTTACTTAATCTTGTGTCATATTAAGGTACACAAAGTCGTTAGTCAAGCAGCGTGTTGACAGTCCTCATAGTCAGAATTCCTCGCTACATCTTAGTCGAAATTCGAAATTGAGCCGACACGGACGTGAAGTCGCACGTCTGAAAATGTTTTCCACTGTTTAAACAAAGCAAATGTATCTGCATGCACTGTTCTGATTTTTTCCATCGTTACATAAGTCAAAATAGAACTTGATATATGCATGCTCAAGTAAACTTCCGGTGGGGATTCTGCACCGTCGTACGCACATGCAGGTAGACATTGTTAATGACAGTTCTCCCACATTGATAGCAATTTCCTATACATTCACATTCTTCAAGGACACAAGTGTAAGCATGTTATAGGCGATGATTTCTATGGTACTTGGACATGGTTTTGTTTTTGTTTTTGTTTTTTGTTTTTTGTTTTCCTTGAAGCAGAATGTGTGAAACCAAAACAACATACAGGTAGCATCAGGAATGTACCACAATATCAACATGTAAATAAAATCGTTAAGTTAAATCCACACGCATAAAAGGGGAAAACAATATCAACAATATTTATACGTGTAGATGTATATACGTGAGTGAAGACCTTTGACAAGTCACAACGAGAATAAAAGAAAGTGTTTCGAAAGGGAAGCGTCTTCCGCTTCTTCGATGAAGCATGTCGTGTCTAGATAAAATCCGGATAATGTCACGTTTCTTAAGTGAGAACCGTGTTGGTGACAACGAAGGAGAATTAAAACGCATATTCCTTTTTATTACATTTTTACCAGTGAAATATCAAAAATTATTCATTCTATAAAAAATATCACTTTTGCTGATTTGACCAATCAAATTAATGATTAGAAAATACAAAAATAATTGACCAATCAGAAAGCCCGACATATATGTCAGCACCTGGACAGGGGGAACTACTTTTTTTGTTTACAAATTATCGCTGTAGGCCTAGTTAGCATACGGGGTAGGTTTTTCGTTGATAAAAAATGTAATAAATAGAATATCTAACAGTGTCTTCAGTAATACCAAATATATTTCACTCGTGCGGCTAATATTTTGATGTTTTTCACGAGTGCTGCGCACTCGTGAAAAATATCAAAATATCGTGCTGCGCACTCGTGAAAAATATCAAAATATTAGCCCCACTCGTGAAATATATTTGGTATTACTGAAGACACTGTTAGATATCCTCTATATATCACGCAAGGAGATATGATACATTATGAGGATATCATGAGGTCGATAATATTTGTTCTCAGTTTCTCACCGTCTTGATAAAACTTGATCACTCGAAACCCTGTGTTGTTTAT
Source organism: Pecten maximus (assembly GCF_902652985.1). NCBI lineage: Eukaryota > Metazoa > Mollusca > Bivalvia > Pectinida > Pectinidae > Pecten > Pecten maximus. Next base: position 23,922,942 of record NC_047027.1, read on the forward strand.
TCGGTTGTCAGCAGTCAAAATGTTTCTATGGATAGTGCTTCTAGGAACAAGTAATACTACCGACAGGTTGTGGAAGCAAAGATGTTACTACCTAGAAATGTAAAAGTACGTGTAGGAATTGAGTTATCGAAATATCCGAGCTTACTGTATACTTTAGCTGTAAGATGACCAATAGGTTACGCCAAGTGTAAAAAGCAAGGTAAGCAGCTGATATCAAAGCGTTAGCAAAGTTCTTAAAAGTTCATAAATGATATCCGATCAATATGGTCAATATAATTTGGTCAAATTTAGGGACGTTGCAAGGTCTACAGTAGGGCACGCGTTTTGCAATGAGTAGAAATTGAACTCGGCTATTCTCGACACGAACTTCAATGATTTTGAAAATATGCATGTAACAGTGTCTTTACTGTTACAACTGCAGAATGGTTTGTGTTGGGCCCGTTAATTTTATTTGGGTAACTCTTCCTACACCAAAAGTACATGTATATGTATATTACATTATAGCTGACATGATAACATTATCCTCTTTACTTATTTTGAAACTGTTCTAGGTCTCAAAACATTAATACAATACAACCTCTATGCTTATATATAAAACAATCGATTTAAAGTGTTTACAGTTTATAGCTTAATACTCTCTAATAGGCTTTGTAAGCTTTGAACTGGAACTGAAAGATCCCTAAACCATCTGCATGCTTTAGAGAAACAAGACTTAATTGGGCAAAATTCACATGTAGTTGTCATACTTTCAAGATTTCAAATACATTGGTAAAATCATTTTAAATAGTGAAATGCCAAAGGTGAAAATGTTCCCACTTTTACTGAATTGGCGATGTTCTAAAAGATATTAGAACGTTCCAATTTGTTTGCCTCGCATTTTTCACATTTTTCTGTTATAAGTGACTTGATGGTATAAAATATTGTCACTCGAATTTGATTGCAACATCAGCCATGATATGATTAGTTGTGATAAATATTCTGTTTTCATGACCTCGGTTCTTATTTGGGGAACATAGCATTTCCTGAGTTTGAAATAGACTAAAATACCAGGTTATGTCAATGAAACAGAAGATGCTTGCCCGTGCTAAACTCCGTGACCCTATTTTGCTCATACTATTCAATAGTCGTCAATATATATTGTGTTGAATTACTATATATTCCTCACTTCATCGCTTTTGAGATAGAATTATGCTTTCATTCAAATTTGTATACATGTATAGTTTTTTGTTCCATATGCATAGTTTTATTATTCATATATAATTATATATTTGTTTGTTTTAAGCCTACCAACACTACCAAATGCAAACGAAAATCTGTACTTTGCATGTTTTGTATTTACTCTCGGATGAAATGGACATCTGATACAATGGCTTGTTTATTTACACATTACAAAGTCTAACATGTCATCCTCTCCTGTTATAGTTCTGTAGGATGCAATTTGTTTACATCCATTGTTGAAAAAAAACAATATCTGATAACCGAATGCAAATACAGTTTAAAAGCCATGTTCTTAACCTATTGCACAATATAAATAAAACCTTTAAATGTTTGTAGGTGTGTTATTAGGTCAGTATCTAGTCAACCACAGTCCCAACTCTAGTGGTACATTACGGCACACAAATAAGGCTAAATGTTCACATTGGAAGCCTATCCGCCTTTAACGGAATGTAACTGCTTTGACCTTTGTGATTCCTAACGCTATCAGGAGAATCTAACCTATAACTGGTTCTGATAGCTGCTCTTACTTTACAATAACGTCCGAAATGTCACGATTGGAAAGCTAGCACTGTTAGCAGGATTCACAAAATCATCACGTGTTGACCGACACGTTTTAGACGAGGTACAACTTTTCTTTATTCGCTCTAGTTTTCCTTGTCGTTGGATAACGCGGCTCCAGTTTCAGGCTTACATTCCTCGCTTTCTTATCTTATCTATCAGTCCCAGGTTGTGGTTTTTTATTGACAAAACCCGTATCTTACATCTTTTTTTCCTCTAGTCCTTGTTTTTTGTCATAACCGGTATTTGATATCTTAATTTTGTGTCTATCAGTCCTTGTTTTATGTTATAACCGGTATATAATATCTTATTTTGTGTCTATCAGTCCTTGTTTTATGTTATAACCGGTATATACTATCTTATTTTGTGTCTATCAGTCCTTGTTTTATGTTATAACCGGTATATAATATCTTATTTTGTGTCTATCAGTCCTTGTTTTATGTCATAACCGGTATATAATATCTTATTTTGTGTCTATCAGTCCTTGTTTTAAGTTATAACCGGTATATAATATCTTATTTTGTGTCTATCAGTCCTTGTTTTATGTTATAACCGGTATATAATATCTTATTTTGTGTCTATCAGTCCTTGTTTTATGCTATAACCGGTATATAATATCTTATTTTGTGTCTATCAGTCCTTGTTTTATGTTATAACCGGTATATAATATCTTATTTTGTGTCTATCAGTCCTTGTTTTATGTCATAACCGGTATATAATATCTTATTTTGTGTCTATCAGTCCTTGTTTTATGTTATAACCGGTATATAATATCTTATTTTGTGTCTATCAGTCCTTGTTTTATGTTATAACCGGTATATAATATCTTATTTTGTGTCTATCAGTCCTTGTTTTATGTCATAACCGGTATATAATATCTTATTTTGTGTCTATCAGACTTTGTTTTATGTTATAACCGGTATATAATATCTTATTTTGTGTCTATCAGTCCTTGTTTTATGTTATAACCGGTATATAATATCTTATTTTGTGTCTATCAGTCCTTGTTTTATGCTATAACCGGTATATAATATCTTATTTTGTGTCTATCAGTCCTTGTTTTATGTTATAACCGGTATATAATATCTTATTTTGTGTCTATCAGTCCTTGTTTTATGTTATAACCGGTATATAATATCTTATTTTGTGTCTATCAGTCCTTGTTTTATGTCATAACCGGTATATAATATCTTATTTTGTGTCTATCAGACTTTGTTTTATGTTATAACCGGTATATAATATCTTATTTTGTGTCTATCAGTCCTTGTTTTATGTTATAACCGGTATATAATATCTTATTTTGTGTCTATCAGTCCTTGTTTTATGCTATAACCGGTATATAATATCTTATTTTGTGTCTATCAGTCCTTGTTTTATGTTATAACCGGTATATAATATCTTAATTATGTATCTATCAGTCCTTGTTTTATGTCATAACCGGTATATAATATCTTATTTTGTATCTATCAGTCCTTGTTTTATGTCATAACCGGTATATAATATCTTATTTTGTGTCTATCAGTCCTTGTTTTATGCTATAACCGGTATATAATATCTTATTTTGTGTCTATCAGTCCTTGTTTTAAGTTATAACCGGTATATAATATCTTATTTTGTGTCTATCAGTCCTTGTTTTATGTTATAACCGGTATATAATATCTTATTTTGTGTCTATCAGTCCTTGTTTTATGTTATAACCGGTATATAATATCTTATTTTGTGTCTATCAGTCCTTGTTTTATGTCATAACCGGTATATAATATCTTAATTTTGTATCTATCAGTCCTTGTTTTATGTCATAACCGGTATATAATATCTTATTTTGTATCTATCAGTCCTTGTTTTATGTCATAACCGGTATATAATATCTTATTTTGTGTCTATCAGTCCTTGTTTTATGCTATAACCGGTATATAATATCTTATTTTGTGTCTATCAGTCCTTGTTTTAAGTTATAACCGGTATATAATATCTTATTTTGTGTCTATCAGTCCTTGTTTTATGTTATAACCGGTATATAATATCTTATTTTGTGTCTATCAGTCCTCGTTTTATGTTATAACCGGTATATAATATCTTATTTTGTGTCTATCAGTCCTTGTTTTATGCTATAACCGGTATATAATATCTTATTTTGTGTCTATCAGTCCTTGTTTTATGTCATAACCGGTATATAATATCTTATTTTGTTTCTATCAGTCCTTGTTTTATGTTATAACCGGTATATAATATCTTATTTTGTGTCTATCAGTCCTTGTTTTATGTTATAACCGGTATATAATATCTTATTTTGTGTCTATCAGTCCTTGTTTTATGTCATAACCGGTATCTTTTATCTATTTTCCCTCTATTCCTATCAGACTTTGTTTTATGCTATAACCGGTATATAATATCTTATTTTTTGTCTATCAGTCCTTGTTTTATGTTATAAGCGATATATAATATTTTATTTTTTTGTCTATGAGTCCTTGCTTTTATGTCATAACCGCCGACTGATTAATTCAGTTTTTGTTTTATCAGTCCTATTTTTACAACATAACAGTTATCTAATAACCCAGGTTTAGTCTAACCATCCTAAGTTCCTGGGCCCAGTTGTTCAAAAAGTGATTAGTGAAAATTTCATTTCTCATTTGTTGCAAAACCTGTGAGTATATCATCTTTAAGTTAAGCCAGTTAGAAGAGAATTAAGAATTACAGAATTTCATAAAGGTTTTGACAAGCTAGTTCTACAAGAAATTATTATATCGGGATTTGGAAAATGTTGTTAAAATGTGATTAGCCCAATCACCTTTTGAACAATTGGGCCGTGATGGCGTAACCATTTTCTAACAAATTTCCGGTAGGCACATTTTAATTTTAATTAAGTTTGTGGTCTGAACGATTCACTCATCTGCTCAACACCATCACTGACGAGCCATAGAAATAATCAACAGATGTATGGTACAGTGTTATATATTCATTATTTGATATATAATGTATTTATCACTTAATTCATATTGGCATACGCGTATGTATTTTTGTACAAGACAAAAAACTAAACTGGTTAAATAACATTTTGTCAATTTAATTAATTTATTAATAATGCTGTCTTTATAAATGTGTCTGTTCCTCTGAGTAAATAACCGGTTCATCTATCTAGGTAAGTATCAAAGTAACTTGAATTAATTCATCATTAATTATCAACGAGATTGTTAATTCATCTAAATCAATTCGGACTAATTCCATCAACTGGTGTTTAGGATATTCTATTTTTTATACACGATATGTTATTGCAATCGTCTGGACCTGTATCCTTGGAGTAGACAAACCTTCCGAACCGCTACAAGAAGATGAATGTGTTCCTGCAGGAGGCTTACTTATCTCTCTTTGAGAAATTTTCCATACCGTCGCCTCAATGCGTATTCGGGAGAGAATAGTTAAGACCCCGTGTACGTAACGTCTATAGCCGCGCATGTGTGACGATTTCGTATCTGATACATGAATATCTTCTCTGGTATGCAAGTTACAACCATATAACTACTTCTTTATTGATGATATTTTTTGTTGTTTTTGGTTGTTTTTGGTTTTTTGTTGTTGTTTATTTTTTGTTTGTTTTTGATTTTTTGTTTTATTTTTTGTGTTTTTACACATACGGTGGACACACGTCAATTGATTATCATACAGTGGCTCTGCTTTTCCTATTCCATCAATACGAAAGCAAATATAATTAAGGGCGTTAATCCGTGGAACATATACTCATTTCAGTGTGAATTCATTGTTAAATTTCATCATCTTTAGATGACTGTAAAACTTGTGTAACTATATAGCAAATAAAGTTAATTCCTGAGCAAAATCTGCCCTGCAGGTAGGGCGTAAGAATTGTACCTGCTGCCCCCATTGTAACCCTGCAGGTAGGGCGTAATAATCGTACCTGCTGCCCCCATTGCATGATCGTAAGAGGCGACTAAATTTGGGATCTTATCTTTTCTCTTCTTCTGAACAACTTTCTTCTTCCTAATGTCTCCCTTGACAATGCCTCACGTTTGGCCTTTAGTTGAGCGTTCGCCCCTGTGAGGAAGGCTTTGGGTTCTGTCCCCTACCCGAGACATACCAGAGTCTTTAAAAATGGTAGTTGCTACTCCTGCTTAGCGCTCAGCATATTTGGAGTGGGACGACTGGTTCGCCCGTTGTCAGTATAATGTGACCGGGCGGGGTGTGCTGCTGGGTGTCTTCGGCAGTATGCTTCAGTGAGGTAGCACTATAAATCGGCAAAAGCTCCGGCCTATCACAAGGAGACTTAACACGAACATACCGCAGCCTCCCAAAACACACATTCGCAGTCACCACACGCATGCATGTCGCACGCACGGGAGGCCGTCCTTAAATGACCTTAGCTGTTAATAGGACGTTAAACAAAATAAACCAAACCAAACTGAGCAAAATTACTAAACAATACGAAACCACGGTAGCAATGATCCCGAGAGTGACCGGGATAACGTTAGCGATAATATTCTAGAACTCGTTAGCGTCACGTGACAATACCAAATACGTGAATCTTATATTCGAGTGTCTCAAAGCAATATGATGTTAAATATGTCACAATGTTGTTGTTATTCCTCTTTGTCCGTTTTTCACCACCCCGAAGCTTGTGTCCCTGTACAGTAGGATATTATACATGTCCCTGGATTGTCGTTTTACCTACATTTGTATTTGTTCTTTTGTCACCACCCCAAATCGTTTGTGCAATAAGATGTTACATATGTTTCAAGATTCTTGATTTACCTGATTATCCCGTTGTAACCAACCCAATTATGTTGTCCCTTTACATAAGGATGGTATATATGTCCCAAAGTCACATGTGTCCACTTGTCACCATCACAATCCTTTTGTCTCAGTACTATAAGCTGCTATATGTGTTCCATGGTTGTTGTTTTATCCGATTGTCACGTTGTCACCACCCCAAATCTTGAGTCCCTGTAAAAAAGGATGTTATATATGTTCGAAGGTAATTGTTTTACATCACTGTCCAATTGTCACCATCCAAATACAACGATAAGGGTCAATAATGATCAACTGAGAGCCACGCCACCACAGGTAAAACCGAGTGCTGAATGTAATTGTGGCCCTGTGGGGCTGCATCATCAGGATTCACGGCGGACAAATTCCTTTGATTTTTAACGGAGAAGCAATCACCGCGGATTTTGGTGAACACATGACCACCAGGGATCGCGATGACGCCGTTTTTAAGATCCCTGATAGGGATTTAGGGTGATAAATCGCGGTGATTGACCCTTGAATAGATAATTAGACGTGATGACGGAGTGTATATGTAGACATTCCTAAGAACCGGACTGTATTGTGTCCCACTTCAATAGGGTGATACACATATTTCAGGATTGTTGTTTAACCTGATTGTCCCGTTATGAAAACACCAACCCTATTCTTGATAATGTGACATTTACTAGATTTGACATATCATTTACATGGAAGGATGTTGATGAACCAGAACACATCTTAAACCTTAAGAAACACTGGATTTTATCTTCATTTCACTTCTTTAATGCCATTTATGTCTCCTTAATATTTGTCCTGATTTTATCAATTCTGAGTTGGAATAACGTTTCCCTAATGACATTAGCTGTTAATAGGACGTTAAACAAAATAAACCAAACCAAACCAAATCATTTGCATGCCAAAACTCATATAGTCCAATAACTCGTATTCCAACAGATAACCCTAGCCTATAACATCCCGACCAACGACTTCAAACTTGGAGTACCTTCAAACTTTTATGAACATATCAATTCCAAAAGTCGTTAATTCCTTTCTGAACAGATCAATTCCATTGATAATTCAAACTATTCCGAAAAGATCAAATTCATAGATTATTCAAAAGTTGTGATACAAATCATCGACCATTAAGTCTTTTCTGAACAGATGGAATTCAAATATCAGTCAAACTGTGCCAAAACGACCAGAATAGCCGATAAAGTGAGCGAAGATGCGCGAAACAGTATTCATTGACGTTAGGTTTATTATCATTTACGAGTTTATCGTCCACCGTTACGGTCTTTCGGCCTTTCGGTTGACGTTAGTGTCATCTAATTATTATCTTTATGTGAATTGACTATGGTCTCGCCAGCTACGTCAGACTACGTCGAGACAGACTAGACTTTCCTTAACAGAATTTAGAACCAGAAGCTTATTTTTCTGCACTGACGCCTGCTAATCAGACGACAATTCGCCGAACTGGCCAAAGGACTCTCGGTCGTCCCACGTGACCTGCCCTGAACGCCCTATCACCGATCTCAAAGACAGACCTCCCTCAAAAGTACACCTGGCTATCTGATATAAGTAAAAACCGTCTAACATCTTTCGGTGGGAAGCTGTACTGTATAGTACGCAAAATAAAAATCTGATAAACTGCGGTTAGATAACAACTATTTCGTTTCGTCAGTATCGGCACTTTGAGTCCTTATAATCACCGCAAACGAAACCGCGCTTCGATGCAATTTAGTGTAATCGTGGCTTTGCTGTATTTAACTGTCAATTTATATCGAAAAGTGCAAATATTGTGTGTGGGTTTTGTCTGCATTCTACACTAAGCATGAGGTGGACTAATATATACAAATAATGTATTATAGAGGCATAGGGTCACAATGAACATGTGATGTATTCCGAGTCACAGGGTCACATTAAACATGTAATATATTTAGGGTCATATGATTATAACACATATTTAGTTATGCAATTTATTCTGAGGTCACAGGGTAACAATAAATATGTAATACTTTCTGAGATACAGGGTTATAGAAAATTTGCAATATATTTTAGACTCCAAGAGTCACAATAAAAATGTACATATAGTATGTTCTGGGTCACTGGGTCACAATGAATATTGAATGTACTCTAGGGCCACAGGATCACAAAAAAATACTTAATATGTTCCAGGGTCACATGGTTTGTCACAATAGATATATGATATATTCTAGGATCAAATGTCACAATAGATATACATAAAATATTCTGGGGTAAGAATGGCACTATCAGAGCCGTCATCACAAACACATCACAAACACTTCTATATAACTCAGTCATATCCATTGTGGACACCTACACGATACCGAAATCACTGTGTTATACAGATACGATCTGTAACTCTGTAACGTTTGCTTATTTTGCGCATTTTTGTTGATCAATTCAATCAATGTAAATCCCTTTTCGGTTGCGTAATATTTGTTGGTCTTTAAGCTTTCCAATATCCTATTTCCGTATGTGATGTAAAGTCCGACGTGTTCAATAGTTGCTAATATGCCTTGTGGTTATATTGGATGTTGTATAATTCTTTTACTTTGAAAACAATTTCCATTAAACCAATGAAATTGATATTATATTATATAACGCATGAATCCACTCTTACGTTTTCCATTTCCGGGTCGCTATTTGTGTTCAAAAGAAACTTCATTAAACAATATTTCTACCACAATAGGTGGGTGTTATTCAACTCCCGAGGCACGAAATAATCATTACAACTGTTGAATAACATTCATTTTGTACCACACGTGGACTAAGCTGTTAATGCGTTTTGATTGGTAGGCCTTTGTGATTTTTGTGACCTTTGACTGGGCTATTTCTTAGTCACGTGGTTCAATGTGTTTGAATGGCCATCAGTTGAAGGCCGCTTCACGATATTCTGGAAATGATAACGCACAAGAAGTAGTTCTGTAGCTATATTCTTGAAACTATATTTATACAAAGTACTATCATTTCATTGATTTCAAAAGAATAAACTTACTTATTTGGGTTAAGATTGTAATATTTCCATATTTTTCCGATACTGTTAATTTATAAAAAAAAAATATATATATATAAATATTTGTAAATTTGGCATATTAATTAGAGTCATTTCGATTTAGGTCATAACCTTACACAAAACATGATATTGTAAAAAGGATAAGGAAATTCAATGTCATCAGATGTTTATTCCATACAGTTTGTATGTCAAATTTTATTCAATTAGGGTATAAATGCCTATTCTGTCTTTTTTTCTTTAAATAACGTTTTACCTCTTTTAAGAGGTTAGAGTATTCTCTTCATGAAACAAAAATAATACTAATCTAATGGAGCTGCCTCTTTGTTTAGCATTGAGATTGTAATATGTAATGTGTTATATTATGTCCATGTTTGTACCATTGTGGATGTTACTGTTTTGGGAGAGGACTTATATAGGCTTTGCCTGCTGTCCAATCCTATTGTCCTTGTGTCAATAAAATGTTTTGAAATGAAATATTGTAAAAAGAACACATGTTGACACAAAACAGGTCAATTCATCCTCAATACAGTTTTTAATTGTGATAGAAACAGGTCACACACATTTATGGTTGTTGTATAAATGGTATATCTTCTTTTAATCTCATTAGTTATATGTCCAAAGTCCCAAGACGCTGAAGTTTGTGTTTTTGTAATTTTAAAAAAATAACTCACTCGAATGAGAGAAATATCATATACAACGACCACTCGTTGTGGTACTTCTATGTATTCAATGTTATTGTTTTAAATAATCGTTCATATCCGCGGTATATTTTTATTCTGCTATATAATTAAAACATTGTAATTTGTCAAAATATAAAAAAAATCACTGTATATTGAAAGCCAATTAATTAGTTTCAAAATAACTGTCTCACTCGGCGTTCATTAACCCAACACATGTTTCCATGAATAGTTTATGACGTTATTAATCATATTGTGTGAACAAATGACAGATTCCGTCAGGTTAATCAAAATCCCTCCCCCCAAGGCGTTGTATGGATTACGTTCTTTCCATAAATAACAGAGATATTTTGAATGCAATTCTGGCTTCACGATTTTGCTGTTAAAAGAAGCTAATGATACATACGGTATATAGAAGATGTTTATTACAACCATTCTTATTTCTTTTGAAATTGATGAAATGAGTCTAAGGATATTGATATATTTCACCTATATGAATATCAATTTATGATACAAATATTGCTACTGAAACAGCAAGAAAGCCATGACATGACCATTTTTTTCAACATTTGCGAAACAAGGTTGATCTTGTGATAACTCGAATTAATCCCAAATCAAATTACGTTTCCTATAGAAATTGCCACGTTCTTTTTCCAGGGCTTGAAATATAGGTGTATATCTCATATAATGCTGCATCGACAGCATACTAAATTAATTGTTGTCATCATCGTTCAGTCTTTCCACAACCATAGCATTAACCTTGCGTCTAAAAGATTTTAAAAAAAAAACTATCATGCTTACTCGGTGTATTTAATCTTAGGGAAAATCGGATAATGTGATGTTGGAATTTGCTTGGCTTTCAAGCGCGTTTGTGCAAACAGGAAACGTAATAGAGTTTACAGACAGTGATAAAGTCCTCTGATGCAGTATCCGGAGACAACATCTTTTACCTATAACGTATTACCTGTCATGTTCTGTCTATTAACTGGATCAGGAAGGAAGGGAGGTGCAATTCCTCATGTCGGAATCAGGAAATGCAGACTCGTTTTCATTTTGGATTTCTGTCTTCTGCAGACAGCCTAGATATCTAGAAAAATAACATGGACAGACAATTTTTTTTTTCATCAAAGCAAATTCTGACGCAAAGATCACTTCTGTCAATAATTGTGATAATCTGTTCATTATTTTCTGACCTTATTGTATCCCCCTAACGTCAGTATTGATTTAGAATGAGAGACCTCTGTACTTTACCACCTTCGAGGCTAATTAATGCGGCATGTTCACAAATCAAATTTTAAGCAATGCACTCACCCACAGAGTCTATGAGATGTGTAAATGATTTGAACTACACCAGGCAGGATATGAAATGACCTTAACTTCATTGAACAGAAAAAAGGGGAAAAAAGAATGTCTGGATATTGCAGAAACGCTGTTACAACAACTATGTTTTGACATTTTTTCTGTACATGTCGGAATGACATCTCGAACACTGTAAAATACCACAAAGGACATAAAGAGCGGTGCGTTTTGATTTCTCTTTTAAAACAAAAAGAACTGATTCTTAAATGGAAGTATGTAAATGGACATTGTCTTGGCTGGCACATTTCGTGGGGAGTTAAATCCCCTAAAATGACAGCTCTCATTTCGTTTTCCGGAACATTTCCCCGACTGGACAGTCAGCCACATATTGCTTCCCAACCTATCAACTAGGATTGTTGAGAAACAATTTCAAGGAGGTCAAAAAGAGCATAGTTTATGAAAGTCGATAACTGACATGTAAAATGCATCATCGTACAAGGAAAATTGGCCATAGAAAGACGAAGCGATCGTCTAAGTGATAACAAGGGTTACGACCGACTCTAAATCATGACGGCATCGTCAGGTTCTCAAAGTGAGAGCCGGATTATTACGCTTATAGTCATCGATAAACGGTGACTTTGGCCACTTGTCCACTTCTGAGCGAACTCTTCGGATTGAAGGACGAAAGTCACGTGACCTTTAATCCGTCCAAGATGGGACATTTTGATTTATTCATAGATGTTAAAGTCTCACTAGAAGAAAATCAACATGCTGTAGGAATGATACAACCCGGAAAAATGACTTCACAATCTAACTAGACAAAAACAGAAAATTTCAGGTAAGAGTAAAACTACATCTGCCTGTTCTTCATAATATTTTCTATTCTCTTAAAGTGTAGATGGTATAGTCTGAAATTTTGTACATTGTGGATGTGTTGCGCGTAGATATAGATAAAACTATATATATTCATACGCGTGGAATGATGTCACGAATTGTATGTCAGTTATGCTCTCATAAACTGCACGCTCGTCTAGCTGCCATCCAAAAGTGAATGTTCGCTTTGTACTTTTGCAACGTATTCCCGTTGAATTGATATTTTGACAAGATTTTGTCCTAATTTTCTCGATAGTAAGGAATACGTTTTTTTCACACGTCTGGGTTATGTTCTTATCAAGGAAGGGTCGCCATAGTATATATAGTGTCTGTTGGAAGCCATCAACAACAAGCAGTATTATGATAGTGTATCCGTTGGCAAAAATATTCTGACGAAAATATCATTTACACCGGATATCCTCCACGTGAGTAGGTATCCTTATTAATAAGCTCATCTTTACAAAGCTATTATGTGAAGATATAGAAATGATACAAATTTTCGGAAAACCTAAAAATATTCCGAAGGAAAGCCTTCAAGCAAATGGAATCTGTTTACTTTCAGATTGCCGATTGATCTCGTTGTCCAGGTCGCAGACAGACAAGAGAGTGCTGGGTTTCAATATCACAGACAATTATTCCTCTGGACGTGTATCTTACAACATTCTAGTCGTTACATAAGCCGTTAGATGGCGCTGTTATACGCGTGAATGACCTCGCTAAATCCAAGGCGTATTAAACAAGCGTGGCGCGAATACCAGTCAGAATACCTATGTCTATATATATCATATTTTTAGAAATTGTTTGTCCTCTTGAATTTGTATATGCTGATTTACAAAACCTAAATCATTATTTATGCCAACACAACGTAAGCATACACATACTAACAGCGTTTAAAGATCTGTGGGAACTATATATTTATATTTTCTAAACATTTCAAGCTGACAGTACTTTTTACAATATGACCTGGGATAGCCGTGGCGTAAATACAGATGGTCGCTTATATTGCTTTCATCGTCGAGGAAATTTGAAACAAGGAGGATATCTAAAATCAATTACATTACGGCAAATTTCGGTTTTTATATATTTTTTTTTTTTTCTTCAATTTTATTCCCTTTTTTTCTTTATATTCAAAATAATTTCATGCTCGAACACACCGGATCCTGTTTGATGTTTTTTGCCTGATCAACTTGACTTACCTTGTTATTTGTTAGATTTGTTCTGTTGTTTTCTCTTTTTACGAAAAAAAGTTCAGCACAAGGAATAGTGACTGTCAGTTATTATCAAAAAACAATATAAGGATATGTAAAAAATCTCTGAAAACATTTTATATTTGATTTTATTTTGTGTTTTTTTTTTTTATATATATATACATATCATAATTTTAAACCTACTCTGCAATAAAAATTAAATACGTTTGACGGTTAACAATTCTTTAGCAAACAAATCGTTTAAATATCTAGGTGAGATCATATTCTTATGCTACGTTTTTGTTTCATTTTTTTTTTTTAATTTTAGTTGTCACGATTAATGTCATGTTCAATCAACAAGGGAGTCGTGATCTCATTTTAATATGAAACTTTTGAAGTAAAAAGAAGATCGTCCGAAAGTATCGGTTGTGTTTCTCTTCACGCGAGTTAAAACGATATCACAAGTTTAGATTCCAATGTATGATATAACAAAAGCTATTAGTGTTTTTTTACCCGGCATGCACCAGACATTTAATTGAAATACTGACAAATTATAGATATGTTAAATGTTTACAACGCATTGTCAATTTCTCACCCATGTGGACTCTGCCAGAAACGACGAAACAAATCTGAAAATATCGGATTTGTCCGTCAGATAAAAAGGTAGAATGCAGACGCCTGGGATCAATAAACACGTTTAAATATCACTAACTGTGAATATTTACCATTAACATGTCGCTAATCCATTATTATTTTTTTTTCTGTATCGATATAATTATCCTTTTCCCGCGAATTACCACGCACTGTGTAGTGACGTAGTTTTTTTACGGGGCTAATATTTCGCGATGTCCAAGTCGGACCTAGTCGCGGATTTTAAAATTCTGCAGTAAATACTTTTAGATAAATTTGTTCATAAAAAAAAATTCCCTGTTCAATACTTTTCCATAGGAAAAAGTTAAACACTGTCGGTGTTTAACAGTATCAAAGTTAACTGATTTAAATCCCAAATAAACAGATGAAGTATTAAATTCAACACTTTAGAAGCTGTCTGCTGATCCTAATTGATATGCTCTGACGTCATTAATCTATCGACGGCTCGCTTCCAGATAATCCCTCTCGATGTAATTCTGTCATTTATATTATTATTGTTTTTAGGTATTGTCAATCAAATTCCTTATGTCGTTAGAATTGTGTGAAATAAAATTGAATTGAATTGAATTGAATCTTAAAAAGGATAGTAACTTTATCAAAACACCCACAGAATATCGGTCTACTTTACGTTCTGAAATACATACTGTACATCAAATGTTGTGTCTGATTTCATCTTTACCAGCCTTTGTATAAATACATTTGTTATTTTTCATAATTCCAAGGCTTAAAGTTAATTACTGTACGTTGTATCGCCAGTTAACGCCTCGATATTTCCTTACATAACCGAATATTTATCATGTAAAGTACATGTACATGTTAATATAATTTTCAAAGAGAAACAAAGAAATTGTATTCTTAACAAGCATTATTTACACCATGTTTACTATGTCAACAATTTGAGCTCATTATAGTTAACATCATAAAAAAACAAATAATCTTTTTACAATTTCCTTTAAACCTTTTTCTTTGTTTATACTACTACACTGGATTATTTAAACAATCTCAATAACATGTTTTTATGCAATCATTTGAAATGAAATCTGTTGAGTATTTAATCAATTAATTAACACGAAAAATCCTTTGCGGTTACAGTTGGTACACCACCTTGCTGGTGGAATTGTCAGTCCACGGAGTTTATCGTACCATTCTTACTATGTTTTAATTTAATTTAATTAAATTAATTTAAGTCGCGTAAGGTCCCGAATATATTTATGTATGAGTACTTAACTCTTTTTTTTTTTAAATCAAATATTGACCGTTATGGAATTCAAAATCATGAATCTCTTGCACCTTCCATGCAGATTTTGGCATTTCTTTTTACCTATGAAGAGTTATTGGTCGGCTCATATCGTCAACACTTTAGGCCCTTATCACTGACGAGTCTAAGTGGGACGTTATAGCTGTATGGTGTCCCTAACATCACTGACGAGTCTCAGAAAGACGAAACAGCTGTATGGTGTCCCTAACATCACTGACGAGTCTTAGAAGGACGAAACAGCTTTATAGTGTCCCTAACATCACTGACGAGTCTTCGAAGGACGAAACAGCTGCATGATGTCCCTAACATCACTGACGAGTGTTAGAAGGACGAAACAGCTGTATGGTGTCGCTAACATCACTGACGAGTCTTAGAAGGACGAAACAGCTGTATGGTGTCCCTAACATCACTGACGAGTCTTCGAAGGACGAAATAGCTGAATACTGTCACTAACATCAATGACGGGACCTAGAAGGACGATACAACTGTATGATGTCACTAATATCACTGACGAGTCCTAGAAGGACAAAATAGCTGTATGGTGTCCCTAACATCACTGACAAGTCCTAGAAAGACAAAATAGCTGCATGGTTTTATTAACATCACTGACGTGATCTAGAAGGACGAACTATATTATTTGTAGCTGTATGGTGTCCCTAACATCACTAACGAATCCTAGAATGACGAAATAGCTATATGATGTCCCTAACAGCACTGACGAGTCCTAAAAGTACGAAATAGCTATATGATGTCCCTAACAGCACTGACGAGTCCTAAAAGTACGAAATAGCTATATGATGCCCCTAACATCACTAACGAGTCCTAGAATGACGAAATAGCTTAATAATGTCACTAACATCACTGACAAGTCCTAGAAGGACGAAATAGCTATATGATGTCCCTAACAGCACTGACGAGTCCTAAAAGTACGAAATAGCTATATGATGCCCCTAACATCACTGACGAGTCCTAGAAGGAAGATAAACATGTATGGTGTCCTTAACATAACCGAAGTGTCCTAGAAAGTTGAAACAGCTGCTTGATGCAATCGTACTGTGAATTGGTTTGAAAGACGCTACATGTAATAGCTTGCATGCCATTTGTACAACCCTTTGTCAACTGATCTGCCTTCAGTTTACTCTTCCTTCCAGAGAAATGTCTTCTGTGAATTAGCGTTTACAAGTTTGTTAAATTCACGCGGGTTAAATGTAACACAAGCAACCAAACATTTTTTATATACGATAGGGACTATCATCCATTTAACATTAAAACACTTAAAAACAGATATCGTTCGTAACCACTCACTCCTGGCATCCGTAACGCTAACAAATTACAGTAGTTAAGAGTCTATTGTTAACGCTTAAGTGATAGAGGACCTGATTGTTTAGCTCGATACAACCTCAACACCCCTCCTACAGCGCTCCAGATTTTGAACACTAGTTATATATTACATATACAACTATGTGTTACTGCGCCGACACAGCATTTCAAGAAAACGCTAAAGACACAAAGCCTATAGACAACACGGAGAATGCCGAATTAATTATTACACTCGGGTTCCATTTCACGCCTGAAAGAATGATGATTTATAAATTAACTCATATAAGGCAAACACAGTGGACCCAAAGACAGATACTGAAGATATACGTATTAGGGATTTACACAGGGGATATACAGACAATATAGAGGGTAAACGAATGATTCGACGTCATTCGGGACTTATAAACAGTAAAGAGGGTAAACGAATGAACGCATTCAATAAAGGGAACCTATAGACAATATAGAGGGTAAACGAGTGATTCGACGTCATTAGGGACTTATAAACAATAAAGAGGGTAAACGAATGAACGCGTTCCATAAAGGGAACCTATAGACAATATAGAGGGTAAACGAATGAGTTCACATCATGCAGAGGATATTTATACAAAACAGGCGGTAAACGACCGATTCACATCATACAGGTGGCATACAGACAATGCAGAGGGTAAACGAATGAATTCATGTCATGCAGGGGACATATATACAACACAGAGGGTAAACGAATGATATCGCGTCATACAGGGGACATATTTTACATTTTTCACGCTACTGACATTTAAAATAAACGAATAATTAAAGGGAATAATATAAACCTTTTCCGCGAGAACATTGATAATCTTGCTATAGATAATCTTAGTCGTACAAACTAAAATCATTTTCAATTTAAAGTCAAGCAAAATGACCTAACCAACCCCCAGAGATTAGTTTGAAAATTTCGTGAGAGATCGCTCTTTTTTAATTATCGTAATCAAATATTGATGTCAATTGATATTATCCCTTCTGGAGTATTTCCTAAATGCATGGAACTTAACGCTCATTTCGATTGAATTAAAGTCAAATTACTTTTTTTTAAAAGCTATTTGATACCAATTATTATCAAACCAAATCAATAAAAAATTGACACAGATTTCCTAATGGTATTTTAAGACATGATTTGTACCATTCAAATCAGTGCAGCAGGCTCCTTTCTCAATCAGAGTTTGAGATCAAATAAAACATTTGAAGCATTTGAAGTGTGTTTGAAAATAAGGTTAGACGAAACACGACTATGAAACAACCGGAAGTCATGATATTGGAGTTTTGTTTTCATAAGTGATTAACAACGATTACCAACTAGTCAGCTTGACCGGAAGTACCTACAGGTAAACAGTAACCGCCCAGACAATATAACCGGAAATCACTGAAATTAGTGAGACATCACAATGTTTTATAATCCGAATTTACAGGTTAAATTTTGACTAAATGCAATCACATGGTATCGGACTTAATTCATGTACATGTACCTAGGGCAGTGGTCATAAAACCGGAAGTCATTGTATTTTAGGTTTTGTATGTAACACAGTTGCTATGTTAATAAGTAATTTGAAATAAAAGATAACATTTAAAACTAGGCCTATATACTACGCCTGAAAATAAAAACCGGAACTCTTTCGGTGTTGTACAATGTACGTCACAACTTTGAATAAACCGGTAGTCTCTTTATGTAAAAAAAAAGATGACCGTGGATACACAGAAACTATTTTGATGTTGTGTATCAAAACTGTGAATAAACCGGAAGCCGTTAGATATCCAATTCTGTTATGCAGATATTGCAATTTACAGGGACACGTACCCGACGCATTCACCGGAAGTTAGTATTACACAAAGAATGCAATAAAGCGGAAGTCGATAAAGAAACACTTGGGTGGTCGGGTGGCACAGTGGTAACTCTCTTAACTTTCATCTATGCGGCCGGGGTTCGATTCCACGATCGGACGTGAAAAAGTATGGGGTCACCTGCGCGACCACGTGGGTTTTCCCGGGTACTCCGGTTTCCTCCCACAGTAATACCCCTCGCGCGCTTCCATCACGGCCAACAATCATGAATAATATAAGTTGATATAACTTGTTTCGAAATAGCTGTAAAATAATGTAAAGACTATAACTACTTGACATGGTGTGTCCTTTACAAAATGACGATACTCCTGAAATCTAAAAACGGAAGTCAGCGTAGGTCTTTCAAAAAAAAATGGTCACGTTATGCTGAACAAAAAATATGTAGCACAAAGCAGATCAATAAAAATGTAACAAGCATAAGACAAGTTTAAAGATTGAAAATTGTGTTGACGCAAATCTCACAATTGCATTACGTCATCAATAATTAAAAGCTATAAAGAATAAAATTGAAATATTTTTGTAAAGCAATAAAAGTGATGTTTGCACTGAGCCTTGAACCACACCACAAGTTTTAACGAATATGTTTTATCACTCTTGAATATGGCTGATAGTGTTTTGTATGCGCAAAGTTATTTCACAGTTAGAGCTAGACGTTATGAGGTACTGAACATCCTCTTTACTCCCCTTAGTTTAATGAAAGGGAATTCATGGCCTGTTTCTCTTTTAAAATATAATTGTTCACAATAAAATGTAAATGATACGGTTTAGTCGGACTAGGCGTAGATTATATGAACGTTGGAACTTTATGACCAATACAACACTTCATGGTGTTAAAAGCGAAATCTCCAAAACGTTTTAAAGGGACTAAATGGCTAGAATTTCATTTAAATAACATAATCATAAAAAATAATAATAAGTACGAAGTATGATCACATGACACGATATGTCATTAATGCTGCATTGTTTTCGATTATTTAGTCTCAATGTACAGTATATATCTATGTGAATCAAGAAAGTGTCACCTAAATTAATTTTGTAAACTGCCGTGTTAAACATTGTGCATTTATAACATTTTATTTATTGATTTATTAATTTTTTTTTTATTCATCTATTTATTTATTTATTTGAATATTTACTCATTTATTTATTAATTTCATAATGTTATTCATTCATCTACTTATTTCCAGTGCCGTTTTCGTTTTTGTGGTCCAAATAGTTAGACCACTTGGACCGGTGTTGTTCGTTTATGAAATAAAGATGGACCTGGTGATTTTATAGTGTTTTCAGACGAGCCTTGACAAAGACTTCCAAGGCCTGTATTAACATGTGCATGTCCGTCAAGATATATGTTTAAAATATTACATTTAAAATCTGACGAACAGGTTTGTCCGCAAAAACGAACAGGCCCCTGCGCTAAGTTGACAAAGGAACTTTCTCTATGAATAGAAAAATGGGTTCCGTCCAATCTCTCAAGATCCCTTTGGCCAAATATTTTCAAAATTTACTCAGTACTTTCCTACCGTTTCGAATTTCTTGGAATTTATTTTTGAAGTGAAATGTCAAAGGTCACTTTTACTATTTTTTAAAAGTTCCGTCCGCATCACTCATGTTTTCCTTACAACAATACAAGTTCAAGTGGACTGCGCTTCTCGAACTCTTCGAACTTCAAACAATTCTTTTTATCGGATGCGCTTGCTTATAATTGCTTATCATATAGAAAGGTGTAAGGTCAGGTGTCGATGTAAACTTCACTGAAAATGCCAAAACATTCCCTGGACACATGATTGATAAGTATTTTCTAGGGCATTCTTATTTAATAGAAGTTCTTTTTTTTTCAGACCAAGGTCATGAAGTAATGCCACGACGTGATGCAATACTATATACGTCTAAATTAGCTGTACTGATATATATGGGCTGGTATCTCAAATTTCGCTTTCTGTACCGAAGATTAGTGTGCGAGGGTTATAAATGCGGTTTAAAATGCACGCGTTAATGCAAGTAAATAAAGCAAGTTTACTGTATTACGCTCCATACTTCAGCCGTTTTAGACGAGAATTCTCAATATTTTGTTCCCTTTTACGTCTCCCCCAGTTATAAAAGAAGCTATATGCCTCAAACTTTCTATACAACTGCGTAAAACTGCATTAGCTTCTACAAAAATTACAACGAAGAAAACATGAAATTGAATTAGGATGAAAAGAAGTTGCGAACGCCAGATCCGTTCGGAACAATTCAGCTTACGGCTATCACAGATATATGTTTAACACAGCGTGGGTTGTCATGGCATCGCAATTCTGTAGACGCGTGTCCACAAAAGGGTGCATGGTTACCGAGGAAGAGCTGAAGCGAGCGATGTGCTGAGATACAGTCATGAGTTTAGCGACACGTGGTAATGATCTTGTAAGTATATATACTTTTCTTGCTACACGTAATATAGCTATTAAGTTGCTTAATTGTCAAATGTCGCTTTCCCATTACTCTCGTTACATCGTCATCTTCCACTCTATAAACTACCTTGCTACGATAACTTATCAAACAAATCTCACCATTTTTGGTTTGCAAATAAGCGATATCTCATTTATCAACATAGCTTCCACACTGATCATGATCATCATGATCATCATGATCATCATCATGATCACCACCATCATCATCATTATCATCATTAGCAGCAGCAGCAGCAGCAGCAGCAGCAGCAGCAGTAGCAGCAGCGTCGTCGTCGTCGTCGTCGTTATCGTCGTCGTCGTCGTTATCGTCGTCGTCGTCGTCGTCGTTGTCGTCAACAACAAGAACAACAACGACTGTATCGATACAGAAAATGATGTTGTATCAATTTATTTTTTATTTCATATTTTTCTTCTTAATTTGGCTATTTTTTCAGTTGATGATATGATTAATTAGTGATAATTTACTTGATTAACACGGAATTACTTTATATTTGTAATTTTTCTTGAAAAAAAAAGGTTTTTGGTGACTCTTTTCTCCGATTTTATGCGTTCGTTTCCATAGAAACAGGAATGAGGCGTGTGTACGATACATCAATTACTGAGATTTTGTTTCTACATTGAATAGAAGCAAACTAGGACATTACACTGTGTCGTTCATGCAGTGTTCTGTTTCACACACGCACTTGCTTCCGGCAATAAGCTTGTGAAAGACCCTGATTGTTACAGCCAGTTTTTTTTTTTCTTGGTCGCAATTACAAGTTGTTACAATAACAACGCCGGCGTCACGAACATGCCCGCGTGCCAGGGCATCCATTGGAGATATGTAAAACAGCAGGGTTCCTGTATTAAATAATATCTCCGGCAAACAGATCTCTACACGAACGTGTGAATTCGAGGTTCGGATGTACATCTTTCCATTTAGTTGGAAATAATCATAGGTAATGTTACTGCAAATGTCATGCTATAATACAATTCCTTTTGTGCAATATTTTCTATTCAGTATGATATTTTAATGTTGTTTTGACATTAAATCTATATTAATCTATATGGTACCAGGCACTACCAACAATGCATTAGAATTAAAATTAGATTTAGTCATTAATTTGAGACACCAGCGTATCTATTTCCGATTGTGTGAGGTTGCGATAAATAGGGACCCATGGTCTCTGGTGTTTTGTTACAGGTAGACATGATTTAGTTTCTGATCAATAATATATGACGTTTGCTAGCCTGATGCTTGTAAACAATCTGCAATTTTAGCCGCATGATGTTCCCGATGTGAATAGTTTTTACACTATCGATGAACTTCAAGAGCATTATGCGACATAGTTATATAGTTCACTAACACGCTTGTAACAGACTAATTTGCACGATAACCTACAGGCATACACTAATCTGCATCAAAGAAGCGCTTGTAACGTCGCCGGACGTGTAAACATAAAAGGTTTACGCATATCGCCTCTGGGATATCATCGAACTCTTAGTTCATGTGGATGATAGCGACGTGATAGTTCGGTTACAAGCAAATCCAAGACTGCTGTTTCCAGTATCAATAGGCCTCACAATGCTATTCAACACTACATGAATTAAGGATGTGGCCCTCTCCACTAGTAACGATAATTCCGCTCAATAATTCGATAATGCTCGTATAAAGTCGTTTACCCTCGAATGTGTACGGCATTAACCGCTCTAAATCGTATTCCGGTAAGATTGTTTCCAATTATTCCCGCCAATAATCGCCAATGTTATGAAATTTTCTAATAATTTATCTGTCTTGTTTGCGTGATTTCCGTAGAACATTGAACAATACTCCCTCTCCTTCTCGTCCTCCTCGTCCTCCTCCTCCTCCTCCTCCTCCTCCTCCTCCTCCTCGTCCTCGTCCTCCTCGTCGTCGTCGTCGTCCTCCTCCTCCTCCTCCTCGTCCTCGTCCTCCTCCTCCTCCTCCTCCTCCTCCAACAGCATGGAATTTTCGTCTATTTCGAAAGGTTTGTATTTCTATACTTTAAGTCCATTTTCGATTTTCTCTTGGACACAATGGCACGATTATTTTCAGGTCCATTAAAGCAAAAACGAAATACTTGCTCTCCATACAGAAATCAACACACGATTGATCCCCCTCCCCATTTTCCAATTTTCAGTGTTTGCTGCACTTGTATAATGGTCTGTGGGCAAAATAGATCGATGCAAATTAACTATCAACTTTTTACACAGTTTTGGAAAGAACAGAAACTAAAATCCCCAAAGGACCCGGATGCTGGTAGAGAATGACGTCACTACATTTACTACAAATCACGTGAGGCCTACACGCTGAATAGTCGTTTCTCTCGAGTACTGTGACTTCCAATTAGTTTTTCTGCATTCAAGTGAATTAATCTGTACAAAAAAACTATCCATTCGGTTTATTTTCAGTTTATTTGTCGGAGTATTGCTAAACGGCTGGTTCACAGGACAGAACGAGAAAACTTCCCACGTTTATTTGTACTTCATGGGTGACCCTGTGGCTGCTAGGGATGGGATTAATAGAATCGTTCACCCATTTTGGGGTGAGACAGGAGAATCTCAACATGAGGGGAAGATTCTTAAGTTGCCAAACACGAGGCTTGCCGAGTGTTTGGCAGCTTAATTATCTTAGCCCGAGGGTTGAGATCAATAAATCTCACATGAGATAGTGAAAGACAGGTGACTCGCGCTATAATGCCACTCATAATAGCATAACGTCATCATTTTATGTAGCATCATCATTTTCTACGCATATTTTGGTGACAGCGCGATGAAAAATATTAACAACGCCATATAGAATTAGCAACTTGCTTAAGTAGAGCAGTAGAAAAAATAATCAAACATCGGCCTATACCGTGGACAGGGAAACCTCAACCCCCGTGTACGGTTTCAGCCAATCAGCAGGCGGCAAAACCTTAAACCTTAAAACAAGGGTTGAGACATTCCTGTAAATGAAAGATTCTATCAGTCTAAGATTTGGATTTTTCATATCAAAGTATCAAACCATTGAACGATAAATCTGAAATACCGAAAATCGAGCGATTTCTCCATCAACCTGACATGGCGTATTAATATATCCAGTATCGTATAGAAACCCCACCTCCCTAGAGCTAGTGTGTTAACCCCACCTCCTAGAGCTAGTGTGTTAACCCTACCTCCCTAGAGCTAGTGTGTTTTCCTTTGGTCCTGTCTGAAAACCCTGTTTCTTTCTGTCTTACTGAGATGCATGGTCGTATCAATTTCCGAATTGCTCATTTTCCGTTTCCTGTTATACCATGTAATACATCATTTGTCATATTGCGCATATGCTATTTTCTGAACACTTGTAATTGCCGAAATAATCTGGGACGTTTGGGAGCGGCAGTGCCAGCTAGTGCCGGTAAATCTGGCCGCATGTCGCAGTTTATTATGCAGATAAAATTGACTCGGATAACATTTACATGGATAATATTTACATGGAAAAAAATTACATGGATAATATTTAAATGGATAAAATTTACGTGTCTTTTCATTTAACAGGTCAAATTTTCGCGACCACGTCAATGGCCTGCGAAGTAGCGAACATATAACTCCAGGGAAAATAACCAGCTTTAAATTCATACACACAAAAATACAACAACAAACATACGAAATACTGATAACCTATATAACAATCTCTACACATATACCACATTTTCTTCAAATTTGAAACATTGGTTTATTTTAGGGGCCGCGGTGGCCGAGTGGTTAAGTCGTACCGACACTTTATCACTAGCCCTCCACCTCTGGGTTGCGAGTTCGAAACCTACAAAATGTACGTGGGGCAGTTGCCAGGTACTGACTGTAGGCCGGTGGTTTTTCTCCGGGTACTCCGGCTTTCCTCCACCTCCAAAACCTGGCACGTCCTTAAATGACCCAGGCTGTTAATAGGACATTAAAGAAAAACAAACCAAACAAACCAAAGTGTAGGAGTAATAAAATCTCCTGAATCTCTATTTTCTGTATGACATACGGCTCTATGGTAATTCGGCTGCCGCAGTCTGATATATCACACCTACCTCCTTTAAACAATGTTCAGTTCCATCATGGTATTGATTCGTGCAAATGTGTTTACCAATTCTGGAGAAGTAGATTTTTAAATACCTCATTATTATTTCCCCTGTTGCCTGCAGCATATGTCCAAGTATTGTTTGTGAAAAGCTGTTAAAAGGTTCGATCTTTATTTTGGGTTTTTTCCGTCACTTTAGCCTGTTACGCAGTACAATATACAAATGTGATATGCAACAAACAACTGAGATATATAGCTGTAACTCTTTCTTCAATTCACATTTTAAACAATTATCTTGTTGAGATGTCGATTTCTATGCCACAAACAGGGCCATTCTCTTTTCAATTCTATGTTTCACTATTTGATATTGAATCTATTATATCCAGCTACTACATGTTTTTCTATAAGATATTCACAAAGCCAGGTAAACGTCCATATATTTCTATAATCTTGTTAATTTTGTTAGTAACACATTTTTTTCCATTCGTAATTTTTTTTTCGTCCGTCAGTAGACCACAATATTTAGAGCATATGGTATGTCGTCAAATACAGGCTTCTTTATTTATTTATTTTATTTATTTATCTTTATCTATTTATTTATTTATTTATTCCGTCATTCATGTTTTGTTTTATCAATAAATATGAATATGGTGGGGACTCTTTTATTGTTTGTAACACTATAAATTCTTCACATACAAGTCAGGTTGCTTAACCTTTCAAATACATCGCTATCCCAATCGCTAGCGCTTGACGCATCAGAAAAATAAACCCAAATTGATTCATAAAAAAAGACTCAACATATTATCTTGTGAAATCTTTGTGCGACATAACGTGAATAACTGAGACAATAAAAGGTTTTAACGCGACCCGAAATAAAAATACACTGCCAGATTATCGGGACATTACCGGAGAACTTACCGACTCGAAAGTCGTAATCTAGACACAGGTGTATTTAAAGGTTAAATTCCAAAACCACACGATTGACAGGACTTTTTAACCACACAGACCTAATAAATTACAACAAGCACTCCGAACGGTGTTACGTTCCCAAAGTGGCACTTGATAAGAAAAGGAATTAGATTAGAGCTTCTTGTCACTAGCCTGAAGTACCTCTTTGAGAAGGAAATGCTGTAAAAAGGTGAAAGGGGTGACATGCGTTCACATATAACGTATTTATTCTCCGGAGAGCCAGGACAGGAAATAAATCCGAAAGCACTGGCTGTACGGATGTTACAGTTCTGTACGATTCATGTGGTGAAGTTTGAGTGCACTCAAAAGCAATTTTATCGAAAGAAATTTTATCAAAAGATGATTTGAAACTTGGTTGAACTGCTACCTTGACAATGTGTAACTTACCTGTTGCTAAGACATGTACACATTCTAGGTATTGAACTGCCTTCTCGGGTTTTAGTCTCTGTAGGTCCTTTAAATGAAATACATGCCAGGATCTGTCATTTACATTATTTATGAACGCCATTTTTGTTTTATTGCAAACATGTTATGATTTATTATAAATATGATGTATTATCTAAAGAAAAGGAAATTGTTTGTCGAAAGGGACATTAATCTATAAAGATTTGTACTAAAAACCCACAAGATATTATCACCTTTCAATAAGAATCGGGAGCTTTACATGACGATGCTGTAATGGGCTGAATCATACAGCTGTTTCATCATTCTATATTTACATTTGCTCCCCATTTTCCCATTGACACAATGCTAAGAGGCAGTTGCTATCATACATCTTGAAGCCATATCGACTATTACAACATTATAACCACTGTTCAATACTTAAATTTACATTGTCTTACCATTTTAGTCAGCTTTGAAAAAAAGCTAAACCAACACAAAAGAATCCCGCCTTTTTTAATGTCGCATGACCCACTGGGTGTTATAGCCTGAGGCACTGGGTGTTATAGGCGTATGGTGGCAACTGCCTCTTAGCATTGTGTCAATGGGGGAATGCAGAGCAAATGTAAATATAATAACTCATCAGTTATGATGAGGATCAAAGGTATTGGTAATGAGGAGACGATAGAGGACTGTACAAAAAGATCGACAGAGATTGGATTACGTTGATCAATGTTGGACAGATCCCAAAGTTTAATTTGACCTTAAAGCGACTATAACTGTAAAAAACATTGTCGAAAAATGTCATCAGGCGCAATATGGTTTAAAAAGTCTACGTCATAAAAGAAAGACCTTCCTTTGAAATATTTTAAAGTGTCTGTAACATAATTTAAAAGAACCGAAATGTTTGCAAAACAAGAACATTACAATGTTGTAGGTCTTACAAGAACGAATATGCTACCGATCGTAAGCAGAACGCTGCGGAGACTCGTCTTTCCCACACATTGACTACATTAAGCTTGTTTCTTCTGTAAATCATTGTTTATATAAACCAAACAAGGTAAACAGTGCTTTTTAAACCCGTTCAAAATATTCATAGAACATTTTTCGGTACCGGTTCTTGTTAATCTGTATCTTAAACTCATGTTCGTACTCACGAAAAGAAATAATCGTTTAATGAGTATGAAATCTAGTAATAGTCAGTAAGATCATTATTGGAAATACAGTTATAGTCGTTTTAATAAACCAACCCAAACGATACTTCGGTAAACGTCCGCAATTTTCAATATTAGAATTAAAAATAAGTCCAGTACATGTTTTTGTTCTGAATAGTGCCACAACATAAATGAATTAAAACATTGCATGCAAGCAAACATTTGTTTTATCAAATTTGTCATTAATACTCATGTAATATGTAACGAAATACTAATACTAAGTTGCCAATGGAATAAAAATAGTAAAATAATAGCTCACATGCAAGAGTAGCGTGTGGTATCTCTCCTTGAAAGCATCCGAAGCAGTCCAAAGGGAATTTAGATGCCATATCAAAAATCGCCAATTGTCGTTAAAGTTCTTCATAATATAATGTAATGATCGTGAATTGCTTCGTGTCCATTTCACAAAATGTTTAAATCATTAACAAATCTCTATGCCTTTAATAAAAAAAACTTCTTTAATACTATAAATTTTGCCCTGTCTTAACTGAGTGGTACATCTTCGGAGAAAAAGAGACTCCTCAGCAATAAGTTATTTGTACGAAAGAGATGGTGACACCTCATGGTGGCTGTTCCATAAGTGTCCAATGCCACTTACTGCAGTAACGACTTTCGGTTTCTGCAGAAAACATATCTAGAATCCTGATCGGGGACTGCATAAGCGTTAGACATTGTCAAAAAATCCAAGGACACAAGGTCATATGCGGACGGGTGTCCAAAAGAACACAAAGAGAAAAGCATGAAGCATAGAAAAGAATGGACAATATAAAGGCCAAAAGTGTTGTAATGTGGGTATCAGGTCGATTTTGGTATCTCTAATTCTTCCATTCTGAAAGGGGCGGTCACTATTTCCTTTTTCGTATCCATTGAGAAACAATGGCAATATTCTTTATTCCATTCCATGAAGTGTTTTTTATGTGAAAGAAATCATGCGTTAGGCAGTGATATTATCAAATAAGGACCATGACTACCCTGAGATATAGACGGATCTTGTTAACACGTACGAAAAGGCACATAAGGATGGTGTTCACATTTATGGAATATAATATAAGTACACATACACCTTGGTATCAAATCTCCAGCATATATCCATATATCCAGCATTTTAGAATACTCTGAAACATACCTTACTTTGTCATCATTTTCTTGTTGTGAAATTTAAAAGGTCAAAAGGTCAACATGCCCGTGAGTCACCTTATTGCCCTACACCGTATAAATGGCTAAAAGTTACTCTCTCATATTTATTGAAGACACTTGTCACTTACTTTTCACACCATAATTATCTTTATCAGTAATTTCAGAGAGAAAAAGAGAGAGAGAGTTTTCTAGCGTTATGGAATTAGGTAGTGTGTAGTTACAGAAATGATATCAGAGATAAACCTTAAGAATCTACATAAACTTAAAGATAATGATGTTTTATGTAAACATAACATACATTTAATTATAGGGGTAAATAATCATTGATTCATGTTTTATATGATATGGAAAAAGGCGTTACCTGGTATAATCAACCATAAGGCAATAATACTGGACATATTTAGATAAAAATAGTAAAGTTCGAATTCTTCATTAGCATAATTACTACATGGTACATGATAATTTGAAAGTAAATAGAATAAGCAATGTAACTGATATTTGTGTGTTTAAGTTGCATCTAAACAATAAAACCAGTCAAAACGTGATATTTTACAAGCCTATAAATTCATACTATGATGCAATTAAAGAGAAGCGACATGATGAATCATTTGTTTTGCATATATTGCACAAAATATACATATCCTTTTGCTCAAAAGCGTCTAAAGTACAAAATAGGATCATTGGTTTAACCAGATTTGACATATGTATAAATACTGATGGCAGTTGTGATATCACACGAATATGGCATATAAGTGGAGGCATTTCAATCTCAGTAGTCACTATAAAGAGCTCTTTAGACTTTGCAAGAAAAGAATATGTTCCACCGTTGAGTTTGGAATAAAATATGCATATCTCTGAAAATGGCATCAAACTCACCAATTTACCAATTTGTCTTATAAAGGTCCTTCTTACTATGATCAGATGTCTTCAACTTATGATATAGGAACATTTTTAGTGATCGAAATGCCTTCCGTTATGCCATATTTGTGTAATATTATTCAAAGTCGCCATTTGCATTCAAAGTCAAATCAGAGTAAGTGTTTATACGCACAAAAAGTCAAATCCGGTCAAGTAAATACTCCTACCCTGTGCTATTGATACTTGTGAGAACAACGTCTTGGCTATTTTTACAGGTTTGGTTATATGTGTGACTTAGAGTTATCCCATGCTACATCTTACTACAAAGTAACTCTATAGAAAAAAAACTGTTTGCCTCTACATCAAATTATTAGTGATTATAAGAAACTGCATGTCCAAACCAAAATTCTGGTATATTATATGACTATTTTTGTGCAATTGTTTAGATATCTATTCGTGTTTGAAATTAAACATCGTTCTCTCGTAGATGACCTTTAACTAGCTGTGTGGTCTTTATCTGTCAACTTGCCTGGTTTGAGCGACCCTAAAATGATACTGTGTAATAGATTTCCACTAGCACATATGTAGCGTTTCGGGCTACTGTGACAGCGTCCTCCGACAACGTAAAGGTATTCCTATCGAGAGGATTTATTCGTCATGTTTTTATTCCCTTTCATCGAGGTAAAGACATTGCAATGGTTCTGTATTTATTTCGTATAGTTTATGCTTTTGCTGAATGATATAACATAACGGATTACTGTAATATGATAATGGCGAGTTCTTTTTCTGTTCAAGGTCATCTCAGGTGTACTTCAGTTTAGATACAATCAACATTGTATAATAATACATATACCAAGTAAGTGTTTTGCAATATTTTCTATCAAGCCAGATTAGGTAAGGTTTGTTGAGAGAGGAGACAAATGTACTATGGGATACTTGCAGAGTGAAAAGACATACACACTGTAAGGTTGATTGCTCGACGCTGATAATGATGCTCTGTGATTGGGCAATCCTTGTTGTCCGCATTGACCGCTAACCATTGTCTTTGGTCCTGAATTTGTGACGATAACGTATATGTCCATTTTAGAGGCCATCAGCGTGCTGGTAAACCCATACTTTGAAGTCATCGTCATCGATCAAGTGTTCTGCGATGTACGCAGCAACTTCCGTGATTCGATAGGCGTCACAGGTGTCGGTCTCTGAGAAAGCTCTCTCAGCACACTCCAATTCCGTCCGCTCTGATCTTGCCCTTCGACTCATATCGGTTTCAATGAGAACTCTGTCTACCAAACAATTCTCCAATGAGAGCCTGGCCAACATTATATCGGCCAGAAGGCGATCTTTTGCTTCACTGATGATATATGGGGCCACGGATAAACGTAAGGCAGGCAGAAATAATTCAAACAAGCCTTTCACTTATTTCCATAAATATAATATTAAGATGAAATGTCCCCAATGCCTGAACCGCCTTTCTACCTTTCTACTTTCTACCAACAAAAAGTATTAAATCTTTGTTTTCTGCATCCGTGTCATGCTCCGACTTATCTTATTGCGATTGTGTCAGAAATATGACCATCTGGAAGGACGGAACTCAAACACTTTAGACAATTTCGCTTTTTTGGCTGCAAATGGATGACCTTTCCATTGTATTATCTATCTCTATGGACGGATATATATATATATGGCATCCAAGATAACTGAAATTTGATTGCCATAAAAGGCTTTTGTTAAAAGCTACGCTATGAGAAGCAACTTCCTCTTCGATTTGATTTTCGTCATCAATGTATTTAGATGCGATGGACGTGTTCATAACTAAATGGAACATTTTTCGCAAAATATCAGATTTAACAAATACCATACAGAGAACACATCTGTGGCCAAGATACATTGCTTGAAAGTTTGACATGAAACAAGGTCAATGTACTTTATGTTGAACTGCATTTGTTGTTAGCAATGTTGCTGCCACACAACGCATAAATCTTACTTATGTCGTCAAGTGATCGACCTGTCCAAGCCGTACAGGCCTCATTGGAAAGAGAAGCAAAGTGTAACCTGGGCATGTCCTTCCCGACAATCACTGTGTTTGACACATCCTTCAGATCATGTAATGATAGCTACTGCTGTGTCACAGGGGCATTCCTTTAATGACACTTGAAAATCTGGATGTACGCTATTGCCAATGAGAGGATTTGAGCAGACACATGTGTCCGCAGAGTTTAAATTTCAATAGGAGAGTCAGACAGGCCTAACGTGGAAGAGGCAATAGATAGTAAGATGCATATTGCGAGCAAATTGTTCACCGCCTGTTGAAACAAGCTATTCAAAGAACATTCATTTGTACTGGGTTCATCATATAGCAGTACGAATGGAGGATGCAGACAGGCTGAGACATATCTGTCACCAACTGGTCTTCCCCTCTTACTGTATAAAGATTTTTTTTTTTACAAATGACTGCATTGCCAATCATCGATTGGTCTATACTGCTGCTCGAAGAAGTGCACAGAGCCATTCATGGTAAGTAATCTTTCGGAAAATCCTTATTTTTATTTCAGAGTTTCCCTTACAAGAAATATAGACCCTGAACTAAAACAAGACCTTTTGTGTCATAAAACAATAGTTCTGCCTGAAATGCTTTGGTTTGTTTTTGTTTAACGTCCTATTAACAGCCAAGGTCATTTAAGGACGTGCCAGGTTTAGGAGGTGGAGGAAAGCCGGAGTATCCGGCCTACGGTCAGTACCTGGCAACTGCCCCACGTAGGTTTCGAACTCGCAACCCAGAGGTGGAGGGCTAGTGATAAAGTGTCGGGACACTTTAACCAATTGGTCACCGCGGCCCCTGCCTAAAATGCGTTATATGAATACATTTAAATATACACGACTTGAGGATGCCCTTTGTTGTCAGATATGCCTAAGGTATGAGGTGTTATAATGTTCAGGTATTCATGATCTGGTATCAGCGTTATTAAATATATTAGATATACACAATAGGGAATGACACTGGGCTTTACTCGTATGTGTAATTACTTAACTTGTTTACATGTTGTGCTATAGAGACCAAAAATGTAGTTAGTAAGTTTAGTCACGATTAAAGCAACTCTATGTTTTAGAAACATATGGACTATGATAAAAATAGAAAACAAAAATCAAAAAAAGACAATATGATAAATGATGAAATATATACCCTTATGATGATATAATGTGATAGTAAATAACTGCAATTAAAATCGGGAAAGTACCCGCTGATAACGTGACTCTCTAAGGTGGTGCTTCGCTCTCTATATGTAAATATGTCATACGCGCATGCGCAAACTGGTTTCTTTTGAAAAATGGCGGAATGGCGATTAATGTCAAGTATCAGAAGTTCAAGGTAGGTCAGAAGTACTTGTTGCTTCCACGATGGCGAAGAAAAGGAGAAGACAAAATTCCAGCATAAACTATAACCTACATCCCGAGTTTGTTAGATAAAAAAAGAAGTAGATAGGTTAAGCTCGAAAGACGACCATAAATTGGTACATGAACACATACTTTTCTGTTTATCATCCAGAGATGTAATTTGACGTGCAAGGGGTTGGTTCGAGTTCTATTTTTAGAAATTTATTACATATTTTATCTATGAATTATTGACGTGACTGAGCAAGTTTGAAAGAAATTCAACGAAGAGAAATAAATAGGGTTAAACATTTTGTTTTGATAAACTTAAATCCACCAACAAAAATATACAGAGGTTTAAAACAGCATACTTTGATATTGACTTTCAAAAAATGATATATTGGCTACTTGGGGTTAATACAATGTACATTGCTATTCTTAAATTGGTGATGTGACGGCTTGATTATTCTCAAGGTCTATGAAAACAATATATGCTATCAAATATTTTTAAATAAAGAAAAAAAATGTAGTCCTTGCTATTTCTGTATTGATCGAATTGTAATGTTCTTTTTATAAATGGCATTCTATATTTACCATATACAGTGTAATCATCAAATGATTGTGTTCTTATGTTGCGCATTAACATTTTTATTTATTTATCTATTTATTATTATTATTACAAGCTAACCGGTAATAAGTATTTATATATTAAAGTATTTAAAAGGTAAAAGTTGTAGTAATCCAGACGAGTCTGCCGTTGATACATTTATTATGAGATGGCCCTATGGTCATAATCAGGGTCAGCTGAGGGAGTCAGATCAGACCTGCAGACCAGTCAATTTTAAACAAAGAAGCACTGTACATGAGAAGTACAAATATTCTAAATAGAAAAATCTCGCGGATAAGATCGACTATGGTTGAGAAGATGAATTATTTAATATGACCATAACTGTAAACTGGAAAACGAAAGTAGGTCTAGCCTAGGTGAAGCAGAGACTCTGGGTGAAGCAAATACTGCTATTTTCGCAATAACTGTTCGTTTTACTTGATACGATAGCTATGAACATAATCAGTGTTACTTTCCGTTGTATTTTAGCACATTGGTGTCTCAAAAAAATGTGAAAATAATCCGGTAATGTTCAAGAACTTCTGTTTTTATTATCGTCATGTTTTCCGGGTCACGTTCTAATAGCATGTGAGCTTCCGGTTACGTCATCAAATTCATTTCCCGCGAATTTATTGGGAAATCTAAATTACACTCATAATGAAATGAAATGAAAGGAATAAAAAATGACAAAATAAAAATATTGTGATCAGTATTTAGTGCGACATTAAATATTCGTTGTAAATAGTTGCTACGATTCGCTAACCTAAAGCACAAGTAATTGAAATAAAATCATTTTAAAATCCATATTTCGTTTCTATTATAATCTTAAAATTTGCATCACAAGATTGTTTAGAAGCTTTGCAGTACTGACTCTTTCAAACGCACAGATGCTTTGATTTGAGCAAAGATGGCGACCTGAAGCTGTGAGGCGGTTTGGATTGAAATTAAAATGCGTATATTTCGGCAAGTAAACATCGTACAATGTACCCGTGTGGTCAGATCATCTAATTTTGTCATTATGTATTCAGAACAGTTGTTGTTTAGTCGCTACGGTCATTAACATAAAAATTCGGATTATTATATAAATACTTATTTAATTATTATTTTATTTTTTTTGAAGAATTTTCCTCAAACCAAACTTTTCTGCATTAAAGTAGCTAGTTTCGACACGCAAAGTTTAAAAGAGATCTGTATGTAGGTGGTTTCGATGATAAATTTAACATTAATTCAAGTTCAAGTTCATTTATTACTTTGAGCTATACCGCTCATCAGTTGTGCATATATACAGTGCAATATAACATTTAACATATAAACAACAACACACACGCACCTCTATCGCACCTACAGTTCGCCTAGAAGTGTAGAGAGAATTCTAGCACTGTTGCAGTCCTATGTCACATTCAGTAGGTGCCCGGGCTAATTGTAACTCCAAAGACGATCGTTGAACTAATGCACCATGAGAAATAGTGCCGAGAAAATTATCATTTGTTCTATGGAGATGATATCACTATTGGCCTGAAGCTTAATTTGTTTTCATAATATATGCACGTGCTTAAATCCGCCATATTATTTTTTTTATTAGAAACACAGATGCAAAGTTAATGGGCTACATTCGGCGAAAGAAACGTAGTTACTTTTTACAAACCAATTGACTGACAAGCATTCGACTTAAGATTCCGATCTCTTGTAGAATCGGCCGAAATTAATTCCGATCCTTGGCGGAATTAGTCGAGATGTTGAAATTGATTCCGAGCCTTATTGGCGGAATTGGCCGCTATGTTGTGCCAAGTTCAGAAGCAAACTCGCTGGTTCTTTAAGTAAATGATATGCGCATACTGTCCACGCAGAGTTTATGAGATAGCGGATTCAGTCATCATAGAAAATTCATTATCTGAGATATAGCGTATTTGACAGAAATGATATCTAAAGATCGATTATAACGCAGATTAATCTAACATAGGGATCGAGATCGGTGATTAAATTCCGGAAATTTAATCAACTATGATCATATATCAAAATATATATAGAAAGGTTGAAGGGACGTTAGAGGTTAAACCTAGGGCAATTTAATAAAACACACATATACACACAAATAAAATATCAGAAAAACATGTTTCCATAAATAATTATTAAGTCTAACATCACGTGTGCTCGTCCAAAAGATGAAAAGAATGCTTTAAGAATTATTTTCTCCGCTCGGATGCATTTTAACAGTAATGATTTGTTTTTAATAAAAGATATATCAATTTACAAAGAGTATAAAACATTTATTTTGTACATTTTTTTTTTTTTGAGAAAGTAGACGCTTGTGATTGCATAGACTCATCCAAACTCTGAAGACTGTCAAAGAATGTTTGTGAAAGTATTGATGGTAGGAAATGGACATCTAGTGATAAAAATTAGTGATAGTTTTTCGACATTTTATTACAGGGTTGGCGACCAACTTTTAATGTTGATAAAAAGCTTGTATAATATAACATTTTTGCACACGGCCCACAGAATGGCGTCAAGATTTATTTTAGGTGTTACTGTAAGCGTTTGTAAGACTATGATTTAGGGATAAAACACATATATATATAGACCCATGTAGTCGAATCTGCCAATATCCATTATGAGATGGAAGCGTTTGAAAGACCACGACATTATTTGGACATGTAAAATTTATAAAGAGCAGGTAGATGTACTCGATTTGGATTCTATCACTGTAAGTAAATGGAATGGGATCATTAAAACACTCCATTATGCATTCCATCAGAACAGTTCCGTTCTAAACTCTGTTATCAAATGGGATAGATTTCTGTGCCAATTCGAATTCAGCAATAACTCCGAGTCGGAAAACCTCGTCGTTTGGCAAATTTCTTCTATGAATTCAGGAAATGTTTTCAGTTTATATTGCACTATTGATTGCAATCCAGACCTTATTTTGCTGAGAACATAACATAGATATATTGTAATTAGAATACTGTCGTTTTTCTATGCTTACTTCTTTGCTTTAGTGTTTCTGAAATCTCCAACATTTTTATTGAAACAGTTTAAATCCTGCCACATTGTCGCAAGTGATTGGATTTACCTAACTACACTCTTATTTTCTGTTTGTCTTATCTGTTTAGGATGCTCAATTTTGGAAATTGAACAAGCATGAACTCTATATATAATTTGAATATTTTCCAAGATGTAATCTGAGATCAAAATTGGCCTAGATCTTCGCTGCAATCAAGCCTGGCCAAGATCTAATCTGATATCAAATCTGGCAAAGATCTTATCTGATATCTAACCTGGTAAAGATCTAATCTGATATCTAACCTGGTAAAGATCTAATCTGATATCTAACCTGGCAAAGATCTAATCTGATATCTAA
Source organism: Pecten maximus (assembly GCF_902652985.1). Classification (NCBI taxonomy): domain Eukaryota; kingdom Metazoa; phylum Mollusca; class Bivalvia; order Pectinida; family Pectinidae; genus Pecten; species Pecten maximus. The sequence goes on from NC_047027.1 coordinate 23,960,017, forward strand.
CCTGGTAAAGATCAAATCTGATATCTAACCTGGTAAAGATCAAATCTGATATCTAACCTGGCAAAGATCTAATCTGATATCTAACCTGGTAAAGATCTTATCTGATATCTAACCTGGTAAAGATCTAATCTGATATCTAACCTGGTAAAGATCTAATCTGATATCTAACCTGGTAAAGATCTTATCTGATATCTAACCTGGTAAAGATCTAATCTGATATCTAACCTGGCAAAGATCTAATCTGATATCTAACCTGGCACAGATCTAATCTGATATCTAACATGGTAAAGATCTTATCTGATATCTAACCTGGTAAAGATCAAATCTGATATCTAACCTGGCAAAGATCTAATCTGATATCTAACCTGGTAAAGATCTTATCTGATATCTAACCTGGTAAAGATCTAATCTGATATCTAACCTGGTAAAGATCTTATCTGATATCTAACCTGGTAAAGATCTAATCTGATATCTAACATGGTAAAGATCTTATCTGATATCTAACCTGGTAAAGATCAAATCTGATATCTAACCTGGCAAAGATCTAATCTGATATCTAACCTGGTAAAGATCAAATCTGATATCTAACCTGGTAAAGATCTAATCTGATATCTAACCTGGTAAAGATCTTATCTGATATCTAACCTGGTAAAGATCTAATCTGATATCTAACCTGGCAAAGATCTAATCTGATATCTAACCTGGCACAGATCTAATCTGATATCTAACCTGGTAAAGATCTAATCTGATATCTAACCTGGCCAAGGTCTACTCTGCAATCAATGCTGGCCTAGATCTAATCTGAGATCAAACCTGGCCAAGGTCTACTCTGAGATCAAAGCTGGCCAAGGTCTACTCTGAGAGCAAAGCTGGCCAAGGTCTACTCTGAGAGCAAAGCTGGCCAAGGTCTACTCTGAGAGCAAAGCTGGCCAAGATCTAATCTGAGATAAAAGCTGATCTAGATCTTCTCTGCAATCAACGCTGACCTAGATCTTCTGTGAGAGCAAAGCTGGCCAAGATCTTCTCTCAGAAAAAAAACTGGTCAAGATCTACTGTCAGATTAAAGCAGGCAAAGATCTAATCTGCTAGCAAAGCTGGCCAAGGTCTACTCTGCAATCAACGCTGACCTAGATCTTCTCTGAGAGCAAAGATGGCAAAGATCTACTCTCAGATAAAAGCTGGTCAAGATCTACTCTCAGATTAAAGCTGGTCAAGATCTTATCTGAGATCAAAGATGGCAAAGATCTACTCTCATATAAAAGATGGCAAAGATCTACTCTCATATAAAAGATGGCAAAGATCTACTCTCAGATAAAAGATGGCAAAGATCTACTCTCATATAAAAGAGGGCAAAGATCTACTCTCATATAAAAGATGGCAAAGATCTACTCCCAGAATAAAGCTGGTCAAGATCTACTCTCAGATTAAAACTGGTCAAGATCTACTCTCAGATTAAAGCTGGTCAAGATCTTCTCCCAGATTAAAGCTGGTCAAGATCTACTCCCAGATTAAAGCTGGTCAAGATCTACTCTCAGATTAAAGCTGGTCAAGATCTTCTCCCAGATTAAAGCTGGTCAAGATCTACTCCCAGATTAAAGCTGGTCAAGATCTACTCCCAGATTAAAGCTGGTCAAGATCTACTCTTAGATTAAAGCTGGTCAAAATCTGCTCTGATATCAAAACTGAACTGTTGACACTTATGCACTCTTCTAAGAACTAAAACGCGATACTAATATCGCATGTATAAAGGATTCCCAGCAGTTTTTTGAAATGCTGATCTGCAAATGTAGCGAGGGCAGAAATTTCGATTATGTCCTGTTATGGAAGTATGCTACACCGATAAACAAATCCTTCGAATAAAATTGACATGGACAGAGCTCGAGAACGCAATCGCACCCTCCTTGTAGTTCCTTGAAATCTTTTCCCGATTTTGACTTTTCTTTCAGATATATATAATTTTATTTGATGTACCAACACATCCCCGTATAGTGAGTGTAAGGATCTGATTAAGTCCCACTTTCTGATACTAATTCTAATGTTTGCATATAGTACACCTGTAAATCAATAATATATGTCCAGGTATATGTTGTCCATAATTCACTCCAATATATGAGAGACTAGATTTATGAGTCAGCTACTAGGAACATACATGTATACTGGTAAGTTCGACACGTGCAGCCGGTTAAATATCGTAGTGCAATCGGTGAAAATGCTTTTTTTTAATAAACAGTATTTGATATCACGAGGCTTATCATGGAACGAATTTTGTTATTGATGTAAGAGAAAAACAAAACGCGCATTAAACTGGGAAACACCACCCATATACCAAATAACACCCTTCCATGCATCGCCACGTGAGCTTGTGTCTACGCAGAAATGATGTTCATCAGATTGTGTAAATTGTATTTATGGATGCAAAATTTTAACTGAGCAGAAAATGCTGTGAGACGAAAAGGTCCTTGTAACTCCAATTTTCAACCCCTCGTACGTCATACTGTAAAAGCACTTTATTAGGCGCTCTCAAATTTTAGCGTAATTCCGAATTTAATCTATTGTATATAGAAACGGTATATACGAGAGTGCGTTTAGCGAAGTCATAATTTAGCGGAATATTTCTAGCACGAAAAGCGTAAGGTTACCGCTAAAATATGTATGTTTACAGTATTTTAAAACCAAGCTTGAAAATCAGAGACCAGAAATGAAATTTGGATATGTTGAACGTGTATGGTATTGTTTATCAAATGTTCACACCAGTCTTAACGTAGAAATATCTGAGATATTATGATCGTATTATTTTTCGGACATTGGTCGAATGCTACCTAATGTCAACGTCTAACTTTATTCATCTGTTATCTGGTGTAGATTCATTGTAAGCCCTCAAATATCAAGATACATTAATTTATTCGACGAAAATTATACTTCGAGTTATTCGATCATTTCAAATAGGATTTTTATTGTTGGGACCAAATTTTCACTTCGTATTATCCGAGTTTTTCGAGTTTTCCGAGTTCAAGTTTTCCGAGTTTTCTTTACTAAGATAAAGAGAGAATTCGGCCGGGACCGACGAGGTACTTCGAGTTAAGCGGGGTATTCGAGTTTTCCGAGTTCGAGTTAACGAAGTTCCACTGTATATTTTGCTGCTTTAGGAGAGCACAAATATCAGTTTAAAATAGCGATATGGCTACCTTGATGGAATGGTAATTGCACATCTGTTATACCATTATATTTGGCTTAACAGACAGCTGATATATTTGGGTACGTGAGCACTTGTGTTCCCACCGGAGCTCACTTCTATATTCCATTTAAATCCTGGTGATTTATAGCATAAGAGCCTCGTTGTCTCATTACCCATGATGCATCTGCAATTCTATATTTTGTAGAAATGTCAGTAAAATTATATTCCCTACTTATGATTTCTGGTGGTCTAGACAGATTTATTTCCATTTTATTAGGATCAAGATGTCGACATTTAAAACCGCAGTACTATGTTACATATGATTGAATGCTGCGTTCGGGAATCAAAATACCGCCAACTCGGTTATGTAAGGTGACTGATCGGTTCATTGTTTTACATATTGACCTCTACCAGGATAATTAGCTGTTATTACCCAAGTAATGTAAATTCTACATAAACAGAGACGCATTATCACCAGACGTTCGCATCTGTATTGCTACCAAGTGTAAACAAACGAAAATATGTCGTTTTATTCATGATGCCATAATGAGGGAACTTACTCGGGAATTTTTGAGTCATTATATCGGAATCAGTATCAAAGTGGCATTCCTTTGTTTGAATAAAGTTAAGGTTTTCAAAATTAAGCTTCCTGGAAAATATTTATTTTCTCGAAGTAGTAAAAGTTATAACATTTACAATTTACATTAATACGGTAGTTTCACTCTCTATGTAAACCAAAATGTTCTTCTAGTATTAGGTCCTGAAAATGCTTAATTCGACCCGAAATATCACTAATTACCACAAAGACATATGGTATTTGTATACGATACGCCTATTTCCTGTACATGTCGGTGTTTATTTATTACTTGTAGGCACAAACTCTCATATAGGTATAGTTCGGATATAGATTTCTTCAATAGAAATTGTGCATGTGTCTGATGTCCGAGGGAAGGAATTAAAAAGTATTAGTACATATGCAAGTGTTACTCCGCCTCAGAGTAACTCTCCAGGGCCTCCATGACTGTGCTGTTCGTAGGACGATTTCACAAATTAGCATGGAATTTTAAAACTCTAATTATCGTAAAACAGATTTTATCATTACTATTTCTTTTGTTCTCTATATTTTGAATGCGTATGTGGAATATAGACTGAAAAAAAAAGTTATTTATAGCTTTGATTTTCTTTTGAAAAGCCACGAGAGTATGTACAGTATGAAATATGATATCATTCAAGTCCACGCCTGTAAGGAGCTCAACGCTTTTCACCGGATTTTTAATACAGTAGTCAAAAAGGGACGTTTGAGGCGGAATACATGGTAGTAATTTGAATAATATCCAAATTGGTAGGGTTTGTTTACTTACAAGGCTTGCACACTAGATTAATGTCCTGGAATCCAAATGGCCTTTATCATCTCTTATGTCAATAGAATTTGATAAGAAAAAAATAACAGATGTTGTTACCTGATCATGTGAACGTAAATTAAGTATTTTCAACTGTTTCCCTGGGAAATTGCTAGAAAAATTGTAACACGCTGGTTAATAATCAAAAACCCTGACCGGTAAACAGTCAAACACATGTACATGTATATTCTCATCGGTGTTGGTTTCGGACACAGTTCAGCAGGCTGGTTCTGGATTCGGGGTATAAGTAATTCGAGTTGGTTCTGCCCTCAAGAGACAGTTCATCGGGTTGGTTCTGCCCTCAAGAGACAGTTCATCGGGCTGGTTCTGGCCTCAATAGACAGTTCATCGAGGTTGGTTCTGACCTCAAGAGACAGTTCATCGGGCTGGTTCTAGCCTCAAGAGATAGTTCATCAGGTTGGTTCTGGCCTCAAGAGACAGTTCATCGAGTTGGTTCTGACCTCAAGAGACAGTTCATCGGGCTGGTTCTAGCCTCAAGAGACAGTTCATCGGGTTGGTTCTGACCTCAAGAGACAGTCCATCGGGTTGGTTCTGGCCTCGGGAAACTTATAGTCGGGTTTTGGTTTCAAGAGGTAGTTCATCGGGTTGGTTCTAGCCTCGAGGGACTGTTCCTTGTGTTTGTTCGGGCTTCGGCAAACAGTCTATCGGGTTGCCTCCAACATTGTTAATTGATAAGGTGTGCAAACGACCGCACATTGCGTATCGTGCATGAAGGAACTTCTGTTTCATGTACCGGAAGTATGCCGGAAATATGATGACTTCCGGTTGCAATGACTACATATAGCCTACATCTCAATTGTAAAAATCAATGTGAATCCTAATCTAACTGATTGATTTAAAATCGTGGCGGATTTCATGTCTTCTGATCAGGTATATTGTAGAATGGTTAATTATCTGACTACATCCGACATACAGTCTAGTGATGTTTCAGAATCTAAAAAAAGAAAGAAAATGAAAGATGCATTTATAGCAGTAATCTCGAAGTTACTTTAATACTGGTGATTAGCAGTCATTAACAGATGGCTTCGGATATCTGAGCTCATTGCGATGGATTTCCTTTCTTGTCCATGCGTCAAATCTGTTGTCAATCTTATGTTGTTTTTGTGCTACTTGAACCCAGCATTAAATACCTTAACCCTGACACGTTTTCCTCTGTGTAATTAGTATCGTCTAAGACCATCTATTCTTCAAAGCAAAGAAGCATCATCGTCATGTATCTCGATACTCTTGGCATTTATTCTGTGTGATCGACAATCATAGAACAAAACCTACATCAACGGTATTCTCGGAGTTCATCGTGTGTTGGTGAGAATCATTACAAATTAACCATATCATTTGATACTTTCGGGATTTGTCGTTTGTGGAAAGTGACACAATAGCACTTAATATGACATTCGATACTCTCAGAATTGCATTGTATGTGTAACAGTGAAATGTATTGCACGTTATCTGTCGTTCGATTCTCTCGAGATTTATAGTGTTCTAGCAAGACTCATTGCACATCATACAAATAAATGGATTTTTTTTTGTCTTGTTTGGTTTTGTTTTTGTTTATTAAGACAATTTTATAACATAAATACCTAAACACCAAATACACAAACAGACCACAATACCTGTTCAAAATGTGAATATATTTTGATAAACATACAGATACTCTCACATACATACATCACATTTGTCAACAGCTAGCACATTCACACAGAAAAAGCATAGATACACATTCAAAACAATATACCTACATGTACCACGTATGCAAATTAAAAAAACAAAAAACAAAAAAAAACAAAAACAAAAAAACTGTCACATATGGAAGGTAAAAATAAACAGTTTATAACATAAAATCATTCATCATCTGAGTGTAGTTGAAGGGCTCAAAATCAATCGATTAACCTGGAGAACTTGTCAGGGTTACGGTAAATCTATATCAGAAGTTGTTTGACAACGGTACATGTCGCATGTATGTTTTGTCAGACCTGTAGTTTTTGATGGAATCAGCTCTCAATTTTATAATTTTTTTTGTCTTTCTGCGTGCGTTTTTTTTAATGTCTCCTTGACACCCGTCCTCCTGTGACCCCTTAATAGCAAGATCATCATTTGTTAACTCAACCTTTAATCAATAAACGTCGAAATAAAGAATCTAGAAATCGTTTATTTTATGACGTGGCAAAATGTCACAGGAACAGTTTTGTGGAATGTTCTTCTTGTATTCGTAACGCATACTTTAAAAGCCAACATAGGATTAGTAAAGTTGATTACATTAGTACAAAGTAAAACTGTTTATTTATTTGTTTGTTGGGTATATTGGCCAGTTAACAGCCAGTGTCATTTTGAGGCGGTAAAGTTTCCTTGCTCGAGGACACAAACATATCAGTCAGAACTGATCACTGATCCTTAGCTGAGGTTACGTAGGCCAACGTTGTAACCAACTGACCGGCTGACCCCATCCCATTCCATCCCGTTCGACTACGTCAATGCCTTTTTGATAATAATCTAAAATTCTACAGATCTTTGTTTTTCCGAACACGAAATTGTTAAAAATTGGTAAGAATTGGTACAATTTTCAGCCATACCGTATGCCTGTCAACCTGTTTCGTTCGCCCATCGTGGCAAATGTTTATTATATCATGTATACATCTTGCGTACTTCCTGCATGCATCTTGGTAGAACTAACTTCACTGTGATACCTGTTCCTAGTAACAGAACGTTGTTTATTTCACATTTCATATCTCTCCACGTTTCATATCTCTTCACATTTCATACCTCTTCACATTTCATATCTTTTCACATTTCATACCTCTTCACATTTCATATCTCTCTACGTTTTATATCTATTCACATTTCATATCTCTCCGCGTTTCATATATCTTCACATTTCATACCTGTTCACGTTTGATTCCACTTCTCATTGCATGCCTGTTCACGTTTGATTCCACTTCTCATTGCATACCTGTTCACGTTTCATACATGTACCTTTTCACATTTCATACCTCTTCACATTGCATATCTCTTCACATTTCATACATGTTCATGTTTAAGGTGCATATTTCTGTTTATTACATTTTACCGGTGAAATATTGAAAATTATTCGATTTATAAAAGGGATATTTACCACTAAAACCTACAGCTGACCAGGTAGATTTTTTCTATTAAAGATACAAATGTATCATTCACGGAATATCTAACAGTATATTTAATGATATCAGATATATTTCCCTCGTCAGGCTAATATTTAGATAATTTTCACTGGTGTTGCGCACTCGTGAAAAATATCAAAATAGTAGCCCCACTCGTTAAATATATTTGGTGTTACAGAAGACCCTTAGATTTTCTCACTGGAAAACATTTGCCTCCCAACGTTTTCTTAACATCGTGTCCAACGTCCCGGACGTGATATTTCTTGACGTCATTTAACATCCCACAGTACTCTGCACCGGATGTGACGCCTATTTCAGAAATTCCAGAAGATACTCACGATGGAATGATTCTGCGGTATTCTGCCCAGGTTGTGATACTTATTTCAGACTTATCGGGCTGTAGGGTTCAAGCGTTCAGCAGAAGGAGATTCATGATATTATTCGACATCCTTAAATTCTGCTGAAGACGACCCCGAGAGTGAGATCACTATATTTAAGCGATGGAGTTGTGAACTCCTTGCGCTGTAGCGTTCGTTGGTTCTATTTTAGGATGCGGCCGAGTGTTAGTATCTGGATGTTAATAGCTTATAACGTATACATCATACCAGCGGATCGGTAACCCGATCACAATGGCAATTAATTAAGAAACAGAGCTCGTTCTCGCCGCTATGGCTCGTGAAACATCGTTATCTGCCAAACAACATTTGCTATAGATCATCCGAATGTATTAAAATGAAATCGCTAACGAGCTCGATTATTTATTTTACTTCAATCCTACAAGCTCAGATTTAGGTCATTCATTAAAGAAATGAAGTAGAAATGACATCAAAAATGATATGTTTTTAGGGGGTATTTGTTTTCCAGAACAAAAACTGTGTACTGGAAGATATAGGGGTTCAGTTTACATAAATCGATATTGAATGGAATTTGATAACTTTAAATAAACAGAGATGGCGAACAAAATTTTGATTTATAGTTGTGTTAAAGTTCAAGGAGTAGTAGTGTGCAGCTAGCCGGGATCGAACCCGCGATCCTTGGCTTTCTGGTCCGCCGCTCTACCGACTGACCTAAAGGGAAATTCATCCTAGCTCGAAGCTAGAAAGCGACCATACAACAATGTACAGTATTTACATTTATAAACCCAGCCTGCTACACTACTCCCTCCTTCAAACGTGTTCGCCCCCGAACACACCAACCCAGGTTCTATCTCCAAGGAAGTCTCTTGCTTTCACTTGGAGTGGTCTGCGGCACCAATGTAAAAGTTTTAGGAGTAGTAGTGTGCAGCCAGCCGGGATCGTACCCGCGTCCCTCGGCTTACTGGTCCGCCGCTCTACCGACTGAGCTAAACATGCATTTCTTAAGAAATAGAAACCCAAACAATTAATTTCCCTGCAAACCACCTCATATTCAGCTTATTGTATAACAGAAACTATTTACAAGGCTACCTTTGGAACATTAACAATGATATCATTGTGACGTCATACATAATTGATGTCAGACTATAATGATTATATTCGGCGACTTTCTTTTTACAGAAACAAAGCATATTACTTGTAGAATAGAATATTTATATTTTTCACGTGTGATTAAAACAAAACAAAAGAAAACAACACAAAACTATAACGGAATATACATGTACAGTGAACTATCATACAAGTGAATGTACATTTGTTTTTGTTAGTTTTAAGGGGTTTGACGTCCTCAACCAGGGTCATATGAGGACGGGTGTCAAGGTCACACCAACAGCCAAGGTCATATGAGGACGGGCGTCAATGAGACACCAACAACAAGGGTCATATGAGGACGGGCGTCAAGGTCACACCAACAGTCAGGGTTATATGAGGACGGGCGTCAAGGAGACACCAACAGCCAGGGTCATATGAGGATGGGCGTCAAGGAGACACCAACAACCAGGGTCATATGAGGACGGGCGTCAAGGAGACACCAACAACCAGGGTCAAATAAGGACGGGAGTCAAGGAGACACCAACAGCCAGGGTCATATGAAGACGGGCGTCAAGGAGACGCCTGGAGTAAACAAAACGAGGCTCAGAAAGAAGGACGAAAGAAAGAAAAAAGAAACAAGTGAAAACCAGTATAAAGACAAAAATATTAAATGATTTATGGTACAGTTGTGTGGTCGCACAACGTTCCAAAAACATCGTGCGCACATCGTGCAGACATCGTGCGCACAAATGTGCAATGTGCGATGTGCGATACAAACCGCACAACTGTGCGATGTAAACCGCACAGCTAACGATAGGTTTATAAATATTACGAAATAACTACAGTTATACGAAAACATAAACGAAAAAAAATTAAAATTATGATATAAAATGGTCGCTATTATATATACGTGCTGCATAACAATTGTTTTCATTCATGGAACATGTATGACCTGTTGATTTGCCATTTAAGTACCGTTATTTTGTCTCGCAAGTATTCGTGATGTTTTCGACGGCCTGGTGATACATCTACATTAATGTATATGTACATGTACCAGAGTTAGACGGGCTCACCTATGATTATTTTTCTTACTTAATACATAAATCACATATATTATGTATTTGTAAACAAAAACAGACATGTTTCTATTCAAAATAAGTCGTTTTAACTGTTGTTTAGTTCTACATGTATAAAATATCCCGTATATATAATCTCGCCGAATACACAGTGGTGTCCTCGACGACGTCTGAGCAAATTGTATAAAGGTCTTTAAAAATAATTTAGATAACTTATTTAAATATACATCGGTATTTAGGTTCATGCCTAATAATTATTGCATATATTTCAACAAAAATATGGTAATTAGCTGCCTCGTAAAATGTTAATCGTTGTATATCTTTTACAATCGTTCCACACGTTTAAATAATTAGAAGACTCGTTCCTCATTTTATATCGATCACGATACATATCGCACATGTACCGTTTCAATCGCCCATCGTGCGCACATTTTCCTGCACGATCCGTATCGCACATATCGCACATCGTGCAGACATCGTGCGTGCGCACATGGCACATCGTGGAACGTTGTGCGATCACATAACTGTAATAAAAGTTCAAAAGACTAATAATTTATCGTTTACATAATGTACAACAAGGCTGTCGTGCTACAATTTTAAAGTCACAGGCAAGATTATTTTCTATCGTTATCTGCAATACCGACAAAGCATTAATAAATTATATATTTAATGGCAAAATAACTATAACTAGTTTTGTTTCATTCATTTAGGGGCCGCGGTGGCCGAGTGGGTAAGGTGTCCCGACACTTTATCTCTGGGTTGCCAGTTTGAAACCTACTTGGGGCAGTTGCCAGGTACTGACCGTAAGCCTGTGGTTTTTCTCCGGGTACTCCAGCTTTCCTCCACCTCCAGAACCAGGCACGTCCTTAAATAACCCTGGCTGTTAATAGGACGTTAAACAAAATATACCAAACCAATCCAAAAGTCTCATTCTCATTTGATCGGGAAAATGAAATCAATGTTTTGCTTGATCAATAAGATAAATAAAAGTTGTCACGATACATAATTTGTGAGATCATCTCTGTAGAGATTCTTTCTTTACATGAACATCAATTTTATCATTTTTTTTTTTTTTATTTTTTTTTTTTAATTTTTTTAGTTTTATTTTCACTGAAAGATAATCACAATTATTTATAGCTTTAAATCCTTGTTTAAAAAAAAAAAAAAAAAAATGAAAGCTTAAAGTATCGAATATTAGTGGCATTACGCCTGAACCCTGGTGCATGCGGTGTGTGTACTTTTTGATTTTATTTTGTTCGTTAAAATGAGATCAAAATAATATTAATTAAGTTTAAGAAGGTTAAAAAGATTTGGGAGAAACCGATAATCGCATTACATCATACCCTGTAGTCGATACTGAAATCACCAGCACGTGTAAAGTTTAATTTAAAAAATCATGTAATATCACTTAATTAATAACAATTTCATTTTGATTAGGGTGCAGTGCTTGACGTCATAATGTATAAAACTATCGTTCGGAAACCCGTTTATTCATTGCTGTCTTTTTAAATTGATAATTGGTTCTTTTCTGATACTGTAATAGTTCATTTGACTTCAAACCGAAATATTGTCAAAAGCAAGGTCACAACCCACATTTATGGTAGAGGAGACACCCAGCAAGTTCAGCGGTTAAGTGTACCACTCGACACTATTGGAATCGCTGGTTTTATCAACAACATTGACAATCGGAACACCTCGGCCGATTCTCTAAGGTCATCTATGGAATCGGCCGAGTAGTTACTAATGGACTAAGACCACAATTAGCTTCGCGATATATGTTTCATTGTATCATTAAAATTCATAATAAATTCCCAAAATCTCATATGCAACTTTCCATCTTACCTTGCCAAGAACAACAACTGAGAAGCAAAATATAAAAGTTTCAACACAGCATGTTCGGCATTTTCTAGAGATAGCTGTCAAAATATGTCACCAACATGGATTATATACATCCGGGTCAGGGGTAGAGGTCGAATCAGGACTCCTCACACAGGATCCTGGAGCACATAATACATGAGCAATATTATTATTTTACATCACAAAACCTAGATTGACATCTCTGCTATAAATCCACATTAAATTCATCAACAAAAATCAAGTTCAAAGAGGCATCTGATTTGTTTTTCTGAAATACATACATTTTTGAGGGGACTTCATTCGTGGGGCCTGAATCCGAAAGTACTTAATTGTGGTCTCAGTCCTATAATGCAACATTCATTCATCTTTGTCATTTCCTTTCCCAACATCATATCCGGTAGTGACAAACCGCGTATGATACGCAGAGCCCGATAGGCTGACAGTTGCACACAACAGCCAATCAAATTCAGTCAAAAAAACGAGGACGGATGATATACATGAATACAGAGATACAATAGTTTGATCAAATACTCACTTGGCGTTAGATGTTTCAGAGCAAACTATTTCCCGGTAATTGAAATATTTTTATTTATTTGGGTATAGTTATTAGTTTCGTGTATGAAAATGTATCTATAACAGGATGATTAGATATCCGATTTTTTTTGATTTTTTTTTTTTTTTTTTTTTGAAATAGATAAATAAATACTGAAATAAGATAAATAAATAAACAACTCAATACTATTTCTTTTCTCATTCGTTGTACAAATTGAATCATTTTCATTTACTTAAAGCATTGCTCAAAGTACTGAGCATTCAAGACCCCTGTTAAATATATACTAACCAAAGAGTCTTGTCCGAATCATACAAGTTGATATATATACGGGAAACCGACTTACACAAATGTAACCATAAGCTTGAAATGATCTTATTGTTAACATATACATGTTCATGCATATAGATAGGCAAACTTTCATTATTTACGATCTATGATCCAAGGAAATTATTTTCACAGATAACGTGTCTGGATATGAGAAAAGTGTGTATTTTCTCTCCTCGTTTTGATGTTGTCCGCCTTTCTGTCAAATTATCAGGTTTAATCGCGTGACAGAGACGCCATAACTGGCTTAAAGATTCATATTAGACCGGCAAATGTAATTGTTTTTACCAAAAATTGAAATTATTTTGTTGGAAAACATGATTTCAATAATCTGTGGCACGCTATAGGACTTCATTGGCGCCCGAAACTATGTCATTTATATTTTAAAATTTCAATTCGGATTCATTTTCATTTTCTCCCAAGATTCATAAATAGATTTACTGTTGTTATTGGCTCAGTGGAGAATCTATTATTTGGAATTCATACTAGCGAAAATTATGATCAATCCGTGTACGCTGAAAAAAAAATCTAATTCTGCGGTAAACATGTAAAATCACGGGAAAAATAGAGATTGTTTTCTAAATAACAACCAGTCATGTTCATCCTCATGTTTGTCAGACTGTCCATCTGTCCAGTTTGTCCGTTTATTAGAAAGAAAAAAAAGATTGCTGTCTACTTTATACATGAACTTAGAAGAAAATACCTATCATCTGGTGGCGATAAAATGAGGACATACATGTATTTTTCATTTGCCCCAACACGAGAGGAACTGACCTTCTTTGAGATGGTGGCCGAGTGGTTAAGGTGTCTCGACACTTTATCACTAGCCCTCCACCTCTGGGTCGCGTGTTCGAAACCTACTTGGAGCAGTTGCCAGGTACTGACCGTAGGCCAGTGGTTTTTTCTCCGGTTACTCCGGCTTTCCTCCACCTCGAAGACCTGGCACGTCCTTAAATGACCCTGGCTGTTAGTATAACTTGAACAAAATAATCAAACCAGCCGTAAATTCACGTGGGAAATTAGCGACACCTCAGGGACTTTCTATATACAGTTATCTATATCTGAATATATATATATATATATATACAAAGTATATGTATTTTATACCATGTCAAGTATTTGCCCCTGAAACACCAACTGTAGCTAATGTAATAATGAATAATCAGAATTTATCCTCCTGAATAATTAAAATAATTGTACCAAGTGGCTTTCCTTTCATCACCGTGCGATTCACAAAACAGACCCTCTTATCAATTACGTACACTTTAAACAACACAGCTAATGTTCAGGGTATGTAAACAGGTCTATTTAACAGACTGCGATAAAGTTCCATTCAGATTGCATTTGTTTTCAATAAGTTTACATTTTAAACTAGATTTATCTTTTTCTGTTATAAATACCTCTCCTCACATGTGTCAATGGTCTGATAAAACCCGGAACAAAGCTAATGTCGGCCCGCCTGGCATGGAACGCAATAAACAAACACGGGTTATTTTTACCATAACACCTGGAAATCCATGATACCATAAACAATACCAACTGTGTAAATACTAATTATACCCCAGCCGCTGTACCTCGATTTTAGACAATACAGAGTTGATGTTACAATGTACATCGCAATACTCAATGTTCAAGACTGGAGGTATTCGCATCTTAAGAAATAAGTTTTCATTGCAAGATATGTTTTAGCGCACATCAAAGCACAACGGTAATCCGGGGTCACAGAGCAGCATATAACACCAATCTCCCTAAAGATTAAAAGAGATTTTTTTTCATGTATACACAAGTTTTTTTTGTTTTTTGTTTTTGTTGAAATTTTAAACCAAATTATAATACTAGATTATTTCCTCCTAGTTTGAAACTTTAGATAAATATCTAATGATGACAGTAATTTTAAAAGCAGAATACGTTATGAAGATTTATTTTGACGTAACTTACAAATGTAAGATCCACAACTCATATAATCGACTTTTAATCGTACCCACTTAGTTTATAAATTAACAAACCATTTCAATGATTTTAAGGAACTTTGAACAGCATATCAATAAATTTTCAAGACTATTGTTTTCAATATATAAATGTACCTTCTCTTCAATTAATCCATTGCTTTATTGACATTCGTTTTGAATAAAATATTTCCATTCATGACATTTGATAAGGCTTTTGTATCTCTACATTCATAATTTGACATTTTCCCGGCCATGTTGGGTTTCTTCCATCATTTTTGACTAATGTAATTTAGCATTATATAACACACATTCACAATCGGCAATAATCGGCAATTTCCGTAAGAGAAATTAATAAAAAGTACGGAAAATACCGACGGTTCCCGAAAACACATCACCACTTAACTTATATTGCTAACCACCCGAACGTTTAAGTTGCTCGGGTAATAGATAAGTTTATAACTTCATTTATGTGAACATATACAAAAAATTCACTTTTTTTCACCAAAGAAATTTACTAAGATGACGTGAAAATTCTCGCTTATTCTTAAGATTTTATCAATAAGAAGGAAACCGTATAAAAGTTAGAGCATCTACGGATTCCGGAACGCTCCGATCATATCATATACACGTCCAGCAAGGACGCAGCAAAAGTGTTTGATGCAGTTTAATTCATTTTTGGCTCTTAATGCAGGCATTTCATTGCTGTTTGCATGACAGATTTAATTTCGGCTAGTAATGTTACTGCTATATGTGAACGTAAAGAATTACTTATCAGCCCGAAGCCGTACAGCAAGTGAGATTCTGCCACAAATGTGAAACCAGAAATTGATGCTTTGATATTTCCTTCCTAAAATAATCAACAGAGCAGTGTAAATAATTCAATTTTGTACTACATATACCTATAAAATAAAATGTGAAACCTTAAAATAATTGAGCGGTCAAAATTTGACATTTTAGGTATTTCCCCATGTCTAATGTGCATGTAAACTCGAGGAGGCTGTAAAAGGCCATTCACTCAGCGCTGGGATATGTATACGATATGTATATTGCAAAACAATAAAATTACATTTGTGAGGATGCTTACTGAACTGCAAAAACATGAGTGGGCTTATTCCCAGACGCGGTCCTGTTACTGGGTAATATGACCCTCCCTTGCTATGGCTTGAAGTAAATAGATTATACAATATATCAAACACAACGCTTCAAGTTGTCAAACACGTTACATTGAGGTATACTCGTCGAACAAGTCAGAAATATACAACAAAATAACTTATTTCCGTCTGGAAAATATATTTCTACTATTTTATTATCATTTCCATGGACCAACAACCAAAATCGTGACATGAAATGAAGGTCATATATGATTTCTAGTACGTCTGGCTTGTGTTACTGTCCTTTTGGTTAAGACTGGATTGAATTCCTCAGGGCCCATGTGTCTGAGAAATAACTCTCCGTTAATGGCGCAGAAAGAATTATTGTGACGTCACAGTTTCGTGTCTACCTCGATCGTCGAGAGTCTTATGTTTTGGAAACACACAGAAAAAGTATGATATACTGTATGTCTATCATATTTTGGCTTTTTTTTTTTTTTTTTTTTTGTTAAGATCGATATATTCTATTCTAGTACCGAAATGTCGCATTACATACATTCTACTTCTCCGAGATTTGGCGGAAATACCCGAGCATGCAGTCTATGCAAAGGTTTGTCTTTATCTTATCCAAATAACCGACTCTACATTTGCCCGAACAGTATTGAACAATGCCCGAAATTGATATTTAAGGATTAACATCAATTATTTTTTCTGTTATACAGTCATAACAGAAAAAAACTGGAGTGTACTCTAAATAAACCGCGAAGCGGTTTATGAAGAGAGTACATTCCAGTTTTTTTTTATGTTATGACTGTATAACAGAAAGAATAATTAATGTTAATTCTTATAATTTAATTTCGTCTTATACACACCAAGATATTTCACTTTCTTTGGCGAACTCTTTTCTGTGATAAATTATTACGCAACGTCATCAGCCAATCAAAAATGACGTTACATTTCGCAACGTCAAAAATTTTGATATGGAGGCATAACAAAATTATTTCAGCCAATGAAAATGCGTGTTTCATACAAAATTAAATTATTCGATGATAACATCCCCATGCCATTGCCCAATGAGTATGTGTTCCCTTATATACAGTAGATATACAACTCTCTTATTTTCGCCGAATATGAGCTATGATTAAATCACGAAAGCCGTTGATAGGATGTTATATAATAATCTTCCGATTGCAGAAAGCCGGTCTTCAACTTGAACAATATTTAAACAGACAATGCAGATGTCTCGAACATACTGTACAACGCTTCTTGGTTACGGGGATATGTCTGACTTATACAAATTATAGTTACTATCCGGAAAACGAAATGGCTTGCTCTATGGTTATTTTATTTATTATACCATACATAAAACATATTCGATTAACAAACAAATAACTTATTTAGATGTGGTTTCATTTCTTCTTCATCCTTTAGACCTCATCTATAAAGAGGAATCCATATAAAACGACAATACTTGTGGATTCCGGAACGTTTCAATCCCGGACACTTTCGCTTGTTGCTTCGACGATTAGTGACCTCTCTCTTGTTTTGTCGGCGACTGCCTTAAGCCCTTGGAATATGTGTGTTATAATTACAAGATCTCGGTAAAAACGTGATTTAGGCGTCGTTACAGAGGCTTCCGGTAATGTGTCTGTGTGCCGAATATCTATATAGGGTTTCTCCTTATTTTGACAAAAAGAGGCCCGCCAAAGGGGTTTCTTAATAATTGGGACTCCCATGGGATAATTTGCCACTCCCGGCGCAATATATCTTACCAATATATCTTCCGCAAGTAATGAAATTTTGTTCTTCGGGCATTTTACGCGTTGTGCATTTTCTTTTTTTTTTTTTTAATCTAAATTCCAGGAAATGAAACAAACAAATGTTTAAATTATTAAAATATTGGTTATTGTCGGCGGTCACGATATATATATACAATGTAAATGTATATTCATTCACTAGCACCGACGTCAATCACTGCATTTCTTTATGCGATATGTCTGGGTCATGTGACCTTTCTTTCACGTGTAAGATTAACTCCTTTCCATTGACATATGCCATTTATTTAACAGTTTATTATAAATTTCTGTTACAAATTGTTAACTTATCTAAATGGAGTCAATTTTACAATCATATCTACATATGTTTATTCCAATGGCTCCCCTGGACACTGAACCGACGACTCTTGCCTTACTAGCCGAGTGGTAATCTGCGGCTAGTACGTACTGGGGTCACAGTTTAATTTGTATTAAATCGAAATGCAAAGTATCTTTTGATTTCAAATTGCATTTAGTGTGTTACGATTTATAAAAATCAACAATACATCTTAAAAGGCATACTTATTCCGATTTCCAATCGAATGTGCCCTTTCACATAAACGCATTGTAACTGTATTGAACACTGATACGTGGTTTTCGTTTGGCTTTGTATTATTTAACGTCCTATCAACAGCTAAGTTCATTCAAGGACGCCCCTCCCCCTGTATGCGAGATTAAAGCTTGAGGTGTATGCGTGTGTGATTTGGGAGGCAATGACATGGTTTTGTCCGTCTCCTTGTGATAAGGCGGAAGATGCCGACTTTATAGTGTAATCTCACTGAAACATACTACCGAAGACATGTGGTTCGATGCTCCCTACCCGTTTTGATGTATATTTCTCGGGAAGAGGAAAAATGGGTCGGTCTGTGATGTTCAGGATGTGTCCCTGGGTAAGACATTTAACCCTAATTGAATGAAATGGCACGGGTCTGCCGTTTGTTTGTCAAGTGAGGTAGTCACCAACTACTACAATGAGACTCCGCCTCAAAATAACCTTTCGCAAATATCGATGCGAGTTTAAAGAAAATATATATTTATAAGCGCATTTCTTAAGCGTTAAAAGTGAATTGTTTTTGTAGATATTTACATATGTATTTACCATTCGATATCATTAAACACACCTACCCAAGCTATTATTACCACGCCCTTTGATACCACACTGCACACTTCGAGGTTGCTTCAAGTTTCGTTTACCACTCATAAGATCATCATTACAAGATGTGTCTGTTTGTACTGTTTCTAGGTCGTTGGAAAGCTCAAACCTTGTGTGACCACTCGCAAAGGTTTATAAAGCCTTATGTGTCGGGACATTTGGTGTTGCGAAACTACTCCTCTCACAACTGAGCTAGGCATTAATGACGATCATTTTGATGCTGGTCAAGTTGGTACTCCCAATGACAAATCAGTTGGTGATATCGTCTTGACAGCAAATGCCGGGTACATATGTATGGAATAAAGGTTGGGCACGGGGACATTCTCAAACTTCTTAATATGCCTCTTGTAAAGTGTCATCCTTAAAGGAGAGGAAAGGGAAGGGTCACAGCGTTGCAAACTTAAAGGCTTTGTCGTAATGCGTCTGATGTGCTAGTTTAGAACTCTGTCAGATCCTCCGAGCGCAGTTCTTGTTATGTTGAACCAAAGAAACCCTGGGCAACGTCTTTGACAGGCCAGTCTTAACGAGGCGAGGGTTACCGATAGGTCTCTGACCGTCGGTGATTTCTGTTTGGGTTTGTTAGTACTTAGCATGCAAGGACATTGACACCAATCAATCTATAACGAATGTTTCATCAGAAACTCAAATTATCAAAGGTGAAAACTCACTTCACTATAAAACCAAATGATAAACACCATACAATATATTATTAGGTGTGTCATCTCACTATGATATAAAATATGTTTTCGTTTGATCTGTCTTTAACTTGTTTTCAGTCTCTCGTTTTTTTGTTTTTTTTGTTTTTTTGTTTTTTTTTGTAATATTTCCCCCTTTTTTTTATCGAATTTGGTTTTGTTGTTATCTCAGTATTCTTTATTGTTTTGTTGTTTTTGTTATTGTGTAAATTGTCCAAATTGTCCTCGCAGTGAACAAACATACAGAAAACACGAGGGACTGTCTACACAAACAAAAGTAAAAGTTATGATAATGTTTGAAGTGGAATAGAAGCTTCAATCAAGACACGAGAATTGCTAACTTCAAAGTTCAGCCTTGCGCCCTCCAGACACCGACAGTCCGCCAATTACGCATACATATCGAAAATTGGCGTCTGGACTGACAAAAACAAGTGTACACACCAAATGGGGTTTTATTACGTTGTCATGCATTTGATCCTGCGAGAACTGAATCAAATTTTAACGAAAATGGCAGAAAATCATGAATATGATTGATGTGTTAATCGGTTCAGATGCATACCTCGGTCGGGACGGAGTTTAATGGAAAATTAATATGCTGGTTGAAGCAGCCTTGTACATTTATGTACATTATATACATGTCCTGCTTATCCTTTGCTTTTATTCCTCCACCTATTGTTGTTGTTGTTGTTGTTGTTGTTGTTGTTGTTGTTTTTGTTCTTCTTATTCTTGTTGTTGTTCTTCTTCTTTTTCGTCTTATTTTTGTTCTTTTTGTTGTTGTTGCTACTGCTGTGTTGTTGTTGTTGTTGTTGTTGTTGTTGTTGTTGTTGTTCTTTTTCTTCTTGTTGTTGTTCTCTTTCTTTTTCTTGTTGTTGTTGTTGTTGTTGTCGTTGTTGCTGTTATTGTTGTTGTTCTCCTTGGTCTTCTTGTTGTTTTTCTTTTTGTTGCTGCTGCTGTTGTTGTTGCTGTTGTCGTTCTACATATTCTTGTTGTTTTTGTTGTGGTTGTTCTTCCTTTTGTTGTTCTTGTTGTTAACAGAAAAAAAAACCTACCAAGGCATCCATACAGTGGGAAGTAGCGAAACACTTAACATTTTTCCTGATGTTTTGAATTTAAATAAACACAATTATACTTAATACATGGTTACTAATTAACCTTCATGATACATCGCAGCTGAATTGTTATTTTAAGCAATTTTCAATTAAACATTTATTTTTTTAACAAAAACATTGTGAGAAAGGTCTTTTTTAATTTTTGGAGTTCAATGCTCTGTTGAAAACGTCATCTGTGAGTTTTGCCTTTATCGATTCATGTATGCAATCTATATGTACACACGTTTATAACCAAACAAGGGCACACGACAGAATATTAGGTTAAACTGTCGTTGACATACCGGTATATTTACCCAGACTGACAGAATCTTTCATTGCCTGTACGTTTTTCAGATAGGAATCGAGATCGCGTGTATTCAGGTACAAATGGACGAGGAATTTTATATTAGGTGCTGATTGAGTGTCGGTCGATTTAGCGTGACTTTTGCTAATGAGTCCCGAGATAGCTCGAGCGTCTGAGCAATAAGTCTCGAGATAACTCGAAAGCCCCTGTTCGCTTGTGAAATAATTGTTAGGATCATAACAAAAACAACGACAGCGGAAGCACTAGTATATTATGTTCATTATCATAATTTTAACACCAAAACAATATAACCTTTTTAAAGGTTTTTACTTTAATGGATATTAAGGCTATGCTATCTAATACAGAGTTTAGTCTTGGTTCAAGTATACTTAAAGTTGACTAAGAAATATAGATATATATGTTCCTGTCCGTCTGACAAAGATAAACATTATTTGTACACACCGCATACAGACGATTGGTTATCGTTAACATTTTAAACCGACCTAGATACACGTGACATGTTAAGGAGTTTAAAGACGAATACCTTTGAATGTGGAATGGAATCAACTACAAATTCTTTCTTAATGTTACAAATTCCAGCATTAAAGGTAAAACCAAACACTTGGCCACTAGGAACAGCTGAATGTCGACTTTTACTAATCAAGTATACCCGATTACCTCCCTTGGCGATATGTTTCCTCGATGCTTCTTTCTATAATATGTTCTCATGGATACATAAAATTGATAGCTAGATTGTCTGACGGAATAATTCTTTTATAAGTGTTATTTAGTCGGCATTCCAAGCACAGATGATATCCCTATATTTTAAAATACTTTCATAATGCTTGAAACAATCATTTCTATTCATTATCATCATGCAACCTGACAAATAGCATCGCTGTTTGTAACGTTGCTTTTGATTGGTCAGAATAGCTGTGTAGACATTACTGAGAGTGAAACTGTTAAAGAAACTAAAACACAAACAGTAACAATAACAACTGTTGTTTGCGTTATGGCTCCCTATCGTAAAGTAATTCAAATTAATTGTTAAAAGCAATGCTTTTCGAGGTGGTTTTAACTTATCCGTCGTTCGTAAAATAATGTCGCCTTTTTCTTTCGTTCTTTTCTTTCTTTCTTTCTTTCTTTTTCCTTCTTTCTTTCTTTCTTTCTTTCTTTCTTTCTTTTTCTTTCTTTCTTTCTTTCTTTCTTTCTTTCTTTCTTTCTTTCTATGACCTTAGCTATATAACTTTTTATCCATCATTACTTTCGTCTGTTCGGTATGTTCCTCCGTCCATTTACATATACCTCATGATAACTCCCTCTTTCTCTATACAGTACATCCGAACCGACAAATTATTTGGTGTCATCATATTGCTGTCCCGTCATCCCAATTCATGAGATCACGTGATCTTATAATCAGTCAATCTAAATGCATATTTTGGTGCCGGGCATTGCATAGTGACAGAACCGATTAGAGACACTGGTTATGGGAGGGTGATCGAGGAGACCACAGGGACCTGGGAATTATCACAGTGTTAGTGAGCAGTGTTAACGATAGACACAGGGACCTGGGAATTATCACAGTGTTAGTGAGCAGTGTTAACGATAGACACAGGGACCTGGGAATTATCACAGTGTTAGTGAGCAGTGTTAACGATAGACACAGGGACCTGGGAATTATCACAGTGTTAGTGAGCAGTGTTAACGATAGACACAGGGACCTGGGAATTATCACAGTGTTGGTAAGCAGTGTTAACGATAGACACGGGGACCTGGTAATTATCACAGTGTTAGTGAGCAGTGTTAACGATAGACACAGGGACCTGGGAATTATCACAGTGTTAGTGAGCAGTGTTAACGATAGACACAGGGACTTGGTAATTATCACAGTGTTGGTTAGCAGTGTTAACGATAGACACAGGGACCTGGCAATTATCACAGTGTTGGTTAGCAGTGTTAACGATAGACACAGGGACCTGGGAATTATCACAGTGTTAGTGAGCAGTGTTAACGATAGACACAGGGACCTGGGAATTATCACAGTGTTAGTGAGCAGTGTTAACGATAGACACAGGGACCTGGTAATTATCACAGTGTTGGTAAACAGTGTTAACGATAGACACAGGGACCTGGGAATTATCACAGTGTTAGTGAGCAGTGCTAACGATAGACACAGGGACCTGGGAATTATCACAGTGTTAGTGAGCAGTGTTAACGATAGACACAGGGACCCGGGAATTATCACAGTGTTAGTGAGCAGT
Source organism: Pecten maximus (assembly GCF_902652985.1). Taxonomy (NCBI): domain Eukaryota; kingdom Metazoa; phylum Mollusca; class Bivalvia; order Pectinida; family Pectinidae; genus Pecten; species Pecten maximus. The sequence continues at coordinate 23,983,357 of NC_047027.1, forward strand.
GTTAACGATAGACACAGGGACCTGGGAATTATCACAGTGTTAGTGAGCAGTGTTAACGATAGACACAGGGACCTGGGAATTATCACAGTGTTGGTAAACAGTGTTAACGATAGACACAGGGACCTGGGAATTATCACAGTGTTATTGAGCAGTGTTAACGATAGACACATGGACCTGGGAATTATCACAGTGTTAGTGAGCAGTGTTAACGATAGACACAGGGACCTGGGAATTATCACAGTGTTAGTGAGCAGTGCTAACGATAGACACAGGGACCTGGGAATTATCACAGTGTTAGTGAGCAGTGTTAACGATAGACACAGGGACCTGGGAATTATCACAGTGTTAGTGAGCAGTGCTAACGATAGACACAGGGACCTGGGAATTATCACAGTGTTAGTGAGCAGTGTTAACGATAGACACAGGGACTTGGTAATTATCACAGTGTTGGTTAGCAGTGTTAACGATAGACACAGGGACCTGGCAATTTTCACAGTGTTGGTTAGCAGTGTTAACGATAGACACAAGGACCTAGCAATTAGTATTAACATTCAGTTATTATCTGCATACAATTGTCCAAGAGGCAAGCCAATTGACACAATATACAGGAGAATGCTTTGATAATGAACACAGCGATACAATATAACAATACCGAAAATAAGAGGATTGCGGCAGATCTACATAGAACAATATTTAGACATACGATATGTTGGACAATGATTAAAACCAGAGAGATTTGAACGAATCCAGTTTACGGCAGTAAATATGGTGCCGTAAATATTCTTCTAGGTGTGCAGAAACATTTCACAATTACGACTTTACCATTACAGATGTAGAAACCTAGTCAAGACTAATTGCCATAATATCGTTTCCACGAGATTTCACCGGAAAGCATTTTGTAAGGTTTGTGCGTCTCAAGACTTTGAATATCCCATTCTGACTTAAACAACAACAACAACAAAAAGCACACCAAAATAAAAGATTTTTTTTTTTTTGTAATGAGACATTACTACTACCCGGATTTGCACTTGTAAACACGACAAATGAGACAGTGGAAGATAATAAAAACACGATACATCATTTGCACCGGAAGTGGTGACGTCACAAAACGGATGTTCACACGCGTCACTATCATGTTGTTATATGAGACGAATCGCTTTGGTGTCATTTTCACTGAGATAGCTAACTACTCCGTTCGGAATTCTCTCCTAATGAGGTTTGGTTTGACGCGAGTCTTTGTGAGTGATATGTCACATTCTGACTCCGTTAAGGAAAAGTCCGACGGAATAACAAGTTGTGTCAAAATTTTATGTTTAATTCCATGATCATATGAAAGAGAATGACATTTCCCCTTGATACATATGTATAAAATCAGGAACCTATATTTTATATATGCAAACGTATTTAAGGGAATCAATCCCTTATCAATAATCCTACCGTTCGCCAAGCTCTCCAAACTCCTTAACAACATTGCACTCTCTATCCTGTCATAGCACGACTGTGGTCGCTCGGGTCTATCAGATTCTATAAAAGCCTTCCTTCCGTTCTTCCGTCTGTCTTCTTTCTTCCTTCCGGGCTTCTCCCTCGTCCATTTCGCCCCGTGTTTGGCCCTTCTATCTCCACCGTCTTTCTCTCTTCCTCTTCACTGTCCCCTCTTTCTTTCTCTAATTCATTTTCTATTCCTCCCTCCTTCTCTTTGCGCCATGCGTAAACTCATTTCCGTTTACCGCTATCGATCCCGTCTTTTCTTTAATTCCGGTTAAAACCCATCCCCCTTCTCTATCTTTTGAAATTAAAATATACTACCTGTTCAAATTGCAACTCAAATATTCTGAAATATAAAATGTATTTTTATCGAGATTAAAGAGAAAGATAAGAAGACACTGCGCGTGACACCAGTATAATTACCGTGACAGGTACCGGTAGAAAAGGGCGTTTACGATCCCTAATTAATGCGATTCGTAATAAATCTCGTGCTTGCTTTGATGGAGCCTCCTTCCTCCGGAAGTAATCTATCCTCCCTGAAGTCAGGCGACATCCGTGGTTAGAAATAGCACGCCTTCCAAGCATTTCACGCGCGTTACCAGTACTTTTCAAATTGCACCTCTGGTTTTAATTTATGTAAATTCCACTTTGATTCCGACTACGTGACTGTTCAACTCATTCTATCCCAACCACGTTTGTATCTTGTCTACCTCGCCTAGCAATCATATAATTTTTATTATCTTTTTTCTGACTTTTTATAATTTTTTTCTTCGTTCTCCTTCTCTACCTCGCAAAGCTATTCCTGTTCATGCTGTTCCCAATTCGGGGAGGTCCGGTTGGCGCCAGGTTAAACACTAGCCTTTTATCAAGGCTCATTTGCGTTTCGCAATATTTGTAATATATGAAATTTGTATATTTTTTTATCTTTGACATTTATTCATTTTATTCCTTTAATTTTTTCTTTCGTCATCATCTTCTTCCTCGTCACCCTCTCCCTCTTCATTTGAATTCACCCAAAACCCATCTCCAGACTTTTGTCGTAAGGACGACCCCATGGACAACAGTGACGTGAGAATTAACACTCAGTACTCGGTAAAGTGAGAATTAACACTCAGTACTCGATAACGTGAGAATTAACACTCAGTACTCGGTAACGTGAGAATTAACAATCAGTACTCGGTAACGTGAGAATTAACACTCAGTACTCGGTAACGTGAGAATTAACACTCAGTACTCGGTAACGTGATAATTAACACCCAGTACTCGGTAACGTGAGAAATAACACTCAGTACTCGATAACGTGATAATTAACACTCAGTACTCAGTAACGTGAGGATTAACACTCTGTACTCGGTAACGTGAGAATTAACACTCAGTACTCGGTAACGTGAGAATCAACACTCAGTACTCGGTAACGTGATGATTAACACTCAGTACTCGATAACGTGAGAATTAACACTCAGTACTCGGTAACGTGAGGATTAACACTCGGTACTCGGTAACGTGAGAATTAACACTCGGTACTCGGTAACGTGAGAATTAACACTCGGTACTCGATAACGTGATAATTAAAACTCAGTACTCGGTAACGTGAGAATTAACACTCAGTACTCGGTAACGTGAGAATAAACACTCAGTACTCGGTAACGTGAGAATTAACACCCAGTACTCGGTAACGTGAGAATTAACACTCAGTACTCGGTAACGTGAGAATTAAAACTCAGTACTCGGTAACGGGAGAATTAACACTCAGTACTCGGTAACGTGAGAATTAACACTCAGTACTCGGTAACGCGAGAATTAACACTCAGTACTCGGTAACGTGAGAATTAACACTCAGTACTCGGTAACGTGAGAATTAACACCCAGTACTCGGTAACGTGATAATTAACACCCAGTACTCGGTAACGTGAGGATTAACACTCAGTACTCGGTAACGTGAGAATTAACACTCAGTACTCGGTAACGTGAGAATTAAAACTCAGTACTCGGTAACGGGAGAATTAACACTCAGTAGTCGGTAACGTGAGAATTAACACCCAGTACTCGGTAATGAGAGAATTAACACTCAGTACTCGGTAACGTGATAATTAACACCCAGTACTCGGTAAGGTGAGAATTAACACCCAGTACTCGGTAACGTGATAATTAACACTCAGTACTCGGTAACGTGAGAATTAACACTCAGTACTCGGTAATAAAGGATGATCACAGGGACGTGAGAATTAACACTCCGTACTCGGTAACGTGAGAATTAACACTCAGTACTCGGTAACGTGAGAATTAAAACTCAGTACTCGGTAACGGGAGAATTAACACTCAGTAGTCGGTAACGTGAGAATTAACACCCAGTACTCGGTAATGAGAGAATTAACACTCAGTACTCGGTAACGTGAGAATTAGCACTCGGTACTCGGTAACGTGAGAATTAACACTCCGTACTCGGTAACGTGATAATTAACACCCAGTACTCGGTAACGTGAGAATTAACACTCAGTACTCGATAACGTGATAATTAACACTCAGTCGTTAACGTGAGAATTAACACTCAGTACTCGGTAACGTGATAATTAAAACTCAGTACTCGGTAACGTGAGAATTAACACTCAGTACTCGGTAACGTGATAATTAACACTCAGTACTCGGTAACGTGAGAATTAACACTCAGTACTCGGTAATAAAGGATGATCACAGGGACGTAAGAATTAACACTCAGTACTCGGTAACGTGAGTATTAACACTCTGTACTCGGTATCGTGAGAATTAACACTCAGTCGTTAACGTGAGAATTAACACTCAGTACTCGATAACGTGAGAATTAACAGTCAGTACTCGGTGATAAAGGATGATCACAGGGACGTAAGAATTAACACTCAGTACTCGGTAACGTGAGTATTAACACTCGGTACTCGGTAACGTGAGAATTAACACTCAGTACTCGATAACATGATAATTAACACTCAGTACTCGGTAACGTGAAAATTAACACTCAGTACTCGGTAACATGATAATTAACACTCAGTCGTTAACGTGAGAATTAACACTCAGTACTCGATAACGTGAGAATTAACACTCAGTACTCGGTAACGTGATAATTAACACTCAGTACTCGATAACATGAGAATTAACACTCAGTACTCGGTATCGTGAGAATTAACACTCAGTCGTTAACGTGAGAATTAACACTCAGTACTCGATAACGTGAGAATTAACACTCAGTACTCGGTGATAAAGGATGATCACAGGGACGTAAGAATTAACACTCAGTACTTGGTAACGTGATAATTAACACTCAGTACTCGGTAACGTGAGAATTAACACTCAGTACTCGATAACGTGAGGATTAACACTCAGTACTCGGTAACGTGAAAATTAACACTCAGTACTCGATAACGTGATAATTAACACTCAGTACTCGGTAACGTGAGAATTAACACTCTGTACTCGGTAACGTGAGAATTAACAATCAGTACTCGGTAACGTGAGAATTAACACTCAGTACTCGGTAACGTGAGAATTAAAACTCAGTACTCGGTAACGTGAGAATTAACACTCAGTACTCGGTAACGTGAGAATTAACACTCTGTACTCGGTAACGTGAGAATTAACACTCAGTACTCGGTAACGTGAGAATTAACACTCAGTACTCGGTAACGTGAGAATTAAAACTCAGTACTCGGTAACGGGAGAATTAACACTCAGTACTCGGTAACGTGAGAATTAACACTCAGTACTCGGTAACGTGAGGATTAACACCCAGTACTCGGTAACGTGAGAATTTACACCCAGTACTCGGTAACGTGAGAATTAGCACTCGGTACTCGGTAACGTGAGAATTAACACTCCGTACTCGGTAACGTGATAATTAACACCCAGTACTCGGTAACGTGAGAATTAACACTCAGTACTCGATAACGTGATAATTAACACTCAGTCGTTAACGTGAGAATTAACACTCAGTACTCGGTAACGTGATAATTAAAACTCAGTACTCGGTAACGTGAGAATTAACACTCAGTACTCGGTAACGTGATAATTAACACTCAGTACTCGGTAACGTGAGAATTAACACTCAGTACTCGGTAATAAAGGATGATCACAGGGACGTAAGAATTAACACTCAGTACTCGGTAACGTGAGTATTAACACTCTGTACTCGGTATCGTGAGAATTAACACTCAGTCGTTAACGTGAGAATTAACACTCAGTACTCGATAACGTGAGAATTAACAGTCAGTACTCGGTGATAAAGGATGATCACACGGACGTAAGAATTAACACTCAGTACTCGGTAACGTGAGTATTAACACTCGGTACTCGGTAACGTGAGAATTAACACTCAGTACTCGATAACATGATAATTAACACTCAGTACTCGGTAACGTGAAAATTAACACTCAGTACTCGGTAACATGATAATTAACACTCAGTCGTTAACGTGAGAATTAACACTCAGTACTCAATAACGTGAGAATTAACACTCAGTACTCGGTAACGTGATAATTAACACTCAGTACTCGATAACATGAGAATTAACACTCAGTACTCGGTATCGTGAGAATTAACACTCAGTCGTTAACGTGAGAATTAACACTCAGTACTCGATAACGTGAGAATTAACACTCAGTACTCGGTGATAAAGGATGATCACAGGGACGTAAGAATTAACACTCAGTACTTGGTAACGTGATAATTAACACTCAGTACTCGGTAACGTGAGAATTAACACTCAGTACTCGATAACGTGAGGATTAACACTCAGTACTCGGTAACGTGAAAATTAACACACAGTACTCGATAACGTGATAATTAACACTCAGTACTCGGTAACGTGAGAATTAACACTCAGTACTCGGTAACGTGAGAATTAACACTCAGTACTCGGTAACGTGATGATTAACATTCAGTACTCGGTAACGTGAGAATTAACACTCAGTACTCGGTAACGTGAGAATTAACACTCAGTACTCGGTAACGTGAGAATTAACACTCAGTACTCGGTAACGTGAGAATTAACACTCAGTACTCGGTAACGTGATGATTAACACTCAGTACTCGATAACGTGAGAATTAACACTCAGTACTCGGTAACGTGAGAATTAACACTCACTACTCGGTAACGTGAGAATTAACACTCAGTACTCGGTAACGTGAGAATTAAAACTCAGTACTCGGTAACGTGAGAATTAACATTCAGTACTCGGTAACGTGAGAATTAACACTCAGTACTCGGTAACGTGAGAATTAACACTCAGTACTCGGTAACGTGAGAATTAAAACTCAGTACTCGGTAACGTGAGAATTAACACTCAGTACTCGGTAACGTGAGAATTAACACTCAGTATTCGGTAACGTGATGATTAACATTCAGTACTCGGTAACGTGAGAATTAACACTCAGTACTCGGTAACGTGAGAATTAACACTCAGTACTCGGTAACGTGAGAATTAACACTCAGTACTCGGTAACGTGAGAATTAACACTCAGTACTCGGTAACGTGAGAATTAACACTCAGTACTCGGTAACGTGAGAATTAACACTCAGTACTCGGTAACGTGAGAATTAACACTCAGTACTCGGTAACGTGAGTATTAACACTCAGTACTCAGTAACGTGAGAATTAACACTCTGTACTCGGTAACGTGAGAATTAACAATCAGTACTCGGTAACGTGAGAATTAACACTCAGTACTCGGTAACGTGAGAATTAACACTCAGTACTCGGTAACGTGAGAATTAACACTCAGTACTCGGTAACGTGAGAATTAACACTCAGTACTCGGTAACGTGAGAATTAACACTCAGTACTCGGTAACGTGAGAATTAACACTCAGTACTCGGTAACGTGAGTATTAACACTCAGTACTCAGTAACGTGAGAATTAACACTCAGTACTCAATAACGTGAGAATTAACACTCAGTACTCGGTAACGTGATAATTAACACTCAGTACTCGATAACATGAGAATTAACACTCAGTACTCGGTATCGTGAGAATTAACACTCAGTCGTTAACGTGAGAATTAACACTCAGTACTCGATAACGTGAGAATTAACACTCAGTACTCGGTGATAAAGGATGATCACAGGGACGTAAGAATTAACACTCAGTACTTGGTAACGTGATAATTAACACTCAGTACTCGGTAACGTGAGAATTAACACTCAGTACTCGATAACGTGAGGATTAACACTCAGTACTCGGTAACGTGAAAATTAACACACAGTACTCGATAACGTGATAATTAACACTCAGTACTCGGTAACGTGAGAATTAACACTCAGTACTCGGTAACGTGAGAATTAACACTCAGTACTCGGTAACGTGATGATTAACATTCAGTACTCGGTAACGTGAGAATTAACACTCAGTACTCGGTAACGTGAGAATTAACACTCAGTACTCGGTAACGTGAGAATTAACACTCAGTACTCGGTAACGTGAGAATTAACACTCAGTACTCGGTAACGTGATGATTAACACTCAGTACTCGATAACGTGAGAATTAACACTCAGTACTCGGTAACGTGAGAATTAACACTCACTACTCGGTAACGTGAGAATTAACACTCAGTACTCGGTAACGTGAGAATTAAAACTCAGTACTCGGTAACGTGAGAATTAACATTCAGTACTCGGTAACGTGAGAATTAACACTCAGTACTCGGTAACGTGAGAATTAACACTCAGTACTCGGTAACGTGAGAATTAAAACTCAGTACTCGGTAACGTGAGAATTAACACTCAGTACTCGGTAACGTGAAAATTAACACTCAGTACTCGATAACGTGATAATTAACACTCAGTACTCGGTAACGTGAGAATTAACACTCAGTACTCGGTAACGTGAGAATTAACACTCAGTACTCGGTAACGTGAGAATTAACACTCAGTACTCGGTAACGTGAGAATTAACACTCAGTACTCGATAACGTGAGGATTAACACTCAGTACTCGGTAACGTGAAAATTAACACTCAGTACTCGATAACGTGATAATTAACACTCAGTACTCGGTAACGTGAGAATTAACACTCTGTACTCGGTAACGTGAGAATTAACAATCAGTACTCGGTAACGTGAGAATTAACACTCAGTACTCGGTAACGTGAGAATTAAAACTCAGTACTCGGTAACGTGAGAATTAACACTCAGTACTCGGTAACGTGAGAATTAACACTCTGTACTCGGTAACGTGAGAATTAACAATCAGTACTCGATAGCGTGAGAATTAACACTCAGTACTCGGTAACGTGATAATTAACACTCAGTACTCGGTAACGTGAGAATTAACACTCAGTACTCGGTAACGTGAGAATAAACACTCAGTACTCGGTAACGTGAGAATTAACACCCAGTACTCGGTAACGTGAGAATTAACACTCAGTACTCGGTAACGTGAGAATTAACACTCAGTACTCAGTAACGTGAGAATTAACACTCAGTACTCGGTAACGTGAGAATTAACACTCAGTACTCGGTAACGTGAGAATTAACACTCAGTACTCGGTAACGTGAGAATTAAAACTCAGTACTCGGTAACGGGAGAATTAACACTCAGTACTCGGTAACGTGAGAATTAACACTCAGTACTCGGTAACGTGAGAATTAACACCCAGTACTCGGTAACGTGAGAATTTACACCCAGTACTCGGTAACGTGAGAATTAGCACTCGGTACTCGGTAACGTGAGAATTAACACTCCGTACTCGGTAACGTGATAATTAACACCCAGTACTCGGTAACGTGAGAATTAACACTCAGTACTCGATAACGTGATAATTAACACTCAGTCGTTAACGTGAGAATTAACACTCAGTACTCGGTAACGTGATAATTAAAACTCAGTACTCGGTAACGTGAGAATTAACACTCAGTACTCGGTAACGTGATAATTAACACTCAGTACTCGGTAACGTGAGAATTAACACTCAGTACTCGGTAATAAAGGATGATCACAGGGACGTAAGAATTAACACTCAGTACTCGGTAACGTGAGTATTAACACTCTGTACTCGGTATCGTGAGAATTAACACTCAGTCGTTAACGTGAGAATTAACACTCAGTACTCGATAACGTGAGAATTAACAGTCAGTACTCGGTGATAAAGGATGATCACAGGGACGTAAGAATTAACACTCAGTACTCGGTAACGTGAGTATTAACACTCGGTACTCGGTAACGTGAGAATTAACACTCAGTACTCGATAACATGATAATTAACACTCAGTACTCGGTAACGTGAAAATTAACACTCAGTACTCGGTAACATGATAATTAACACTCAGTCGTTAACGTGAGAATTAACACTCAGTACTCAATAACGTGAGAATTAACACTCAGTACTCGGTAACGTGATAATTAACACTCAGTACTCGATAACATGAGAATTAACACTCAGTACTCGGTATCGTGAGAATTAACACTCAGTCGTTAACGTGAGAATTAACACTCAGTACTCGATAACGTGAGAATTAACACTCAGTACTCGGTGATAAAGGATGATCACAGGGACGTAAGAATTAACACTCAGTACTTGGTAACGTGATAATTAACACTCAGTACTCGGTAACGTGAGAATTAACACTCAGTACTCGATAACGTGAGGATTAACACTCAGTACTCGGTAACGTGAAAATTAACACACAGTACTCGATAACGTGATAATTAACACTCAGTACTCGGTAACGTGAGAATTAACACTCAGTACTCGGTAACGTGAGAATTAACACTCAGTACTCGGTAACGTGATGATTAAAATTCAGTACTCGGTAACGTGAGAATTAACACTCAGTACTCGGTAACGTGAGAATTAACACTCAGTACTCGGTAACGTGAGAATTAACACTCAGTACTCGGTAACGTGAGAATTAACACTCAGTACTCGGTAACGTGATGATTAACACTCAGTACTCGATAACGTGAGAATTAACACTCAGTACTCGGTAACGTGAGAATTAACACTCACTACTCGGTAACGTGAGAATTAACACTCAGTACTCGGTAACGTGAGAATTAAAACTCAGTACTCGGTAACGTGAGAATTAACATTCAGTACTCGGTAACGTGAGAATTAACACTCAGTACTCGGTAACGTGAGAATTAACACTCAGTACTCGGTAACGTGAGAATTAACACTCAGTACTCGGTAACGTGAGAATTAACACTCAGTACTCGGTAACGTGAGAATTAACACTCAGTATTCGGTAACGTGATGATTAACATTCAGTACTCGGTAACGTGAGAATTAACACTCAGTACTCGGTAACGTGAGAATTAACACTCAGTACTCGGTAACGTGAGAATTAACACTCAGTACTCGGTAACGTGAGAATTAACACTCAGTACTCGGTAACGTGAGAATTAACACTCAGTACTCGGTAACGTGAGAATTAACACTCAGTACTCGGTAACGTGAGAATAACACTCAGTACTCGGTAACGTGAGATTACATCAGTACTCATAACGTGAGAATTAACAACTCGTACTCGGAACGTGAAATTACCATGTACTCGGTACTGAAATTAACACTCCGTTTTTCGGTAACGTGAAATTTAACCCCTCGACTCGGTAAGGAGATTTAACACTCAGTCTCATCTAGGAGAATTAACACTCAGTACTGGGAAAAGTGAGAATTTAAAACTCAGTACTCGGTAACGTGAAATTAACACTCAGTACTCGGAACTGAGAATTAACACTCAGTACTCGGAACGTGAGAATTAACATCAGTCGGTTTAAAGTGAGGAATTAACATTTAGTACTCGGTAACGTGGAATTAAACACTCAGTACTCGGGGGGAACTGGGAGAATTAACACTCAGTACTGGTAACGTGGGGAAAATTAACACTCGTACTCGGTAACGTGAGAAATTTAAAATCAGTACTCGTAACGTGAGGGAATTAACACTCAGTACTCGGTAACGTGAGAATTAACACTCAGTACTCGGTAACGTGAGAATTAACACTCAGTACTCGGTAACGTGAGAATTAACACTCAGTACTCGGTAACGTGATAATTAACACTCAGTACTCGGTAACGTGAGAATTAACACTCAGTACTCGGTAACGTGAGAATTAACACTCAGTACTCGGTAACGTGAGAATTAACACTCAGTACTCGGTAACGTGAGAATTAACACTCAGTACTCGGTAACGTGAGAATTAACACTTCAGTACTCGGTAACGTGAGAATTAACACTCAGTACTCGGTAACGTGAGAATTAACACTCAGTACTCGGTAACGTGAGAATTAACACTCAGTACTCGGTAACGTGAGAATTAACACTCAGTACTCGGTAACGTGAGAATTAACACTCAGTACTCGATAACGTGAGAATTAACACTCAGTACTCGGTAACGTGAGAATTAAACACTCAGTACTCGTAACGTGAGAATTAACACTCAGTACTCGGTAACGTGATAATTAACACTCAGTACTCGGTAACGTGAGAATTAACACTCAGTACTCGATAACGTGAGAATTAACACTCAGTACTCGGTAACGTGAGAATTAACACTCAGTACTCGATAACGTGAGAATTAACACTCAGTACTCGGTAACGTGAGAATTAACACTCAGTACTCGGTAACGTGAGAATTAACACTCAGTACTCGGTAACGTGATAATTAACACTCAGTACTCGGTAACGTGAGAATTAACACTCAGTACTCGGTAACGTGAGAATTAACACTCAGTACTCGGTAACGTGAGAATTAACACTCAGTACTCGGTAACGTGAGAATTAACACTCAGTACTCGGTAACGTGAGAATTAACACTCAGTACTCGGATAACGTGAGAATTAACACTCAGTACTCGGTAACGTGAGAATTAACACTCAGTACTCGGTAACGTGAGAATTAACACTCAGTACTCGGTAACGTGAGAATTAACACTCAGTACTCGGTAACGTGAGAATTAACACTCAGTACTCGGTAACGTGAGAATTAACACTCAGTACTCGGTAACGTGAGAATTAACACTCAGTACTCGGTAACGTGAGAATTAACACTCAGTACTCGGTAACGTGAGAATTAACACTCAGTACTCGGTAACGTGAGAATTAACACTCAGTACTCGGTAACGTGAGTAATTAACACTCAGTACTCAGTAACGTGAGAATTAACACTCTAGTACTCGGTAACGTGAGAATTAACACTCAGTACTCGGTAACGTGAGAATTAACACTCAGTACTCGGTAACGTGAGAATTAACACTCAGTACTCGGTAACGTGAGAATTACACCCAGTACTCGGTACGTGAGAATTAACACTCAGGTACTCGGTAACGTGAGAATTAACACTCAGTACTCGGTAACGTGATAATTAACACTCCAGTACTCGGTAACGTGAGAATTAACACTCAGTACTCGTAACGTGAGAATTAACACTCAGTCGTTAACGTGAGAATTAACACTCAGTACTCGGTAACGTGATAATTAACACTCAGTACTCGGTAACGTGAGAATTAACACTCAGTACTCGGTAACGTGATAATTAACACTCAGTACTCGGTAACGTGAGAATTAACACTCAGTACTCGGTAATAAAGGATGATCACAGGGACGTAAGAATTAACACTCAGTACTCGGTAACGTGAGTATTAACACTCTGTACTCGGTATCGTGAGAATTAACACTCAGTCGTTAACGTGAGAATTAACACTCAGTACTCGATAACGTGAGAATTAACAGTCAGTACTCGGTGATAAAGGATGATCACAGGGACGTAAGAATTAACACTCAGTACTCGGTAACGTGAGTATTAACACTCGGTACTCGGTAACGTGAGAATTAACACTCAGTACTCGATAACATGATAATTAACACTCAGTACTCGGTAACGTGAAAATTAACACTCAGTACTCGGTAACATGATAATTAACACTCAGTTTGTAACGTGAGAATTAACACTCGTACTCGTAACGTGAGAATTAACACTCGTACTCGGTAACGTGATAATTAACATCAGTACTCGGTAACTGAGAATTAAAAACTCAGTATCGGTAACGTGAGAATTTAAAACTCAGTCGTTAACGTGAGAATTAACACTCAGTCTCATACGTGAGTTAACACTCATATCGGTGATAAATATACGGGACGTAAAAATTAAACTCATACTCTGGTAACGTGATAATTAACACTCAGTACTCGGAACGTTTAGAATTAACATCAGTATCGTAACGTGAGGAATTACACTCAGTATCGGGTAACGTGAAAATTAAACACTCAGTACTCGTAACGTGATAAATTTAAAACTTTATACTCGGTTACGTGAGAAATTAACACTCGTCTGGTTAAAAGTGAGAATAACAACGTACCGGTTTAAAGTGAGAATAAAAATCAGTACTCGGTAACGTGAAGAATTAAACTCGGGACTCGGAATACGTGAGAATTAACACTCAGTACTCGGTAACGTGAGAATTAACACTCAGTACTCGGTAACGTGAGAATTAACACTCAGTACTCGGTAACGTGAGAATTAACACTCAGTACTCGGTAACGTGATAATTAACACTCAGTACTCGGTAACGTGAGAATTAACACTCAGTACTCGGTAACGTGAGAATTAACACTCAGTACTCGGTAACGTGAGAATTAACACTCAGTACTCGGTAACGTGAGAATTAACACTCAGTACTCGGTAACGTGAGAATTAACACTCAGTACTCGGTAACGTGAGAATTAACACTCAGTACTCGGTAACGTGAGAATTAACACTCAGTACTCGGTAACGTGAGAATTAACACTCAGTACTCGGTAACGTGAGAATTAACACTCAGTACTCGGTAACGTGAGAATTAACACTCAGTACTCGGTAACGTGAGAATTAACACTCAGTACTCGGTAACGTGAGAATTAACACTCAGTACTCGGTAACGTGAGAATTAACACTCAGTACTCGGTAACGTGAGAATTAACACTCAGTACTCGTTAACGTGAGAATTAACACTCAGTACTCGGTAACGTGAGAATTAACACTCAGTACTCGGTAACGTGAGAATTAACACTCAGTACTCGGTAACGTGAGAATTAACACTCATGTACTCGGTAACGTGAGAATTAACACTCAGTCCTCGGTAACGTGAGAATTAACACTCAGTACTCGGTAACGTGATAATTAACACTCAGTACTCGGTAACGTGATAATTAACACTCAGTACTCGGTAACGTGAGAATTAACACTCAGTACTCGGTAACGTGAGAATTAACACTCAGTACTCGGTAACGTGAGAATTAACACTCAGTACTCGGTAACGTGAGAATTAACACTCAGTACTCGGTAACGTGAGAATTAACACTCGGTACTCGGTAACGTGAGAATTAACACTCAGTACTCGGTAACGTGAGAATTAACACTCAGTACTCGGTAACGTGAGAATTAACACTCGGTACTCGGTAACGTGAGAATTAACACTCAGTACTCGATAACATGATAATTAACACTCAGTACTCGGTAACGTGAAAATTAACACTCAGTACTCGGTAAACATGATAATTAACACTCAGTCGTTAACGTGAGAATTAACACTCAGTACTCAATAACGTGAGAATTAACACTCAGTACTCGGTAACGTGATAATTAACACTCAGTACTCGATAACATGAGAATTAACACTCAGTACTCGGTATCGTGAGAATTAACACTCAGTCGTTTAACGTGAGAATTAACACTCAGTACTCGATAACGTGAGAATTAACACTCAGTACTCGGTGATAAAGGATGATCACAGGGACGTAAGAATTAACACTCAGTACTTGGTAACGTGATAATTAACACTCAGTACTCGGTAACGTGAGAATTAACACTCAGTACTCGATAACGTGAGGATTAACACTCAGTACTCGGTAACGTGAAAATTAACACACAGTACTCGATAACGTGATAATTAACACTCAGTACTCGGTAACGTGAGAATTAACACTCAGTACTCGGTAACGTGAGAATTAACACTCAGTACTCGGTAACGTGATGATTAACACTCAGTACTCGGTAACGTGAGAATTAACACTCAGTACTCGGTAACGTGAGAATTAACACTCAGTACTCGGTAACGTGAGAATTAACACTCAGTACTCGGTAACGTGAGAATTAACACTCAGTACTCGGTAACGTGATGATTAACACTCAGTACTCGATAACGTGAGAATTAACACTCAGTACTCGGTAACGTGAGAATTAACACTCACTACTCGGTAACGTGAGAATTAACACTCAGTACTCGGTAACGTGAGAATTAAAACTCAGTACTCGGTAACGTGAGAATTAACATTCAGTACTCGGTAACGTGAGAATTAACACTCAGTACTCGGTAACGTGAGAATTAACACTCAGTACTCGGTAACGTGAGAATTAAAACTCAGTACTCGGTAACGTGAGAATTAACACTCAGTACTCGGTAACGTGAGAATTAACACTCAGTATTCGGTAACGTGATGATTAACATTCAGTACTCGGTAACGTGAGAATTAACACTCAGTACTCGGTAACGTGAGAATTAACACTCAGTACTCGGTAACGTGAGAATTAACACTCAGTACTCGGTAACGTGAGAATTAACACTCAGTACTCGGTAACGTGAGAATTAACACTCAGTACTCGGTAACGTGAGAATTAACACTCAGTACTCGGTAACGTGAGAATTAACACTCAGTACTCGGTAACGTGAGTATTAACACTCAGTACTCAGTAACGTGAGAATTAACACTCTGTACTCGGTAACGTGAGAATTAACAATCAGTACTCGGTAACGTGAGAATTAACACTCAGTACTCGGTAACGTGAGAATTAAAACTCAGTACTCGGTAACGTGAGAATTAACACTCAGTACTCGGTAACGTGAGAATTAACACTCTGTACTCGGTAACGTGAGAATTAACAATCAGTACTCGATAACGTGAGAATTAACACTCAGTACTCGGTAACGTGATAATTAACACTCAGTACTCGGTAACGTGAGAATTAACACTCAGTACTCGGTAACGTGAGAATAAACACTCAGTACTCGGTAACGTGAGAATTAACACCCAGTACTCGGTAACGTGAGAATTAACACTCAGTACTCGGTAACGTGAGAATTAACACTCAGTACTCAGTAACGTGAGAATTAACACTCAGTACTCGGTAACGTGAGAATTAACACTCAGTACTCGGTAACGTGAGAATTAACACTCTGTACTCGGTAACGTGAGAATTAAAACTCAGTACTCGGTAACGGGAGAATTAACACTCAGTACTCGGTAACGTGAGAATTAACACTCAGTACTCGGTAACGCGAGAATTAACACTCGGTACTCGGTAACGTGAGAATTAACACTCAGTACTCGGTAACGTGAGAATTAACACCCAGTACTCGGTAACGTGATAATTAACACCCAGTACTCGGTAACGTGAGGATTAACACTCAGTACTCGGTAACGTGAGAATTAACACTCAGTACTCGGTAACGTGAGAATTAAAACTCAGTACTCGGTAACGGGAGAATTAACACTCAGTACTCGGTAACGCGAGAATTAACACCCAGTACTCGGTAATGAGAGAATTAACACTCAGTACTCGGTAACGTGATGATTAACACCCAGTACTCGATAACGTGATAATTAACACTCAGTACTCGGTAACGTGAGAATTAACACTCAGTACTCGGTAATAAAGGATGATCACAGGGACGTGAGAATTAACACTCCGTACTCGGTAACGTGAGAATTAACACTCAGTACTCGGTAACGTGAGAATTAAAACTCAGTACTCGGTAACGGGAGAATTAACACTCAGTAGTCGGTAACGTGAGAATTAACACCCAGTACTCGGTAATGAGAGAATTAACACTCAGTACTCGGTAACGTGATAATTAACACCCAGTACTCGGTAACGTGAGAATTAACACCCAGTACTCGGTAACGTGAGAATTAACACTCAGTACTCGGTAACGTGAGAATTAACACCCAGTACTCGGTAACGTGAGAATTAGCACTCGGTACTCGGTAACGTGAGAATTAACACCCAGTACTCGGTAACGTGATAATTAACACCCAGTACTCGGTAACTTGAGAATTAACACTCAGTACTCGGTAATAAAGGATGATCACAGGGACGTGATAATTAACACTCAGTACTCGGTATCGTGAGAATTAACACTCAGTCGTTAACGTGAGAATTAACACTCAGTACTCGATAACGTGAGAATTAACACTCAGTACTCGGTGATAAAGGATGATCACAGGGACGTAAGAATTAACACTCAGTACTCGGTAACGTGAGTATTAACACTCGGTACTCGGTAACGTGAGAATTAACACTCAGTACTCGATAACATGATAATTAACACTCAGTACTCTGTAACGTGAAAATTAACACTCAGTACTCGGTAACATGATAATTAACACTCAGTCGTTAACGTGAGAATTAACACTCAGTACTCGATAACGTGAGAATTAACACTCAGTACTCGGTAACGTGAGAATTAACACTCAGTACTCGGTAACGTGAGAATTAACACTCAGTACTCGGTAACGTGAGAATTAACACTCAGTACTCGGTAACGTGAGAATTAACACTCAGTAGTCGGTAACGTGATAATTAACACTCAGTACTCGGTAACGTGAGAATTAACACTCAGTACTCGATAACGTGAGAATTAACACTCAGTACTCGGTAACGTGAGAATTAACACTCAGTACTCGGTAACGTGAGAATTAACACTCAGTACTCGGTAACGTGAGAATTAACACTCAGTACTCGGTAACGTGAGAATTAACACTCAGTACTCGGTAACGTGAGAATTAACACTCAGTACTCGGTAACGTGATGAATTAACACTTCAGTACTCGGTAACGTGAGAATTAACACTCAGTACTCGGTAACGTGAGAATTAACACTCAGTACTCGGTAACGTGAGAATTAACACTCAGTACTCGGTAACGTGAGAATTAACACTCAGTACTCGTTAACGTGAGAATTAACACTCAGTACTCGGTAACGTGAGAATTAACACTCAGTACTCGGTAACGTGAGAATTAACACTCAGTACTCGGTAACGTGATAATTAACATTCAGTACTCGGTAACGTGAGAATTAACACTCAGTACTCGGTAACGTGATGATTAACACTCAGTACTCGGTAACGTGAGAATTAACACTCAGTACTCGGTAACGTGATGATTAACACTCAGTACTCGGTAACGTGAGAATTAACACTCAGTACTCGGTAACGTGAGAATTAACACTCAGTACTCGGTAACGTGAGAATTAACACTCAGTACTCGGTAACGTGAGAATTAACACTCAGTACTCGGTAACGTGAGAATTAAGACTCAGTACTCAGTAACGTGAGAATTAACACTCAGTACTCGGTAACGTGAGAATTAACACTCAGTACTCGGTAACGTGATGAATTAACACTCAGTACTCGGTAACGTGAGAATTAACACTCAGTACTCGGTAACGTGAGAATTAACACTCAGTACTCGGTAACGTGAGAATTAACACTCAGTACTCGGTAACGTGAGAATTAACACTCAGTACTCGGTAACGTGAGAATTAACACTCAGTACTCGGTAACGTGAGAATTAACACTCAGTACTCGGTAACGTGATGATTAACACTCAGTACTCGATAACGTGAGAATTAACACTCAGTACTCGGTAACGTGAGAATTAACACTTAGTACTCGGTAACGTGAGAATTAACACTCAGTACTCGGTAACTTGAGAATTAAAACTCAGTACTCGGTAACGTGAGAATTAACACTCAGTACTCGGTAACGTGAGAATTAACACTCAGTACTCGGTAACGTGAGAATTAAAACTCAGTACTCGGT
The DNA here is from genome assembly GCF_902652985.1 of Pecten maximus. NCBI lineage: Eukaryota > Metazoa > Mollusca > Bivalvia > Pectinida > Pectinidae > Pecten > Pecten maximus. The sequence goes on from NC_047027.1 coordinate 24,002,660, forward strand.
AACGTGAGAATTAACACTCAGTACTCGGTAACGTGAGAATTAACACTCAGTACTCGGTAACGTGAGAATTAACACTCTGTACTCGGTAACGTGAGAATTAAAACTCAGTACTCGGTAACGTGAGAATTAACACTCAGTACTCGGTAACGTGAGAATTAACACTCAGTACTCGGTAACGTGAGAATTAACACTCAGTACTCGGTAACGTGAGAATTAAAACTCAGTACTCGGTAACGTGAGAATTAACACTCAGTACTCGGTAACGTGAGAATTAACACTCAGTACTCGATAACGTGAGAATTAACACTCAGTACTCGGTAACGTGAGAATTAACACTCAGTACTCGATAACGTGAGAATTAACACTCAGTACTCGGTAACGTGAGAATTAACACTCAGTACTCGGTAACGTGAGAATTAAAACTCAGTACTCGATAACGTGAGAATTAACACTCAGTACTCGGTAACGTGAGAATTAACACTCAGTGCTCGGTAACGTGAGAATTAACACTCAGTACTCGGTAACGTGAGTATTAACACTCAGTACTCGGTAAGGTGAGAATCAACATTCAGTACTCGGTAAGGTGAGAATTAACACTCAGTACTGGGTAACGTGAGAAATAACACTCAGTACTCGGTAACGTGAGAATTAACACTCAGTACTCGGTAATGTGAGAATTAACACTCAGTACTCGATAACGTGAGAATTAACACTCAGTACTCGGTAACGTGGAATTAACACTCAGTACTCGGTAACGTGAGAATTAACACTCAGTGCTCGGTAACGTGAGGATTAACACTCAGTACTCGGTAACGTGAGAATTAACATTCAGTACTCGATAACGTGAAAATTAACACTCAGTACTCGATAACGTGAGAATTAACACTCAGTACTCGGTAACGTGAGAATTAACACTCAGTACTCGGTGATGAATGATGACCACAGAGACGGGAGGACTACTACTCAATACTCGGTAAAAAGCAAGATCACAGAGTTACCAATATGTCACATTAAACATTTTAATTACATTATGCACTTTCGACATCAATAAATCAATAACTCAGACAAAGGGATTATATGAGATACAAATTGTGACCGCACCAAAGAAAACATTATTTCAATATTTGTTCATCTTGTTTCCTGACATCTTCTTCCAAAAATGTCAAAAATCCCGCATCAAACACATATTTCAAGCGCTTTTGGGAAGTATAAATTGTTCAAGTCATCAGTACGTTTTGTTTTCCAATGAATCATGTGTACGTTTGAAAGGGTAATACATTTAAGCCGTATAAAATCACCGTCATGCTTGCGCTTGACAGATATTATCGGAAACTCGCATGTTATGAAGTCTGTCTTTGAAAATCCGTCTGAGTGCTACATCAACAGGAGATAAAAGTTTTTTAAAATGGCGTTCCTTTTAAAACCATTTTCAGACGTAGACGGTGGCCACCATCAATTTATGGGGGGGGGGGGGGGGGGGGGGGGGGGGGGGGGGGGGGGGCTAGTCTTCGTGTCTCCATAAATATTTAACAAATAAGAAATAAGACAGTAATATCTACAGTTTTACAGAAAATGGTATTTTCACAGATACAAAACACACGTCCAAAATTGGACCAATAACTTACATTATTATGTAATTCTATTCTATTGGTTAGTTTCGTATCGCATGTTAGATATAGAGATCAGATTAATCAACGGCGAGGCGAATTCGAGAGAAAAAATAACTCCATTTCTTACTTTGTTTTTGATTCTGGAGGCACGATAAATTCTCCAAGTTTATATTTGTAAATATAATATGATTAAGTTTTTAAAGTAGCAGGCAGCGGAGGGAAAATCCTCGTTAATTCAACTAATTAAAACGCAATTTCTTAAATATGTAGAATCCGAGTACTAATTAAGAAAACATTGACAGCTATAATGCGAATCTGTTCAGTAGAAGTGTGTCAGTTTGGCTAACCTACCAAACATAAGGGATCATATAGTAATATAAGTTACTATTTACATTCAGCCAGAGAAACCATTGATAAAGCATGGTTAACGAAGATCTGAACTAGTAGCGGACACGAAAGACGGAAGGCGGAACTAATTATACACAGTTTGGAACACGTTCGTGATTATAAACAACTTGGTCTCCACTGCGAATCTGATAAATCGACCAAGGTTCTTTCTACATTTCTATGTTATCAACGTACTAGCTATAAAATGCAATGACGTTTATACGCCAGCGTGGCGTCAGGTGTCAAATCTTCATCAGTTGAATGTTGTACAGAAGTATAAGCCTCGGAATAAATTCAACATCTGATCCAGAACTCAATGACCTTCTTCAAGGATTCGCGTGTCAAAAATGTTAAAAATAGAAACATGCGCTTGATATAGATGAGTGACGTCATGGATGAATTAGTTTTATACGGAAATATACATGCATGGGCTTCTTGGGAGGATACTAATTAAGAGCACAGCTTCAAATTAATGTTTACAAGGTAATAATTTATATATTTTCACAAGAAAATCAGCTTAACATAACACGATACTGATTTTAAAACGAGGGTTAGAAGTTCAAATAAATTATTTGGCCTGCCAAAGGCGTCTGTATCTGTCTTGTATTTATACTTGTATTTATAGAAAAAGAAACGAGTCTTTATCCAACTACATCAAAATGGTGTTACACTCGAAGCAACACAAGTTTTTGGGTGTGTATGTGTGTTGGTGTTGGGTGCTGGGTGTAGGGGCCGGGGGGAGGGATGTAGCTTTTCCACTTTCACTTGGAATTTCAATTAAATGTAACTAAAATATCAAATGCACACACACATCAGTAACATTTACCTAATTGAGTAAGAATCCTTTCGATGAGAAATTCGACCATAAGGGGTGGGTGGGTGGGTGGGGGGAGGGGGGGAGGGGGGTGGGGGGGTGGGGGGGGGGGGGGGGGGGCAGTTTTATAACGGACCCAAATCGTAAGGCATAACAACACAAATTGTCAAAAAATATTCGCAGTCCTATCGATTCTTTTTAATTATTTCCGAAATTCATTCCACCCGTATTTCTAAGGTGAACATATATCTCAGGGATCGATTTTTTATATTTATTTATTTTAATTAATTAATTTATTTATCTTTTTTTTTTTTAACTTTTTTATTGATTTATTTTTGTAAGAATGTACTTTTCGTCTTAAATTTAACTTTCTTACGTGGTTCACACTAAGTGGCTAGAAATCAATTAGAAAAAATCAGCTACTTTATCGCAAAATAAATGTCTTCATTTGAATTTAGCAGAAAATAAATGCCAGAATAAAACAAACTTAAGCTTACAAAAAAGTCCGATAAAAATCGAAATTCTATTCCCTGAATCGAAACCCCTGGCATGTTGTCTTGATAAGTTCACGCTAATTTTGGAGAGTTCCGCCCCTAAGGGAAATAACTCTAAACGTTTTTCAGTTGCTGGTGTAATATGATAATTCCTTTGGATGAAGTCTATTACTAGGACGATAGATCGTTCGATAACATCAGTCTTCGCCTGTTTCCGAGGGGAATTGCATCCATTTCAAATCTGACAATAAGCCGAAGACATTCCTGACAAAATGTCACACTCTCAATTTTCAGTATATATATATATATACTATACGGCCGCTTGTAATCCACAAAGCATCCGTCTAAAGTACATAGGAAGATCAAATTCTTTATAATACGCGATTTCTAATGAATTCAATAGCTATATTGTTACTCTGCTCTAACCTTTTGGACCCGGATATGACGCGACAGGTGGCGTTACTGGTCAAGATGAAGTATGTGATTGGTTAATGTAGCGGTAAATGCAAAATGCATATATGCAGTTAAAAACGAAACAAAGTTAAGATCGAATGCAAGCTGAAAAAGTGGATTTATCTTTTTAAATGACACATTAATAAAATTATATTCCTGATTCAAATGCAATCTTATTATCACCAAAAATGATTCAAACTGATATAATTTTGTTATCCGTGCTGAAACGCATTCATTCGTTAATTTATTTCAACAGCAGTTTGACATTATAATCACCAGCATTAAAAGATATTTCTTGTTTAGAAATTTGTCAGCTTTAGAAAAGTATTTAAAATGAAATACAATTATCCAACAATATATGACCACAAATAGAGTATTGACTTTTTTTTTAAAGATCAATAGAAAAAAAACAACATTTTAATAAAATCTCCGTATTCCTAGAAATGAAAATATAAAGCTGGAAAATTAACCGAAATTTATCTAATATCAACTAAATCATTCGCCTCTTTGTTGCTTGGTTTGGTTTGCTTGTTTTTGTTTAACGTCCTATTAACATTTAGGACCACCGGCCTACGGTCAGTACCTGGCAACTGCGATAAGTGCCGGGACACTTTAACCACTCCGCCACCGCGGCCCCTTTATTGCATATTGCATACTTATGATATATGTAGTGACAATATACACTATTTGGACTTATTATACTAAAACATTTCTCAAAATGTGACAAGAACAGAAAGCAAATCTGACCTTTGGTTTTGTTGTTGTTGTTGTTGTTGTTTGTTTGTTTTTTATTGCATGAAGGGGGGGGGGGGGGGGGGGGGGAGTATAATGGTCACTTCCTTTGTGGTAAAATAGCCAATTATCATAATATTTATGTTGTCGCCCCGTTTGTGGCGATATAATTTATATAGGTAGAATGGAAGTATCGACAGGCACTTCGGAGTGGAAGAAGAGATATACAATATACCAGCAGGAATTGAAACTATTCCCAATAAACTCGTGAAGTTTCCACTGGGGACAAATCCAAAAGCCTTGATACTTGGATAAAATGTTAGTCTATCGGCACTGCAACATTCGGCGGACACTAAATCATTCTTTATGTGTTTGGGATCCAGTTAGATTGACACTAAACGAGACATTCACGAATTGATAGTTCAAACGGCTGTCACTAGAGGGCGTTGACGGCTAGGAGAATAAATATATACCCTGTGTCGCCGGTTTGGCGTGGCTACGGTTTTTGTTTAAAGTTAAAATCTTTATTTCATGGCGATACTTGTATTCTGACCCAGACTTAACAAAGTTATTTAATTTTATTAGATTATATTCATGGAATTTAGACTTTACGGCCAACAAGTAGATAATGACATATTACGACGTATGTTATATAGATATAAAACAGCAGAACGAGTCAAAGAAATAGAACTTTCATCATCCCTGCTACAAAGTAAATTTGTCCAAACGGCTTTAGTCCTGGTTTCCACCATGATACCTATCAGTTATTCTGTAAAATAAACATTGAGAGTTTTTGCCGTTTTTGTTCACATACATCGCCCGTGTAATGCAATTTTGTATTTTATTTCAGAAAAAATGATATCTTGTTTCTAGAGAAATTCAATACAGGAAATGTTCAAAGCCTGATGACAGTGTAAAATCAAATAATTCTAATTTTATACATTTGTATTAATCTAACCATTAAATCAAATAAACTGTATAATATCGTGTTAGAAAACTTTGATAATGAACTTTTTTTAGTTTTTACACAGTGCAAAACTAATAATCTAGTTTAATCGAGTCAATATGAGTTACTCACAGAATAAAAGGTTAATCCACATACTGTATACTGTATTTTCTAAATTTTACGGGCTAAGATTTTATTTTCGCGGTTGCCCCATTCTGAACTACTTCGACAGGCATTTATTTTTGCGTAACTATGATTTCTTAACATTCAAATAAAAATTCAAAAAATGTTGACCCGAATCAAGGTAAGGATATCCGTTTTTTCCCTTAAACCACGGTTGTGATTCATAACAAAGGTTAAAATAATAAGTGTTTGTCACACATCGTTCCACATGATTTATATAGCTGTTTGAAGCTCTTTTATAGCAACCAAAATTAAATGAAAACATTAAAATGTGCTTGCAGAACGAAATCATTGGAACCATTTTGCTTAGGGTAAAATGAACTTTTAGAAATATCTGCTTCGAGTTTTATAAATAGCAAACGTGGTCATAATTTCTCACGAGATATTTATAAGGACGTCATTCAGATGACATCGGAATGAATGACGTCTCGACTTTTCCAGACAGATTTGGCACGCGCTCTCAAGAAGTTCTAAAAGGTGGTAATACTTGTCTGAGAAACGATGGTTTTAATTTCATTACAAAGCTGGTATTGGATGTGAAGTCTCGTGCTGGGCGTGAAACTACGTTGATGGCGTGAAATCATGCCATTGCTTGTAAAATCACCATAAACCTGATCTCAAAAATAGCCCTGAAATTCGATTGGTGGTGGCTGTGTATAGAAAGGTAATTTTTGTGTGATTTTCTTTAACAATAATATTTCATAAATTTCTTGAAACTTGTAAAGATGTAACTGATAATTTAATATTGAAGTAAACAATTTAAACAATAAAAACAAAACAAAAAACAAAAAACATCGTAACTTGTACTCTTATGGCACGGACTTCAGTGGTGTAAAAAGTAAATTTGTTTACTAGTATGTGAAAATGATTTTGTTAATTATAAGTATTCTATTGTTGTCGTTGCTGTCGTCGTCGTCGTCGTCGTCGTCGTCGTCGTCGTCGTTGTTGTTGTTGTTGTTGTTGTTGTTGTTGTTTACAGCGGTTGCGACTGGAATAAAACATAACATATCTTCTTAAAGGAAACAACATAGTGTCCATGCCGAGACTCGAACTACAAATGTAGCGATCTCTCGACCACCAGACCAGTATTTTACCAATTAAGCGCTGTGTCCGGTCAAAAGACATGTTTATGGAGACGCCTCAATATTTTTATCTATTACTATTTGTTTGTTAGTTTTTTTAAGTAATGATAATACCTAAAATAATTAAGAGGGATATGCAATTCAGCTACAAGGTTTTTTTTTGTGGGGATGGACGCCGCCATCTTGTTCTGTTACAAAATACCTAAACAGGAAGTAATGGATTTGCGTACAGCAGTACTTGGCCAATTAACAATAGTGCTAGGAACCCCTTGACCGGACAATATTTCGCGGCTGTCCTCGTTAAATATTCATTTGAACGCGGTTTGTGTCACGTGGTCACACGTCACGGCGTGGCGAAACACGTGTAACTCAATGTGTCGTTAAAAGGCATTCCGTTTTGTTTTTACATGTTAGATGTACGAATCACTGCCAACACAAATACGAGTTTATAGTCTCTGTTATATACATATCGGAGTAAAGTAATCCCGTCAATTTTAGAATATACTAGGAACTGATATGTCATTGTAAAGGCAACCAAATGGTAGCAATATAGGATGAGAGCATAAAGCAAGGTGAAGTAAAGTCAACAAAACACAAGATGAAACTAAACACAAAAATGGAAAAATTAAAATAAAATGAAAGAGAACATGGACTGAGGGAGAAAAAACCTCGATGTTCTAACGATCTACCATCTTGATTAAATCTAGATAAAAAGTTTGTTTATACATGTCGAGAAAAGAGAACAATCATGCAATTAACTTTAATAATTAATGACACTAATCAAGCAATCATTAAATGTATTAATATCCGATATGATTAATGTTCAGGTTACCCGAATGCTTTTATCAGTTTCATGAAACCGGAAATGAGTTATGTCAATATCCGGAGTATAGCAGTCACAACATATAGCGATACACCGTAAGGATGTTTGAGAAAAGAGGCTGGGAATTTATTGATCGCCAGGACGATAAATGCGGTTTTCACCATACATGTATTAAGTGTCGAACCAGGCTAATTATGTTTGATCCTTATTTAAGGTACTCAGTGGTTGTTTTAGGAGAGGGGCGCCTTATATAAGATTCCTCTTGTATTTAATTTGATCTGTCCGTTAATGAAACTCTACTGCAATCCTATAATTGACTTTCCAAAATTGGATTTCATGCATCTTGTTATGATTTCGTCGGAGAAGTTTCTCGCGCTTCTAAATACTTGAAATCAGAGTTAATTACACGTTAAATACCGTAGTCATTGAATGAGATTAAAAAAAAGAAAAAAGAAAAAAGAAAAGAAAAAGAAAAAAGTGCACTGAACATTCAAGGTTTAAATACGTTTCTTCAAAGAATACTTCGCTTTAAATTTATTTTCGGGCCCCGTCACAGATTCCTGGATTTCTCTCATTTGAACAATGTCAATACACTGCTTAATGATCAAGTTGAATTCGACAAAAACAAAATGTGATAGCTCAAGATCTATTTAAGAGAGAGTTTGGAAATCCTGAGAAATTCTCATGTTATCCAATTGGTATTTGGACAAATAAAAAAAAAGGTTGCGTTCGGCTAAAGTTTAATTAAAAGAGTAGTAAATGCTCTTGTTCGATGTACAAGATAATGCCATTTCAAATCGAACGCACCAAAAAATCTACATTTAGAGTTAAACGCTAAAAACGTACGAAATATAAGGACACATTAATTGAATGAATACATAAATAAATAAACATGTATCTGTCTTTGACTGACCACGTGTCCGTCGTAGATAATTATTAACTGCAAACCACAGCTGAAAGTGTTTTCAGAATCACATAATCATAGTCACAGTGTCGATGGAAGCTTGGTCTTTAAGGTTATCGATGACACTTTTTCGTCACACCTTTAAAGGAGTACATGTAATGGTCACATCTCCATGCATCGTTACACATCAGTAACGTGTTAGTTAATTAGTTTCGCAATAATAATCTTACACCTCCTTGTTTAAGATAAGTAGATGCTATGTATACACAATTTATTTTTTAGTAAAATGTACCATTTATAAAAAAAAAGTTTGCGCCATAATTAACATTGTAGATTAAAGGTGGCTAAAAAGGAAGGGGCCGTAACTCTCTGTTTGTATACCATCAGCCTCCTTAACGAATAAACACTGATCAATCACTGAAAACAAATGGTGGTAGGAATTAAGAGTTATCCCCTATGAAGTATATTAGTAATTTCTTGTTCATTATAATGAGTTCAAGCACCATATACTAATCGTGTGGACTATTTTAATATGAATTTCACGCTAATTTGACTCATTTATATGTAACTCTTTCAGTACATCAGATTATTTTCCGGATTCCGTACCGGATGAAGCGACATGTATTAGGCTCGCCCCCAGAACTTTAAACAAAATGTCGGACTACAATGCCCATTGTTGATGCATCATACTTATTTATACGGAAAACACGGGTTAGTACGATTAACTAGCATTATCAGTTGATGGCATATATTACATAACATTCAAACGTAACATTTAGCGCGAAGCCGTGTAGTCAGAGTTACTCAAATCGACGCTCCCTACCCGTGTCGGTTTGTCAGATTTTCGGGAAACTGAGAAACGGGCAGGGCGTGTTGTCGAGGTTGTGTCCTTGGGCAAGACACTTTACCCTAATTGCTCTGGATTGCATGCGATGGGTCTCCCGTATGTTGTTCAGTGAGGTAGTCACCAATTACTAAGAGACCCCGCCTCAAGATGACCTTGACCGTTCAAGGGGAGATAAACCCATCAAACAAACAAACCTATTCGAATCGATCGCAGAATCGCAGATATATTATTTGCAATATAATTTAATTTTGTATGAAACACGTCTTTTCATTGGCTGAAATAATTTTGTTATACCTCCATAACAAAATTTTTGACGTTGCGAAATGTAACGTCATTTTTGATTGGCTGATGACGTTGCGTAATAATTTATCACAGAAAAGAGTTCGCCAAAGAAAGTGAAATATCTTGGTGTGTATAAGACGAAATTAAATTATAAGAATTAACAATAATTATTTATTCTGTTATACAGTCATAACATAAAAAACTGGAGTGTACTCTCTTCACAAACCGCTTCGCGGTTTATTTAGAGTACACTCCAGTTTTTTCTGTTATGACTGTATAACAGAAAAAATAATTGATGTTAATCCTTAAAGCAATTCAAATAGAAAAATGGTTCACCTGACCGACTAAGGAGCACGGCATTCTCGACTATAGTCGACAGTGGGAAAGAGGGAGACACGCATTGTGTCGGCAACTGTCAACAGCGAAAAAAAAAATAGCAGGCATTATTGGGGTACAGTCAACAACAAGCAAGAGAGAGCGCCCGGGTTCTGTCAGCTATAGTCAACAACGAGAAGAAGAACCGTGACATTTCGTCGGCTATCGCCCACAAGATAGAAGAGGGAGTACAACATTCTGTTGGCTATAGTCGTCAACGGAGAAGAGGGAGTACATCATTCTGTCGGCGACAGTCGACAACGGAGACGAGGGAGTACGGCATTCTGTCGGCTATAGTCGACAACGGAGAAGAGGGAGTACATCATTCTGTCGGCTATAGTCGACAATGGAGACGAGGGCCTACGGCATTCTGCCGGCTATAGTCGACAACGGAGACAAGGGAGTACAACAATATGTCGGTTATAGTCGACAATGGAGACGAGGGAGTACGACATTCTGTCGGCTATAGTCGACAACGGAGACGAGGGAGTACGGCATTCTGTCGGCTATAGTCGACAACGGAGACGAGGGAGTACATCATTCTGTCGGCTATAGTCGACAACGGAGACGAGGGAGTACGACATTCTGTCGGCTATAGTCGACAACGGAGACGAGGGAGTACGACATTCTGTCGGCTATAGTCGACAACGGAGACGAGGGAGTACGGCATTCTGTCGGCTATAGTCGACAACGGAGACGAGGGAGTACGGCATTCTGTTGGCTATAGTCGACAACGGAGACGAGTGAGTACGGCATTCTGTCGGCTATAGTCGACAACGGAGACGAGGGAGTACATCATTCTGTCGGCTATAGTCGACAACGGAGACGAGGGAGTACGACATTCTGTCGGCTGTGGTCCTCAACGGAGACGAGGGAGTACGGCATTCTGTCGGATATATTCGACAACGGAGACGAGGGAGTACGGCATTCTGTCGTCTATAGTCGACAACGGAGACGAGGGAGTACGACATTCTGTCGGCTATAGTCGACAACGGAGACGAGGGAGTACGACATTCTGTCGGATATATTCGACAACGGAGACGAGGGAGTACGGCATTCTGTCGGATATATTCGACAACGGAGACGAGGGAGTACGACATTCTGTCGGCTATAGTCGACAACGGTGACGAGGGAGTACGGCATTCTGTCGGCTATAGTCGACAACGGAGACGAGGGAGTACATCATTCTGTCGGCTATAGTCGACAACGGAGACGAGGGAGTACGACATTCTGTCGGCTATAGTCGACAACGGAGACGAGGGAGTACGACATTCTGTCGGCTATAGTCGACAACGGAGACGAGGGAGTACGGCATTCTGTCGGCTATAGTCGACAACGGAGACGAGGGAGTACGGCATTCTGTTGGCTATAGTCGACAACGGAGACGAGTGAGTACGGCATTCTGTCGGCTATAGTCGACAACGGAGACGAGGGAGTACATCATTCTGTCGGCTATAGTCGACAACGGAGACGAGGGAGTACGACATTCTGTCGGCTGTGGTCCTCAACGGAGACGAGGGAGTACGGCATTCTGTCGGATATATTCGACAACGGAGACGAGGGAGTACGGCATTCTGTCGTCTATAGTCGACAACGGAGACGAGGGAGTACGACATTCTGTCGGCTATAGTCGACAACGGAGACGAGGGAGTACGACATTCTGTCGGATATATTCGACAACGGAGACGAGGGAGTACGGCATTCTGTCGGATATATTCGACAACGGAGACGAGGGAGTACGACATTCTGTCGGCTATAGTCGACAACGGTGACGAGGGAGTACGGCATTCTGTCGGCTATAGTCGACACCGGAGACGAGGGAGTACGACATTCTGTCGGCTATAGTCGACAACGGAGACGAGGGAGTACGACATTCTGTCGGATATATTCGACAACGGAGACGAGGGAGTACGGCATTCTGTCGGCTATAGTCGACAACGGAGACGAGGGAGTACGACATTCTGTCGGCTATAGTCGTCAACGGAGACGAGGGAGTACGGCATTCTGTCGGCTGTAGTCGACAACGGAGACGAGGGAGTACGACATTTTGTCGGCTGTAGTCCTCAACGGAGACGAGGGAGTACGACATTCTGTCGGCTATAGTCGACAACGGAGAAGAGGGAGTACGACATTCTGTCGGCTATAGTCGTCAACGGAGACGAGGGAGTACGACATTCTGTCGGCTATAGTCGACACCGGAGACGAGGGAGTACGACATTCTGTCGGCTATAGTCGACAACGGAGAAGAAGGAGTTCGGCATTCTGTCGGCTATAGTCGACTACGGAGAAGAGGGAGTACGACATTCTGTCGGCTATTGTCGACAACGGAGACGAGGGAGTACGACATTCTGTCGGCTATAGTCGACAACGGAGAAGAAGGAGTACGGCATTCTGTCGACTATAGTCGACAACGGAGAAGATGGAGTAAGGCATTCTGTCGGCTATAGTCGACAACGGAGAAGAGGGAGTACGGCATTCAGTCGGCTATAGTCGTCAACGGAGACGAGGGAGTACGAAATTCTGTCGGCTATAGTCGACAACGGAGACGAGGGAGTACGGCATTCTGTCGGCTATAGACGCCAACGGAGACGAGGGAGTACGACATTCTGTCGGCTATAGTCGACAACGGAGACGAGGGAGTACATCATTCTGTCGGCTATAGTCGAAAACGGAGACGAGGGAGTACGGCATTCTGTCGGCTATAGTCGACAACGGAGACGAGGGAGTACGACATTCTGTCGGATATATTAGACAACGGAGACGAGGGAGTACGGCATTCTGTCGGCTATAGTCGACAACGGAGACGAGGGAGTACGATATTCTGTCGGCTATAGTCGACAACGGAGACGAGGGAGTACGGCATTCTGTCGGCTATAGTCGACAACGGAGACGAGGGAGTACAACATTCTGTCGGCTATAGTCGACAACGGAGAAGATGGAGTACGGCATTCTGTCGGCTATAGTCGACAACGGAGACGAGGGAGCACAACATTCTGTCGGCTATAGTCAACAACGGAGACGAGGGAGTACGGCATTCTGTCGGCTATAGTCGACAACGGAGACGAGGGAGTACGACATTCTGTCGGATATATTAGACAACGGAGACGAGGGAGTACGGCATTCTGTCGGCTATAGTCGACAACGGAGACGAGGGAGTACGATATTCTGTCGGCTATAGTCGACAACGGAGACGAGGGAGTACGGCATTCTGTCGGCTATAGTCGACAACGGAGACGAGGGAGTACAACATTCTGTCGGCTATAGTCGACAACGGAGAAGATGGAGTACGGCATTCTGTCGGCTATAGTCGACAACGGAGACGAGGGAGCACAACATTCTGTCGGCTATAGTCAACAACGGAGACGAGGGAGTACATCATTCTGTCGGCTATAGTCGACAACGGAGACGAGGGAGTACGGCATTCTGTCGGCTATAGTCGTCAACGGAGACGAGGGAGTACGGTATTCTGTCGGCTATAGTCGACACCGGAGACGAGGGAGTACGACATTCTGTCGGCTATAGTCGACAACGGAAAAGAAGGAGTTCGGCATTCTGTCGGCTATAGACGACTACGGAGAAGAGGGAGTACGACATTCTGTCGGCTATAGTCGACAACGGAGAAGAAGGAGTACGGCATTCTGTCGGCTATAGTCGACAATGGAGAAGATGGAGTACGGCATTCTGTCGGCTAAAGTCGACAACGGAGAAGAGGGAGTACGGCATTCAGTCGGCTATAGTCGTCAACGGAGACGAGGGAGTACGACATTCTGTCGGCTATAGTCGACAACGGAAACGAGGGAGTACGGCATTCTGTCGGCTATAGTCGCCAACGGAGACGAGGGAATACGACATTATGTCGGCTATAATCGACAACGGAGACGAGGGAGTACATCATTCTGTCGGCTATAGTCGACAACGGAGACGAGGGAGTACATCATTCTGTCGGCTATAGTCGACAACGGAGACGAGGGAGTACATCATTCTGTCGGCTATAGTCGACAACGGAGACGAGGGAGTACGACATTCTGTCGGCTATAGTCGACAACGGAGACGAGGGAGTACGGTATTCTGTCGGCTCTAGTCGACAACGGAGACGAGGGAGTACAACATTGTGTCGGTTATAGTCGACAACGGAAACGAGGGAGTACGGCATTCTGTCGGCTATAGTCGTCAACGGAGACGAGGGAGTACGGTATTCTGTCGGCTATAGTCGACAACGGAGACGAGGGAGTACGACATTCTGTCGGCTATAGTCGTCAACGGAGACGAGGGAGTACGGCATTCTGTCGGCTATAGTCGACAACGGAGACGAGAGAGTACGACATTCTGTCGGCTATAGTCGACAACGGAGACGAGGGAGTACATCATTCTGTCGGCTATAGTCGACAACGGAGACGAGGGAGTACAACATTCTGTCGGCTATAGTCGACAACGGAGACGAGGGAGTACGGCATTCTGTCGGCTATAGTCGACAACGGAGACGAGGGAGTACAACATTCTGTCGGCTATAGTCGACAACGGAGACGAGGGAGTACATCATTCTGTCGGCTATAGTCGTCAACGGAGACGAGGGAGTACGGCATTCTGTCGGCTATAGTCGACAACGGAGACGAGGGAGTACGACATTCTGTCGGCTATAGTCGTCAACGGAGACGAGGGAGTACGGCATTCTGTCGGCTATAGTCGACAACGGAGACGAGAGAGTACGACATTCTGTCGGCTATAGTCGTCAACGGAGACGAGGGAGTACGGCATTCTGTCGCCTATAGTCGACAACTGAGAAGATGGAGTACGGCATTCTGTCGGCTATAGTCGACAACGGAGAAGATGGAGTACGGCATTCTGTCGGCTATAGTCGACAACGGAGACGAGGGAGTACAACATTCTGTCGGCTATAGTCGACAACGGAGACGAGGGAGTACGACATTCTGTCGGCTATAGTCGACAACGGAGACGAGGGAGTACGGCATTCTGTCGGCTATAGTCGTCAACGGAGACGAGGGAGTACGGTATTCTGTCGGCTATTGTCGAGACCGGAGAAGATGGAGTACGGCAGTCTGTCGGCTATAGTCGACAACGGAGACGAGGGAGTACAACATTCTGTCGGCTATAGTCGACAACGGAGACGAGGGAGTACGACATTCTGTCGACTATAGTCGACAACGGAGACGAGGGAGTACGGCATTCTGTCGGCTATAGTCGTCAACGGAGACGAGGGAGTACGGTATTCTGTCGGCTATAGTCGACAACGGAGACGAGGGAGTACGGCATTCTGTCGGCTATAGTCGACAACGGAGACGAGGGAGTACGACATTCTGTCGGCTATAGTCGACAACGGAGAAGAGGGAGTACGGCATTCTGTCGGCTATAGTCCACAACGGAGAAGAGGGAGTACGGCATTCTGTCGGCTATAGTCAACAACGGAGACGAGGGAGTACGACATTCTGTCCGCTATAGTCGACAACCGGAGACGAGGGAGTACGACATTCTGTCGGCTATAGTCGACAACGGAGACGAGGGAGTACGACATTCTGTCGGCTATAGTCGACAACGGAGAAGATGGAGTACAGCATTATGTCGGCCATAGTCGACAACAGGGAATAGGGAGTACGACATTCTCTCGGCTATGGTCCACAACGGAGAAGAGGGAGAACAACAATATGTCGATTATAGTCGACAACGGAGAAAAGGGAGTACGGCATTCTGCCGGCTATAATTTCCACATATATTGAGCCATGTTTTTCTCATTTTAAGTTAATTTAACACCCGGTCTGAGTGCATGACCCCTAGGAACAGTCGTAACCCGCTGTTTTTAATAAACGACAATTAAACGGTAATACTACTCCCCGACATCGCGTACGACTGCTATACAATAAACCCGTTGGGACGTTTTTATAGCACCAATCCCCTGGATGTTGAAGTGTAAATATTCTATATTCTCCGTTCTCAAATTCAATTTTAAGAAACACTTTCTAGAATTCAATAACTGTTATCAAATTTGTACATTTTTCGATCTATATCTAGAAATACGGTACCGGTGTACTAAAGTTTTCCCTTATACGTCGGCATTCATCCGGGATCCCTCTGGATCTTTTAATTAACATCACTTGAGCCAGTCACACACACCTCTTTGTAAATTCCCAGCCATTATTAAATCGCAAAGACAGCTTCATTATCTGGTTATAGACACTTTAATGTGAACCAGGCAACACAAAACTTCGTTTCTTATTTCAACTGACTTGATTTCTCTAAAGGTATCCTGTTACTAGAGATAAGATAATGTCAACGATGAAATTATGAAATAGATTAAGACATTTGCATAACAATGCAATAAAAGCAATTTTTTCAAAAATCTACCGGTTATTGTTATGTTGTGTATTTGCGTGTTTCCATGGAAACCTACCTCTTTCCTGTTCTGTGCATGTATTTTGCGTTACAAAATTAAATAAATAAATAAAAGGTTTGGTTTATCAAGGTCAAACTTAAAAAGAAAGCACAGGTATTTGCTATAATTGAATTCCGTACCCTTAATGTATATAGTATACTTCCACATTTCACCGCTTTATCTCCAGTTTTAGACGTGGGAGATTTCTCTATCATCCCCTAGGATATGACAGATTGCACGCGATAACCTTCTGAACAGGAAGTTCTTACGGAAGTACTTTTTGAGTGACGTCACTAATAGTTCACGCGTTGTTATTTAATGTTAAATATGCGTATGAGACACAGAGTTTTATGGAATGACAAGATATACTGTTGTTAACATCAGAATAGTATCATTGATATCTTATCTCAGTGTCTGTTTGAATAAATCTTGCGAATTAAGTTTAGAAATATAATTTTGCGTGTAATGATATTTGGATGCATTTTTGGGGGTTGTGATGGGTACTTCTTCAAATGACGATATCCATGCGCCGGCCATGTGCATTTGTTTACACACATCCCTTGACCACCGATTTGGTATGCAATTATTTGAAGTGGTGGGAGAAAAATAATCATTCCCTACCCAGGGAAATATCAGAAATATCAGCAACTTTAGGTGATGACGTCATCTTTGTTTGGAACATATTTTAGTGCTAGGTCATGGACTGAATGTGGGAAAATATATCTTACGTATGGTTTCTCGAAAATAACACACCCAGATCTGCACAATGCAATCATTCCTTTGCAACGTCATTTTATGAAACATTTGCGTACTATAATTACTCTTAATTATCCTTTATATTTCAATAAATACACCGGAAATCAACAATGTATCCTAATAGAGAGCCCGGTGACGGACAACACTTTTCAGACTATGTTCTTCATAACTAAGTACTATAACAAGCTCTCAAATGTTCTATCAAACAAAAAAATAAGCATAGAGTCCGGTAACGGGCGACACTTTTCCGGAACTTATAGTTTCATAGATGTTAACTGATTCATCAATGTTCAAACACCAATAATAAAAGCAACAAAATAAACTGTTTGGCTTTATGAAGGGGACTGCTGTATATAACCATTCCAGAACGTCTTAATCATGTAAGCAGTGTCATGTCCTGGATCGATATAACACATGACGGCCTGTGACTAATTGGGTTACTGCTCAATCAGAGACCGGAAGTCAAGACGAAGCTGCGTGCATCTTTTGATTACAGAAGCTTCGTGACCCTGACTAATACCGCCGTCACTGTCCAGACAACCGGAAGTTGACAGCTACTCGTCCATAAAGTATGTCCAATCTTTAGATTACGGAGAGTCTAGTTAGGTTTATGAAATGAAATTGTAGTTTTTCTTGTTTTATAACAATCAGTACTTTTTGAAATTGCAATCGTAATAAGAATATAGGTCTTCAAAACGTGTATAGAATGCTGAAATACCATAAAAACACTTATAATGGCTGACTTTTCTAAGAAAATGAGATTCCTTGTAAACTGGACAATGGCCATGCGGCTATTGAATTGATTATCCTTCCTTCTTCACTCATCTATGTCACGAAGTTGCCTGACATATTTGTCTATATCGTTGTTCCATTAACTTCCCGAAGTTACTGTAGTCACGGACGTTTCGGCCATTGAATACACATGTAACGATTCCCATAGTTATAGAATGGCGATTTCCTTTCAAATAATTCCTGGTTTTCTATCCATTTCCGGTCAAATCGACGTGCAAGATGTTCTTGCATATGTTTTGCAATCACGAAATTGACAGCCATTACCGGAATAGAATAAATCGTATTCAAATTAATTTGATAATTGCATTTCCCGAACCCGGACGTTCATGTCCTTACGTCACGGGTCACGTGATCGGAATCTATGACGACGCCTGTTCCGATCCTGATTCTCTAGATAATTCAAATGACTACAATAGGAATTTAACGGCAATGATACTTTATAAATTCTTTAGAGTTTAAAAACAAAATTACCAGAATGGATTACTTGATCATCAGAGATTCTGACTCCTGTTAAAGTAAGATTAGATAGAAATCACACTGGAGACAATATCCGCCTGGAAGCTTTGCGGAATCAGTGTGATATGCTATTAATGAACAAAAGTCGAATCTGAATGAATTAAAGTTGATTCAATATTATCCCGGTATTAAAAGCAAGGTCATAAGCCGTGGTAAAATGTGATAGTAGAGTAATCCCCCTTTAATTAAAACATAATGTGTTGAAATTGACACGTAAATTCTGATTTAGTGCGTTGCATTCTTAAGAGTTGATAATGGATTTTCGTAATTGTATAAAATCAGAATTGTAAGCCCGTACTTCATTGAACAACAGCAATACAATTTTAAATGATGTAATCTTAATTAGGCAACCAATACTCTCACCCGTATGCTATGTTATCCGTATTCCGCATTCCGTTCCCCGACAATCCGAACTCTCTTGAAATATATTTGATGTCATTTGTTTTCCGTATTCTGTAAGCTGTGCATTTTCCGACAATCTGAACTCTTAAAGACTTTATGAATATTGGTAATAATACTTAGTCCGTTCCATTTTGAATTACCCAATTTGGGTTTTTTTTTATTTTTGTTTTGTTTTTTTTTGTTTTTTTTTTGTTTTTTTTTTTGTTTTGTTTTTTTGTTGTTTTTTGTTGTTTTTTTGTTGTTGTTGTTTTCTTAATTACTTGTTTTGCTTGTTTGTTTTTTGTTTGTTTTTTTGTTTTTGTTTTGTTTTTTTGTTTTTTTTTGTTTTTTTTTGTTTTGTTTTTTTGTTGTTTTTTGTTGTTTTTTGTTGTTGTTGTTTTCTTAATTACTTGTTTTGTTTGTTTGTTTTTTGTTTGTTTTTTTGTTTTTGTTTTGTTTTTTTGTTTTTTTTTGTTTTTTGTTGTTTTGTTGGTTTGTTTTAATTACCCTTTTTTAGGGAGTTGTTTTGATCAAATGAAACAAATAAAATGATATGTAACATTTTCATCTCAGAGGATTAAACCCTGGTGTAGATACACAAGCCTTAATTCCTATATCAGCACTAGTTATTCATTTGATATTTTAACACATATATTTATATACATAAATAACGCCAACTTAGTATGGCATAGAATTAAATTAGTTTGTATCTAGTACTTGTAAAACTTAAAAGTGAATACAAAGAATAATTAATGTACCGTAATCGTTAAGTACAAAACATTGAATAAATAAGTTGTTGTATGCCAATTGTAAATTAATCACTTCTAATTTAACTATACATAGTATTTTATAGTTATTTTTAGCTTTGACAGTTTATGGAAAACGATTGGTATTCTTAATATATTCTTGTACATACAATCGTATATTATCATTATCAGCACGGTCCAGATTAATAGAACCATTCAACAAAACATTTAAATCAACAGTTATATCATATATAGACAATTTTCTAAAAAGTATATCACGGCAGTGGTTGTATACGTTACACTGAAAAAAATTATGAAACTGGTTTTCTAATGGATAAGAACAATTACATTCTGTGATAATACTAAGTTACATTTGAAGAGATTCTGCATTTAACGTGCTACAGCCGTGCCTGAGTCTAGTGTGTATACTATCAAGTTTTCTATTGCCAACAGACAGTTTAGTAACAGGTTTGCCTTTCCGAGAAACACTGTTTTTGAATTTTTGTACCGATTCTTTAGTTCTGGTAGATATATCTAGCAAATTTCACATTCTGTTCCTTTGCCGATGGCACGAGAGAAACGCAGAAGGCACGTGATGTGATGGACAATAGTACAAGCAGTGGGTTTAGAATTAGCGATCAATGGTAACGTCTGCCCTCAGCGTCCACGTCAAGTAAAAATATGTACATTTGTATATTCAGTAACGAATCTCCTCCTCTCTATAATTAAATTTCATTTGATTCACACACGAATATCAATCTCATTTACACAGAGACAACAAAAATTAAATCACGTTTTGACCTCTTATCTTTTCACATCCTATCGGGGAATCGAACCCCGACCAGTGACATGAACGACAATTGCAACCAACCACTCGAACATATTTAGAATTAATAGTATGCTGAGCTGTTAGAGGCTGATATATCTCCAGTGAAATAAAACTAGTGCTATCAAAGAGTATTCCATCAGAGAGTGCAATCCTGCCAAAACAGGCACCTCCGAAATGAAATACAACTGCTGCAGTAGTGCTCATTCAAAGGAGAACTTACAAATGTAGATTGAAGTGTAAAATTAGTACACTGTAACAACCCTACATTCACACCAAAGAAAGTATACGAGAAGGCCAATTGGGGTTTGGGGGGGCCTTTGATTACACGGTGGTACTCATTCGCACCTATGTTTGAAACGAAAAGACGTTCTTACTGCAAAAAACCTACCATTATATACCAAAGAAAATCAATTTTCCCAAGTGTACATATTTCCTACTCATGTTATAAATCACTGCAAAACGTTTCATACTCAACCAATTTAATTGAAAACAGTTTTAGAATATTCTAAACATTTGGATATTAATTGTGTTCCAAAAGTTTAAAGTAAAGTACTGGTATGTGTTAAATATCAATTCGTTCCCAGGTAAGTACGTAGGAGGTAACTCTTGTTTTGTCCTCTCAGGTAGACTAAGTACAGTTCACCCCTCCCCAGTTTAGATACTAATCCCTGTAATCATCACCGCCAGACACTCCTACCGCCCAGGTAAACCGTCAAGTACCATCAACTGTATCAGTTTACGATTAATAAAGAATTCAATTCAATTCATTTTTCATTTATTGACTTTAGGTCTATGACCCATCAGTACATCAGAACATATATACTAATCAAGATGGCGGAGGACAATTCCTTATATTACTATAAATGCAATCAAAGTAATGAATGTACAATCAAACCTGTCTATAAAGGCCACTTAAGGGATACGGTCAAAGTGGCCTTTATAGACAGGTGGCCTTTATATACAGGTTCAGTTTTTCGACAGTAAAATACATTTGTATACTGTATGTACATGTATCATGTAACTATATACTATATGGTAAACTAACCTAATTTCAGCCACTTTTTTACTTGAAAAAATATGCTATTCACTGGTATCAAATGCCTTTAATATGATTTCTAATGATGAAGTTCAAGTTACAGGACAATTTTATTCGTTTTTTATAGCACAATATACAGTATTGTTATATCAATCAAAACGGCCGATGTTTTTGTGATGATAGATCTAAGAGCCTATGCCCGTAATGATTTCACTGGAAAAAAAACCCCATTGTACATACAACTTAAATGGCGACATTTTCAAAGTAAATAAAATGTATGCAGTATTATAGGAAACACAGAATAAAAGAAAACAGAAAAGCTTGTACAAAAATGTAATAGTAGTTTAAAGTTTAATTTAAATTCGAGAACGCTTTTAATAACACAATTGTGAGATACCCCGAAAACACATTTAGGAAACAGGAAGAAGGATGCTGTGAAGCGATATTTTGTACTGACGTCAGGAGAGGTCATTGACCAGAAGCATCAACAACTCAATATTAAAAAAGAAAAACCAAAAAGTACTCGCCAAAGCACAGCATCAACTGAAAAATACGCTGCTGTAGCCAAAACAAACAAACGTCAAAATAATGTACATTGTACTCACAATCACATTGGATTCTATACTTGTACTTTGGTTTACAGGATGCAATTTTACTCAATTATCGAATTATTGACACGATCCTGTATAAATGCCAGAATATACGAACACGGGATTAATGCATTTTTTCTCTGTGTCTGAATGTACGTTTCAACATTACTCAGGCGTATCTAAGGGCGTGTATCGATCGAGTTATGAGACAGCTTCGCATTTCACTGTACCTGGCACTCTATAAAATTAGCCTTAATAACAGTGTCGTACCGGTTGCGAAGCCATTGCGATGTCTCCGTGGGAGGAAATGTTCTCTATGATATTAATAACTATATATCACTGGAGGTGTATACATTATATAAGTAAAGCAACAAAATTAGGAGAATACACAAAATGGTAAGCCAGGCAATTACAGAATCGATAGGAAGTAAAAGCGTGCGTTAGGAAAAGAAATTACTGAGCAGATAAACATGTGTTGTATTAGTTCGAGCTTGTCATGATTGTAAGGTATTTTGTTTTTGTTTGTTTGTTTGTTTGTTGTTTTTTGTATGTTTTGTTGTTTTTTATTTGTTTGTCTTGTATTCTTTTGTACGGAAACCGAATTGGACCAATGAAAACAATAAACCTAGTTGGTATCATTAAAAGATAAATAAAAAAACTCGTATATAAGAGTTTCTTTCTCGTATCTCGTATATAGGAGTTTGTTTCTCGTATATACGGGATTCTTTCTCGCTGTAACTATCTAACTTGAGAGTTCTTTTTTCTCGTTATCGCGATATTGAAATTAGCTATATAGGTTATCACGAAATTGACATAAATTATGTCACATAACAACTTAACTGATGAAATGGAAACGATATCATGATATAAAAGCTTCAGTTAAGTCGCTAGTGTGATTTCTATTTGATAAGTTGGTTTCAGGGGGTCACAACACCCTTCGTACATATGAATGGAAAGTCGTGTAATATCCTCTATTGTCATAATGTGTTGACTGTGCTTATCCCTAATAAGTATTTCAAGCGT
Organism: Pecten maximus; assembly: GCF_902652985.1. Classification (NCBI taxonomy): domain Eukaryota; kingdom Metazoa; phylum Mollusca; class Bivalvia; order Pectinida; family Pectinidae; genus Pecten; species Pecten maximus. The sequence continues at coordinate 24,025,646 of NC_047027.1, forward strand.
CGTGATGAAAGAGATCAGACGAAGACAGCGTCACTATATGTATTTATCAAATATCAGACTTAAAACGAGTAGCTACATTATGTTAGTACATGTAGATATGTCTTTGTATATGAGTGGTTTTTCCTTCTTGACAAATGTTGCTGTCATAAGATCCTTTATATCAATGTCGATCTACTAATAACACAGCCAGACAAAATCGCCAAAGACGACAGTATGTCATCGTTACTAAATCCCATGTAAAAGCAACATTTGACAATGTCGGTTACAACTGCCATTCCGTAGCGTTGTATTAAATTAGTTCCGGTTTCATGATGGAGCACACTGTTACATGTAATTCGAGAAATAAACTCGTATATACGAGAAAGAATCCCGTATATACTACATGTAGAAATAAACTCGTATTTACGAGCAATAATATCGTATATACGAGAAAGAAACTCGTTATTACGAGAAATAAACTCGTAATATCGTATATACGAGAAAGAAACTCGTTTATACGAGAAAGAAACTCGTGTATACGAGAAAGAAACTCGTTATTAGGAGAAATAAACTCGTATTTACCAATAATACTATCGTATACAATGTATACGAGAAAGAAACTCGTTATTACGAGAAATATACTCGTATTTACGAGCAATAATATCTAATATACGAGAAGGAAACTCGTTATTACGAGAAATATACTCGCTTATACGAGAAATATACTCGTATTTACGAGCAATAATATCTAATATACGAGAAGGAAACTCGTTATTACGAGAAATAATTTCGTATATATGAGAAAGAAACACTTATATACGAGATTTTTTAATTATTTTTTAATGATACCAACTAAGTTTATTGTTTTCATCGGTCCTATTCGGCTTCCGTACTGTTCCGTGTGTGTGTGATTTTTTTTCCTTGTTTTGTTTTGTTTTGTTTTTGCCTTATATGTATGGTTGAGTTTAAATTGGAAACAGAATCGAAGTTTTTTTTTCTCTTATTACCGAAAACTAAATACCGAGATAGAATATTTAATAAAATATACTCTAATCAGTGAAATGTTTCATTTTTTCTTATTTATATTGCTACTTATTGGGTTTCTTTTGTTTACGTTTTTTTATAATTGTCACTATTATGCACCCTTTATCACTCTTAGGACTGATATTTTACCTTCAGCTAATCACGTGACTGTTTATGACACTGAAATGCCGATGAACTCTTGCATGTTATACGACTTTATCTAATAAACACAAACATTCTTCACACGTATTACCACCATGACCAGACATCTGATACATACAAAACATAAAATATTTACACTGCCGAAGTGTTATAAAATTCCAGCTATTGATTGGTGTGAAATTAAACAGTAGCATTCGTCCTGTATAAATACTTTGTGTAAACTATGGTCGTATGACGTGACAGAATATCCAGCGAAAGTCCGGTCCGGCTCGGCTCCGGGTTTTGACACACAACAATGGCAATGTGTCTGACTATGACAATGGTCAACATTGATTGCGAACAGTTATACAGTTCTGTCGGCGACGGGTATTGTTTGCGTGTTTTTGTGAGCAGGCGACGAGGGTCTACGATTATATTTTTAGAACTCCTCGAGGGTCTTTATACAAAAGTATTATGATTTGTGGCGAATCTATCTTGACAACAACTTTTGGTATTATGCCTAAGCATTCACATTGAGTAAATACCGAGGGCTTTCTGACAGTGTTGCATCAGTGCTTGTGTTGAGAAAGAGAGAAGCATCTTGTATGAACAGGCTCATCATTCTGATGTATTCCTTTGTTTTTTCGTTCAGATATATCAACATACTTCTGTCAAAAACACATGATTGCAATAGTCAACATAACTGTTTAAAATGTCGACTTGTAATCGGAGAGATTATTTTGCGGAGATAATTCGGATTTCCATTGTTTTTTTTCATGAAGATGCTGGTATCTGCTAGCTATTTATAAATCTGAATATTCTGTAATTCTGACATACAAACCTGAACATAATTAAAATATATCAAGAGACAACTTATTGGAAGGTCACGTGATAATATCGGGAAAACGATTGGTTTACTGCGTCTGTACGTATTTTCTATTTTTAGTAAATTATCTGATAACATACAGGCACCTTAAGTATCATAGTATTTGGCTGTAGATAGCTTAAAGTCTTCCAGGGTCACATGATGACCGGAAATGGAGTCACGGTTGTATACAGACGTGCGCGTGGATACTGTCTCGCGCGCTGCTCGCGTGCAGTCCGACATTTCCACGTTCTTTGTGTTGTTATTATACAAACGCATCATCAGAGGACGCATTTGCATAGAGATGGATTTTATGTAGAGTTTTCTCCGCGTGTTGTTGTCAGACTTGTCAGGGTTTTTTTCTCGTGCTGGACAAAACAAACGTGCTTCTGATTGTTTCACAAAGATGGGAGGTTTAGGCCGATGTACGGAAACATAGCTCTTAATGTTATAGTTTTAGCTTAATTTATTGCTTGTTTAGTGGGGAAATACACCTACTCTTACACATAAAAAGATATTGAATTTAATACAAAAATCCAGTTCAGTGGAAACGCACTCGCACAAGATGAGTTCTATTCAATGTAAACAGTTTTGCTGGGGGATCTACCCGACCACGTGGGATTTCCACGGGTAATCTGGTTTCCTTCCACAGTAAGACCCCTCCCACGCTGCATTACGGGACAGCATTAGTGATAGGTATAAGTTGATAAAGCTTAATTTGCAATTGTTGTGAAATTAATTAAGATTAGATAATTGGCAATTTCTGTATCCACTAACATTAAAGACTTGATAAATTGATCAGAGTTTCTTCAAATTAAGATTACCTCCCTTTAATCTGGATCACGAGTACTCACCAATTACGCTTCATGTTTTTATTGATGATGGATTAATTGATTAAATGTACGCTATATCTCTTTAACAGCAATTGCGAAACAATGTATATTAATCACTCTTGTTGGCCCACGTGAAAGCGCACGTGGAGTTTTAATGTGGGATAAAACTGGAGTACCCGGAGAAAACGGCATAGTCGGGCAGGTACCCCATACCCTTTTATGCCCGATCGGGGAATCGAACCGTCTAGGTGAAAGGTAATGGTGTAACCACTGAGCCGTATGACAAGTAATTGCTTAATGATATCCTAGGCCCCTCAAATGAGTTATGTTAAGAGGTACCCGTAGTGTGGATTATAAAGGGGGATATTGGCCTACCTTGTCACTCAATACGAATTGTTACATCCAAAACACAATAATCCGTGAAAACATCACCGAATTCCTCCAACAAAACAGCATTTTTCAAACTGCTCCCTCAGTCTGTCCAGATTGCTCATTTACATACGGAGTTGAAAGGTTATGCGTTTTTATAATCGTCTGTCGCCAGGTGCACTTTTTGGGGTCATCTCGGCATATTTTATTTTAGGGTGCATGTACAGGACGTCGTTTGTGAGATCACGGACTAATAAGATGGCATGTTTTAATACTAGTGACGAGATCGTCCTTTTCTTTTCTTCAACTGCATCATTTCGGTAGTTGTTGAAACTTGGTTTTAAAATCGAAAGATTGCATGTAACGGTGCTCAATAACTTGGATATGATGTGGAAGATGTCATATATACCTATATATAGGTATGATGACGTCATCAGCCGAAACGTTTTATCCACTGGGTCATCTATACATCTGTACAGTCTTCAGGAAACGGACAGAAAGGAATACCACCCTCCACCTTCCCAAAGGACGATAGCATTTCAGCGACGTGGACATCGTCTGGTAATCCAGCGTATACTACCTCTACCTCTGATATTTGGGGAAATTAGGATCCCCGTAACTCTACCTCGGTCAATATTCCATATTCACAACACCAGACTACTCACTTGAGATTATCTTCCCTCATCAACCTTGTGCTAGCGAAGAGGCAACAACCGGGACATATGAAAGCCTTACCGACATATATGGAGCAAACCGTGTTTCCAAATCATTTGTCCCTGAATCACTAGCAAGAGTTTCCCATGTCTAGAAGACAGATATGGTTTATTTTGTTTAAAGTCCTTTTAACAGCCAGGGTCATTTAAGGACGTGCCAGGTTTTTGAAATGGAGGAAAGTCGGAGTACCCGGAGAAAAACCACCAGCCTACGGTCAGTACCGCGCACTTGCCCCATGTGAGTTTCGACCTCGCGACTACAGGGCGGAGGGCTAATGATGAAGTGTCGGTACACCTTAACCACTCGGCCACCTCGGTACCTTGTCTAGAGGAGGTGAGGGGGAAATATTGCAGGTTGAAACGGGACACTTTATATTGAATTGAGATCAAGCTTGCATTTGAGCAACATTTGCTTGAAGGTTTTGTCATTCGATCTACAGTCGTTTAGGAGGAGAAGACCAATGCTAGTCAAAGTTTCTTTAGAACATTTTCAGCTGTAGACATATGGAAAGACACTAGCCTCCCCAAGACGGAAACTGGCCCTGGAACATGTACGCGTTACAAATGTGGAAACTGATGGTCTTCTCAAAGAAGCTGTAGCGGCCATCATTTCGGGATTTCGGAACTAATTTTATGATGAAGAAACCTTCTCATTCGATTTGTTAACGTCTTATTGATAGCCAGGGTCATTAAAGGACGTGCCAGGTCTTGGATGTGGAGGAAAGCCGGAGTACCCAGAGAAAAAACCACCGGCCTATGGTCAGTAGCAGGCAATTGCCCAACGTGAATTTCAAACTCGCGACAAAGAGGTGGAGGCTAGTGATAAAGTGTCGGGACACCTTAACCACTCGGCCAACGCGGCCCTATGTTTTTTCCTGTCAATATTTTCCTGAACAATAGGACTGCAGTTTTATACATTAAAACATTATAATATGAACTGTTTAGCTGTTGTTTCTTCGGAGGTGAGATTTATAAGATTTAAGATTTAATAAAAGGTTCAGATTTTTAAGATACAATAGACTTAATATTACGTTAAATTGTATTAAACAATATTTACAACAAATGCATGCACATATACACAATTAAAGTGAAGTTTTATTGTTTCAAAACAAAATAGAAATTTATCATATCATAATTATCGTAAAGAACAAAATTCGTTTTATCTGACGTCATTGTATTATGTGTACTACGGGATTAAAAACCCGTTTCATCATTGTAACTCGCAAAAATTAATTTACATTGTAGTTATCTAATATCATAGGTGAATATCCTCTCAGTGAAATATATGTATTAAAATATTGAAATTGAATTCATCATTAAGAGTTTATTTCCATTAGTTAGTTTCCTTCACAGTGATAGTGTGTACTCGTGACGTCTCAAACAAGAACAAGTCCAACATGACGACATAAAATTCAATTTTGAAATGAAATAACATTGTTGCAGGTTGAATATAAGCAAAACTCATATGCATGTAGTAACACGGGTTACTCATCCTATCTGTAATCCTGTGATAATTATAGGACAACAACCTTCCATAGAAGGCAGTTTAGTACTTAAATGATTGGTAAATTTAATTTGTCTTAACAACATCTCGTTCTTCATTTCAGCTTTTTATATACATGTTTTTAAACAGTGAACGAATGTTGTTGTTGTTGTTGTTGTTGTTGTTGTCGTCGTCGTCGTCGTCGTCGTCGTCGTTGTTGTTGTTGTTGTTGTTGTTGATGATGATGATGATGATGATGATGATGATGATGTTGTTGTTGTTGTCACTTTCTCTGGTTCATAAATTCTCGAATTTAACTGAAAAAGGAAATTGTGTAATAATTACAGCTTCAAAGAGTGGACACGACAAGTCAGTCGTTTAGGGATCTGAAGTGCGGTGTTTGACGCTGCCTACTTTTTGACAGAATCACGCTGTACATACGAGTGCTACGTTTGCTGTTTTGTAATGTGCGGTTGAGTAAAACCTACAATGAATAAAGCGGATGAGAAGAAGTGTATATACTCCTCAAGAGGTAAGAAATAGCCGTGGATTTATTGTTTTTGTTGTCGTACTGCTATGAAGTTGCCAGAGTAACTTTATATGATACTATTTTTTTTTATTTGCTTAATCTGAAATTCAAACAATCAGTATTTGCGCCAGGAACGAGTCTCCTAGGCGCTTACGAGTATCTGTTCTTGGCAGCTTTTTTTTATGGTTTCTTCGTATATCAAGTTAATCGAAGACAAAAAAATATGATAAACAAATGATTTCGTATATATTTCTTAGTATCACTTCACAATGAAGTCTTGAGTGTTAATGATATTTGCCAGTTTTCTCTTCCAGTACCAAATTCAAGATCTGTATCGCAGAGCAGGTTGGTTTGTTTTGTTTAACGTCCTATTAACAGCCAGGGTAATTTAAGGACGTGCCAGGTATTGGAGTTGGAGGAAAGCCAGAGTACCCGGAGAAAAACCACCGGTCTACGGTCAGTACCTGGCAACTGCCCCACGTAGGTTTCGAACTCGCAGCCCAGTGGTGGAGGGCTAGTGATAAAGTGTTTGGACACCTTCACCACTCGGCCACCGCGGAGCAGAATCTTGGTGGTAGATCGATGCGTGATATAAAATCTCTGACATTACTTTGGCTTGGTAGCATCGATATCTGTGCAGTTCACCTGGAATTATATCCGTACACGTAGAGACATAGATAGATATGTGCTAAAAAAATGTTCCATATCACAAAACGACAGAATCAGCGGACTTTTTTTGCTTTAACTGTACTTTATGGATATTTGGAATCCACAGCAATAGAAATTACAACCACCAGTGATATTACTTACTTCAGGGTCAGCGGGTTTCCATTATATATCCGCTGACGCGACTTTACATTTGGCCTTTGATTTGAACTGAGCGGTGTTCCCATGAGGAAATCTAGCTGTTGATTCAGTATCAAAGTGGTGACATGCCAAGGCCAAATTTAAAGTACCTAACGATCCCTATTTGGCGATTAAGTCTAAAAACGGTATTCACAAGGAAACAGCTGTCCCAGGGGAATTTGATAGTCATGCCAATGTTCCAGAGGCTTGGCATTTGATTGGTAGCGCTTTACTTCATTTGAATACCGACATGTTTTCAAGTGTTAAATTTTTTTTAAATTATTGATATATACGTGACTATTTATCCGACCTTTCTAAATCTTAACATTTTTGGGCCTAATACGAGCGTCCACAATCTCCTACTAGGGATCAAAACTTTATTCCGTTATCGTCACTTACGAATTCTAAAAGTACGAAACAGTGGCATGGTGCTGTTTCATTCATTTTAGTTCTAGTGTATCTAACTATATACTTGTATTAAAGGGTGTTGATAGCATTTGTATTATAACACCATGAAACTGGTCATATGGTGGTCCTTATTTTAAGGTGTTTACATGACATTTATATGTAGACTCACAAACGATCGTCGTTTCGTCAATACATTACACTATGTAACAATTAATGAGCATTTCATCAATACATTACACGATGTAACACCGAATGAACATTTCATCAATACATTACACTATGTAACAACCAACGAGCATTTCATCAATAGTTTACACTATGCATCAACCAGTGAAAATTTCATAAATACATTACACTATATAACAAAACTGAAATCTCAATCGTTATGATTGCCTATGGTGTATTGCGAGAAACGCAAATACTCCTTAACGATGCAGTTTGAGGTTTGGGGAACGCATTTTTTTTTTTAAATATTTGCATGAATCGACCTGTTTATGGTGATTCCATAGAACTAAAAAAAAATTAGGAATACGAAGTTTGAAAGACAACAATCTAAACTATAAACAATTGCTTATACTTAGTAATTGTTTCCAAGGGAGTCAATTAAAAAAGGGTCACATATGACAGGTGGTCTCTTAATCCAGGTTCAAAGAAAATGACCCGAAAAGTAAAGTTCAATTAATATATATAAAAAAAAATCTTTTAATAAGGCAAACCATGTTACAATATTTTTTAAATTTAAAATACGAAAAAAAAATATAAAGAGTTTGAATGGCTAAGTTGATTATTTAAAGTGTCAGATACATTAAAAAAAAAATGGGGGCATTCCTGAATTTCTGGTCCGGACTTCCGTCCGGATTATTAGTCACGTAACTGCATTTCCTTCATTACGATGGAGACGTTTTTAACTGATGTACTGATAGCGTTCTCTAAATATATATATCTATCTACAATGTATATTTAACATAGTAACACAAATGACGAAGGAAGCCAACTTTTATATACATATATAATATAACAGCATTAAGCGTCTAAGAAAGTTAAACCGAGAATCTCAATTGGGAAGCGATCGAGGCCACACTAGAGGTTTAACAGAAGTCTATACGATTTTACTATCCAGCTTACCCTAGCCTTATCGGAGAATGAATGAAATGTACTATTACATAAGATCTCTCCAGCTCCCACTGACTAGACGGGGAAGCCGGACTTCGGACTAGCTTACAGCTAGATTCTTCCGAAGTCATTAATAAGCTGTCAAACTTTCACCGATGTCTGTTTCTTCGCCGTACTTTGATGATTGGAGCTTCCTCGACGTGTCTTGGATTTCCACGACATATCCGCCGGTATATAGCCATCTACTCATGGAAAAGATATTGCCCTGAAGTACGGAGCCACAAGCACTCCAATGTTCAAACTGTTTATCCAAATGTACCATTAGACAGGCAACTAGGCTTATTATGAGTGTCGACACTTTGTGAACAACGTGATGGAAACCATTCTTGTAACTACAGTGTCCTTGATCAATGGTACATTTTGGTTAATGATTTGATTAACAAGCGATTAATCAATAAACCAAAAACAATGCATAAGCAAGATACAGAGATAAAATAAAAAAAAAAAACAATTAAAACAAAACCTAAAAAAAAAATACAAGATGCAAAAATCCAACAGTATAAAATTAAACAAACAAGCCCAACGACAAAAACAGCAACAAAACCAAATTGCTGTGATATCTTAATATGTTCATTTTTTTTTTGTCGTAAATTTAACTATTTGTTTTGCAGTAATATGGTTTTATTACAATGTAAAAAGAAAACTTCTTGTGTTATGCCAATGATTACTATCTTTTTTTCTGTTTCCATATGGTTATATTTTAACTTAGTTGTATTGCTTACCCTCAGTGACCTGAATATGCTTTTATTTTCGCTGTTATATGGACAAAAGTTTGTTTTTGTTTTAACATAAACAAATATGAGACAATCGTGTTTATACTCGTAGTACTGTATAATTTGGACACGCCGGATTCCGGAATTGAATATCAAAATAATGACAATATAAGTTAGAGTTTTATATCGGCTATATAATGATGCATATTAATAATAGATACAGCTTTAAGGTCATTTGATCATTAAATATTGGAGTACGTGTCTGCATGCTCCTATCTGATACCGACAACTTCTCACCCATCCGCTTATGTCGGGTCCATGGCTAACTGATGATGAGTAAAACGTGTCGACTGGAACCATTTATAAAAGAAAGCATGATATCATTAATGTTAAGGAAAGAAAGAAAGAAAGAAAAAATGAGAAAGAAAGAAAGAAAGAAAGAAAGAAAGAAAAGAAAGAAAGAAAGAAAGAAAGAAAACGACATTATTGTACGAACGCCGGAGATGTTGACAACACCTTTACATGTGAAGTCGAGTCAAAGGCTACCTGATATTGAGTAAAATATATCGATGGAAACCATTTACAAAAGAGAGCATGGTATCATTACTGTTAAAAACGCAGAAAGAAAGAAAAAGAAAGAAAGACAGAAAGCGAAATGATTGTACGAACGCCGGAGATGTTGATAACACCTTTACATGTGAATTTAGTAATGTAACAAGTAACAAGCATTTTCATTGGCTTAAACATTTATGATTTCAGTCGATAAGGTAAGTGATAAAAGTTATAATAAAAAAAATATATCTCCGTTGTAACGTCGATTTTGATTGGCTGACAGCGGTGGAATACTTTCTAAGATAAAAGAGTTCATCAATTAGAATAGATTACCACGGAGCTTTTCTATGGTTGATTCCGTTGATGTTATATGGCTTTTTATGCAGTATACTTTAAATAAACCGCAAAACCTTTATCCGTTCATAATGAACACGAAAATGCATGGTACAGATGTTCTGACATTCTATGACTCGTTAGTGATGCTAGATATGAAGAGTATCTTAAGTGTGAATTTTGAAAACAACAAGTGCACCTTTGTTTCGTCCCCCGGTCGGTGTATACTTTTAGAAATTATTGTGCGTATTTTGGCTTCCGCTACGTCATCTTGGTTTGTCTAAGTTTGTCATTTCATCAAGCAAACAAACTAAGAAGCTTCAAAATCAATTCAATAATGTTCACTGCAATTCATAATAAAATATTCAGTATCATATTGCCATTTTGGTCACAAATACTAAAAGATCAGTTTCCCGAAAACAAAGAATTACCATTCTTCTGTGAGAAAACTATGGACTAATGCCATATAAACCGTTATAATACTTTTAAGACTCAAGTTTATCATATTCAAATTTTAATGGAATTAAACTTTTTCAAAAACGTGTAATACAACTTAACAGGACTTTATTGTTAGGACATGCCCAGCAAATCCTACATGTTCGAACAATTTGTCGGCTACGCTTGAATAACTACATTTTGCACTGCTACATTCATTAACTTATGCCATCACATAGAACTACCGTTAAATGGAAACCGCAAGATCATCTATAACGAATTTTCCGTGACTATCAGATTAGGACAAAAACAGCGTGTAAGAATATCAAATTTTCCAAACCGAAGAAACATTCATGTATTTTAGGAAACCTCGCTTCCCTTGTCACGACAAAAACGGATCGAACCTAAATTAGTGTTCTGTATATTATTAGCGGCCTAAGCGACATTGTTTATTGAGAGCCTAAGCGACATATTATCGTCAAAGTCAGAACGGCATGTTTCGCGGAACTCGTTGTTTGTCCCCTGGGACAACGGTTCGTACATTAACAGATTTTCGCTCGGTGGAGATCGCAGGACCGCTGAAGTCAACGTTAATGACATTCATGAGATGGTCTGGTATGTGAGGCTCAATACAGATAGTACGTTAACCAGACAGCTTCGCTGTAATCCGCTGATGGGGTCCAAATCCATTATGTAGTGTGTAGCTTCCAAACCAAGACTTCTAAAGTATTATTAGCTAACTACCACGATAAAAGATTTGAATATATTATTCATCGTGATATTTCTCAGTTATCTTTACACATATTATGTTTTTATATGGAATTCAAATCGACATCAACTGTATTAATCAAAGTTATAAAAACAAATATGACTTGGAAATATATCACGGTTTCAGGTTTATATAAACACCGAAGAAGCTAACAAATTATTTGGCAGTTTCTGGATTTTGCTGATAATCAGAAATACGTATTGTGCAACACGCGGAATTACTCGTAGCCATAATTGCGGACATATAGTCGTACAAGCATTCAAAGTAGTCTGGAAGCTTTCGGTATGATTGTGTGCTATTTTCGGTAAATACAACCCTAGGAATTCATTATGCGCAAAATATTATCAGATATTTTGATAAGAACAGATCTTAATTTGTAACACAAGTCACAACAAATACATCTGCTTGTCGATAAAGCAGACTTCTACATAAATAGATAAGATTATTACAAAAATATGGTTTTGTTTCATTTGGACACACAGTAACACCGGGGTTTATGTATATTTCAGTAAGAATGTTATTAGACATGTTTTACTAGGCGTGTCAGAGTTTTCGTAATGATTTTCAGGTTGGAATGTTATCGTTGTTGAAACGTTCAACATTATCATATCGATAGAGTTGGGAGATAAAAAGGGCCGAACAGGGAATAAGTACCACGGATGCAATCATACAAAGATAGCGAAAGTGACCAGGCATGTTTTTATGTCGAGAGTTTGAGATAGATTTGGATAGGAACTCCGTTTCGTAACAAATGATTTGCATCTGGAAGCAATTTCCTTTTCTTTCACTGCAAATAGATTTACGCCATACGTAATGACTTCAACTGGACAATTTTGCTGGAAAATGCAATACCACGAACGCCAATTATGCATTAGCTATTTAACACTTCTTTTACATTCGACAAGCCTTCCCTTCTTAAAGGTAATTAGTCCATGAAATAACAGCCTCCTGTATCATGACACATTCCAATGCACTTTCTTTCGCGGTTGAGGGTTTTTCAGGTGGTTTCGTTGAATTTATTTTCGAGATACCTTCTATGCAACCAACATGTTATGTAACAGAGTATTTAAACATTTAATTGCAAATTTAAGCATTGATTAGCTAGTTGAAGCACGTGCCTTTTTATATTTTCTGATCAATTATTTCGATTGAGATTCCTTTTTAAGCAAATTATTTTATACTCATTGTTGAGTGCGCACATTCTTCAAACAATAATGACATATATATATCCCAAAACGTAACACTTGATTAATTGGTAAAATACAATCAAATAGAATGCAATTCAATAAAAACAATACAATACAAAAAAACAAAAAACAATGCAGTAAAATAAAAACAATGCAGTAAAATAAAAACAATACAATACAGTATTACAAAATACAATACAAACAACACAATAAAATATATTACAATAAAATAAAACACTATACAACACAAAACAATAAAATACATTGCCTGGCGACAAAACCCCTGATTCCCTTCCAGTTTTACTTACTCACATATGGTGTACTGAGAGTAGAATACGTCTGGTACCTGTTGCCTGTACTAAAGGAGGCGACTAATGTTGAAATTCCCTGCAGTTTCTCAGTCTATGTACCTTAGGAGGCGACTAATGTGGCAACACCCTGCATTTACCTAGGGTATGTGCCACATGGGGCAACTGTAAAAAATAATCCAGTATATAATATTCATAGAAATTTATTCTCTATTGCTATACTTCGGGATGCGAAAGCGACCATATATGAATAGGCTGCACTAATCAGGATCAAATCCCCGTTTTCTATGTAGAAATGTTTCCTTGATAATATCTGAGGAGGTGTCTTTTATCTTTTTATAATAGTGTTGATCATTTCCCCAAATGAATAAGGTTGTGGGTTCTGTCCATTAATTGAGACAAAGGAAATACTATAGAGTGACACTAACTACTTTCTGCTTGACATTTATCTTTATAGGGTTTAGCGATAAGATCTAGATACACAGCGGGGGTCAAGTAAATACACTGTAGCTCGTCGATATTTTCATATACAGCGAAACATCGCTTTCTCGAACTATGATAACTCTAATATCCTACTTACCTCGATGTAAAGCATTAGTTCCGAGAGTCAAGATACTAAATTAAACATATTTAATTACCTCGAATACACGGGACATCGCGGTTATTTTCCCATGCATCAAACCCCCGCCCTTCTATCGGATGTGAAAACACCGACCACGTAACCCACCATTCCTTCAAAACGCTAAGTCTAGCTGGTGCCTTCGGGGCCCCTCATGAATTATCGGTATGAATGAAGATAGTTGACGGTGCCGTTTGTATGCTGGTTGAATTATGGTCGCCATCTTGCCTGAGTAATTAGATAAGAGAGTTTTCTATTGTGTTACAGAAAATCCATCATTTTCCTTCATTTAGACTTCCCTAAATTACACTTCATCCGTGACGTCATAGCTCGAGGGAGTTGTAGACAAGCGTTATAAGATGTAGGTCGGCGAGAGTTATCTCCCATGGGATCACAAACACGCTTGTCGCAAACGTACTTTCCCTATATCCCCGTGTATGACTGTCGCCGAGGAGTAATTATATTCCGATTCGTCCTCTTAATTAGATATTTACACTACCAGTTGCTATTCATACCACCCTTTCGGTATTGATCTGAGAACTGATAAGTTGTCCATCACCGACACAGGTTTTCTTACTTGTGTATCAAAATATAAATCACAATTCTCATTTCACCACTTAAATATTTATATACAAAAAGAAAGCATAAATCGTTCAACTGTCATAACCTTTCCCTACTATCCTATGAGGTGTAACCACTATCAAAAATGTCGATTAAGGCACAATGCATGTGTAATAGGAAAGTGTAATTGAAAATTATCCTGTCCACGCCTTGGGCTCGAACTAGCGACCTCTCGCTGTCAAGACAAACACCCTTCCACTACGCTATAGGGGAAGTCCCACTAGTCAAGTCACTTCTCCCTCCGTCACCAACTCTTCGCCTCCGAAGTCTTCCACAACCAAGGTTCTTTATCTCCAAGGAAGCCTCTTAATCTCCTATAGGGACCACACAACCAAATCAAAAATAGATTGTGGGTTTTCCCCGTTTGGGCAGAAGATTTAATAGGAAGGTGAATGCATCGTGGCCTACTGATTGGATATTTACATTCTTTTTTTTTTAGGTGAGAGAAGTTTCCAAAGTTTTATGTGTGGGCTGGGCAATACATGTAGATGTAAAATATATAGAAAAAAAGTTATTTTTTTCCTAGCCTGTTTTTGTCAGGGGGAGTTAATTAAGTGTGTATTATGTTGTAAATTTAGATGAATTTTTGGTGCTGAATTCAATACAAGATGGTGGCCCCCATATAAAAAAAAGTTCAAATTGGTAGAATATTTAATCATTCCATTTACAGGTTTCCAAGATGACATTCTTCAAAAATATGGCTAGTGGACCAGTGTTGAAAACTCCATTTAAGCAGTACAGTGGTAAACGTTAACATTACCGTCTATGGGAAATCATTTGGTTCCGTGGTTCCTATAGCTTTCACTTGGTGTGGTCACGGCACCAAATCTTTAATAGACCCTGCCCATGCTGGGACTCGAACTGGCGACCTTTCGCTCTCAAGGCAAACGTTCTTCAATAAGGCTAAATGGGAAATCCTGCTAGTCTGAGCTAGATCCATTACATATACTTTACAGATTATTCATCATCGGTTGCCTTTGTACCAACAAAAAAATATCGGCGTCGCTTCCATGTGTGGGTAGTCCGTAAGAATTTTAACTGCTGCTTCCGTTGCAGGATTGGTAAAGGCAAATACTTTTCGGGCACTATCTGTTTTCTTCTTCCGGATGTCCCTATCGACATTGCATCAGTTGAGTGTTCGCCCCTGTGAGGAAGGCTTTAGTTTCTGCTCCCTCGCCGAGACAAACAAGCTCTGTTATCGGCTTCAGGTGCACGTTGATGTTGTATAGTTGGCAGAACAGAATAGTTTGGCTGTTGCCAGTATAATGTGACCAGATTTGCGGTCAAGCTACTGTGCCCAGGTGTGACATTTCAGTATGATGACGCTCTAAAAACGTCTCATCAACCTCTGACACCGTCCTTAAGTGACCTTTTCGATATCAAAGCGTTGTCTACACATAGTTGACCTACCTAGACAAGTTATTCTAACTGTATGTACAAAGTCTGTACCGTTTACTGGTATTTCGTTCTGTTCATCAGCTGAATCGCTACTATAGAGATTGAACAGGTATTTATAGGTAATTTATGAATAAAACAAAGATTGACAAGACAAAACAACACCATTTTACAGTTCTCGGGGAGCTGTGGATCACATTCTGATTCAGAAATGCGTTTGACAGTAATGGCTTTAGAACATAAATACGTAACTATGATTGGCACTAAAATGGCTGGGCTTGCTCAACCTCCAGTTTAGAATTATTTGTGAAACCTTATAAGTAACTGGATTTGATTAATTTTGGTTATTTGAATTGACTGGATTCGTGAGGCCTTCACCACATTTTGTTTGTATATGAATAGATTAGTCTTAGCGATTTGAAAGACTGGATTCGTGGACCCCAGTCACATTATGTGGGAATGTGACCGGATACATCCAAATTTCTTACTAAATGTCTGGATTCCAGATATTCTGTGATAGCATTGCTAGATCAGAGAAACGCTTCGGGAACGTATTAATGAATAACGGGAAAAAATATGGCCGAAAACATGGAATTGAAACTGATCAAACGGGGGTTCGAGGCGAATTCTAGGGGATTGAATGTGTTCTGAAATCGCCACATTACCACGACTGTATCACAGTCATCACAATGAACACTGTCCCCGAAAAACAAATTTTAAATATTGTCTAGGGAATTTATTTTTTAATACAATGTTATCGAATTAAAACAAAAAAATGAATACCATGTTTCAAAGTTTATGTAGAATTCCGTTTTTAAAATTATGATGTATTTGACTGAAAACATTCACCGGAAACATAATCTATTTTTAGATATACTCTAGTTCTAAATTACCTCAGAGCTCCAAATTGATGAATTGGATGCCTAATTCAGTCGCCTCGTCAGTCAAGTACAAGGAGATCCTATACCTGAAACTTTCCATTGATTTTTTCCGAATCCGGATATAACCTAACCGGACTTAATATTTACAGTGTCGCATTTAGACGGTATGCTAAGCTTCCGGTGCGGGTCGCTCTTTTGTTATCAGTCGAGGGGCATTCAAACACAATTTACAAAAATAGTCGTCAGAACAAATAGTTCAGATTTAAACCCCACTTTTTCTGCAAATGAAATGTCAATTCTTCATTCGGCTGTATCAACATTGTACAAATAAGATGGCACGAACTCAAACGAGTTGTCAAAATATACGCAAACTTAACGCCTTGTCAACTTAAGTTTTCCAAACATAAAGCATAAAGATAACACAAATAGTCAATTAATTAAATAAATTACTAAATAGAAATAAATAAATAAACAACATATTTTACCTATTTTTATATAATGTTTATTTTATCCAAGAGTCTAAACAAATTTCATTTTGAAGACTATACATAAAATTGTAAGAATTTGTATTTTTGTCATGATGTATAATCGAAACATCCAGGCTTAGGAAGTAATTTGCCAATTTGATTTTTGCAATGAAAATTTATTTTCTCATTGAAACGCTAACACACAAGCGACATGTTCCTATCGTCATATGAAATTAATAAAAATAATAAAAAATACAATTAAAAAAAAAGAAGACAATAACAATTAACAAATGTAAATAACAACAACAGATCAGATCTCATTAACTCGAAGTCGTTGGAATCGTGAACAATTTAAACTCATCGGGATCGTGAAAAAATCGAGTTAACCGTATACGATATATCTCCCTTAACAGAAATACACATATTTGATTCAAAATAATAATTGTAACACAATTATATTTACTATTTAAGGTAAAGACAGTATTTTTGATACATATATCTTATATTTTTCAATACTGTTGTATCATTTTGAAGTCAAGTCGGCGTATATCTGTGATTGGCATCGTTTCTGACATGTCATTTTTAATTGAATGATACACATTAAGACTAGCACTCGATTTCAATATTTTCATAATAATCATAGGACACTAATTATGTTATTGTTACACTTATTAAAAATATCTATATGTATTTGACTATAAATCTGAATCAACCAGCTATTTCCTAATCTTCATATTCTCGTCTAATCGTCGGAAAGAAAGATATGAAAATAAAGATGATCCTAAACCAATAGTAAAATATTGAGGGCGAAGTAAGCTATGTTGGAAAAGGCAATTTTAACGTAGGAATATTTAAGAAATAATGAATATATAGGAAGATAAATAAATAAATAAATAAATAAATAAATTTTTAAAAGAAAATCAAATCGGAATGGAATATCCGGAATGTATCATCGATTGGGATTACATTTGTGGCTAAAAAGAACAACTGAACATTCAATAAATATCAGGTTTGAAATCTAATTCTAAACGACAAGTGCCTGTATAATGAAATTATACAGTTTAACACTATGTGGGAATCGGTCGTTAGCAGCTTTGTAAAGAGGGCATTGTAGCCAAACAACCCCCTCGTGTAGACACGTCGACTTCACAAGCTGGTTTTATTTTGTAGTAATAGGGGACAAATACAAGGCAAGTGAAATAAACATGGACACAGATTGTCTACTCTAAAAATCCGTAATTACCATTCTTACAAATAATGGGAACATTTTATCTTTAAAACATAGCCATTATAGAAAAAATGAGACACAAATTGTCGATTTTGAACTCAGTAACTATAATTCTTAGCAAATTATTGGCAAAATTTCTTTCGAAATCAGTCGACATAAATCTTAGAAAATGAGGAGAAAATTCGGCAAGTATAAATATATATTTAATATTCTTGTTGTTCTAAAAGCCTGAATAAAAATGCCATATTGGTTATTGTGATATTTGAATGACAAAATCCATTTTGTTGTTCAGAAAATTGATAGGACACAGTTTGTTCTGAAAGTGTTGTTCCAACTGGCTGACGGACAAATACCATTTTGTTGTTTGGAATGTTTGAAAAACAAAATTTGACTTCAGTTCCGAAACGTTGAAGGACACAGGTTGTTGTTCTGAAAGAGTGAAGGACGGATACTATTTTGTTAAATTGGCTGAGCATTCAAATGCATGAATGTCGAACTGCCTCGATATTCACGTTTTTAATGTTGGATAACGTACATGTATTTCGAGTTTATTTATTCACATTCTGAATGTCGTATTTTTAACGTCAAGCCAACTTCACAGAAATGTTCATGAAATGTTTACCTTAAAACATCATTTATGATTCTTAAAAACAGTCTATCTTAAGCTTGTTATCTTCTGATAATCCATTTAAACCGCAGTGATAAAACCGACGTGGTTATTTAGTCTATGACGTCACATTGCGTTGATCTTTGCAGTTGCCATGGGAAACACGTCGCCGCTCTTTTATTGGTTGAAACAGAAGAAACAATTAGCCAATAAATGCTGTTGAATAAGGAGGGTGTGTCTCTTTCTTTAATCATTTAATTTTTGAAAGCGTTATTTTAGCCGAAACCGATTTGTTTTACTTTTCTATTTAATTTTTAGACATGTTGATTCAATTCTGTCTAAAGTATGACAATGTCTTGTTTGTTTAATTCAAATAAATACAGTTGTCATTTTTTAGTAACTGCTCGTGCAAACGAGAGTTTAGCGTGATTTCCGCATTATTCTCTCTTATTTATTCATACTTATTCTGTTTTTAACCTTGCATTTATAAATGTTTACAATTTGACATAGCATCGCCTTGATTAATACTAACATTACAGCGATGTATCAAATTCGAATTCGTATATCTAAATAATAACATTTTACTGTACAATTACATGTACCTTCCATATCAATCTTAACATCCGTACGCTACAATCCGAGGATTAAGTGAATAGGCCGATTCGTTCCCATCTTCACCGGAACATCCGGCCCTAATAAGCCTTATCTATGATTACGTTAGAGACAAAAGATTGACATGAAGCCTAGTCAAATCGTATAATGCACGTGACCTGATTAATCAAAGATAGCATATGACAGCTTGTCGCCAACGGCAACAAATATCCCATTTCCCGGGGAGACAAAAAACCCACTAATGGCCGGATATTTCCGAAATACAAAGTACCGGATACACTATTATTGAAAGATTTCTGAGTGAACCGTTTCCCTAGTTATATAATTCTGTCATAATTACTGATTGTCACTACATAGTTGTCTCCCTTGTGAACATCTTTTCACACCCAAACGATATGAATGTAATGTAATTTAAATGACTATAGATCCCCTTTCCAGTGTGACGTAATAACTGTAGTCATTGTGAAGACGACAGCTCATTTTTCAAAACGGCAGTTCCATGTAACTGTCAGGTTACATACTTTTATGAACGCTGAACTTTTATACAACGCATACAACGTGGGACTCGAAATCGCGACCCAGAAGTAGGGGGCTAGTGATAACGTGTCAGGATACCTTAACAACTCGGACACTGCGCCGTAACGTTTAGAATGGGAAAGCTGGTCGTACAAAAAAAATGTTTTAGTTTTTTGTTTTGTTTTGTTGTTGTTGTTGTTTTTGTTTGGTTTTTTTTCTTCCGTGTTTGCGCTTCTTCTCATTTCTTCCTCTCTGCTTAGCTCGCAGACTAAAATCGCTGACATTTCATTAATGAGATATTCCTTATTGTACAAAAGCCCGACGCATGCATGTGAGCAATTAGCACAAATCTGGAAATGCAGTTCGGTTCAGCCAGAGTAACCTTACGTCAAAAACAAATAAAACTCCGGTCACTTCTGATTAACGATAGTGTATTATTGCTATCCAGATTTAACTAGCGAACTCTTAGAATCCTCCAATATGTGACATTTGTATAAAAGTTCAAATCGAATTACATCGCCAAGTTCATGGGAGTGACTCTAGGCTGTAAAGACATGCCTCTTCGTGGCATTTAACGTGCTTTCTGTAGAAAGCAGTTCCGAGAATAATAGGTGTTGTTTCTCATTTTACGGCCTCAATGTGACAATACCGCGTGCGTTGCGATGCGTAACTAATGCATTTGTAATGTAACCCGAAGAAGCTAGCGTCTCTTATTTAAGATACACCAGCGAAGTTCATTAAAACTGCATACGTCACAGCACCTAATCGATCCGAAACTTATGATGCTAAAAATAAATAGTCACGTGATATCTGACTGTATCGCATGGATTTCCAGAACTCGGTAAGTTGTAATAAATATTAATAAACGAACATTAAAAGCTTATTTTGGTATATAGCTTTATCCTAAAACATACAATTACATCAATCACATGAATAATATCAATTTCATCAATACTATCAATTACATCAATAACGGTATTGCCATCAATAACATCAATAACGGCATTGATATCAATAACATCAATAACGGCATTGATATCAATAACATCAATAACGGTATTGCCATCAATTACATCAATAACGGCATTGATATCAATAACATCAATAACGGTATTGCCATCAATTACATCAATAACGACATTGACATCAATTACATCAATAACGGTATTGACATCAATAACGACATTGACATCAATTACATCAATAACGACATTGACATCAATTACATCAATAACGGCATCGGCATCAATTACATCAATAACGGCATTGACATCAATTACATCAATAACGACATTGACATCAATTACATAAATAACGGCATTG
The DNA here is from genome assembly GCF_902652985.1 of Pecten maximus. NCBI lineage: Eukaryota > Metazoa > Mollusca > Bivalvia > Pectinida > Pectinidae > Pecten > Pecten maximus. Next base: position 24,046,574 of record NC_047027.1, read on the forward strand.
ACATCAATTACATCAATAACGACATTGACATCAATTACATCAATAACGGTATTGACATCAATAACGACATTGACATCAATTACATCAATAACGACATTGACATCAATTACATCAATAACGGCATCGGCATCAATTACATCAATAACGGCATTGACATCAATTACATCAATAACGGCATTGATATCAATTACATCAATAACGACATTGACACCAATTACATCAATAACGGCATCGACATCAATTACATCAATAACGGCATTGACATCATTTACATCAATAACGACATTGACATCAATTACATCAATAACGGTATTGACATCAATAACGACATTGACATCAATTACATCAATAACGGCATTGACATCAATTACATCAATAACGGCATTGATATCAATTACATCAATAACGACATTGACACCAATTACATCAATAACGGCATCGACATCAATTACATCAATAACGGCATTGACATCATTTACATCAATAACGACATTGACATCAATTACATCAATAACGGCATTGACATCAATTACATCAATAACGGCATTGACATCAATTACATAAATAACGGCATTGACATCAATTACATCAATAACGACATTGACATCAATTACATCAATAACGGTATTGACATCAATAACGACATTGACATCAATTACATCAATAACGGCATTGACATCAATTACATCAATAACGACATTGACATCAATTACATCAATAACGGCATCGGCATCAATTACATCAATAACGACATTGACATCAATTACATCAATAACGGCATTGACATCAATTACATCAATAACGGCATTGATATCAATTACATCAATAACGACATTGACACCAATTACATCAATAACGGCATCGACATCAATTACATCAATAACGACATTGACACCAATTACATCAATAACGGCATTGACATCAATTACATCAATAACGGCATTGCCATCAATTACATCAATAACGGCATTGACATCAATTACATCAATAACGACATTGACATCAATTACATCAATAGCGGCACTGACATCAATTACATCAATAACAACATTGACATCAATTACATCAATAACGACATTGACACCAATTACATCAATATCGACATTGACATCAATTACATCAATAACGGCATTGACATCAATTACATCAATAACGACATTGACATCAATTACATCAATAACGGTATTGACATCAATTACATCAATAGCGGCACTGACATCAATTACATCAAGTGTATCAATTACATCAAATACAACTCGGCAGTCATGGTTGACTAACGCCGTATTGTAAATGCCATGGTGCGTCTTGTTACATGTGCTAGCCACACCTAGCCTTATTTGTAGATATACTGTATATATCCATCACACTTTTGTGATTATAATTATTGTTAATTCTGATGTCCCGAGTATTAGTACTTGTAAGAACCACTTTTCATACTTTCATTTTTTATCTCTTTGATGGTTCCCTCCGCCATTTACTCTTCTTTGTATAACTATGTCTGTATTTACTTTTTTTCTATATTCACTGTCCCCAACCATCGGTTTTCTCTCCATTCTCATCTGTAATTCGTCTTTTCATGTCTATTCTCGTCATCCTGGCTATTTGACAATTATATATGTGTTAAAATCAAATATGTTCATGAGCAGTCTCCTTGAATTAATTTCCTACCATTTCTATCCGCCATGACAGGGTGCTCATTATTCTCATAGATATTTGCTATTGGACTTTACTATTCTAAACTGTCCAGATTAAAGATACCTTACAGACCTTGCAATAATTCCTATTCCTACCCTGATCTTATTTACTTACATTTTACATGCCTGTCCATGCTTTTTATCTTTTTCGCTCTTCTACAAACTTACAGTAATTTAAACAATATTGCTACTGTTTTAACTCTAATTATACTTTTGCCCGGTGATATACATACAAATCCATTTCCTCCTCATCTGATATCTACGGCGCTGAATCCTTCTCTCTTCCAGACGATAACTCTCTTCGTATCATGCATTTGGATATTCGAAGCGTCAGAAACAAAATTGACTTCCTTGATAGTTTCACTGATGATATTGACATCCTGTGTTTAACAGAGACGCATTTAGATCCTTCTGTCCCCGATTCAGACCTTCTTCTTACTAATTTTCAGAAAGGATAGAAATGCTTTTGGTGGTGGTATAATGGTATATTTTACCAACGACATACTGTACTTCCCAAACGCAGACTTGACCTCGAAACTCAAAATGATGAAACAATGTGGATTGAATTTTTCATTGAAAATAAAAGTTATCTCCTTTGTGTACTTTATAAACCTCCATGGCAACATGCTAATTCTGGCATCTGGACAAGACTTAAACACTCTCTTGATTTAGCATTTATTTACACACCACATGATCTTCTGACAGGCGACACTAACACTGATCTACTTTTAGGTAATAACAATGATCTTAGCATCCTTACCCTTCTAACTAACCTGATCACCAGTCCTACAAGAGTAACTAATACAACGCAATCCCTAATCGACCCATTTTACATCAGTGATAATATTAGAGCTGATTCAACCATGGTTGTACCTGTTTTAGAAACCATTAGTGATCACAGAGCTGTTCTTATTTCGATATCTTCTTTTTTAACAAAACTTGCGTCATTTAAGATTTGGTTATTCAATAGAAGAGACATTTTGAACCTTAAAGCTGAAGTTGAAAATATAAACTGTGAAAACTTGTTTTCTGATGCTGAAAATGTAAGTGAAAAAAGTGACATATTTTCTAATACACTTAATACGATTCTGTTGAAATATATTCCTACGAAGACCATAACCGTGAACAAAAACGACAGACCATGGATAAACGGTCATCTAAGCAGGGAAATAAAACATAGTAATAGGTTAAGGAAACATTTTATTAGAGTTAAATCACCACAGTCTGAAAATAAATACAAACGTACCAGAAACAAAGCAAGTAACATGCTCAATCACGCTAAAACCCTCTTCTACAATAACGTTGATGGGCTAATAAACGATAGCTCAGCTAACCCTAGAACATATGAGAAACTAATGCGCATGCTCTTGAAAGGTAATACCACTACTACACTTCCTCCTTTGCTTAACCAAACAACTAATTGCCTTACCTCGGACAACTACGAGAAATCCTATATTCTTAATAACTTTTTAAAACCTGTTTCTGACTTAGACGACCCTGACGAGTGACGATGCTACACCCTACTTTGAAACCAAGACTGACACATCCCTTTCTGAAATTATCATTAGCGAACAAGAGGTTGTTGATACAATTAATACCCTCGACATTAATAAAGCCACTGGTCCTGACGGAATTAGTTATAAGATGATGAAAATACTAACTTCGGAAATAACCAAACCTCTTACCCTTATATTCAACGAATCCCTTCGTACTTCTGTATTTCCCTACTCATGGAAGCTAGCCCATATCACACCAATTAAAAAAAAGACAATCTGAACTGGCTAACAACTATAGACCTATATCACTTCTTAGCTGTCTTGGCGAACTCTTCGAACGAATTATCCATAAGCATATTTACAACTATCTTTTTGGGAACAAACTTCTTTACAATCTTCAATCTGGATTCCTACCTAACCATTCTACTACTCACCAACTAATCGAACTCTATCATAACATACTTCTTGCCTTGGAAAACCATGAATATACTGCTATTGTTTTCTGTGACTTTTCTAAAGCCTTTGATAGAGTTTGGCATAAGGTTCTCCTAATAAAACTAGAAAAATACAGAATAAGACGCAAACTTTTGGAATGGCTACAAAGCTGTTTAACTAATAGACCCCAATTCGTTGTTTTACAAAATAATATTTCTTCGCAAGTATGCATCAAAGCTAGCGTTCCTCAGGGATCCGTTCTAAGGCCACTTCTTTTTCTAATATATATAAACGATATATCTAATACACTTCTATCTAGTACATGGTCATTTGTCGACGACACCACACTGACACATTCTTCTAAAAATCTACTCGACATTAAACAAGTAATAAACTTTGACATGGAACAAATAAATCTTTGGTCAAAAAATGGCTAATGAATTTCAATCCTACTAAAACCGAAATACTCTTGATTTCTAACACAACTATACCTTCTAACCCACAATTTCTTTTCGATAATACGCCTATCCCTGTTGTTAACAATCACAAACATCTAGGTGTGGTTATGAATAGCATTGGTACATGGAATTCCCACATTGAAGACATTTTAGATAAAACTACTTAATATATAGCATTTACCTTACGAAAATTAAAATACATCCTCAATAGGGAAAACTTAGAAAAGATATATCTTGTCTTTATAAGACCATTTTTCGAGTACGCCTCTGAAGTAGGGGATAACTGTAACGCCACTTTAAATAATAAACTTGAGATTATGCGGTATGAAGCAGGTCGAATAATTACCGGTTTACCTATCTTTACTAAGAAAGAATATATATATAGGGAACATAGATGGCAGTCACTAGCAGACAGACGAAGACATAGAAAATGGGTATGTTTTATAATATTCGTAACGATAACTCTCCTTCTTATTTAAAGTCCCTACTCCCACCCACAGTGTCTAATCATACTAATTATAATCGTAGAAGCAGAGATGATTTCCAAATCCCACTTTATAGACTACAAGTCACAAAATCATCTTTTATACCAAGTACATGAAATTCCTGGAATAACTTCAGACATCAGACATTTTAAAACCTTTCTATCTCGCCAAAATACCATTCCAATTCAAATTAAAACAATTCTCGAATACGGGCATAGAAAAGTCAATATGATACATTGTCAATTCTGTAATAGTTGTAGTCCTCAAAAATATGATCTTCATAAAGATCATCTTTTAGCAAACTCTACAGTACCTGCGAATGCGGTCACCTTTGTGAAAACTCCTCTCATTTCTTACTACACAGTAAAATATGATCGAGTCAGAAGCATAATGCTTCACTCCCTTAACTGGTACAAATAAATCCCCATGGAGCATCTTCTTTTCGGGTACGCAACTCTCGATACTAACCATAATATTCTTATTTGCAGGCATGTACACATGTTCATATCAGGTTCGAAAAGATTTAATTAACATTTAATATGAGTTTGTCCAATCAAATACCAAGGTAGCTAATTCTCTTCCCTTTCTTTTCTCTTTCTCTTCCTGTCACTCTCCTCCTATCCAATCTAAACTCTGTATTAGTACCATTAAATGTATCATTTATCGTATATATATATCTGTAAATTTCATGTCGTATTGAATGTAGCCAAGGATATGTATTCGAAGTGCGACCAAAGAAGGATTACGAGTGCACATGGAGAACGATACTGAGCACAGGATGTGACGAACATTAGAATGTAGAAGGACTTGTGCGTTAGAAAAGCAGTCTACCTACGTTGACAAGAACCAGATAAACCACATGTTCCTTATCTGTTCTGCCCCTATCTATCTTTATTCCTGTCTTAGTTAAAATACAATAAAAGTTAAAATAATCTGTTGCATTACGAATTTTGTATATATACCCTTGTAACAAAAAGGACGTAAGTAAGATGTACAGCTTTTGTCCAACCCATTTGCTTTTATCTGCAATAATATTGTTTTAAACTTAAACATCAATATCATCAATATTATCATGGTCACCTTGACATGAATGTGATGGTATAAAACATGATATCCCTAATATAGATTTAGCTCCAATCAGAAAAACAGAAAAAAACGCATAAATGCATATTGCAGTCAGAACACTTTAGTCGAAGGATTCCATCTATCGAGACAGAAACACTGGTGTTTCGGATTTGAACTCAAAACTACATAACGATTTGCATGCACGTTGCTCCAGATTAAAACAACCAAGAAATACATTTGACCAATCTATGGAATATGTTAGCGATGGGAAATATCGGTTTCTTGTTAAAAATATCAAAAGCTAACCAAGGTGTATGCGTATAAATAGAATGTTTGGAGATATTTGGTGTTTGGAGGATGAAAGACGAGAGGACAGATTAATATTTCTTGAATTTGAGAATCACCATAGGATAGGAGACTTACGTGTAAAATTCTGAGCATTTGAAAACACAACATACTGTGAATTCTTTTTTTGATTGATTGTGTTTCCGAAATCAACATTTCAAAGTGATAAACTGTCAAAAAATAATAGATAAATAAAATAAAGAAAAAAAATGAAAAAGAAAGAAACGAAAAGAAAGAAAGAAAACCCAAGAGACAATTTAATAATTTTCGCGAAAATAAAGCATGTTTTTTATTTATATATATTTTTTATAAAGCCACGAAAAAACAATCAAAATAAAGTGTTAACAGTTAGAAAAATATTATTTAGATGTAAAATAAATATCACTTTATTAAACACTAAACGTTATGATGTCAGTCTTTAATCAACAGTAATAAAATATTTTCATTCGAGTTCAAATTTCCGGAAGAAGGGGCGGGGGGGGGGGGGGGGGGAGGGAGGGGAGGGGCAGTGTCTAACGATATGACGGAATGATATTACCGGAATCTCGGTAAAGTACTACAAATACAGGAACAAAAATGAAGAAAAAAATCATGAAACGAAATATGATTATACCCTACAACAAAACTGAAATTACTTTCCCTAGAACACAATGGCTGTTGGTTTTATCATAACTATATGTGTTTTTATCTTAGCAATCCTCTAGTGATGGCAATGACAATGGGAAACCAGCTTTAATGATATTTTTAATGATATTTTTATTGCATTGTATATAAATAAATGTATCGTCATTGTGAATTGGAACTTTATGTACTTGATGACATTCTTACAGGTATGTAATTATACCTCAATCAGAAAATCCATCTCCTGTCGTACTTCATTTAAGTTGAAATGTAATTTTCCTTCCTTTTCATATCAATTGCTATACAGCTTCAAATAACGGTTCAGTAGTGAAATGAAATCAGTGCAAAAGACTCTGTTCTCACTCGAAAGGTCTTCCGTGTGGTTTGAGTTCTATTAAAGCGACCATAACTGTATAATTCATACTCATTAAACGCCGAGTTCTTATAAATGGTGAAATGGGTTTAGGATATAGCGATACAAGTACATGTACCGTAAAATATTCAATAAATAGACGCGTTTTAAAATACTGTTTACCACGGCCTATTTGTAAAGAATGCTACACGGAAAAGCCAAATGGAGTCGCGGGGGCAAGCGACGAGTCCACATAGATTTCTGTTAAGGAGCATAACCTAAGTATTCGTGTACGACCAACCCTTCTTTTCTTCCTTTGCTTTCTTTTTTTACTTTTCCTTTTTTTTACATAACACGGTTGCGAAAATGTTTTGGTTGATTTCATTAAGGAATATGGTTTTAGTCATATGAGGTATTTGTTAAAACTATAACGCCCTATGATATGTTTGTTGTTGTATATATGGTATTATTCACTCGACTTTGTTATTTTTCAACAGTTACAGAAAGCACGAGCTTTTTTGTTACTTTGGAAAAAAACACTAACGAGAAAGAAGGAAAAACCAGCAGGTGACCTGCTTCTACCTCAATAAATTAACAAAAGAAAAGAAAAGCTATTATGAGGATGAAGTGGCCTGTTTCGAGCCAATATGTGTTCTTTTCACAATATAGTGTGTGGTGTAAGGATATGATCTAAAGTGAGATGAGGTTAATTAATATGCAAAATTGAATATTTCGGAAGCAAGTTTACTCTTTTCAAAGAAAAAAAAGCTAAAATGAAAATCTGAAAAATTTCATGTGAATTTTTACTGTATTACTCTGTTCACGTGTTATTTTGCATTTATACCTTATGTAAAATACATGATCCAGGCCTAGCCTGTCCATATGTACATGTTTATGTCGTCTGAGTGATAGAGTGCAAGACATATGAACATGAAACATTTGTATATGTGTACCCTATGTACTTCTCTATACATATTCCGGGCCTAGCCTGTCCACATGTACGGGCGACTTCGGTGGGGACTCGAGAGTCAACTTTTACTATGGTCAGGTTGGTCCTTCTAATGTGATTACATATGCGTATAAACAACAACCAATCACTGCCGTGCTTCCGAATGGTGACGCATGTGCAAGCGAAACATAGTTGCTGTAGTCGAAACTCTTCTAACACAGGGTTGGGCATGAAACACCTGTGACTGTGCATGCATCTCGAGCATCCCCGTAGACGCATTCTCAGCCACATCTCATCGCACACCTTAACCCCTCGCACTCCCACTTGAAGCTATGGCAAGGAGCTGGACAGTTGGCCAGTGACCCTGGAGCCTGGTAGGGCAGTCTTACTCTAACCAGTATACTGCTGCATATATGTATGACTATCAATAATACCAGATATATATTATAATTCTTATATAACAGTTAGGTAGATTTATTAATATCGTACAATTATCATATCTAATGGACTAATTGCTGTTTTATTGTAATTGTAGCCTTCTATTTACCATGTAATAAACACCTGGAACAGCTTCCCTGGCGCTCTAGAGTTTATATCACGTCCCAGCGGTTGCATATTCATATACAATGAATACATTTTGCCTTCAACATCATTAACTCCATCAGCTCTCTTGAACATATATCTATAGAACATTGTATATTTCAGTATAATACATTTCCATGTTCTCTAGATTTGAACTCTGGGATACTAAAACGCGGTCGTAAAGAAATTGCGGATCGCCACGAAATGGCCAGGCATCTAAATTACATTAATCAGTGGCCAGTTAGCGCGCCAATACCGGAACAGCGAGACACAATACTAAAGCACTCTCGGTCATTATAGATGCAGATAGTCAATCGAACTAACTCCATTTGGCATAAATAACATTAATTCTCGATTCAGTAATACTTAGGCCTAATACCTCGTTGATGGAGCTGATATTTTTCTTTTGGTTAGTGCTAGAGACACGCGAAAGCCTGTTCTTAGAACATGAAGGTACAATAAAGAGATTCGAGGAAATGGAGGAGGGAGATTCGCCAATAGACGTCCGGAAAGGCAGAAAATATCCAAGAATCCATCTGCCAAGGCAGTGAAAATTGTCAAGAATGAAACATAATGTATGATGCTGGTCCCACATTTCATGTCGGTTTTATAAAACCAGTTGCCGGTTCTTGTCTGAAAAATAAATGAATGTTTTGGAAATGATAGTTTGGTCGTGAAAAAAGTGTTCCTGTACCATCCGGATAAATAACTTCATAAAATATTCGTCTGGGTACGCAATTAGTACACACCTTACCAGTACAAAATCCTACAGAAATGTCCACTGTTAAATATCTTGTCAATATAAAACCAGTTTTATCAAGTAATGTTTACATTCTGTGTGACAGTCTCCCATTACTCCTGTGTTAAACCAGATGGTATTGATCTCCGTATAAATGCATCCGAGATCACATGATATCACTTCCGTCAGCGTCAAAACAATGTTTGACAAAGCGTTGCGGGAGAATGAAACCTAGCACGGATTTCGACTTAGAACAATCGCGTGAATATGACGTCATTTTGGTGCTTTGTTGATCATAGTCACGCCGAGGCTTTGTATTACACATCAGTTTGAATGCAAACCAAGCACTACAATGAAATCGATTTCATATGTGCCGATTCTTTCAATTGAACAAACAGGCGATAGCTGAACTTAAAGCAAAAAATAGCAAAGAGAAAGTGAAGTTTAACGTATTTTAATGTTAATATAACAATTAAACGCTTAATAAGCATTTAATTGTTAAATGTCACGTATTATAGGTAAAGCTACTTTAATTTGTTTGTTGTAATATGATATTACAAATATTATGCATACACTTGCAGCCTCGTTCTGGTGTTAAGTCCAGTAAGGGATGTATTTTTTCTCGGATCGTAACCATTGCTGAAATAGACAGGATAATTTAAGAGAAAAAGGGACAAAATGATTTGTTATGATAATTACTTGATTTATATTTCATTTGGTGATAATAAGACTGCATTTGAAAACATGAATATGATTTTATTGATGTGTCATTTGAAAAGATGCATGTAATTGTACATCCACTTATTCAGCTTGCATACCGCTACATTGACCAATCACACACTTCATCTTGGCCAGTAAAACAACCTGTCGCGTCATTTCGGTGTCAAACGATTATTATACGGCTATGCCGAAAAAAGGAGAAATATCAAATATCTTAATGAGGGAAGGACAATGAGCAGAAATACGCGGGAACCCATCTTTAAACAATAATAAAGCATAAGGCATATGTCTTGTCGACACACTTTACGGCAATGCAGTAAATCAGGAAAGTACGTTGAAATATTATATATAAATGTTATAAGCATATCGTAGTCATCTTAATGTCTGGTCCGTTCCTGCCCCCGATCTGGTCTTTACCACTCTACTTGGCTGATTCCGACAAGATCAAGGTTGGATACGTGCTTACATCTGACTGAATTAGCTGATAGTGTGATGATATTGACTGAGACCACAATTAAGTACTTCCGGGTTCAGGCCCCACGAATGAAGTCCCCTCAAAAATGTATGTATTTCAGGAAAACAAATCAAATGCCTCTTTGAACTTGATTTTTGTTGATGAATTTATAAAATAATATAAAATAATGTAAAATAATAATATTGCTCATGTATTATGTGCTCCTGGATCCTGTGTGAGGAGTCCTGATTTGACGTCTACCCCTGACCCGGATGTATATAATCCACGTTGGTGACACATTTTGACAGCTATCTCCAGAAAATGCCCAACATGCTGTGCTGAAACTTTTATATTTTGCTTCTCAGATGTTGGTCATCGCCAGGTGAGATGGAAAGTTGCATATGAGATTTGCGGAATTTATTTTGAATTTTAATGTTACATTGAAACATATAGCGAAGCTAATTGTGGTCTTAGTCCATATACTGTCGTGCTGTCATGAGGGGTGATAACTCTTGTATGTACCTGCTTATCCAGTACAAAACGTATTAGACATTTGCTAAATTTCTTGGAAGGAGAAAAACTTACTAGGATTAAAATGAGGAGAAAAAAAAAGATGGTTTTGTTTTTTTACTTACTTATTTAGCGTTAATTTCTATTATTATTATTTTTTTCTGATTCAGGCTCCTCAGGGTTCATTTACATTATACAGTTGTTTCATGCCTCATCAGTCAACAGTCAAAACTGTTTTCACGAGGTGTTGGTACTGACCAGGTGAACTGTTTCCCAGAGGCCGAAGGCCGAGGGAAACAGTTCACCGGGTCGGTACCAACACCGAGTGGAAACTCTTATGACTGTTTACTGATGAAACATGAAACAACTGTTTTGTTATCTGACCATTGAAGTGAATAACTACAGTTCAACAACAACAACAAAAAGTCTGAAATTCAAAATTTAATAACTCACAGAACCCTTGATGATATTCCTGGTATTAGCTGAGTCTCTATTCTCTATGAGATTTAAAAGCTCGTCATCGTTTATGTCTTCAAACATAGAAGTAATGTTAACAGTCGACCGATGTTTACAAACCTGTCGACGACAAGTAGTGTAGTCACTGTCATCTGTACGCTTGTAATTAGGCGCATTCGATTGGGCAGCGCGTGATCGGGAAACAGTTCATGGGTAGCATTCACGGTAAATCATGTGACCGGGCAACAGTTTATGGGTATCATGTTTTATATGAAAACAGTCAAATTTGGTTAATATCCATTTATATAGTGAGTCAGATAACAATACCGTCTATCTGACTCTTATGATGGTAGTTCTGGCCGTAAAGTCATCGTACACTGTATCTTGTCCTTCCATGAAACTGTCGAAACTATTTTTGAATATTCATAGATTCGACAGAAACTCTTTTCTCGTGAGGACTGTTCTTTGAACTCACTGGAAGTACTGCAAAGCAGTTTTCGATAATTCTGTTCTAGTTCTCAGAGGTATATATATATATATATCTGATTTTATAAATGTCCTTCAAGAATGCATGTTCGTGTCGATGTAAACATTATTTCGTTTCTTTTGATAGAGTATATGACAACATTTTTGTAACGACAAACAGAAACAGGATATGGAAACAAGAGAGAGAGAGAGAGAGAGAGAGAGAGAGAGAGAGAGAGAGCAAAAAAAAAAACATGTGATCATATATAAACCTTAATATTTTCTACTAGAAGGAGAGGGTGTGCAGAGAGGAGGTGAAAGTGTAGTGGGCTTACCAGCTTAATTATTAACTACATCAAATCTTTCATGACTATAATTTTTCTCCATTTAGAGAAGAAAGAATACAAGGTACCAAATGATTCGTTAACTGAGGTAGTAACTTCAAAGCGTTTAGTATCAATCATAAACTTTTGTAAACAATTCTTTATTTTCTTCGAAAGAGAGGTTTTCATCTCCAAATAGTAACAACCTTTCTGTTAAGTGATACTAACTGAATGGCGTGCGGAGATTAACGTATAGTGGGCATCGCAAAAGCTAGTGGAAATTTGTTTCATTCGAACAGAGATGACTATCAACTAAGCCTTTTGAGTAAAGGTGGCTATTTAGGGAGCTACTTTCCATTCTTAGTCACGCATGGAGGTTATGACCTTGTCTGCTTCAAGAGGAGAAATATAATGGTACTTAGGTGGAAGGTTCAAGAAAGTGTTTCTTAAGTTTTCGCAATGACGGATTCGTTTTTACATCAGACGGAAGAGAGTTCCAACATTTTAAAACTGATGGAATTAAAGAATTTTGAAACAAAGAAGTTTGACAAAGAAGAGGACGAAAATTTTCTACGTCTCTAGTAGCATGAGTATGTACATCGGAATTTCTATTTGGCAGGATATCTTATAAGAAAGGGAGAAGCATACCATGGACCATTTAATGAAACTGTATAGGTTTATGCGTCTGACGTCTTTTTTCAAGAGTTTCCCATCCATTTTCGTTGCACAGCATATATCTACTCGTAAGCTTTGTCCCTCCCGTTACAATTCTAGCGACCTCTAGATTTAAACTTTCTAAAATATTTGTCTGGGCTACTGTAAGATTATCCCAAATGCTGTCGGCGTATTCTAAAACTGGAAGAATGAAGGAAAAATACAGAGTTTGATGTGATTGCTGGTCAAGAGAAAATTTAAAACATTTCCTTAGGAGATTAAGCTTGGAGGATGCTTTGTCAATTACATAATGAACATGGTCTTTCCATGAGCCGTTGTCAGATATGTACACACCGAGATGTTTGTGGAGACTAACTTCATTAATAGGAATGTTGTCCATGTGGAGCGGAGGATGAGCTTCACGTATGCCTTTTCTACTGACTGTTATACTTTTGTGTTTTATTTTGAGGATTAAAATCAACTAGCCATCTTTTTGACCAAGAATAAATTTTAACGAGGTCTTTATTAATAATATCTGCACTTGTTGCTGGAGTGTCACAAATCTGATGTGTCAACAAATGTGTAAAGTGAAGTATCATCAGCGAATAGTTTAATAATAGCCTCTATATAATTTACTATATCGTTAATATAAATCAAGAACATCAAAGGGCCTAAATTTGATCCTTGTGGTACACCAGCTGATAGTTCTCTGGGTACGGTGTGATAAGTAATGTTTAAAACATTTCAATACATTTCCACTAATGCCAAAACTAGATAATTTTAAAACTAAACCACGGTGCCAAACTCTATCGAAGGCCTTGCTGATATCGCAGAAGACCATACGAATATCTTTGCCTATATCTAACGCTGATGTAATATCATGAATGATAGAGAGAGGTTGGTTTTGTGGCGAGTCTCCAGTACTGAAGCCAGACTGATGTAGTGATATAAAAGAATTTTCAAAAGAAAGTTGTATACGTGTTTGAAGACACATCTTTCCATAATTTTAACAATGATAGAAAGTAGGGATATAGGTCTGTAATTCGATGGAGATGATTTATCACCTTTCTTAAAAACAGGTGTTACAAAATAGAAGAAGTTATTTGTACATGTAGTTATATAGAAGGATTTATTGAATATTTTACTCAATGGGGAACTTATAATATTCACTGCCTCTTTTAATAACCGTGCATTAATAAGGTCATGTCCAACAGCTTTGGAACAGTTAAGAGTTTTTATGATGTCACTGACGTCTCTAGGAGAAATGTTTATGTCATCTAGACGCTTGTCATTTACGAAAGGTATGTGTGGAAGCTGAATGTTAGAGTCGTCAACGTTAGTCTGGGAACAAAAATGGTCGTTAAAAATATTAAATTGTCAGTGTCATCGTCAAATATTAAATTATTGTGAGAGATAAGAGGATCGGGCATTTTCCAGAATTTGGTAAAAAGGCTTTTATAGATCTCCACCATTGTGTGGAGTCTGCAAAGTCGGAAACATGAAGTTGTTCACATAACTTCTCAAAGTATTTCCGCTTGGATTGGTGTATGGTGTTTATGCAAGTGTTTCTAATATGTCTAAATTTTGTTCAGTAATTTGCTCTATTTGTCATTTTTACCTTATTGTGTACCCGTCGTCTTTTACGTATCAATGTTCTTATTTCGTTAGTCATCCATGGTGGATCACTCGATCTGACAGTGATAAATTTGTATGTCGTCAGTACTCGTTAAAGTGTCGAAATCAATAATGAAAAGTCTTTGTCTGTAAAGATCGTAATTGCCGTTCGTGTTAAACATGGGCGTTTTGGTATTGCCTAAAAAGATACCCCATGATATTCCAGTTTTCAAACGATTGTACTTTTTGATAATTTCTTGCAGTATCGAGGTTTCATGTTCAAAGGGAGGTAACCTCTACAACACATCCGAGCTTCCGTGTGTGCTTTAGTCGGACCGGTCTTCGCTGTCAAGTCTTTCTTAAATGTTTAAAATATATTAACCGAAATTAATTTGCTATAATAGTTTTATTATAAAATAATAAATTTTTCCTTGTTTTCATGGTAAATACTCAAATGTGATTGGTTGAAAAATACTTTTCATTCTTCTATGAAAGAAATTCCGAGAATGGCGCGAAAAATGTGACGTCACAATACGACAATTGACGTTGCGTATTGATTTGAGAAAAGAATCCCATTTAAAACCAGTAAAATTGTAAAACATGTCTTAAATTAGAAAATCATTTTCAAAAATTAATTTTAAGCGTTGATGTCAATTATTTTTTAGTTTCATCGGTTTTGTTTCATACCCCGATGAAACTAAAAAAAATGACATCAATGCTTAAATGACTGTTTTGGTGTTTAATAATCACGCACTGAATGCAAGTAGAACTTGTATATGCCATGCATTCAATACACTTAATCTATTCAGACAGACAACCATTTTCTTTTCTTTACTTCAATGTCGGTCAAGATGACTTGTTATCGGGAATCACGTAACACTGTTTCAGCCAATGAGAAATTATGAGAAATATGAACTTATAATAAATGTATTTGTAAGCAATGTAGATGGTTTTATGTTTCTTTATATAACCAAGTGGACAGCAAAGATTATTTTGAGGTTGGGTTTCCTTGTAGTAGATGATGGCTACCTCACTGAACTACATAAAGGAGACCCAACGCATGTCATCCATACAGAGTAATTATGTAATAGCAATAAGATCATGATCTCTTCAGCACCCACGGCTCAATTTCTCAGCTTTCCGAGAAACACACATCACTATGGATGGGGAGAATCGAGTCCCCTTTACACTTCTAGAATATTAATGCGGTATGCATAATTTGTAGCTTTTGTAGATCCTGTGATCAGAATGTATATCCAAACACATAAAACTATTAGTTGACATGCTCTGAAAGATTTTTATTTCAATATTCTACATCATTATAAATTAAATATAATAGCATCCAGTTCAGTTGCCATACTCATGCTGGGCCAACTGTAACAGAGAAAGAAATGTTTGTCTTTTAATTACAGTATTTTGTACATTCGTTGGTGACTGATCACGTGATAAAATAGTATACATCTTAAATATCCTATATTACACCACGATGCTTATGCTGATCTATTATTGAATCAAAATGGAAATATTATGATGATAAAATCACAAAACTGATTAAGGTCTTCGCCATCTCCGATGAGTTTGTAAAGAATGAAAATCAGAACTGCTTAAAGGGAGCAATTGAGGACGAGATCTTCAAACAGACTATTTTTGCAGAACATTGAATATTTACCTATGGTAAGCACGGATTAGGGCTGACATCGGAATCCCATTCACATCGTTTGGTGCTGTCATCCCAGGTAAGGTCGCCCGGGCAGTCAAATATATATTCAATTTCTGTGTGGCATTTTATAAACTTCTTGCAATCTTGAGCGTAAGCGTAGTCCCCGTTGGGCTGACCAGTGCAAGAAACTTGAAATAAACATTCATGTCATTGTTATAACGAGGAATCTTGACAAGGGTTGTTCTTCTTAATTTCTTTATTCATGTTCTTCTTATACAAGTTCTGACTTCGTCTCCTGATGTTCCGTGCTGATCTCCCTCATTCAAGACTTTCCTGTCACTCTTATCTCAAACACTTGTACTTCCTCGAAGACACCCTTCCAAACCTTACTCTCAGAAAGCTTTCATCCTTTTCATGTTAAACTCACACGGGACTCATTCCTATCTTACTAATGAACTATAATGTCACACATATCCTTACACACATCATAATAACCAGCTTTCTGTACTCTATTACCTTAAACTTCTAAAATAATAATAACCTTTACAATATTAAAGTTAGCAAACTTTAAGTATCAAAAACATGTCATATGTATGTTATAAAAGCCACTTAAATGATTGCTATTCATTTATCCTCTATCATATTTTAAATCTAATTGTATCATATAAACTACACTAAAATATCCTAACTAAGGATACATCATACATCATTCTAAACTTACTATAACTAATTTAATGAAGCATTTAATATTGTATAAAAACACATCTGTTCTCTGTCTGGTCACTTTCCCTCTCACAGACACTGACCTCACACTGACCACTACACATCTCCTTATCTCTGACCTCGCATGCATCACTTGCTCTCTACATCACTTGCTCTCTATCCCTGCCCTATTGGCTAACTAATTAATGAAATGTTCAAATGCTCTACTACATCATTATAAATCTTAATTTCAAAGCAATGAAAAATAAACGATTGTTTCATTCTCCTAATATAACTTTCTGAGGATCATGAGACATTAAAATCATTGCATTCAAAGTCTGATTTGTAATGAAATTGCTTTCGTGACCGAGTGACTCGAGTTTTAATACATAATGCAATATTCATGTATTGCCATGAAAGAATGTAAAACAATTGTGTATGCAAACTTAAATTTACAATGGTGTTCAAAGGCAAATCGCGCGTCCTTACTTCGTTGTCTTTCAGGCATCTCAATAAAATAAGGGATATTTAGATACATGTACAATGTATATGCTACTGGAGAGGTAATTACTATAATTTACGAAATGATAGTTAAAAAGTTAAGAAACTATTAAGGAACAAAAATTTGAATATCAATTTCACGCAAACAAAATTGAAAGATGACAAAACAATGACCAAATAGATAATTTTCTTTCTTAAAAAAAAACCCCATTCGTGTCATTAAAGCATGTCTTCAGTTTTTTGTGTATCACTGAAAGATGATTTCCCCGCGTTTTTGCGCTCAATATTTTCCCATTTTTTGTGGTGGTGGTAGGGGGGGGGGGGGGGGGTCTGGATTGTCTAAGTTATGAGCTTCACGTTAACACCAAAGCGACAGTTTCCAGTCGTGTTAATTGCCCCTTCGCATTTCTTTATTAGCTCTACTGCTAGTCACTTACCATGTTTGGTATTAAAGCAATGCTCATAACTAAGGCATTCAAAGAAAAACAGAAATGGTTCAAATATTTTCACGGAATAAAGATTGGGCATACGCTGGAACCCATCTTAGAAATAAATAAACCAATGATGAGGTGCCTTTGTAAAATAAAAACAAAACGAAATTATTTCTATGCACATTCATCTTTCATAACTATTAACACATTATGTAATCATTAGATCATAGATATGTTGAATAAAAAAAACATGCATTCACATAACAATGAAATATTTAAAATCACCTTGCCCATAAGTCATGAGATCGCATACACGAAAAATCATGTATATCTGATACACGTCATGACCCACAAATGTGATATGGAAATGTAGAAAGAGTTTACTCCATCAATAACAGGATTGTAATCCCAACAAATTCGGAAGAGACAAAGAGAAAACAAACTTGAGAAATAAAAGAACTGTTGAATTACTCACACTGGGGATCGCAGCCATTACAAACTAAAACAGACAAATGAAGAATCTCTAAGTAAAAATTGATATCTCGTGTTATTTTGGTAATTCCTATATGCATATCGTCTAATATTGTTCAAAGGAAAAACAAAGATGGACTGACAAAGCTAAGAAAGCCAAGTATGTGATTATATTACTGATTTCATGTTACCAGACAACCGTTAAAAGACCATTCGATCGATATTAAGTATACGATACCTGTGTCATGAATGCATGTTAACCACTAATCGTATGTCTTGAAACATTTGAAGAAAAAAAACCAGATGGGAAATGACAGGAAATTCAAAATTAGTCATCATTCCTACACCGGAAAATAAGATCATCTTGAAAATACAATTCAACAAAATTACAAAGTTGATATCAAGCATGCATATCATGTTCAAGGTATATATCCATATTCACCATTTAAAGACAGATTAAGGGAAGATAATTGTTCACACTTTTATTCGACTCAATTCCACCAGTGTATAGTAAGAACTCGACTTAGAGTCGTGATGTTAACTAGCTTTGAACATATAATCATATAAGAGAACACTATTAGGTAGATTTTTGCACCCCGCCCTTTCCACCAGATCAGCTCATGAAACAATCTTTTAAATAAACCAGATTCAATGTACAATCACGATCTCTTTTATAAACAAATAACATAAGCGGCAGCGTGTGTAGTTTTCCAATGTATAAAGAATATGTGATACTACAGTACATTGTTTTCAGTATTAGTTTATAGCTGTTAAATTTATCATTTATAACTAGTGTCATTCAAAACGTATTGGAACATGGAATCAAACTTTTGATGCATAGATAGATATTACAGTGTGAATACATACCCGGAGAGATAAATATTTAGCTGTGCATAGTACAATATTTATATTTTCTTACAGTCAAACTTGTTATCGTGAACTCTTATTGCTCGAAGGAACTGTTTAAAACGAACAAAATTCCGTTCCGGGGTAAAATCATTTGAAAAATATGCAAATTAAATTCTCGCGATATCTCCAGGTTTTTATCAAAATTCTCACTGACTTCGGGATAAGGAGGTTAGACTGTGTAAGAAAGGAATATTTCAAAACGTAAAAATATCTAATTAACATTTTATTTTGGCAATACCCAAATTATAATGTATTTCAAACTTCCTGACCATTTTTGTCTCGCTACCACAAAAACAATAGTAACAGACAGCCGCTTGAAATATCTCTGAAAGCAGTTGAATTCCTATGAAAAAAAAGATCCTGTCGTCTGTGTATGACGTCATCTAAGTTACTAATTTTACCAACAAACCATTTGGATATTATAAATTGCAGACAAAATTAAATTCATGAATATGTTAATTCTAATGAAATACATTTACTTGACCATGAAATACACATAATTGCCTTTCGCATACGTCTTGAGAATATACACACGTAGAAACATATTTATCTTAAGCACGTCATAACCCACAAATAAGATATGCTGATATAATAAGGCTTTACTTAATCAACATAATGCTTGTAGACTAAAAATAATCGGAAAAGACAAAGATACGAACAAAAATCAAAAATTAAAATATCTTATTACTCACACACTTTGGGGATGGGCTCGGATTCCGTGACATACGCTAAAACAGATTAAATAAAGCATCTCAAATAAACAATTAAAATATTTCGTTGTTTTTGTCATTCGTATATGCACATGGTCTAAAAAAACAAAAACAAACAAACAAAAAAGACGATGTGCTGACAGAGTTAAGAAAGCCAAATATTTTGTATTAAAATAATTCCATATTACCGGACAGTCGTTACAGGTATATCGTACTAAGAATACAATATATGCATCATGACTACATTTCGATAAACCTTATAATCCACATTCATGTATGTGACGTATTGATACAGTGATGATTTGATCACTTCGAATAAAGTTTTAAACCAAAGACATATTGCTATACGGACAATGCTTGATACACTTACCATAAGCCAATACCAACACGGTGAACAGCAGTAGTGTTGAGGAATTCATTCTGACTGAGCAAGATGTTCTGTCGGAGCTGTGAAATCATTACGGTACTTCAGCTTATATACTGAAACTTATTGATGTGAACTTGTCACCCTCCAAACGACCACGCTATTTTTCCTATACTGTCAACAAATGTGTTTAATTGTGGCGTAACATTAATCCAATATAAGACTAATTACCTACCTATTTAAAACTTCTAATGAAAATGGTGATGAACAATACCATACACTTAAGAGTGTCAGGAGGGCAAAAGACAGCATAAGACGATGAACTCAATAAAGTCACCAGGCCGACAATGACGTTTCGTATACACAACTCAGTAGCAGTATGGATATAATAATCTTGTTGAAAATAGGAGGATGGATAGCTTTCATATATTTGTTTTAACTTAACACCATCACAAACATTCCTGCATGATAATACTATAATGATTAACTTTTTAGCGATTTTATCTCTTTAGTAAAGTGTGGGAGCATATTTTCATAGAATAACACATGTTTTTTGAAAGAAATAATTCACGGAGAGGAGAGTGATTTCATGGTTCAATGTTCAAAATTATTATTTTATATTTGCTTAATACTCCCTGAAACTTCATTGAGTTGATTGTTTTCCATATAAAAAAAATCAATAAGATATTGCCAAATTTGCTACATCGAAAAATCAAAGAGTGTGTATAGTTTTAGGGTATCAATGTACCTACCTCACATGACACAAAGTGACCATGCGATTATGCCATCGGGAATTCAATCTTTCGTCAGTTGGTCTATACTGGGCACCGATATGAATAATTTGTGTAAAAACGAATCCACATTAGAATAATTGTCAACAATTATTACGGTTTGGTTTATTTTGTTTAGCGTCCTATTAACAACCAGTGTCATTTAGGACGTGCCAGGTTTTGGAGGTGGAGAAAAGCCGGAGTACCCAGGGAAAAAAAACATTTTGTTCAGGGTCACCGAAATCAAACAAGTAGATAAACATTTGAGATTTTTTTTATCAAGTTGTATACATACTGTGGAACTAATATTTGTCTAGATGGTGCCTAGCATGCAGTGTTATAACTCTTGCCCTTATAAATGGCATTGACCTATAACATGAAGATATATGGGGCTACCTAGTATATGTGTTGTAACCATTTTTATGTTAAATGTTAATATTTCTATACATTTTGAATTTACAACTTTATAGAGTTTTTGATATAACCCAGGTTAACACATACATGTATGTTTTATGTAAATATTGGTGGACGTCTTTTCATAAACCACGTGTCAGTCTTTACCTAAAATTGCAAAGCCTACTTTTCATATAATCATCTTATGATTTATTTCATACTAGAGACCGCAGATATATCTTGGCACCCATCATTGAATGCTATTCCTTGAGCCAACTGATTTATCTTTTCTCAACCTTTCCCTAATTTTCCCTCTGCCTCATAATCCTTTGGTAGCAAGGGGCTCTCAACTATTGGGATTGTATAGCACAACTGTGCGATTGAACTCCAAATATGTGCGGTTTCGTAAACTCGGAGGATGAATATTGCAAAAACAACAAAAATACAGAATAAGTCGTATGCTGGTTGTATACATATATATATTACAACTGCAATCTAATTGGTGTATTAGATAATATTAATGAAAAACTAAGCTTTAATTATCTGCATAGACCTAATTAGATATAGTTACATGCACATATTTGTATGAATCAAGGCTTTAATAACATACATATTCTACGTTATCGTCTCTGATATATTTTTCTGTACATCTGAAACCGCAGAAATGTTTTCCCACGTGTTGTAGAACAAAGATATGCGATGGATTTGTAAGACTAATGGAAAGCAAAAGTAGTCAGTTTCTCACTTACCACAGGTAAAAAACAGATAGCATACAGGTAACATACTGTACATCGCTTCAAGAATAACTGTGTTTATAGGATATCCATAATGATATGGTAGCAAAACTAGGGAAAGTTGCTACAGTGAAAAGGTGTGTGGCAGAATTTAAGCGCGGCCGACAGAGCCTTGATAATGACCCCCGTCCTGGAAGGCTTATCAATGTTGCAACTCCTTAAATGGTCAATAAAGTTCATGATATTTTTATGACAGACAAACGAGTCACACAAGGACATATAGCCAGTAGAGTTGGCATTTCACAAGAAAGATTACATTCCATTCTTACCGAGGATCTTGCAATAAGAAAAGGTTTCGGCCCGATAGGTACCAAGCCTTCTGACAGTTGATCAGAAGCACACCAGGCGCACATTATCGCGTGTTAATCTTAACCTTTTGACGAAGATCCTGCCAAGTTTCTTCTGAAATTTGTCACTATGGGTGAAATATGGGTCCATCATTTTACCCCAGAGGCAAAAAATCAATCGAAACAATGAAAGCACCCTGGCTCTCTGGAGCAAAAGAAGGTAATTTATTTAAGGCTGTTCCATCAGCTGGGAAGGTTATGGCCTCGGTTTTCTTGGATGCAGATGGTTTTCTGCTGATAGATTATCTCTACTACGCTATACTTCTGAGGCAGTAACTGCAAAATGTTAAACTTGAGCGCCGCGGAGAGCTCACTACAGGTGTGTTATTCCATCAGGACAATACTCCTGTTCACACGTCTGTCATTGCTATGGCTTCAAATCACGATACAGCATCCGCCTTATTCACCTGATCTCGCTCCATCAGACTTTCATATCTTTCAAAACTGAAATCAGCTAACTCAGGCACCTACTTTCTGTCCGATGATGACGTCGATACATGCAGTGATGACTTTGTGAACAGCCAGGAAAAGGAGTTCCATAAAAGTGGTATTGATGCCTTCAAACACCGCTGGCAAAAGTGTAGATACTGAAGGGAATGATGTTTAAAAAAAAAATTCAAATCCTTCAAAATGAGTTTCACAACATATCAATCAGCCCTCGTGCCATTTTTGAAAAGTGTAGACAATCTGGAAAAAATGATAGTTTTATCAATAAATAATTTGTTTATTTATCTGTCTTCATCTGTTTTAAGTTAAAATGATACAACAATCTCCATATAATTTTCTTTCTATTCTCAACACAACTTCATGAAATGTCCTGTCCGTTCCGGCCCCCGATTCGGTCTTTACCATTCTACTTGGCTGATTCCGACAACATCCAGGTTGGCTTACTCTTGACGGAATAAGCTGATTATATGTTGTTATTATGGAGTACTTTAAAAACACAAACTATTGTGATGATACTGTTAATTGTGTTGGGATTTACTAGTTTGTATATGTACATGATTACTCGGTATTAACAGTTATTGATCTCCTTTTCCTCCAAATTTCTTGGAAGGGAAAAAATAGCGAGAATAAAATAATGATTCACCGGAGATGGCTGTACTATTTTAAGAAAACATATATGTATACAAATACTTGCGTAAATTATTTATTGATGGAACTAAATTAATCAAATGTTTTCGGACTTTCTATGATCCTCTGAATTTGCTCTACAAAATATATTGACTATAGGACTTCAAGCTTACATATTTTACATAGATATAGACATATATCTGATTATCACCAACACATTAAAAAAGCTCTTCCAGCAAACGCCTAATATCTCAGAAGAATATATGGCCTGCTATACTAGATGTGCTCCAATTATAAATGAGACTTGATATGATCAACTGTAGGCGAACACTACGTAACAAATAAAGAGTCAGTGTGCGAATTTCTTCGCAAATCAATTGATTTTTTTTCCATATCCTATTTCAAAAGAGAACCCCCAACCCTTCTTTTTTCTGCAATTATCTTTTTCAGCTATTGTGGTACATCTTTAAAGAATTTTACCCTTATCCTCAAGAAGTATAAGGGTTATCTTCACAATTTGTTTGGTTATCATTATTTCTTTTCTCAAAAAAAACATCTTTCTTTTTAAATATATTCAAAAATATACTGTACAGTTATATTTTGCAGGCTAATATTTCGCGGTTGTCAAAATCGGATCTTGTTCGCGGGTATTAGATCTCTCATTCCCACCGCATTACATTCTGCAGTAAACATATCTATTATTTTTCCTGGCAGGGGTCGCGGTGGCCGAGTGGTTAAGGTGTCCCGACACTTTATCACTAGCCCTCCACCTCTGGGATTGCCAGTTCGAAACCTACATGGGGCAGTTGCCAGGTACTGACCGTAGGCCGGTGGTTTTTTTTCCGGGCACTCCGGCTTTTCTCCACCTCCAAAACCTGGCACGTCCTTAAATAACCCTGGCTGTTAATAGGACGTTAAAGAAAAACAAACAAATTATATTTGCTGGCTATATATTTTCGCGTTATATCTAATGACCGCGATTATAGCGAAATTAAATCCCCGCGAATATTAACTACATTACAAGTACTTATTACATTTGATGTTATAGTTGTTACCTGAGACTTATAATGGATACGTCAATTCATCAATTTGCACATGTACATTGCAATTATATAATAATACTAATGATACAAAAAAGTTATCCCTCAAAAAGTTACACGGGCTTTCCTTAGCCGCTTGAACGTGTACATATCTGAGTTGCATAATGTATATTTGAACAACAAAATTGTTATTGTATCATGTCGATTGTTAGCCAAGTGATATGTTTCACATTTAATTTTTAACCACACTCAACGTTAATTGGCCAATACACAGCTAGATGTGAAATCAATAACCGATATCAAATCAAATAAGCAATATATTCCTCTGTGTATATACTTAGTAAGAAATCTGCACACATTGTATCCAACATTGTCTCTTTGTTTTGCTGGTTTGTAATTGCTCATACAAATAATTGTATAATTTATTCGAAACTAAACGTTTCAGAGTGCAAATATTTCACATTCTGATTACTTCTTTTTCATATATAATGACAAAAAAAAGATGAATAAAAATATGTATAGGTACTTAAGCCAATTGGAGTGACCAGCTTGATAGAGAAAGTGAAAAATCAAATATATCAGATACTGTGTAAATCACTTAGATTTCGCGAACTTATCCCTTCAGATATATTTGAGTATACATGATATCGCGAACGTTGATATCGAAATGACTTTTATAAAGGAGCTATTAAAGGCATCATCTCCGCATGATTTCTATATCGCAAACAGATAGATTGTCTATTTTCGTACAAATAATCGCGAAGGATTTGAATTCGAGATTGACTCCGCGAAAATAAACCCTACGCTAAATATAAATGATTAAAAGTAATTGATTTGAATGGGTGAGCATACATAAAAAAAAAAAAAAAAAAAAACATCCCCACAAAAAAAGGGGGGGGGGGGGGGAGGGAGGCGTTAGATATTAAATGTTCTTATCAAATAATGCCACCTAGTAAAAATAACCTGTGTAAAAAATAGATTCTTAACTGAGGCCATACTGTTGTTTATAATACCATTATCCTGTCTATATATAACACGTAAGTAAAGTTAGATTTTATATATATCGGTAATATGTGAGTGGATAAGTACTAACTACCGTTTCTACTTAACCACCACTGGCTGGAGGGGATAACGTATGAAAGTCCTGTTACTGGAGTCCACAATACACATGTGTCACATTCTACTGGCAACAAGCCAATTCTCTGTATTTAATCAAGAAAGGTTCATTGCAAGTCAAACATTATATGCATTGTCCTGCAATACGCCTATCAGCTATTTCGAGGTAGCGTTAAATACAGGGAATGGAGCCCAGGCCGCAAAGGTGAAACCAAGTGTGTCGCTCAAAACGAAAACATGTTGATTGTTTATGTTTATGACATAATTAATATTCGCTGCAAATATTCAGAAAAAATACAGCCTTTCCGCTATAATCTGAACCGACATGTCGATATTTTGATTTGCTTACTTTTTGTTCTTTACAAGCCTTTAAAGAAATGATTTAGTTTCACCATTACAATATATAATGTCAAATATTTTGTCCCGATGTTACAGTTAAATCCATTACAACATCCAATGTACTATCAATCTAGCTTTCGGATACTATATTCACAAGAAAAAGTTTATAGTTAATATTACGACACATTTGACGGGATTAAATAATGAATTATTGGTCGTGTACTAAATAATTCGTAGTCTTGATTTACGTTTTTTAAAGATTTATATATTTGCATTTAAATTGTAAAGATGGACATTCCAACAAATTTTGTCAAATTCCAGAATTAATAACATAATTATTTTTTGCTGTTAAGAGTTTCCTGTATACCAGTTATTGCTTAATCAGTTTCTAATCATAACGAAAATACATGATTATTTTTACTTTCGTTTAATTGGACACAACAAAAAACGCAATCGTTTCTCAACGAGTGATTTGTAAGTTTATCAAACACCTGATACAATACACAGAAACATAAATATGGCACGCATATTCAAATTTACATATATCGGAACTATGTTGCCAACCGTTACAATACAAAAGCATAATATAGGTTCCAATATGAAATGTATTGTCATATTCAACATGGAACTGTTAGGTTTAGGCATAAGTTATATACAACATTGACTGTCTATAAACGGAATCATGATATTGGGACTAAAATCTGCATCATGCAATCAGTGCGGAAAATTAAATTCAATAGATTGCGGGAGCAAGCATGTTACTATCAATAAATGGGAAAAAAAAGCTATTAGATTTTTTTCTGTTGTATACGTTGTTATCGTCACTGTGTCTACCGTAAACGGATAGTATACATTTCCCTACAGTGTGAGTTCAAAATGTCTAGCTACTTCATAATACTATGTTTAATATCAGGTCAAAAACTATATATATGTGTAAACTAAAGAGAAAGGTTTCGTATCGTGGATACCATGGGTGCCTTTCTTCATATGATTGCAGTCATTACCATGACAATCCCGTGGACTACAGGTTAGTGCATGATATTATTTTTTTTCGAAACAGAGCAGAAACTTCAATGAATCGTTAACATTAATATATATATTGCCATTTAAAGGTTTTGAGGTCAAGTTCGGTACTCTATCAAAATCTTTATTAATAGCAAGTTTCCTACAATACCAAACGAAGATGCATCGCCAAAATGATAGTTTTATCTACCACAGACACATCCATTCTCACAATGTACATTCCGAAACTCGATTATCGCGCCACAATCTGCACACGCGTGTAAAAGGAGCGGCTTTTCACCACAAACCGACACCTTAAAACCACATTCTCCCGAATAAACATAATATCAATGTTTATGTTTTGAGCTTTTTACAGTTTTCAGGCTTGATACATACCTAACAGATTATCGTGAATCAGAAACTAAAAGAAAATGTGTATTTATGAAAGTATACGGGGAATTCCCTAAAAAAAATAATTGTGCCTGCCGGACCAAGTTTCTCGGAAAATTAGTCGCACGATGCTACGGCGGGTTTTACAGTCCATACAAAATGGCCGAAAGCGTGGACCTGCGAAAACGCAGACAGATTCTGCCAAAAAAAACCGCAAAAGTGGGTGGAAAGGAAATGATTCGTTGGAACTTAGCGAGAGAAGAAAATGGAATATACTTGAATTCCAATTTTGCCGGACGTCTATTAGATTGCTGGTTAGCTTTTTTTTTAACATTGTCATCTTCATCGATCTAAAATTGTTTCGATGTTTTGTTGTATTCATATTGCTATATTTTAAAATTAAGTATTTAAATGTAAACTATGTTTAATTATTTTGTTCAGTTATTAGGAGAATATTCTGTTAATATGTTTAAATGAAAGCATTATTAGGCAAAGTTCACATATGCTCGATATATAAACAACGGCCATGTGTGTAGTTTATGTGCAGTGCACGTTGTTATAGCCTCGTTGTCGGCTCCGTGACAAATCTCGCGATAAACATAAATGCGACAAATTATTTGTATACACTGATGTCTCAAGGACTCCCCCGGTCAAGCGTCCAGGTCAGTGGCCATTCACGCTCTCTTAACATTAAAATGAGCATCTTGGAGTATGTGGCTTTAAAATATTTATACCCAGGTTCGCTGATCTTGGGTCCGTCAGGGTCTTACCTTTTGAGCCATAATTTGTAAGTGAAGTCTGGCAAATAAACACAAACTAGATATATAAAGTTCGGGTAGATTTATTAAGACAACACTATGTAAAATATACAGACATAGGGACAAATTATCAAACTCTGTCACACACTCCAACATACATACTATATGACAACATGGCAGTAGTTTTTAGTAAACTAGCGGCTACTTGGCCCCACTCCTATAAAAATACTAGCAGCTACACGGCCATACTCCTATGCTATGTGATAGACGACGATATAAAAGCCTACACAACTAGTCCATAGTCTAAATACTGACTACTACATCACTGATATGAAACATACATCACTGAATCACTGAATCACTGGATGGCATCAATATAAGTCTTGTTTGACTTCTGTGATGTATGGTACAGGTATGACTATTATTTATACTCTATCCTCTAACATAATCTACGTACAACTATTCCTATCAGGGAAAGAGAGACAAACTAGTCTTGTCAAGACTGAATACACGAGTCAGGGAGCGGCCGAGCCAGGCAGTCCTAACGGGACTTTCCATCTGACTGACGAACTACATTGGTTGGTTGGTTGGTTGGTTACAGGTTTTAACGTCTCCTTCCACTGCGTGTGCTATGTTCAGGCGACGTGAGGGGGCCGGGCCGGTGGTCGCGTACCTCTGGTGTCTGTGTTCCCCCTCAAGTGAGTCTTGTCCTATCCATCCGGTACGTCCATAGGGCCGGACATCTCCCTGGGACGGACATGGACGCGGCTTGGTGGTCCTTCTCGGTCCGATGTCGAACTCCATATGACGAACTACACAGGTTCACTGGCTTAAATACACAACCGCGGCAATCCGCACGTGCAATACTTGCACCAAATTACCTGTACTCGAAACATTTCCGCTGTTAAATGACTAAAGAGTTCCGAATAGTATAAACAGCCGGTATATTGAACGATAGAGTGTAACTTGTAAGAAGACATTCACCATATAATCTACTCAATAAAGTTTATAAATGTCCTCAACGTTTACCCACGTATAGCGATCAGCTTTGATACTATACCTTGTTGTGGGACACAAACAACCAAAGAGTAATTATGACCGATTACAAATAATGGACAATTAAGTATCGTCTCAAAAACACATTTGCACTTTCCGTTTGCTTTTGAAATGCACTCTCTTGAAATTGATACCGGATACAGTACCTAAATCCTTACATCAACAGCCTACAGCTATTAACACTAATCAGTTTTAACTAATTTTAACCTTTTATGTCATCATTATACAGTATTCTCTTCACAGTTGTCTGCTTTTACCAGAAACACGTTGAGAGCTATACAAGTTGATTATTATGTTGGATTTATGATGATATCGTTTAAACATATTACAATCACTGTAAGTAAGAACTCTGTTGTTTGATGTCTTCGTTTATTGTTACATAATTTGGATATTGTCACTATTACAGTTTTATTTAAAACATGATATTTCTTTCATTTATTTCCTCCTTTAATCATACAAATTGGGTAAAGATACAGAAGGTAGTCCATTGCCCTAGTGTTGTACCTATCGATTATATTGAAGGTGGTGTGTTATCCGTCTCGGTTTTTTCTCATGAGGATGGGGATATACGATAGCCGAAAGCGATCTATCTTCCTTTTTCTGATTTGTTCAGGTTTGACGAAAGACTACGCCCGAATCTAATTTGACGAAATATGATCAAATGTCGACAATGATATAGCAACCATTATCTTATTCATCTTCGTTGTTCTGCTGTCGATTTTGATGTGTTCCAGGTGATCACCGAATTAGTTCTCTTGGTATAATATCGATTATATTATATTACAGGCGAAAACCCGTTTATCTCACCTGGTCTCATACTGATGGACTACGGAACGTACAGTACAGTGTTCAGCAAGTTTGACTCCAACATGGTGAGTTTTAAGGCGACAATATGTCTACATTTCATTGTCATTTAACGGTAAAGATATTGGAATTAGCTTAAGAAGTAGAGAAAGCCGATACCGTAAAACAATTATACTATGTATGTTTTAAAAATCGGTTGCTGTTTGGAAAGAATGCTGCACGGTCGCAGCCGAATTGAGTCCCGTGGGTGCGGGAGACGTGTCCGTGTAGAATTCGGCTTCCTCGCCCCCAAAACGTGTAATCTGATACCACTCGGTTGATATGAGATAATTGAACCAATACGAACATAGACTGTAACTGTATTATCTACTTATTTCGATCTTACCTTTTAAAAGAAACAAAATTTTTGCATCTTTTCACTAATGAACATTTTGTTACGACACTGAAGCATGAAAAAAGTCAGAATTAATCAAGAAATAAAGTTATCAAAAGTCAAGCACAGTGGGTCAATGTCAGCAAATTATAATATATATTATTGTTCAGTGATGGCTTTATGGAGCAAACTTGATTTGAATCATAAATGTCAAGGAGTTAAGCTAGTTTGTTAGGTTTATCACGACGGGAATCTTATGTTGAGGCAGGGACTCATTGTAGAAGATAGTAGCTACATCATTATACAACATAGAGGAGGTCTGTCGCATTTCAACAAGAACAACTAGGATTAAGTGTCTTTCTGAAGTGTCTGTTTTTAGTTTCCCGAGGAAAAAATGGATAGGGAGTGACGAACCACTCACCTGAGTCTTCATTTGAGGTTATGTGACAAACAATCTAACCAACTGATATCAGCTATCGGTGCCCCTCACTGGATTAAAGGTCAATGTCATTTGAGTCCAAAGTTAAAAGACCAAGTGATTCTCTGTATATGGCTCTGCTCTTGATGTGGGAGGTCAAACATCAAGCTACGCTATATGGGCAGAAGGTGTTTTTAGATGATTTGGGGGATATACTGTCACAAGACGGGGTCCTTTCTTACCTGTCAGTGTTTTAGTTTTGAAGGTATGGAACGATTTAATGACTAAAAGGGTGTCTATTTAGGGACATTGGATATATCAAATTGACCTGATATCCCTCTCCAAAGACTTGTTTCCTACCTATTTTATGTTTTGTTTGTATTTCATTCCTCTTGTCTTCGTATTGCCCTGATAACGTTCGCATACCATACCATGTCCTCGGTGCTGCTAAAAAATTGACCCTTTATTTGTCTTTTTGGTCATTGGATATTAATTTGTTTGTCCCCAGCAAAATATTGCCTCTAAATGCGCATCACAAAAGCAAGTTTGGAAATGAAAACCGAGCATATTCCAAGCATCATAACACTTTGATTCAACTGAAATGAAACGAATATTCTATCTTTAAAACTGAGTTTTGAATTCTCACATTTAATTATTGTTCACATTGTTTTGACATAGGACACAACGACACATCTAGCGGAGTATCACAATCGGAGGTTCAGCTCACTGTCTGTGTTCCCGCTCGGCCAGACTTTTGTCGTATATGATAAACGTTACAAAGCTATCTGCGTAAGTATAAAGCGATCCGTATCTCTATTTCGATATTGAGAAAACGAGTCCAAAATATGACCAAAAGTTTTAAATAAGACATCAGTTTATAAAGATAACCTCTCCATAGTACAAGATAGACCACGTTCCTCGGAAAGGTAAGCGTCCCCAGGCTTATCGTAAACACCGTGTGAATTTAAGTCAAATTCAGTTAATGTCATGTTCTCAAGGTGAAAGCCGAGGTCGATTCCACGGGAAAACTAAGTATATAGATTTACGTCTAACTGTATATCGTACAAGCAAATCTAGTATATCCAAATAAGATCGTATCGAGACATACAAAATGTATGTGTGAATTATTGGCAAATATATCACATTAACATATTGCAATTTGACTAGGTTTTTTTTTTTACAACGTTATAAAGTATGATTTAATTTTAATGAAACTATATCAAATAGTATGTACATTACAGCCAATCTTTGTTATCTGGAAGTCGATGGATACTTAAACTCCGATAGTTAAGATTCTTTATAATTAGATTCGGTTTCCTCAAATAATTGGAGTATTTCAAATTTTTGTCATGAATCTACTGACTTTGACTCTATCAAAGTGAAACATTTAAGTCGTAATAACAGAACACAATGTTATTGGTTGACGATATACATCATTAATTATTTTAACTGATTACCAATTAATGGGTTTTTTTTTTTTTTTTTGTTAAAATATTAAAACAAAGCTATGGATTAATCAGACAAATATAGTATTTTCTAAATAGTCCCACAAGATGCGTTTTATCTTATTTCATGTTTTAAAATTGCTCAAACGTAATTTGAAAACAATTTTTGGTTTCTATATTCGCCATTCTATTTTACAGAAAATAGCATACAACAACGATTTATGGTATCAACCTGTGTGTGCGGAGACATTTGGAACAGTCAATGGTGGGTAGGTGCTTCAAAAGAAGCATTCTGAACGTCCAGTATATTAGGCTTGCATACCCCCATTAAAACATTCCGAATGACTTGTTTGTGCGACATATTTACATTCATAGCACTCTGCAGATTTTCGGATAAACTCGAAAATCTCATTTTTCTTTGTTTATATTTTGTATATTGTTATTTGGTACGTATGCAAAGCAATACCTGTTGGCCTATACCCGCCGTGTCCATATTTGAAAGTTATTTTGGAAAACAAATGGCTATATGATATTGCTCTGCATATAAAATAATTTGAGGTCGGGAATCATACCGTATATAACTCGTTATTCTGTCGGTTTCGAATAGAAGGATATCTACACTTTCTCTTCAGTTATTCCAAATATATATTACGAGTAGGGGAAAGATTTTTATATTGAAAAATGTCAAAATAATAGCCATACGAGCAAAATATTTCTGGTATTACTGAAGATACTGTTAGATATTTTGTTTACTACATGTTTTATCGCAAACTTTAACGAGGCAGCTTTAAAATTCTCCCATTGTCGCTTGTAAGCCGTGATTTGATTGGTCAAATAACAAAAAGTTATATTTTTCATTAGTGAAAAATATCAGAAAAGTAATATGTTTACACTCGCTCATTCTGAATGAATAATTCTCGATAATTCATTGGTAAATATGAAATAAATAATCTTATTTTAGGAACTGTTGCTTGACCGAATTTTGTTTACTCTTTCCCTAAATACGTTACAAAATATAAAACACAATGGTGAAGTAACGTGAACGAGGACATTTTACGAGTTATCTCGTTTTAACTTGTTGTTTTGACACTGTCTCTAAGGAATGGACGTGGATGATGTTAGAGGTCTCGTTTTCTGGACTGACCCCGACTATAACGCCATCATGATGGCACGGATCTCAAACTTGACCCAACACTTTGTGATCGTTGACACATTAGTGGATAAACCGAGTGGTTTAGCTGTACATCCGGAAGCCGGGTAAGTTACCTGGCCGTCGATATAGCAATGGGCAGTCATGGTAGTATGTCAGACATGAGATAGCTAGGTAGGTCACGTGATCGCCAATATATACAAAATGTAAGTTAATATTTCAAGTGGTTTAGTAATGCATCCGGCAGCCGGGTAAGTTATATGACCGCCTATATATTAGTGGTTAAACAAGGTAGTATAGTTTTACCTCAGAAACCTAGCTAAGTCTCGTGATCGTCAGTATATCAGAGGATATACTAGGGGGCAGAGTTGTACATCCAGAAGTCACAAGATACAACGGAATTAATTTATATCGGCGAAAAGCTATATAATGTCGATGTTGATGTCCCAAAATAGTTATTCCCATCACAAGTTATGTATCTTTTACCTTTCTTCTAGTATGAATAAACCAATTTTCATACAAATGTATTTTGTATCCATTACAATATAATATTAATATATATATTTGACGTTAATTTACCTGATACCTTGATTGTCATTCCCCCGCCTTTTTTAGTTTATTGTTTTGGACCGATTTTGGCACATCGCCAACAGTTGAACGATCCACTCTGACAGGGCGAGAACGGCGAACGATAATAAGCGGAGGAACACCTTATATGTTGACAATAGACAGGGCTGGTAACAGGTATATTATTTATTTATCTATATATTTATCTATTTATTTATCTGATTATTTATTTCCCTGTTGACATTTATTTATTCATTCGTTTATCTATTTAGTTATTTCCATTCATTCATATGAAAAAAAACTGAAAAAAAACTGAGAACACACAAATGTAATTATCCAAACTTCTATGTTGAATACAATAGTCAGGCGATATTTGTCTACGTCATACATATCAACAAATACTTTGTCCCTTATTCATTCAAAGAATTCCCGCCATAATGCCAATAGACAATGACCCGGCATTAGGTATGTTTTGGAAAAATAAGAAACTGTTATTTATCGCATCGCAACTTGTTTCTAGTAATATGAATTTACATAGAACGTCTTCGATCAGTTAATATCTTTTCTACATGTCGTCATTCATTATAAATACAATGTTTCTTTTTTAGCTTTGTCTTTGGTTAATCAAATTATCACATGACAATCACATGACAATACACAGTTATCAAAATTATGTTGTCAATACCTTAACATGCCTGGGGATACTGCAAATTAGGGATGATTTGACAGTAAAATGTCATTTTGATGAAATTAACAGATTATTCTGGATAAACAAGGGCGATAACTCTATTGAGTCATGTGACACTGAAGGAGAACGTCGCCACGTAATCAGTATAGACATAGGCATGTCGACAGCCTCGTTTGTTTGGAGCAGTCTGGTAGTCTATCAGGTAAGCACTATGGCTTGGAGTAAGTTTTTTGTAGTATGGTTTCTAGTTTTTGATTGCTATCAGGTAAATATCACAGATACATATAGTCTTCTCACAGATCTATCTTCTACGACATTCACAACGACTTTTAAGACATCGATACGTATTAATCGACGATAAAATAACGAAAATATTCAATTCAACTATTTCTTACTATTTGGTTGCCAGCAGCG
Organism: Pecten maximus; assembly: GCF_902652985.1. Lineage (NCBI taxonomy): Eukaryota > Metazoa > Mollusca > Bivalvia > Pectinida > Pectinidae > Pecten > Pecten maximus. The sequence continues at coordinate 24,081,677 of NC_047027.1, forward strand.
GATTAGGAATTCGAATAACTAATCGCCAGCAGCGGATTGGGGATTAAGTTGTTTATGTTTAAATGTTTTTTTATTGACATTTTGACGTTGGGATTCAAATAGCGAATCCGCTGCAGCAGTCGATTGGGGATCTAGTTACATATAAGTATTCTTCTTATAATATAATATTGGGGATTCTAATAACGAATCAGCTTCCCAGCAGTTCATGGCGGGGGTATAAAAATACAATTTGGACATACGAAACTGAATCCCCAATCCGCTGCTAGCGGATTCGTTATTCCAATCCCCAATAACAAATAACGAATCCGCTGCTAACTGCAGCCCGCTGATTTTTCTCGAGAACTTCGGTTTTCTCCGACAGCAGGACTTTTCGCACACTTCTATCCGGGCCAACAAGCGTGATTATTACAAGTTTATATAAATAAATAAAGTTGACAAATAAGTTCATATTTTTGCTGTTTTCACTTCTACAGCGGTTTATTATTGTCTTGAACAGACAATACACGAGATATAACCTTTCTCTGGGACACGGTGCAAAACGTTGTGGCACTTGATTGTGTTATGTCTTTAAATCATTTGAATGTTTTGCTGTTTTCTACTGTGGCTGATTTGTGCCATTTCGTCTTTTCGTATATTCGTCCCGAAAAGCCAAAACTAAATAAACTTTAATGTTCGTCTTTTCGACTTTTCGCCCCCTTTTAGAAAGACGAAAATCAAAGTTTGTTCATTTTCGTCTTTTTGGGGCGGAAAGTCGCAAAGGCGAAAAGACGAAAATAATGAACCCGAATTAAAGTCGCTAATTTGCGTGCATTTATTTCTTCTTTTCGTGGCGAAAGACGAAATATTAGTTTTGTTAATTTTCATTTGTTTCGGGGTGAAAAGACCCAAGAACGAAATGGCACAAATCAGCTACCGTAATTTTCACCTCCTAGGGCCGCTTGTTACTGTCCTGGAGCGACCATAACAGGGCTGGGGCTCTTTCTTGGGGACTTGGGGCAGAAAACCAGCAACTGCGATCTTTCTTAACATCCTTCAAAGACATTGCCGTTGTAAGGGAGCAGCCCCAATTTCAGGGTATGGAAGCAGGTAGGTTGGTTAGCTTGATACCACTGGCTTAATATTGAACATGTATAGCTTTGGGTGTATCATCTTTAAAGTATCAAACCTACCTTTTATTTCAATAATGTGAAGTAACCCGGATCTGACCTCGTCGTGTGTGGCGGGTGTCATTGATAAGTTACGCTTTCGGAACACCGGATTTTATTTTATTTTTACTTTTTAGATGACCTCCATGTAAACTTGTATTTTCATATTAACCATCGTTCTGTTTAAGATCTCCGATATCATATACACTGCTTATCACAAACAAATATACGAAAATAATTTAATTTTGTATGAAACACGCATTTTCATTGGCTGAAATAATTTTGTTATACCTCCATAACAAAATTTTTGACGTTGCGAAATGTAACGTCATTTTTGATTGGCTGATGACTTTGCGTAATAATTTATCACAGAAAAGAGTTCGCCAAAGAAAGTGAAATATCTTGGTGTGTATAAGACGAAATTAAATTATAAGAATTAACATTAATTATTTTTTCTGTTATACAGTCATAACATAAAAAACTGGAGTGTACTCTCTTCATAAACCGCTTCGCGGTTTATTTAGAGTACACTCCAGTTTTTTCTGTTATGACTGTATAAGAGAAAAAATAATTGATGTTAATCCTTAAAGTAACTCGCCTGTAGAAATATATACAATAAACACCAGCAAATGATAAAGAATGATCAGATGGTTTCAAAAACTGAAACCTATCAGACCAGAATCCACATGCTAAAGAAGCATTACAAAATAATTTCTTAGGAACGCGTTAAATTAGTTATTTTATTTTATTTTTTAAAAAAATGAGCGTTTTAATGGGCATCATGTATATAAATTTGTAACAATTTACATCAGCCTACTTTCATTTTTGAAAGATCGTGATTGATGTCACAGGAAAGAAAACGAGCACACTCCTGCTGGTTCTTTCTATATTTTATTACCGGAGATTAGGACATAACTTGATACAAAAGAAAACCCCTGAAACACAAAATAGCCTGTATAAGTATGATATACATACGTAGCCTACATTTCTCGACAAAATATTAACTGACTGTAATAATTCTATCTATTAAATAAAGTTATAATTATTAGTCATTCTATTATATTTGTCAGGATAACATACCTTCCAAGACTGTTATGTCTTGTAAAACGGCAAGTCTGTACACATGTCTGTTACATAATTGGTCACCGGACCCCAGAGGATATGTCCTACCGACCTATGAACGGCTAATGCGGCGTTCTACCCTAACTCATCGGTTTTACTATTCTCGCTCTCACTCTTGCACGATTTCTTACACTTTCATACCCTAATTTACATATAAGTCGTAAACACCACCAAATATGGACATACACAGTATGGACTACACGTACATGACACTACGTTACTAATTTACACAGGGTACTTTCCACATTACAACACAGCACTGACAAGTACATGCTACGTGTATAGACAATTCACAATCTTATATCAATTAATTATTTCAATTAATTAAATTGCACCTGTGACATTGATCTTTGTTGGAGATGTGGAACTTCTACTATAATTCAGGTTGTCAATCAATTTTTCAGAATGCGTTGATTGTTTCTGTCATCTTCACTCATTGTATAGGAATGGTGCCCGCACGAGGGAATGCGGTAAGTTCACAACTGATATAAACATTAAAATATATAATCTCGTAATTTGTTTATATTAAATATATTAATGAATTCGTATTGAATACACGACGGTATAGCTGAAAGACGCGGGGCAACGTGAATGAAGGTTCGCCAATTCGAGTCGGGCATGGTGTTTCATCGAACAAGATAATTCACCCAGTTGATTGTGTTCCAGTCGAACGGCTGATATGAATTGCACAATAATGTATCAGATTTATAAATAAACTTACACGCATATTTGTGACTAACTTTGATTGAATAAATATCACATTTGTTTAGAAAATCCGCAAAACTCTGACGCTGTGCATCAACATTGGAATATTCCGCCATGCCTAGTCTGCTTCATTAAGATGTCACGTGACATCAAACACAGCCGTAAACAAATTACACATGGCGAGTGAGGATAAATTCCAATTAAAGATCGTTTTTTCTTCAATTACTTATGTTATGGTAACATGTATAGATATTAAATAAGTAAAGAATATCAAAAGCATTAAAAATATTATTCACAAAAATGGATTTACTCGTGCGTAATGTCGCATAAATTTCAGCATCACAGGGCACACGCTTGTCTTGTAAACAAAAATGAGTGGCATGCATATGAATGAAGGAATTTGCTACGAATTAAGTACCAAGATCAGACAAATTCACAATATATTTGTAAAAAATTTATTGTATTGTCAGCGCAGTAGCAAGTGTAACTTCGTGCATAACTTTATTACGAACATGTCGCGCTGTCGAGACCCCTTGCGGGACCTCTTTCGCGGACCTCTTTCGCCCTCTTCCATCTTTTCATCTGGTTGTCGGTATTTATACGACTTTTATGACATTTGCTATTTTGTCGTGTCCGATTACAGTGACCAATTAGCTAATCACAACCTCGGAGAGTCGCGTCCGTCATTTTCGTATTTGTTCGTGGACTTGTCTTCGAATGCTCGTATTGATAGTTGTTGGCGGCGATTAACTCCCGCGCTTCGGGTCGAAGTTACATTTTCAAAAGCTTTAATTTTGAAGAAACTGTTATCTTCGGACTCTGAGTGCTGTACTACTGTAAAGTTTATAACCTTAACTGATTGAGAAAAATACAACAATCCCGTTTCCGTTTATTGTTATAGCATCAACTCATTTCAACGACGGAATACCCATTTGAATGAGTATGAGGTAGAGTGAGACATGTCGTACATATTAATCTGTAAGCGACAATATGGCAGCTCCGGGTGTGTTCTCCCTATGGCGTTAAGGTGTTGGCTAGTTGATAAGGACGAAATAACCACTGATAATAATGTTCAGCCGCTTTGATATAACTTTGAGATAGTGATATAAATGAGTCTCAAATTATTATTATTATTATACTTAAATCTTCACTTTATTTGTTTCGTTTGTATGAATTGTTAGCTTGCTTTGAGAAAAATTTAATCGGGGAATTTTCAGCCCCAGGATTTCCATTTATCCAGTTCGTAACTTTCTATTCCTGGTGAATAATTCTTACAATATTCACACATATTCGTATTGCTAAATTATCTAATATCCGTAATCATTTATCCTGAATTACATGCATTCAAGTGCATATCCTCTTCCATTTTGTCATTCATATTAAGTTATATAATATCCGTTCTGGAACTTTTGACCAACGCATAACTGACACGCGTCCTAGAAAGTCTAAACAGTTGTAAGAACTGAAACGAGTTTTAGGAAGGCGAAAGAGTTGTAAGAACTGTAATGAAGCCTAGAAAGGCGAAACTGTTGCATGTTGCCCCTGACATAACTGATAAGCCCTAGAAAGATAACAAATTTTAAGAACTGAAACGAGTCCTGGAAAGGCGAAACCGCTGTAAGATGGCCATACCATCACTTAAACGAGACGAAGAAAGACGAAGCCGATGCATTATGAAGCTAGTATCACTGACCAGTCCTAGAGAGACGAAATAAATGTATGGTGCTCTTAGTGCCACGGGAAAAGACAGCACATGTGTATGATATGCACCCCTTACTCATTAGATAAAGTGTCACAATATATCTGCAGAAAAAAATAGAAGAAAGTAGAGAACAGAACACACGAAACTGTTGAAGATGAAAAAATACATTTATACTGATATTTAGCATCATTTCTTGGTCATGTCGTTCATATTAAATTCTTAGGTTAAAAGTTGATGAGCACTAACTTGAGTCGGCTGTGATTGGAGATTTTAGAGTGTTCAATTTGTTGTGGTGTAATTAAAAGTTTTAGCAAAGGAGATGCATTTTTTGTTGCGTAAATTCTCAAAACCGACCATAATTCCCTCTTTGATTTGAATTGTTAAATAACTATTTTTGCGATATTGCCTTAACATTGAATATCGATCACAAAATATAAAGCGACAATTGTACCATGATTGCTACGCATTCTGTTTCAGAATCTGAATATAGTTCCCATGGTTACGTATTCTTCACGACGTCAAGAGGGTTATATCGTATGGAGGGATACCCACTCACCACGTCACAGACTCCCCACGCGACCCTAGTTTACGGGACCAATCTTTCGGTTTTTACCACTGACTCAGTCAATGAGAAGATATTTGCTTATAGCCATGAAAGCGAGGTAGGTGACAAAGCTCCAGTCTTAGAGTCTCAGAGTCCATGTAAAACAGAAAATGACGTAAGCTTATTTCGACGTGGTCATGGAATCGTTTCAAGTGATCGAACATGCGATAATGTGTCTGGAATATGTTTATCCATGAGACATGGGCCAATATGTTTTTGGAATAAATATTTATGTAAACATTTTATTTTTTCTTGAATCTGTTTGTAAGATATAGTAATATTGCTGTTTTATCATCGGTGCAGAAATATATATCAACAGTCGCACAATAACAGGCTAAATAAATTGTTTTCCATGTCACCAGATTTTGATGAATTAATTATGATCCAATGTTCAATTCAGCAAACGATCCATCAGTCATACGATATACACGGGATTTAAATTAAAGTTGGGTTCTTTTTTTTTGCTTTTTGTTTTTTTGTTTGTTTTTTTTTTGTTGTTTTTTTTTTTTTTTTGTAATTCAGATTTATTGACAAGTTTTTGCAAAACGACCGAATAAAGCGTCAACAAAATAAAATCTGATACAGAACGAAAAATTTGGAGCATTTTTTGAGTATCACAGTAATGGTTATAGCAATGAATGTTTAGGGCCCTCGCATATGCATATAGTGATTTTTACCAACATATGAAATAAGCATTGAAAGTTTTAGCAAAGGAGATGCATTTTTTGTTGCGTAAATTCTCAAAACCGACCATAATTCCCTCTTTGATTTGAATTGTTAAATAACTATTTTTGCGATATTGCCTTAACATTGAATATCGATCACCAGATAATTTTACAAGACGATGTTTTAAATTTGGACTCAGAGCCAGGCGAATATGACTATCCACCAAAGAAAACTAGCCAAAACCTATAATGATGACGCGCTTACATGCTCATACATGTATGTTCAAATATGCATACATACATAAATACATACAAATGTACACAAACGCTCATTCAAGTACACCTTCAATCCGACGGCTAGAAAAACGCAAAAATTAAAAGAAGCAGCTTAATGAAGGATTGTACAAATGGCATACATAGGTTCGTTATGTTTTGATTAATAGGAAATGTTAGAGATCTTCATCATTATCTAACTTACTTTTTTTCTATGATGTAAAACTTTCTCGCTCTCTTGTCAATATATTCGATTATTCTTATGTCAATATCCGGTTGATTTCGATAACATTATTTTATTGGACGTTCATATTTTGAGTATCAATTTGGAACTTTTCAATTCGAAAGCAATGCAATGCCGTGAGCTGACCTATTGACTTCGGGATTCATGGTATAGTCACCTTACTATTGATTAAGACGTTGAACTTGAGATATGTGTTTGTTACGAAACCCCTAATGGTTGGGTTATTGTTTAACCTCAGTCTATAATAGAAATTACCCAGCATGCTCGGACAGGAAATTGGATGTCACGAGACCTCATAATGGTAGCAGCGACAGTAAAATGTAAGTATGAGTATACAACTAGTATGCATTTGAGAAATATTATGTGAATATATATATTTGCGAATAATTAATTTTTCTTTGTTTTCATGGTAAATACTCAAATGTGATTGGTCGAAAAATTCTTTTCATTTCTATGAAAGAAATTCTGAGAATGGCGCGAAAAATGTTACATCACAATACGACAATTGACGTTGTGTATTGATTTGAGAAAAAGCTTTTAAATCTGAAAATCATTTTGAAAAATTAATTATAAGCGTTGATGTAATTTTTTTAGTTTCATCGGGGTATGAAACAAATTTTGTTTGCACACTACTGTAAGAATCCGCTACGCATTTCATGCCTAACAAAACATATAGCTATAATTTAAATTGGGTGAGTGGTTTGGCCTTGAAATTTCAAGCAACATCAGAAATAGCGATATCATTCAATATACTTTCGACAATAGATACAATATTTGATAAATGAATTTACAAAAAATGGTGAAATTATACAAGTGTGTTACATTATTCTGTTACTTGTTCTCTCAATCCTTATCTTTATTGAAGTTTTCTGTTTTTCAATTTGCATCCTTTGCCAGGTATCACTGTGGATTGGATGTCCCGTAACATCTTCTGGGTAGAACATGGATCTGAATATATATCTGTTGCGAATTACGAAGGACAATACCGGAAGTGGTTGATATCTCAGGCATGGGCTGATGACATTCGGGTCGACCCGCGCAATAAGTATTCCGTACACTAAAGTCTCAAAATAAACTACTCCTTGACCTTATAACAATCGAATTTGTTAATTATTTTAAATTTAAAAGATATGAAGTATATACTGGACTGCTGTTATATCAATATGAAATATATTAATTTTGAACGTAGTCAGACTATTGAAGAGTTGGACTATCACATAGTCTGTGATATTTCGGACATACTTATTGCCGATGTGGAAGTACTTATGTAGCTTTCTAGCTTCGTGCTACAGTGCAATGTGTAGTGTGGCTGATTTGAAATATTGAGGGCATCGGTTTAAACCCTGAAGTACGCATATTCTATAAATCCTATAAACTATCAAGTAAACTATGAAGTATCAAGTATACCGTAAGCAATGCTTAGATAACAGAGGAGTTATTAAAAGAACAAAACATAATTACATATTGGTTAAATGACAATTGTGCAAGTGTCATAAAATATTTCTATTATTTACAGGAAGATTTTCTGGTTGAACTCGTCCTTGGGTTTGGTAGAGGGAGCTAACCTTGACGGGAGTGAGCATGTTAATATCGGATACACCGACAAGCAATTCGCTGCTCTTACTATCGACTGCGCAGCCCAACGACTCATTATGTTTGACCTCCATTCCAGAAAACTCGTATCCATTGACTATCTTACCACAGCGCCCCCTGAAATCATTCCACAGGAATTTTGGCACGTGACATTTATGGCTATGATAAAGGTATATTATATCACGCTCCAATTTCAAAAACAAAGCAAAAAAATAAAGAAAAACAAAATTGATAACTTTTAACAGATGTTGAACCGACTATTTATGTTTCGCAACAAATTTGTAGAGGTAACTTGTCTTTTGAAAATTTGATATTCCATTTTTAAATCTAATGTCACTAGAAACAAGAACAAATTTGAGAAAATTTATCGAATAAAATGATATAACTGGCAATCATACTTACGTGCTAATTCTAAGCTAGGACTACGTGGTGGTGAGCAACGACTCGAGGTGTTTGACTCTCGTCAATACTCGAACTGGAATATCCCTAGCGGCACGATATGTCGCTGATGACGCCATAATTCACATGGAACTGTACCACTTCGACAATATTAGAAACACAAGTAAGTTAGAGAACGAAGTCTTTAATGCAATCTACAATTCAATTAAATACCAGAGTTTTGAACGGTGGCCAGAGGTCAAAGAAAACTTCGTTAGACCTGCGTATTGTGCTCGTGGTCAACAAGGAACAACTATTTGTTGAAGTCCAATTTGTATAATGTGCGTTATATCTTTTATACATATGATCTGTCAACGTACGGGAGATGTCGGGAGGCACTCCTAGGTATCCTGTGAAGTATTAAACAAACCCTAGCTTGGTACACCTTTTCGTCTTTGTCATGGGTTTTGTTGCCAAGAGTATATGTATTTATCTTCATCAACACATTTTTTTTCTTCAAAAAGCCGTTTGAGATACCGATTCCTATTTTTATTTGTTCATATACTTTGATGTGATTCCAGCAATATTTTTTTGTACGTTATTTTGAGAATGCCGATGGTGAGCTTTCCCAGCTTTCCCTGGCTATATAAAAATGCTCGTCCGTCTTTTTCAAAAGTTAAATTTTCAAATAGAACCACTGAAAATGTATATCCAAGAAATATACAAACTTGACATCAACACCTTTCAAAAGAATGTTAGATACGTTGATCCCAGTCGATTCAAATAATACTAGCAGCAGTTCCGTTCTAGGACTCGCCAGTAACGCTAAAGAAGGCGACCAAAACACAAAAAAAGGCTGAAAGAAATACCGAAATATGGATTTGAAGGTGCAAAGGAAAAAACATTTAGTACTTTATAATATATAATATACCAATGGTATAATATACAATATTGAATTTCGAGAGAACGTTAAGTACGTACATTTACTTTCTGAACCATGCTACTCACTATTTATATGAATGCAAGTTGTTTAATATCCAATCCACGCCTCTCTTTACACAGGTCCCTGTATGGAAGCCAATGGTGGATGTGACCAGTTGTGTCTCCCTAATCCGTCCACCAGGAGCTGTCATTGTGGATTTGGTTACCACGAAACCTCAACAGATAACGGATGTTCAACTCGTAAATATTGTTTTTTCATCACTTAATATTGAAGTTCCTTCCTTAAATTTAGTTGTTCCATTCGTAAACACTGTTGTACCACGCTTAAATGTTGATGTTCCACCGGTGAACAGTGATGTTCCTGTCGTAAAAATTGATGTTTCAACGTTCTTACACTCCTCTAGTAAACAATATCTTACATTGACATCATAATTATGGCGTGCACAAATGTATCTCATTTGAGTTTAAGTTATATTAACAAAACAGTAGGTTATAAGTAGATTTTTAACAGATATAGTGTCACAAACGTTGCTTAATTCTGATGTTTTATCGCATAAAGATGAAATATGATATCTTAATTTTTCGATATATTGACAGGCGAAGAGCATTTTACAACGTATCAAACCATATCAAAAACATGATGAAAGGCGGGAGAAAATTCATTGTATAAAAAGTGTATCAACTTTGTTGTTGTGATGATTAGACCAAAGTTTAAAAGTCCGACGGAAAGCATTAAGCATTATGAAAAATTGTTTTAAAATTCAAATGTCAGGGCAAAAGCATTATACATTTCAGGAAGTTATAGCACAATCTTAATGAAAAGCGAAGAGCAATATACAATGCAGACAATTGCATCAAAGCTATAGTGACTGGAAACATAATATTTTGTAAAACTTTTATCAAAGTTATAACTACAGACGAAGAGAATTTTACATTTTCTAAAATATAAATCAAAATTATAATGGAATATCTCAAATTATCTGCAATAAATTGATGTAGTGATGGAGTATGACAGCAGAATGGCATTATATTGAAGTATTACAATACATTGTAGAGTTGATGGACAATTCGTTCCTTTTGGTTGTCGATCAACGTGCCCCGGCTATATATCAGTACTACAATGGCCACCAGAGACGCACTATCGAACGGTATACAGTTGTCCCAGCTGTCGGTCTGAAACAACCGTACGCCGTTGCATACGACGACAGAGCAAAATATGTAAGTACAAGTTTGATCAATTTCGCATTATGAAAATGTAAATGAAGTTGTTGTTGGTCGATATTCGACATATTTAGCTAGATTTAAACTTTCCCTTCCATAGAAATAAGACACAAGATCACATGCTTTTTGATAATCACATTTCTCTGTACCGGAGGTTATCAGGAATGTCCTCATTCACACGTCCATTCGGCCAAAAATGTGCATTGCAAACAAAACACCATGCTTGTTACACTCGGTGGAGCACTTTTACAAAGTTTAAATGAGTTACCTCAAACTGATATAAAAAAAAAACAACGGAAAACCAAGTTTTGTTTTTTAATCAATCATGTATTTTATCTGGTGGGGATATAGAAAAAATTAGGTTGGAAGGAGAAATGAAAACTCTCTGTCAATAGGAATATGAAGGTAGGTATCCGCTTTCCTGAGTTACCTGTATTAAGGTGACCTATACATTCAATTGCGATCACCTTTTGTCCGGCGTCATGCGCCGTTCGTCGAGCGTCGTCCGTCGTAAACAATTTACATTTTTAACTTCTTCTCAATTACCAACAGGCCCAGAGACATGATACTGGGTATATAGCATGCTGACATGAAGGGCTGCAAAGTTTGTTCAAATGGATGACCTTAACCTTCAGGTCCAAGTAGTCAAATATGCTAAGATATATCAGACCTCAGGTAGCATTTAAGGTCCATGGGCGTCTTGGCACAAAAAAAAATGTTTTATATTAATGAACCCCCCGCCCAAAATAAAATTGTTTTTCTCATCGTTTCATTTACGTGAATATGTATAATCTGCAATAGTGTATTCAGCCTTATATTTGCCTTTAATTATGGTGATTTAAAATACGAGCATAATTTGAGGTTTTTTTTAAAGGATGACACCCTTTCGGAAAATTATTGTCCTCAAAATTAGGACCGTGGCAAGAATAGGACAGTGACGATGTGTTTTTATTTTTACAGATATATTGGTCAGATATTGAGCAGTTTACCGTAAGTCGGATACACAAAAATGGACATTCCCAGGAAATAGTGTATGGAGAGCAATATTTGTGTGAGTATTCCACAGTTACAGATTTGAAATAGTGATTTTATAAAACATGCTCTTCGGGCTGGTTGGTGTGAATTAAAAGTGGCTTTAGTATAATATATCTAGTATAATATATGTTCAAATTTAACTCACAGACTGGTTTTGATTTACCAAAGTCTATTCATATTGACGTGAAGGCTATAAATTACAACATGATGGCCAAACATTTTTTTTTTTTTTTTTTCTTTTTCTTTTGTCATGCATCTAAAAATAATAACACATAGAAATGTAAATAATTTCGGCGAAAATATCACTGTGAGCGTTCGTATTTTGTCATTCTACATATTGATAGAAGCATAATTCGTAATCGTTTTCTACGGTTGGACGATAATTAAAATGTAAACAAAATTTCTTTGTAGATGTCTTAGACATTGCCATGAGTGTCTCTACACGCCTACTGTTTATCGCGGACTACTCCAGGGATCGTATAATTGCTCTCAATGTCAACACTCTGCGATCCATGCCCTTTTCCAGCCCTGTTAGTCGTGTCTATGGACTGTGTTTGAGCCCCACTAATAGGTATAATCTTCTTCCACAGTCAAAGCTCAGATTAATTTTTCTTCGTCATAAACCAGCATTCAATTTCATTCTATTTTTATGAAGCTTTAATTTGATTTGCGATATCACCAAATTAAAAATAAGATTATTGTTTCAGTTTTTTGTTCGATATTTACATTCTGAATATAGGCCAATACAAAAGCAGGCATCATTCTTGACCGGGAATAAGACATTTGTTGAAAATTTCATTCATATTTCCAGAAAATGTAGGCCTCCAATGGAGGTTTTATTATGACTATTATGTAGATCTAACAAAACAGTCCCATTCACTTCCTCCAAAGCCTTGATGATCTCATTTGTATTTTATTTCCGACTCATAACCATTCCTGCAAGTTAAGCCTGTGAGATTTTTCACCACATTGGCCTGGGGTATTTAATGTTTGGGTATGCTTACAGATCGGGCAGAAGCGGACGGGTGGCTTGAGCACTATAATGTTTTCATACGCGAAGAATGATATTAATCGAGTCGAATTCCTGGACAAATGAAATAGATTGAACTTGGTAGTTTATTGAGTCTAACTTAAGTGGAAATATTTGCAGTTGAACATTTTAGAAATCTGTTCCTATTTTACTGGGTTTTAGTTTGTTTGTTTGTTTGTTTGTTTGTTTGTTTGTTTGTCTCTAGATACTTGTACGCATCCGGGTATGGAGCGACTCCAAACTTGGTGCGTATTGATATACAAACTGGACTACTTTCAACAGAAGGACTGCCATGGCTTGTGTTGCCTGGGAAGATCGTCGTTCATGATACAGGTATCGTCGTACCCAATAGCAATCAAAAACGAATGATACAGAAGCAACATTATCAAAACATTTAACGAATGAAGTTTGCTAAGAATATTTATATATCTGTTATTTATTTTTGAAGCCCATATTCAAACACTGATATTCTTGATTTTAATCCATTCTAAGAAAAACGGGCTATATAACGTTATAAAGAGACAATAAATTGAACTCGAAAAATTCCAACACAGATTTATTAGTTTTTCAAATATATATTTTATGTTATTTATTTTTTTGTTCTTTTATTTCTTATTCTAATTTTTTTTTTTTAATTATTTATTTATTTATTACACGTTTTATCGAATCATAAAACCATTCTGCTTAAAATCCTACAGGTATTTACCTGATTGAACAGTACCTGAGGGCAATTGTTCGAATTGATGGTAACGGTCATCAGCAGGATATCAAACAGTTCCTGGAAGGTCACGAGCTACAGTTTATCACAGCCGACGATGCTAACCTTTATTGGACAGAACGAAATACAAAAATGATTTATAGGTAACACTCCTCCTTCATTAACTCTGAAATATGACACATAGAGAATGTAAGTTATATAAGCTGTTGACAGGTGTTACAGGTAACAAGTTCTCATTAACTGTGAAATCTGACACAAAGATATTTTAAGTTGTATATAAGCTTTTAATAGGTGTTACAGGTAAAGTGCCCTCTTCCTTAACTGTGACATCTGACACATAGAGAATGTACGTCATATAAGCTGGTACAGGTGTTACAGGTCCTAATTAACTGTGAAATCCAGCTGGTACAGGTGTTACAGGTAACACACCCTGCTCATTAACCATGAAATCCTGAACAAAGAACTATGCCGCAAAGAGAATGTACGTTTCAAATGCTTGAAAACAGATTAACAAAAATATACATTTTCGGATGCGATGCATCAATTTGGTTGAAATATTGTTTGAAAACATGTTTATGTTTAACACAAACAACGATTAAAACTCATTGTTTGATATGTCACAGTCGTTTACAGATAGGTAATTATTTACAGCATACTATATCAACACTTCAAGTCCGAAATTAGGGATAGGCTTCGATTCACTTTTGATTTAAGTTTGTTCTGACTAAAATATTAAATGCACACAAATGTCAGTGACTTTCATAATTTATACAAAACCTCTAAATAGTATGTGTAAACAAGACTTTTGTCGCTTTAGTCATGAAAATATTAAACTACACTATTATTTGACCACTTGAGTTTGCAGCATATATATATATATATATGTATATAATATATAGCTCTCCAAAAATACCCTGGTAAATATTGTATTAGACCCCTGCCATTTGAAAAACGGTGGGACTATAGGTTTAACCTCCGTTCGTCTGCCCGTCTGTCCGTCTGTCTGTCTGTCACGCAATAGTTGTCCGGACAACTACCTCCTAAAGTATTACTCCGATCTTAGCGAAACTTGGTATACATGATCAGTATAACATGTAATTGTGCATCCAACATTTTTTTTTTTTTTTCGAAAACCCATTGTTCAAAAAAAGGGGGGAAATGAATAGGTTCACTTTTAGCTCAGGCAGGGGACTTTGTATTGCTATTGCAATACTATCCATCCTTGTTATCAATGTAATGAAATGAACTATTTTTTTGTGATTTCAGATTAAATCTACATACAAGGGAAGAATCACAAGTAGGGCTAGAGGGAACGTTGGTACACCCTGCTGGTCTCGTGTACTTCGGATTGACAAGGAGGACATGGCCAGGTACTTGAAACTGGTTGTAATATTATCTAGGATGATAGATGAAATCTGAATCATATTACATGCAGCATATTTCCTGTTGTACATGTAGATGCTACCTTTGTCCGCTGTGATGAACTGTACCTCATGGCTTCCTAGAAACTATACGATGTCCTTTTGGTTATAGGTATTATTGATCCGGATAACGGTTGATCTAGTTTAATAATTCTGCAGATTTACTTCTAGCTGAAATACTGATATAGATATTTTTGTATTGTTAAAAATTTTCTTCTACACAAGAAAATAAAGAAGATACAGGTAAACAAGGGTCACGTGATTCATTTGAGATGATTTACGAATTTATATTTTTGAATTAAAAATGTTATCTCAAAATGCATAGCAGATGTATTAAATACAAACAATAAGAACACTTAATTACTCTTTGTAAAGCTTACGTATATTAATTGCATTGCATGAGCGTAAAGCGTATTTTGCATTCCGTTATAGACGTAACCTGTTCCAGTCCGTGTTCCGGTACTTGCATACCAGCCGGATATGGCCTCACAATCTGTCTCCCTACCTCAAATACGCGTCATATTGACCTCCCTTACAATGGTGTGTACTATCATATGATCAAATAGTATTTGGGATGTAAAAACAGTATTCGTATTGTCTTTGTGTTAAATTACATTAATATCATGACCTTAAACCACAGGAGTCATCACATTGGATTTTAATGTCTTCAAATTCTCAAATGAATATAAACAAAATATCTTAATACGAATAATAGGACATCCCGCGTTATTTGTTGTAATTGCGTTTTTATTTGTACGGGCTTAACGTAACTAAAATTAGGAAAACAATAGATGTGAAAAAAAGATTAAAATGTTGACACTTTTCATTATCAAAGTTAATACAATCCATTTGTCTGTAGATATCTGCACGGTACCAAACGACGCAGACATCATATTTGGTCGGGTGGCAGATCTGCGAGCAGGTTCCCGCGTACCTGGAGGGACAACATTCAGGATACAATGTCTGCCCGCCCATAGCATCGTAGGGTCCGACACCAGCATCTGTCGACATAGTAACTGGACAAATATTCCTAGGTGTAAACCAGGTAGTGATCATTTTTATTTCGAGTATTAATGTCATAGGGCAGTCACATGTAAGTCGTATTGAAGTCACATGTAAGTCATATTGAAGCTACATATAAGTAATAATGAAGTCACATGTCAGTCATATTGAAGTCACATGTCAGTCATATTGAATTCTTATGTTAGTCATATTAAAGTCCCATGTCAGTCATATTGAAGTCCCATGTCAGTCATATTGAAGTCACATGTGTATCATATTGAAGTCACATGTCAGTCATTTTGAAGTCACATATAAGTTATATTGAAGTCACATATAAGTTATATTGAAGTCTCATGTCAGTCATATTGAATTCTTATGTCAGTCATATTGAAGTCAAATGTCAGTCATATTGAAGTCACATGTCAGTCATATTGAAGTCACAGCTAAGTCATATTGAAATCATATGTAAGTCATATTGAATCACATATAAGTTATACTGAAGTCACATGTAAGTCATATTGAAGTCACATTAGGAATAATAGGACAGTCAAATATTATTTCATCAATATATATGTTGTAGACACGAAAATTTACGGATCAAGAAATGGCGGTTGGACGATCTTCACTCAATCCGGGAATTTTTATGTGTATTCATGGATGAATACAGTCAAGGTGCTGGTGATTGGCGGCGGAGGGGGTGGTTACCAGGCTACTAACCATGGCGACAGCACCGGAAACGGTGAAAGGTCAAGGTTTGGAAACGTGCCCTCGCTTATCTCTACAGCAGGTGGGGGTCGCGGAGGGACCTCTCTGTCAGGTATCTCCTATTTTGCATTTTTGTAGTTTTAGCTTCTTCTCATTGTCAGTTTTTCAGAGATCGATTATTGCTTAAATAAGTAAACAAGAAGTGACTATTTCAAAGTTTATTGTTGAAATTTATATTACTTCAACATTCCAGTTAACAGTTATAAAATTTGAATTTTCTGCCGTTAAGTCTTTTAATGTTAAGTTCAAGAAAAGAAAAATCCTGGTCACAGTGACCTATTTAAGCACCCGCGCAATTTTTATTCAAAATCCTTTAAAATCAACCACCATACAACTTGCATTAATGCCAGTCAATGGATGAGGATCAAGACTTGAAATATGTAAGTTGCCGACCCCCTAAGGACACATTTTGCTGGTGACCGGGCCAAAAACAGTGCCATGCATATGTGCATTTTCTCTTTACATTGCTTTTTTGCTCATTCGCCGGATGTATCGCTCCGTTAACAGTCAGGGCCATGTTAAGACGGAAACTCCTTACTTACAGTAGCTGGTGGCTACCTAACAGAGCACATAGGGGAGGCATGTTACATGCAATCGAGGGCAATTTAGTTAAAGTGCTATGTCCAAAGACACAACCACGTCATCACAGACCGTCCATTTCTCAGTTTTCCGAGAAACACAAATCGCCAAGGGAAAGAAGCGTCATTGGATGGTCCCCTGAGGCAATGTAGGTCAATGGTTTAGCCGAAATATGGTAGCTATAATATCTGGAAAGCTGGGTTAAGAACACATCATTTTTATCAGGTTCTTTTGCCGTCATTTTAAGCTATTTCGAACATTATTTGTGTGGACCGTAGACAGTTTAAAACATAATATATCATTGCATTACATTACTCTAGGTCAAATCAGGGTCTGACCAGCTATCATTTTTTCAGAGCATCTTCTACATACATAAGGCACCATAAACGAAGGACGCATATGGACATCAGCCTACAACTCTAGTCCAAACTACACACTGACAATAACCTTTTATAGTCTTTTATATATGACAAGGGTTAAATGTAAAATAAAACTCCATCGCAGTATTTACCTTGAAAATGCCTGGAAAAAATACCTTGAAAATTGTATGACGAGACCTTACATGTATATGTAATCTAATGGCAAGTTGTCTCTCTTTATGAGCCATAATCGCATGTTATCCACTGTTTGACAAATACTCAGACGTTTATGACATGACCTTCCTTATTAGTCCCCTGCCGTTTGAAAAACGGGGGAACTATAGGCTTAGCCTCCGTCCGTCTGTCTGTCTGTCTGTCTCTGTCTGTCACGCAATAGTTGTCCGGACAACTCCTCCTAAACTACTACTCCGATCTTAACAAAAAATGGGAAATGAATAGGTGCACTTCTAGCTCAGGCAGGGGACTTTGAGCTCAGTCAGTGTTAGTTGGTGAAACATTTCCTCTGGATTTTTCCATATTATCCTCTTTTTTTATCCAAACCCTAACTATCACCAGTTGTTGAAGACTGTTTGGACAATTTCGCAATTTATGGATACTGTTTGTAATCAAAGCATACCTGGGAAAGTATGTTGCAAGAGGAGAACGGAAAACATTACAAGTTGAATAAACAATGCGAACAATATTCCTTATGTTAGGGATCTGACAGTTGACCATAATATTCACTAGAGCTTTCAACTGCCGAATACGACCATTTCCTGACTGGATAACACAGTGCTCCTTTGTTACATGTCTAGATCCAATGAACTCCCCAGTGGGATGCTGAATCACACCTTTCTTTAAAAGCATGATATTTCTATTTTGATTCGAAAATCATTCAGCAGTTCTGTTACATAAAGGAAACTACTGTTAATATGTAGAATGTCATTATTTTGAAACCATGTCTTAATATATCTACATTTCTGAATACATCCCCTGCATTGCCAGCTGCGATTTCTTTTCGAACGCTATGATTTTGCAAACAAAAAAAAAAAAAAACAAACAAAAAATCCCACGAACTAGGCCCAAGTGGGACAACCGTGAAATATTAGCACAGTTTGATTTATAAAGTATACAATATTGTTCTAATAAGTCTAATATGTTAAGTAGGAGATTAAGCAAAGAGTAAGAATCTAAAAAAAAAATGAATGTTACAGTAATTTCTAAATTTAATTTTTGATGTGTCGAAAGGTGGAGCTGGTGGAGTGGGCGAAAGGAACTCTGGTTCCGCCGGAAATTACTCCAATGTCACGTGTTCTCGTGGAGGTTCCATATGGAATAATGTGCCAAGCAAGACACACAGCTTGTTCTGTGCCAACGACTACGGTTCGCATAGCTGTTTCTCAGGTAGGCAAAAGTAAAATATCCAGTCCAATTTGAAAATGAAAGATTGAAGATGAAAATACTCATAAGTTATATTATAGAATATTTCTATGTGTTTTGTTTTGTGTTTAATGATGAATTGACCCAAGCCGGTTATTTCGCGTAAATAATATTAACGGAAACAGTAATCAGCTTAGTAATATTTCTCCGGAATAATTTAGACTACTATCAAAATATATGTTACATTAACGTTATATACATGGTATATTGTATAACACACCACGCTATCTTCTTGTCATACCTTACAGACGAGAGGTAAACAATAAAAGTTGTGCAACACGTCATCTCTTAAGGTACATGATTTTATACATCACACTATTTCATCTTGTTGGTATGGATTACAGATGAGGCGTAAACAATAATGTTTACAATTACCATATCGCCTCTATAGATAAGTGTCACATTTCACCCCTCTCACGTCTTTTGTTATTTATTTATAGAAATACCTGACGAGGCCTATAGTACTGTCAATCCAAGAACAAGACGTGACTGCCGCATCGACACAACATGCAAAAATTTCGGCGACGGGTCGGAGTCGCGACAGGGTGGATCAGGAGGGGGAGGTGGCTACTCAAGAACAAGCCGATCAATCTCCGCCTATCGCAATAGTCTGATCCCTGTAGAAGTAGGGCGTGGTGGAGAGCCGTCTTACGCAATTTCCGGAGGGGGCGTGGTCATCATCTGGTGGGGTTGGGACGAAGAACTGAGCGATGTGGAGACAGCCGACATAGAAGCGCTTTGTTCTCAAACGACTAATGTAGAACCTTAAAGTTTTCCTTCGGAGAAAAAAGCAATGCCATTCTATTGTTAAATTCAAATCGTTCAAAGAATCTTAAAAGAAGAAAATATATTGACTGTACACAATGATGAAACGGAGTAGTCATAAAAAGAGCTTTTGTTACCAGATCTAGAAAATTACTCCATCATCCAAGCACTCTCAGTGCATTGAAGCGCTGTTGTCTGCTACACATGAACTACCCTATTACAGTCCATTCCAATTGAAAGGCCATTCTTGATCATTTTCTTTGAAGTTATTATGATATTATTGTTTATTTTTCAAAACATAAGGATAAGCTTTCGTGTTTTGTAGTCCCCCCTTTCCTCCTTTTTATATAGAACTTGAAACTCTGTCCAAATGCAAACAAACACACGTATATCAGGGTTTTTATTACATGTATACATGGTTGCAATTTTGCTGTACATATTAAATTAAAGTTTTTACCGATGTCTTTGCGTTATTCGTATGTGGGGAAGTGGGCAAGCATTTTGTCCTGATGATGCAATATTTGCATACATGTACATGTATATCAACATCGTGATGATTTGAACATTTTCACATGTCTGATAACTAGATAATTGAACAATGTTACAAAGTGACTCAATGACGTAATACTGTGTCCCCTGAATTTGAAATCTGGTAATGGGAATTTCTAACTAGCAGAAGTTTAACATCCCCTCGCCAGTACATTTAAGGAACAATTCATTTACTATTTTCACGAAGTTCACTACCCTTCATTAGACCATACAAGCAACGGAATTGAAAGGCAATCCTTCAAAACATCAGTGTATTGTAAGTATTAATGTTTATTTACGGAAAACTGATGCTTAGGTGTCAATAACAAAGGTAACCATAAGTTTGTTAAGAGCTGATTCTGGTTATCAACTTCATAACTTAATTGTATGTTGTAAAAATAAATGGTGCTGGTGGTGGTGTTGGGGGGGGGGGGGGGGGGGGGGGGGTTCACATCATGGAATCACATCGTTCTTTTAACTAAGATCTAGTTGTGTGTTTGTGTTAGGTTTTTTCTTCTGCTTTTTTAATATCTATGGATATTTACAAAATATGTACATTGAAATACAATCTTTTTCATGCTTTAATTTTGTTTTTTGCTATCTTTGGTTCTTATCCTACTTTTCAGTGCATCATAATACAATTCAAACTTTCCATGACAAATTAGCTGATTACCTCATTAAATAGGAACACTAGAAATAATACTATTAACCAGACGACTGTACGTAATGTGTATTACTGCGTTGTATATTCTTGAAGACTTCCAAGTGGCTATCGTGTTGCTAAAATGCGCATTTTTCCCCAGTTATTTTGATTTTGAGATGCCTTCGACGAGAAAGCATGCAGAGGGAACCTTATACAATGGAATTCTTCTTCTTATATTGTGAGAAACCGAGAACTGTTACACTAATACACTGTTTTATACATACCACACATCCAGTATTTACATTACAGAATAACAGTAATTACGTATCGGATAAACTATGGCCAGATGTTTGTCATAAATTACAGGAGGATGATATAAAAAAAATATTGTATATCACGTAAAGACGTTAACATGCCTACCTTGTTTACAAAATCCTCTCTGCTATCCATTTTTCAGCAGTAACGTGTGTATGTAGGCACTTGCCCAGATCATTTGTTGAAGAATCTTTCCCAGACAAACTTCATGGCTGGCATTGTACATATCGTTGTTTGCATGTTAATATCTTACGTTAGCACGGACAAGTCCTCGATGACAATACAGCAGCGAGTTACTGCGCTGGAAAGAAAAAATCATGGACTTCAAACCCAGAGTCAGCAATTAGTGGATTGTGTTATGAACATTTCGTCAGACTATTCTGAATCAGTAAAGTGCGCCAAGAACATCGTTACAGCAGTCTTCTCCTGTGAGTAATATCTGCTTTTGTTTATTCTGCTTTATCATGTATGCTTATTGACCAATGAAAGGTTGCGGAATTTTCATGCCGGATCTATTTTAATACCTTGTGACTATTCATTATATCCCGTTCGAGATCATTGTCGTACATTAACAACCCATAAACAGATTTGTGTCTACACCACATTATATCATAACACAAATTTCAGCATAGGATTACCCATGTGTTACCGTCTAGTTGTATCAGTATATAATCGTATAGGAAATGTCACATAATATTTTATTTCTAGAACGATATATCAACATGTAAGAGAAAAATTTGGTCTCAAACTCGTAAGAGTAATCCTCATGACAAATCTTCAATTTGGTACCATTTATGTATTTTCTAAGCGTCAGGATAGTGACGAGCATAGGAAAAGGTTGTCCCGTAAAACAGCTTAGGTGTAGAGTGCTATCTCTGTAAGTCAGTTTGCATCTTCTAAATAATTTTATTAATTGAGTGAAGCATGTACGGTGGCTGATCTGTGCCATTTCGTCCTATCTTAATTCTCGTCATTTCGTCTTTTCGCCCCGAAAAGACGAAAATTAGCAAACCTAAATTTTCGTCTTTTCGACCAGACGAAATTTAACAAAACTTAAATTTCGTCATTTTGTCTTATCGCCCCGAAAGAACGAAAATTAACAAACCTAAATTTTCGCCTTTTCGACCAGACGAAATTTAACAAAACTTAAATTTCGCCATTTTGTCTTTTCGCCCCGAAAAGACAAAAATTAACAAACCTAAATTTTCATCTTTTCGACCAGACGAAATTTAACGAAACTTACATTTCGTCATTTTGTCTATTCACCCCGAAAAGACGAAATGCCGAAATGGTACAAATCAGCCACCGTGAGCATAAATGATATTTCAAACTTACATTTAGTAATCTATTTATTTTGTCTTTACAGTCGGAAGAGCTGTAATGTTCTACGCCCAGCTGTCCCATAGGTTTGCTTTGGTTTGTTCTTGTTTAACGTCCTATTAACAATCAGGGTCATTTAAGGACGTGCCAGGTTTTGGAGGTGGAGGAAAGCCGGAGTACCCGGAGAAAAACCACCGGCCTACGGTCAGTACCTGGCAACTGCCCCACGTAGGTTTCGAACTCGCAACCCAGAGGTGGGGGGCTAGTGATAAAGTGTCGGGACACCTTAACCACTCGGCCACCGCGGCCCCATATGTTATAGCGTAGCTGTAGAACAGGGTGTTGTGTTTGACACCGTTGTGACAAATGTTGGGAATTGCTACAGCGGCAACACGGGTGTCTTTACCTGCTGCAAGTCTGGCACGTATTTCATCACTTGGGCAATTGACGTCAAAGCAGGGACTTATGTTAATACAGAACTGATGATGAATACGTCATCCATGGCTATCAATCGTGGAGGTGATGCTAACAATCTTTCAACAAGCAAGTATGTCGGTTGTAGTTCATTTGCATATCGGTGATGAGGTGTGGATTAGAGTCATGTCTCGCTCTTCGGATAACTCGGATATCATCGGAAGCAAAACATCTTTAACCGGCTTTCTCAAACAATGACCAAATAAACATTCTGATGTCTCTGAGTATCAGCCAAACTTTTTTCTGATTCTATATATGATTCTAAACGATATGACAGTGTATTGTACATTTATTAAGCGTGATTTATATAAACGTCTGTCCCTGTTATACTGCTTTTATTAAACGAGAAAGAATGCAAGTGTTTTATGTATTTCATAATAACACTTATGAATAAACTGGATTAAAACATTAAAAGAGGAAGAAATATCATGTTTATCTTACCGTTCTACACCAATAGTATTCAGTGAATAAAAGCTGATGTTGGTTGCTTACTATAAACTTTTTTGCTTGTTCGGGTGTAAAAAACAATCAGGAAAAATATTAAATTTCGTATCATCGTATCTTTAATAAAACATTCATTAATTAAAGGTGCTCACAAAATCAATAAAAGTGACAGTTTATCTTCACCTGCAGGTAAATTGGCAAATCCCCGTGAATGTTGCCAATCAGCTTGTGGTTCAATTCTGGTTGTAAGAGATAATCCCCCTGTGGAATTATCCTTTCATATGAAGGCATGTCAAAAACCGGCACAGCGACGTGATGAAGTATGTAAGGGAAGTAACTCCGCTGTATGTGTAATCCTATTCACATCATAATATATAAAAACAAGAACGTTTATTTGATTTCTTCACTCACGAAATTGACCTTTTGTACAAAATTTCCAAATTACGATATTTCTGTGAAATATCAGAAGTCCCTAAAAACTCTTATTGTATATTAAATTTCTCATCAAATGTCTAGACGTAGAGAGAATAGGCATGACAAATGATAGTATTGCTACAACGCCTGCGGTGGTGCAAAGATCTCTCAATTTAATCTTCATTGCAATCGTATAAGATTTTTTCCGTTTTGTTTCCCTACTTGTTGACCATGTCGATCCAATACTCTGTAGACTTTGAATCTTGGAATACTTCAATTAAGGATTGATTGTCAATTTTGTTGCTTGCATGGACTGATGAAGGGAAGTGAACCTCGTGCAAATGAAATGAACTGCGAACCAGTTCATGTGCCATTTGCACGAGGTTCACTTCCCTTCCTTATATTTACGTTAACCAAATTAAAAACTTCGCCACCAGATTACAAAATTCGGTCACAACGGTGTGACGTAAGTGTGTGACTTTGTAACATACAGTAGTTATACTTATCGTACATGTGTGCACAGTAGTGGAACAGCAGACAGTCAGCTATTCTCGTCGCCAAGGCAACATAAAATATAGTCCCATACACGTTTTGATTATTACGATGTTGATACACATAAATACGATATTTTCAAGGTAAAATATTCATTTATAACAACTATTTATGATATTGTATTATAAAAACTTAGCAATACAGATATAAATACGAATTAAAAGTGCAGTGTTGACATTATAGTATGTGTGTGATTTGGTCACTCGAGACACAGGGACTCGGTTAAAAAAATGAGCACAGGGTTAACGTGACGACTGTTCAGTGAAATATCACAACATTGAAAAACAGTGTTTATATACTCTCTAAAGCCTTGAAAAAAATCGATTTTGTAAGGTTTTATAATTTGAATGAATGTTTGATTTTTAGTCTTTCGATTATTTATAGATAGCATATGTTACTCAAAATTTAACGCCGAACCCCTGTGACCGTATGTGATGCAGTCTAATAGCCGGGATATTCAGAGCTCGAGAAAAAGTGTAACTATGTGGATTTTAGTCGCAGGTTAACTGATGATGTACAAGGTGTTCTTGAAATATTGGATTTCATTGTCGCACTGGCGTTTTAGGATGTAAATTCTGATAATAGTAAGTAAAGAAACATTGATTTGAAGATTGGCGGTATTCGACGGCCGGAAACTTGTGTCCTCTATATATTTAGATGGAGTCAAATTAAGACAATAATGTGTCCATGTGCTCGATAAAGAATACTGCTGCTACCAGTCTGTTTTGGTAAATAGTGTTAAAATTGAGGTTTATTTTCTGTGACCACTAAAATGGTATCAAGCATAGCATTCGAGATACAGCTAACGTTAGACCTACGTCTACGGGAGTGTCGGTGTTCTGTCAGATCCTGTTTTCTAAACTGTCTGCATTATACTGGCATTTCTATTAGCACATAAAGCGGCTATTCCATTTGTGCTCATATACGTGTATAACGATGTTACACAATTCACAAAATGAAAGTGCATTCAACTCGATCGCTATTGTAAACTCAGTGAATATATTCACACGCCGGCAAGAAAGTGATATTACGCTTTAACATTATTTTTGATAATGGTTATTAACATGAAATTTCAACACTTTATTAAGGCACTTGACTGAAACGTCGACCTCTTTTGTTAAAAACTGCATGTCCTGAATCTCCAGAAATTGCCTCAAGCTTCGGGTTAAAGTTTGTTTATTATTTAGTTGTTCAGTGATACCTATGCCACTACCATTTTATGGTAAACCATACGTACGCTTTTATACATCTATTTTTGTATGCGTTTACTCATTGTCCATGTACATTCATACAGACACCGTTTCATTTCTCCTTTAACTTATCCAATAGGATAAATAGAAAACAAACACATCCGTTCCATAAAGCTATCAAAAGGCACCAAATTCCTACAAATTAAATATACTCTCATTTGATGAGTTATACGGTCGAACGATCGACAGCAAAAAATATACGTGTGCACCACGCTACATGTGTCGCCTGAAAGACGAACCCAGGTATACGTATTAACCACGTGTAGGCCCGTATTTGCACCACTCGCACGTGAAAATACGCCCACATCGCCACCTATTGGCGAAACATAACAAGGAGAAATTAATTTCATCCTAATTTCGTAAAACGAATGAAATTATATATATATACAAAATTGAGGTATTAAGTTGTTGTTCTACCGCGATAAGGGGGGTAACTCCTGTAGTAGGGCAATGAGCAATGCCACGAGAGGATGTCACCTCGACTCGCGTTGTGTTCTGATTGGAATATCAAATGGTTTCAACCGGTGACACCCAGTCATGTAATGCCGCTACCACACCCAGGTTCAATTTGAATTCAAAAGAACAATAGAATATAAACAACTAAAACTACACTCTGCTGTTTACATTATACTTAGAAATGATAATGCTATAGTATGGCATTAACTGGTGGGCCCTGGATAAACATTACTAACAAATATGGCTACAGATATACTAACATAAAGTCCACCCCCCTGTATAAAGTTGTCTACCTTGCATTGTCTCAGCAAGGGCAGACGTGTATGTATAAAAACCACCCAAACTCCCAAACTACAACAACAACCCTACATATAAATGAAACTATAGCATACTGAAACTGTCAACAGACTACAATCGTTTTTACAAGTGAAGCTACCACATTCCGCTGACGGAACGATAGGTAGTCCTAATAAGATATTGGAACATGCCGCAGCTGACAAACTAACACTGAGGTATAGATAAACAAAGCTGCCGCATTCCGCTGACGGAACGAAAGGTAGCTACGAGGGCATAATGATAAACCACCCCCAACCCAGAAGTAAGCTAACCAATAGAGAAAGAGCCCAACATTCCGCTGACGGAACGGTATACCTACTACATAGCTAACTATCGAATACTTAACTACATCCCGCTGACGGGACGGTAAATTAGGGAGGCTTTCCTCACCTGTATAACTACAGAAGCGGTCTAGAAGTATAGAGAGAACTGACCCCGGGTCGACAAAGCTTTATATACTGACGAGAATAGTCTCCAACCTAGTGATACCATAAACAAATCCTACAAGTCAAACGATTGGTCCCCGGGTAACCGGATGACCAATCAGAAACGGCCTTACAAATAAGACCTCTTCCGCCAGCATGGCGGCGAAGTAGGCATAACAAACAAGCGACAAGCGCACTGCAACAAAATACCGGGATTATATGGCATAATAACACCCGGCACAACAAAAATGGAACCAAAAGGTAACAAACTATTCCCCCTACATGTCTAATACGATGACACGACCAAACAAAGTGGTAAATTTCCTAATTTAATAACTTATTAAAAACCGATTCCGCCACACTCCTCCCCTCAAAGATCAAGGTAATCTTTATCAATGTAATACAATAAAAATGCCCTAAAGATTTCCTTGTCAATTACTATTGAAATTACTTTAAACTGAAACAATCCTATATGCGTTGAGATCTAAAGTACTAAACCAAGTATTGCCACTCAACCTCTCTAGTGTATCATCTATGCGGGGTAATGGGTATGCATCCTTCCGGGTTACTGTGTTAAGTTTTCTAAAATCAATACAAAATCGACAACTTCCGTCCTTCTTAGTAACCAGACAAACTGGGGATGACCAAGGGCTATCACTCTGTCTGCCCAAGAGTTCCACTATCATCTACAAAAATATCCTGGAATTCATGTAAAAGACAAGTCACTGACTCTATCTGTGGCTGGGTCAACTGGCTTGAACTCCTGTCGAGTAATGTCTGTAGATGTGTGGGGCACTCTATGTTCGGATCTGAAGTTCCTTGTGGGATGTTACTGGAATCATCGAACCCAACAACCTCATCTACTGCATTCACTGTCCCTAAGACTGAATCTGAGGCCAACCTTACACCCTTATCCCCGAGATTAACAACTGATACCACAACCTTGCCTTCTGTAGGTTGTACAAGACTCCGAGCTATAAATAGACCTTGGTTTCTCCAACTAAGGGTAGGTTCTATAACCCCTATGGTGTTTGTGAAACACCCAGATGTTTTACTTTCAACAAGTTGTTCGGACTGAGCGGGAACCACAACCTTACTAGATAATCTTATCCTAGCACAGTTGCTAGTCCATTGTTTAAACAGCTTAATCTTGCCTACTGAGGTCCTGAGGGTCTGTTTACCTATCAACAACTCACAACTGTATTTCTCCAGAAAATTCACACCTAAGATTCCGGGTAGGTTATCAAGGGAAGCAACTATAAACCCTTGCTCGAAGGTCAAATTCCCAACTTTGAATGACAAAATTATCTCCCCTTGAACCTCTAAACCTCTACCATCAGCTGCTGTTAGACTGGTGTCAGCCTTGTGTAGTGATGCGACCGACAATCCTAATCTATGGAACTCCTTAAGTGACAGTATGGACACTGGTGATCCTGAATCAACTAATAGGCTACAAAACTGCTCACTAAACCTCACCTCAGCGTACAAACACCCACTACTGGGACTCAAACTGGCCAAAGGAATTTTTGCCGATTCCTGAGTTATCTCCCCTTCCATAGGTTCCCTACTCTCATTCTGAACTGGCCTAATGTTAGTATCCTTAACGGCTGGAGTCTTGGCCACGATTCCAGCCTCAACTAGTTTAACGGACCATTATCTGACTGTTCTTTAGCCTTTCCGTCTTTAGCAGCTAATTTCGGGCAACTGGCTATCCAATGACCGGGTTTCTTACAATAGTGACACGCACCCTTATCACTAACCCTACCAGCTTTGTCATTTCTCTGCGCTAGCTTCTGATCTATCAACTTAGATATAGCCTCTAGAGTTAAGCCACTGGGTTGTTCTCCCTGACTAGAACTCTCAATAGCCACTACGCTATCAGAATTCTCGACGGGCTTGCGTACCCTATCCCTAACGACAGCTTCGAACTCAGCTGCATATGAGATGGCCTGGTCTAATGTCTGCGCATGACTAAAGCTAACCTTCTTCTTCATCTCAAAACTACTCAACCCGTTGATAAATTGATCAACCACCTGTAACTCTAGTGAATTATAGGGTACCTGGGGATACGCCTGTAATGCCAACCGTCTAAGTTGGAAACCAAAGTCGGATGCTGACTCATTCTTCCCCTGTTTCCTGTTGCTAAACTCACTCCTGTACGCTATTACCCTTTCCTTGGGGTTAAACCTCTGTTCAAGTACTGACTTTAGAGTATAATAATCAGCCAACTGTCCTACAGTAAGATTACTTAGGAGTTTCTGAGCTGTTCCACGTAAGTTCATACTTAATTGCTGAGCCCGTTCTAATTCAGACCAACCATTCCAAGAGGATACTTGCTCGAAGTGAACTATGTAATCCTGCCACTCACTAGTTCTACCATCAAATATATCGGGCTGTTTCTCCTTCCTGGGCACCCTAAAACTGTGTGAGGGAGTCATGCGTTTATCGAACCCTGTAATATGGCTTGGAGTCCGATTACCACTGTACACACGCCTGAGGGGTTCTTGAAATATATCACTCACCCTACTAGTGTCCAAGTCTACATTGCCCCTTTGGGATGGTAGGGAAGGTAACCTCCTACGTGGGGTCCTAATTGAGCTAACAAGAGGGCTACCTGGTCTGGGAGTCGAGCTACTGCACCTGACTGAATGAGTGGGGGTACCAGCTACCTGTTTGACATATGTCGGCTGACCTTGACCCACATAGGTCGAACTGTGTAAAGCCCCTTCCATATCTGACAAATCTATATCAGAGAATCTATCTAGGCTCCTACGGGCAGTAGCCATTGTCAAAAGCAAACAAAAATTTGAAAAAATCTATAAAAATGATAAAGTATAACTTTTATCTCAAAAATGTATATAAACAGTAATCATTTCAGAATACTATGCCATCCTGGTCACGGCACCAAAAGGTTTGTAGTAGGGCAGTGAGCAATGCCACGAGAGGATGTCACCTCGACTCGCGTTGTGTTCTGATTGGAATGTCAAATGGTTTCAACCGGTGACACCCAGTCATGTAATGCCCAGGTTCAATTTGCCAATGGCATAGACGTGAAATGATGACTACAAGAGTGTAGTAAATTTAACAGGTTTATTAATATAAAGATGATATATGAAATATGTACAATGAAGTAGCTAGCTGTAGGGCCCTAATCCATATCCAATAGGGCATGTGCCCATTATCACCAGAAATATATACAAACGTAAATGAACAACAGAATATAAACAACTAAAACTACACTCTGCTGTTTACATTATACTTAGAAATGATAATGCTATGGTATGGCATTAACTGGTGGGCCCTGGATAAACATTACTAACAAATATAGCTACAGATATACTAACATAAAGTCCACCCCCCTGTATAAAGTTGTCTACCTTGCATTGTCTCAGCAAGGGCAGACGTGTATGTATAAAAACCACCCAAACTCCCAAACTACAACAACAACCCTACATATAAATGAAACTATAGCATACTGAAACTGTCAACAGACTACAATCGTTTTTACAAGTGAAGCTACCACATTCCGCTGGCGGAACGATAGGTAGTCCTAACTAGATATTTGAACATGCCGCAGCTGACAAACTAACACTGAGGTATAGATAAACAAAGCTGCCGCATTCCGCTGACG
The DNA here is from genome assembly GCF_902652985.1 of Pecten maximus. Classification (NCBI taxonomy): domain Eukaryota; kingdom Metazoa; phylum Mollusca; class Bivalvia; order Pectinida; family Pectinidae; genus Pecten; species Pecten maximus. Next base: position 24,112,173 of record NC_047027.1, read on the forward strand.
GAACGAAAGGTAGCTACGAGAGCATAATGATAAACCACCCCCAACCCAGAAGTAAGCTAACCAATAGAGAAAGAGCCCAACATTCCGCTGACGGAACGGTATACCTACTACATAGCTAACTATCGAATACTTAACTACATCCCGCTGACGGGACGGTAAATTAGGGAGGCTTTCCTCACCTGTATAACTACAGAAGCGGTCTAGAAGTATAGAGAGAACTGACCCCGGGTCGACAAAGCTTTATATATTGACGAGAATAGTCTCCAACCTAGTGATACCATAAACAAATCCTACAAGTCAAACGATTGGTCCCCGGGTAACCGGATGACCAATTAGAAACGGCCTTACAAATAAGACCACTTCCGCCAGCATGGCGGCGAAGTAGGCATAACAAACAAGCGACAAGCGCACTGCAACAAAATACCGGGATTATATGGCATAATAACACCCGGCACAACAAAAATGGAACCAAAAGGTAACAAACTATTCCCCCTACATGTCTAATACGATGACACGACCAAACAAAGTGGTAAATTTCCTAATTTAATAACTTATTAAAAACCGATTCCGCCACACTCCAATGAGAACCCTTGCCTGAAACAGAAATCTCGATTGTAAACACGTGGGTCGACGGTGCATTTTTAAATGTCTCCTTATAATGAGATAGGTTTGAATTGTATTTTCCTGTACAACATTTTTATTTGGTTTTATTTGCAAAACGTGTTTGCGTTTTAATACATGTAATTTTACTTTACAAATAATGCCTGGAGATCTTCTCTTTGAAATATGATATAGTGAGTGTGTCCTATGCGACTTGACGTTCTGGTTGTAACTCGGGTATGACTAAGAATTGTATGGCAGATATCATCGATGAAATTTTCCAGAGACCCTGAATCAACTCTCCCGTTACTTTTTCAAGAGCCCCAAATTAAACCTGAATTTTTGTTGATAATTCGCCCTCGTTAAATTGATGATCAATTTGAATTATGGTCCCGTTATTACATGTATGTCGGTATTCTGTGTTGATATTGCATAAGATGTTTAAAATATGATATATTTTATCTTGTTCGGATATATCCTGCCTTCATTTCAAATTGATTGAAGTTCATACTTGGCAGGATTTGTTATCATGACATTTGTTTTAGAAGTGATGAAATTCTGTGTATTCATTTCCTTGTTTTAAACAGTGAAAATTACGGCACTATACCAACAAGATATACTGTAGCATATTTCACAAGTTGTTTATTGAAAATGGCCGCTGCAATAGTTTCGTATTTTCATTAAGCCATGTTTTGTTGTTATAATGACGCGTCCTAATCTGTTTTATCAGTGAATTAAGAGCGGAATTTTTTTTAATAATTCAAAATATTTTGATGTTTATATCAGATGCTGCTGAAGTAATTGCCTTGTTTTCTGTATAGCACACATCATAGTCGATTAAGTGTCTATGTAACCAATAAAATGTAGTTATTTATTGCATTTTTGCCAGTGAAATATATAAATTTATCATTCTAATAAAGCTTAAATTTTCACTTCAGCGATGAGCAGTGAAAAGATAAGATTTTGCAGTGAAAATATAAGTTTGTCGTTTTTGACCAATCAGAGTGAACCTTTTTAACCGTCATTTTCTTCCTGACAACCCTGTTTCATATGAGTCAGGTGTTCAAATTTTTGGACAGATCCTGAATTTACTGTATTTAATTCTTGACGAATTCTTTGATTCGAGCAATTAGTAATTTTATATCCCCCTCCTTCAGTGTCATTTTTCCAGATAGGTGGCGTTGTGGTCGAGTAGCGCACGTGCTTGTGTTCAGCGATAGTCGCTCCGACATTGCACATTGGTTTTTGTTTTTGATTCAATATATATAAATCTAAATGATATTCATTTAGGTGATTTATTGGAAATTTACGATTTATAGAATTTGTATAGAATGATATTAGATGGGATATTAGAAAATTTAGCTGTGCGAGTGAGTTGATGACATTGTACATATCTGTCGACGATTATGCGCTCCTTATCAATAAATACTATTATTGTTATTCAAGTGTTGAGTCTTTCCTGTCAGAGGGTTGGGTATTGGAGGGAATTCCTGTAAACCCAGAGGGGTATCGGTGGATACTAAGGTGAGTGGATATGGAAGTATTACTGTAAACCCAGAGGGGTATCGGTGGATACTAGGATGACGGGATATGGAAGTATTACTGTAAACCCAGAGGGGTATCGGTGGATACTAAGGTGAGAGGATATGGAAGTATTACTGTAAACCCAGGGGGTATCGATGGATATTAGGGTGAGGGGATATGGAAGTATTACTGTAAACCCAGAGGGGTATCGATGGATACTGGTTTAAGGAGGTAGGTAAATACCCCTGTAAATCTATATAGACCGAGGGGTATCGATATTTCGAGTTCTAGTAACATTTTATTATGTCCGCGCTACATTTCGATAATTTTTGGACGTGACAGGGTGTGCGCTCTGGTGAATTGATTATCCAGCCGCGAACAAGGAAGATTATGAAGATGTATTCGGTCAGGGCTACATTCTATTTATAGACACCTAGAATTGTATTCATATCGACATCATACTTTCGCTAGCATCTTTAACTGTAGCTGGAAGCATTTTATTTCAAATTTCCCGTCTCATCTCTATGCATCCTATCAGTTTACCCACGAACACAACCTCTCTTTTTAAAACCCATCAGTCTTTTAAGTACGTCTCTATGGCTCGGAATGTCTCATTGATTTTGAACGTATACATCGCATTAGGTAAGATTTTACAACTGTAAATAAGTCGTGTCATCACTATTATCAATCGATATATGCAAGAAGTATTTGCATAAGTTGCAGGCGGTACTTTGGTAGAACATTAGTCTGCGGGGTTTGACGACCAGAATTCGATACGCGTCGATGTTATATTTTATTCATTAGAAAAATCCTACACACCATCATAAGAACCTTTCGTTCAGTATCTTACTGAAATTTCAGTATAGGTTGTAATTTTGATCAATGTCTTTTTTATAAAACAGGTTGTATTTTGAAAGTAAAAGATTTCTAAAAGATTGCACTTTGGAGCTAAAAAGCTCTGATAAGTTGTTTTTTAATCATTTGTCCTATTTTGTCTACAATTGTCCTCATATCTGCCTCATTTTTGTCCTCGTTTGTGTTAAATTTGTCATCGCTTTTCATTTTGTCTTAATCTAATCAAATTTTGTCAACATGTCAAGCATAACTATAATATAGTTCAATAATGAATGATTCTGCGTAATGCTTAACGCTGATTTGTCCATTTTTTTCTTTTTTGTCATCAATTCTCCTCCTTTTATTTTCATTTGTCGTTTTAATGATTTCCCAGATAACTTGTAACGGATGTTGTATTATTGATGGAGATGTGTATGTCATATTTCGTTATGACTAGATTTAAATGTACTTTAGATACAAACAGAAAAAATGATTCCGCCGCCGGTGCGTATCGAACGCGCCACGACCGAAGCCAGCGACAATGCTTGTCGAACGAACGCGCCACGAACGAATCCAGCGCCAATTCGTAACGAACGCGTCACTTCGAAGTCTAGCTTCAATGCATATCGAACGCGCCACGAATGAATCCAGCGACAATGCCTATCGAATCCACAGTCCGATATGTATCGAACCTGCACTCTCCGAGTCCAGCACCTTATATACTCTACCTCTGATGCTTACTCTGCCGTTTGAAAAAATAACAAATCATTTAAATGCTAACATTTTCGTAAATCTTACCAAAATAAACGACGTTGAAAATCAACTCAAATATCTTCTCTCCCTTCAAAGTTAATAATAGAATCATTTTCGTCATTGAAAAAAACACACTTAAACATCTCTTCATTCGTCATCTTCGACTTCCTTCGGGCGGACAGCCATTAACACAGCATTGCCTACGACAAAGGTGTACTTTACTCACTACCGTAGTCACGTGGTCTCAGACAAAGAAATCTTTATCCAGCCGTTACACATGTATGTATATATACGTCTTGTGTATTTACAGAGATTATTTTCGAATAAATATGCTGAGATAACCTTTAACAATGGAGTTCTTGTCTTGTTGTGAGAAAACGAGAACTGTTACACTATCACACTTATACCACTCGCCATCGTTTACATTACACATTTACACTACAAACATAACGTATAAAATAAACCAAATGCTTGTCATCAACTGGGGGATAAACAGATCTTGATTATCCTAAGAAGAAGTCAACATGTCTATCGTGTAAATAAAATGCGTATTACTTTCCACGGTGTAGTTGCTATATGAGTATGTAGATAGTCGCCCTGACCATTTGTTGAAGAATCGTCCCCAGACAAACATCATGGCTGGCCTTGTCCCTATCCTTGTTGGTATGCTGATATTATGCTTCCATAATGCGAGAAGCGCATCAACCGTCAGCACGGACCAATCCTCGATGACAATAGAGCAGCGAGTTACAACGCTGGAAAGAACAATTCAGGGACTTCAAACCCAGAATCAGCAATTAGTGGATTGTGTGATGAACATATCGTCAGACAATTTCGAAACTGTCAAGTGCGCCAAGAGCATCGTCACAGCAGGCCTCTCTTGTGAGTGATATTTTATTTAACTTGTTTACTATACTTTAATTTCTAGGTTCAGTTACATACAAGATACTTGTTAGTATACATCGTTTTCGCTAGTGATAGACGGGTATGGGATCTCTCAACGTATCGAAAATGCCGCGCGCAAATCGTAAATCTGCTTCTGTACAACATAACAGTGAGATTTAATACAGCCTTCGATTGATTCTACGATATGAAAAAAAATACGGAATGTGTATAACGACGAATGTATAAATTTCGATCAACATTAAAATGATGTAACCTGAACTCCTGTCTGTATCAAGTGCAAAAATAAGCTCTGCCTATCTGCATATATCTTCACAGATAGATGCTGCATATTTAAATGAAACTACTTTTCGTAGGGTACACATATACTAAGTATCTGAAGCAAGTCTTCTGCATCGTCGGATATGTCTAATAGTGTGTGTAGCCACAAGAACGTGTTTCACCACGTTATCGATAACAAAGAAATGTGAAGACTGGGACAAATCAATTATAGTTAGTTCGTTAAAACTATTAAACATACACGTAGTTCATTTGAAATGTATAATAACCCTTGTAACAAGGATATCACTGGCCCCTATGTATGATAACAGCCAGCTGTGGGTCAGGGAACAATCGCAGAATAAAAGAATTCACTTTCATTGAAGGATTCATTGTATATTTTGTTGCTTGCATGTATTGATGAAGGGAAGTAAACCTCGTTCAAATGGAGTGATGAGGAAATAATTAATGTACCATTTGTATGAGGTTCACTTCCATTAATCAGTCCATGCAAGGAAATAATAAAAAAAAAAAATCAATGCTTATATTTTCGTTGACCAATTTATAACTCCCGCCATCAGATTGCAAAATTCGATCGCAACGGTATGACCATCGCCGGTATTTCACTGTTCTAACGCTTATTGATAGAGGCTATGGGACAATTGGTACACTTTTCGTCGTTTCTCGACGACGATGATGATGATGATGATGATGATGGTAGGGTGTCAGTTTGCTAGATTTAACATTTTGTTTATACCAGTCTCTTTTGTGTTGTCAAAAAGTGTTAAAATTATGTCACAGCTAAAATGATATCCAGTATATCAAATTGGAGATACACCATATGTTTACAAAAATAGATCGGCTGTGTAAACAGTGAATGTATTCACACGCAGGAGAAATGTGATTCGCTTCAGGCGACCTAAAATCAAGTGATCTTAGTTTACTTGTTGAGTTAGGTAGTGAAAACTATCACGGCCTTGCATTTTCCCTATATATTGCATGGTCATATTTCAAGGAGCCCCTTTAAAATATAAAAACGTGCAAGACATCATTTCGGAGCAGTTTCAACTTGGAGTAGATTAGTTATGAATAACGGAACACTCGGACGGGTGTCTGACTTCGGTGCATTTAGTAGAAATGCTGTTAATGTCAAAAAGATGATCAATCTAACGCGTTAACATTGAACGTGTTAAACACATTTAACGCGTTATATATAGGATAAATGCTTTCTTGGCATGTAAAGCGTAAAATGTTGACTCTTTTATAACGCGATACATGCAGTTCGATCAGGTTCATAACTATTTCAACGCGTTAAAAAACACTATCAGATTGACCAATCAGTTACAGCCCCTTATCAACATTCGGATGAAGGATATCTTTATTGAAGCTGAAGTGAAATTCTACCGCATTCAATGTTACTCTCCAAAACAAACCTATAGAAACCAACATTCACCCTTTTAAATATTTAGGTAACAGTGTGCAGTAAAAATGTCCAATTATGGAAAAATATGGCACATGTCTTTAGATATGTAAACACTGCCAGTTAACCCTATATATAACCTCTAATAAAGTATATATATTTGTAATCTGTACAACATTTGCAATTTTAATACAACTCTGAAGGATAAGTAAACTGATATTTTCTGTGATTTTTAGAGGTGTGAATACCATGGTAACAGCTTAAAAAATGCTCAAAACTTGCCAAATATTATGATATTTCACCCAAAATGACACAATTCTCTACACATTTTTTTTCTGAAACCTATCTAAAATTAAATATCCCTATCCCAAAGACAGAATTAATATTGTTTTGACATATGTTGTAAATTAAGTTTTTCCGCTATCTCACCTTTTCTGTGGGCTTCCATTTTTCGCTGTAGGCTAAACTAAATTTCCTATGCAAACACACTTTCGGAAAATCCGGAAATTTAAAATCCGGAACCAAATTATTAATTTTTGTTTTAACAAATGTGAAGCCTGTATGTACTACTTCATACTGAATATACCAATTATAGTGTACATTTATTTTTTTCATTTCTTATGCCTACCATAATACAGGAGTTATTTGCTTAACACAAAAATTGCCCTTGGCCAGGCTGTCCTACTATAAATACAATGGTTTCTTTCTAACAAAGGTATGAGTATGGTATTTAGTGCTATTTCTAGAAAGATTTGAATTGTTGCTTTTTTATTTATTTTTTTTATTTTTTTTTATTTTTTTTTTTCTTGGATGAAAAATATTTTTCTACTTTGGTCATATTTAAAAATGATTTAGTAGTTGGGTTGAACTGTGTTAAAAACTTCCTTTAGGCAAGTTGAGATTTCTTATGAATTCATGTCCATTTGTATTTACAGTCGGGAGAGCTGTGATGTTCTTCGCCCAGCTTTCCCATACGTTATCCAACGTAGCCGTAGAACAGGGGATTGTGTTTGACACCGTTGTGACAAATGTTGGGGATTGCTACAGTGGTCACACGGGTGCCTTTACTTGCTGCAAGTCTGGCACGTATTTATTCTCCTGGACAATTATCACATCAGGAGGACAGCGCGTCAACACGGAACTGATGATGAATAGTTCATCCATAGCTACAAACCGTGCAGGTGACCAAAACTATCATGCCACCGGAAGTATGTCGGCTGTGATTCATTTGCATATCGGTGATGAGGTATGGATCAGAGTCAAGTATCGTGTTCCAGCTAACACATATATCCTCGGGGAAAAAACGTCATCTTTCACCGGAGTTCTTATACATTGATCACGTTCCATGACGCCTGGTTAGTTCCGGATATCTTGACATACCTATTATAAAATGGACATTATGATATCTCTGAGAGTCTTACAAACTTTGTTCTGATTATATATCGGGTTATACAATATGAAAGTGCATTGTGTATAGCTTGATGCTTATAAATGAGCGTACATATTGCATTGTATTTATCATACGAGACAAAGATCGGAGGCTTTGTGCATTTGATATTTAAAACGTATGACTAAACCTGGATTAAAAATGACTTCAAAGAGATGAAAGATGCCACGCATTTATTACCGTATTCAGTGAATAAAGAAACACGCTGATCTTTGACTATAACTATTTTTGCTGTTCATTTCAATTCAGTGTAGAAGTGGGTTTTTTTTCCAAAATACTGTAATTTACTTTAAGTTGAACCCAAAATCAACGAAAATGTTAGCTTATTTGGGCATACAATTCAATTGGCAGCTTGTATCTTTATGTAATATGAAACTCTTAAAATGCATCCTCCTAAAAAAAGTCTTCCAATTGAACGACACTGCTATCCTCATCAGCTACCTACATGTATTAGTGTACGTTACACAAAGGAATACTGAGTAACCATCTTGAGCAGGAATTTCTTCCCCGGCGATTGCGCATCTTTATTGCGCATGTCATGCCATCACGGAGATGGTTACTTCCACTGGAGTGATACTAAATATTCTCTTCGCTTGTTTTTTCAACCAATGTGTAGATTTACTCTTGACGCATCGCATCGTGTGTATTACAGGTTTTCTGCATCTTAAATTAGCAATTATCTGTCCTTCGTGAGTGGAGCTTAGCCCTTGTCGAGAGTAGAGAACAAACGGAACCATTTTACAATCAACCCTCATGCCTTCCTTTGAGTACAACTTGTCAGAGTTATTCCATCTGTGAGCGCTGATCGATATTAGATGAAGTCATGAGGCATGTCCGGAAAACCGGAAAAAGAGACGGGTGTTCTCATTATATGTAATGCGACCAGCATTCTAACCAACATCAAAAAAATGTACGCCAATCACAAACAAAGGCGACACCAACAGATTAGCTCTTACAGGATAAACAGTCACACATATAAATTGTACAGACCGTCTGATATTGAGAGACCATTCAACCATGAAATCAGAAATCACATGAAGCGTAAAGGATATCTATGAATTAACTAAACGCATGACATGTAAGCTCAATTCCGGGATACAAGTAGGTCTGCTAGACTCATCAATGTCTTCAATACAGCAGTAGTAAAGATCTGTTAAGCTGTCTATATCATCCCCACCATGAATAGAGACACCAGTGAAGACATCAGGCACCAACTGGTAAATGAAAGTAAAATAATAGAGAGGCTGATGGTCGTTACAACCAACTCTTCACTGCGGAACGTTTACCATTGTAGATGCCACCCAGGTAACAGTCCCAATATGTGTATGCAATCTACTCTTATCTCCATACAACAATTACGCAAGTTGCTTTTGCAACGTGATTGTAGGATACTATCATCTGCCTGATTTTGAAAGTATTTTTTTGTCATTGAGATAACATGTAAAGTTTGTAGTACTAAGTTCTTCAAATCAATGTAGAAAGGAAAATATAACCAATGGTCGGATTTCGGAACCATTTATAGGTAACAATCTGATAAAAAACCAAACAAAACAAAAACAAAAGCGGAAGCATGCTCGTTTATGCGGAAATGCAAGTTTGTCTGTTTTTTAAATGTAATATAAATATGTACCCCTCATCGTACCCCATTATCAAAGAGGTATAGGGACAGGCCGGATTCAGATCAGTGTCGATGACAGCATTATAAAACGTAAGGGGAAATGATGCAATGAATGCATACGTTTACGATCAGTAATAAATCCATTCAGTAAGATTATTATTTTTTATTTTTTTTATTCTGCATTCGTTGTATTAATTCTCTGTTCCAGGGTATCACACAGCTTCAAAAATACCAAATGGCATCATTTTATTTTTGGTTTTTTTCTTGACTGGTCAAAATGAATTATTTCTCCACACCAAACCCCCTGTAATAAGGTAAAAATAGGTAGGAAGTTCCAATAACAACGGTTATTGCTGTTTTATATCATAGGTTAATTCCAATTTTCTTATAAGATTTGTTTCATATTGCTGCCTCGGTTGGCGCGTGTCCGTGTTTAAAAGCAAAAGAAATTTTATATATGTGTTTTTCATATTTACAAGGTTTCTATGTTTTCGACAAATAGAAACATGCTGTGAGAGCCTTATATCCTGACGTTCTTGTCATATTGTAAGAACATGAGAACCGATACATTATTATGCTGCTAAAATTTAGCCATATGTTTGTCATAAACGAGATAATGTTAATAGTGAAATATGATATTATTTTGTGGAGAATTTCACACACTGCCTGTACATAAAATGCGCATTACCCTCCATATTTTAGTTATGTGTGTAGTTATATACTCGCCAAATCCATTTGTTGAAGGATCTTCCTCAGACAAACATCATGGCTGGCTTTGTCCATATCATTGTTGGTATGTTGATATTATGCTTCCATAATGCGAGAAACGCATCAACCGTCAGCACGGACCAATCCTCGATGACAAAAGAGCAGCGAGTTACAACGCTGGAAAGAACAATTCATGGACTTCAAACCCAGAATCAGCAATTAGTGGATTGTGTGATGAACATATCGTCAGACTATTTCGAAACTGTCAAGTGCGCCAAGAGCATCGTCACAGCAGGCCTCTCTTGTGAGTGATATCTTATTTCAATTATATTTTACGCTTGCAAAGCATTGTCACTATTCAACAATACCAAATGTTTACCATCCTTGCGTGGAAATATTTACCCTTGAATATGTGCATGAAAATGTTGGAGTACAGGAACTACTTTACCAAACACATGTTGTTGTTTTTTGTTTTTTTTTATACAGAAAAAGAGTGAATATCTAAAATAGAAAATGAAAAATATAGCTAAATATTTTGTGTTATTAATGGTTGTTTCAGACGTAAAAACAGTTAACGCGACCATAGTATATATTCTTGGAGGAGTTGCTCAATCAAAGTAAAATCCAATCCCTAGATTTATTACGTTTTAATCTCTGTAGGTTTAACGACATATAAGATACGAGTGTTATTTTTTGTATTATTATCATTATCTTTAAGTGTTTATTTGATGTATCATCTCGCGGACAGCCAGTGCCGATTTGAGTCTCATACCGATAGCTTGTGGTGGCTTTTTCACTGAAAGTGATGTTTGTCCTGTTTCAATCCGCTGTATTGAAAACCATTCTTCTACCGGTATTAAGAAAAGATATATATCGCATTTAGCTTTGTCAAAACGACAAATATTCCTTGTATCCGAGAAAATGTGCTTCTACAGGAATATGGATGTGTAAAAAATAACAAATGATACAAATTGATGGAATACATTGAGTATATATTTTATAAGCTTAATTCAATGATTGAAATATTTTTATTCTAATCAACTGATTTACGACAATGTGTAGACATGCGGCAACTGTTGAAAGAAATTTGTTTTGTAATAAGACACCAATGTCAGTAACGAGAGAATGTTAATAGTGAAATATGATATTATTTTGTGGAGAATTTCACACACTGCCTGTACATAAAATGCGCATTAATCTCCATATTTTAGTTGTTATGTGTGTAGTTATATACTCGCCCAGTCCATTTGTTGAAGGAATTTCCTCAGACAAACATCATGGCTGGCCTTGTCCACATCATTGTTGGTATGTTGATATTATGCTTCCACAATGCGAGAAGCGCATCAACCGTCAGTACGGACAAGTCTACGATGACAATACAGCAGCGAGTTACAGCGCTGGAAAGAACAATTCATGGACTTCAAACCCAGAATCAGCAATTAGTGGATTGTGTTATGAACGTTTCGTCAGACTATTCTGAAACAGTAAAGTGCGCCAAGAACATCGTCACAGCAGTCTTCTCCTGTGAGTAATATCTGCTTTTTTTATTCTGCTTTATCATGTATGCTTATTGACCAATGAAAGGTTGCGGAATTTTCATGCCGGATCTATTTTAATACCTTGTGACTATTCATTATATCCCGTTCGACATCATTGTCGTACATTAACAACCCCTAAACAGATGTGTGCCATGTCTACACCACATAATATCATAACACAAATGTCTGCATAGGATTACCCATGTCTTACCGTCTTGTTGTATCAGTATATAATCGTATAAGAAATGTCACATACTATTTAATTTCTAGACGGATATATCAACATGTTAGAGAAAATTTTGTCTCAAACTCGTAAGAATTATCCTCATGACAAATCTTCAATTTGGTTACATTTATGTATTTTCTAAGCGTCAGGATAGTGACGAGTATAGGAAAAGGCTGTCCCGTAAAACAGCTTAGGCGTAGAGTGCTATCTCTGTAAGTCAGTTTGCATCTTCTAAATAATCTTTAATAATTGAGTCAAGCCTGTACGGTGGCTGATTTGTGTCATTTCATCCTTTCGTCTTTTTCGTCTTTTCGCCCCAAAAAGACGAAAATTAAATATCTTAATTCTCGTCCTTTCGTCTTTTCGCCCCGAAAAGACGAAAATTAGCAAACCTAAATTTTCGTCTTTTCGACCAGACGAAATCTAACAAAACTTAAATATCGTCATTTTGTCTTTTCGCCCCGAAAAGACGAAAATTAACAAACCTTAAATTTCGTCATTTTGTCTATTCGCCCCGAAAAGACGAAATACCGAAATGGTACAAATCGGCCACCGTGAGCATAAATGGTATTTCAAACTTACATTCAGTAATCTATTTATTTTGTCTTTACAGTCGGAAGAGCTGTAATGTTCTACGCCCAGCTGTCCAATAGGTTTGCTTTGGTTTGTTCTTGTTTAACGTCCTATTAACAATCAGAGTCATTTAAGGACGTGCCAGGTTTTGGAGGTGGAGGAAAGCCGGAGTACCCGGAGAAAAACCATCGGCCTACGGTCAGTACCTGGCAACTGCCCCACGTAAGTTTCGAACTCGCAACCCAGAGGTGGAGGGCTAGTGATAAAGTGTCGGGACACCTTAACCACTCGGCCACCGCGGCCCCATATGTTATATAGCGTATCTGTAGAACAGGGGGTTGTGTTTGACACCGTTGTGAGAAATGTTGGGGATTGCTACAGCGGCAACACGGGTGTATTTACCTGCTGCAAGTCTGGTACGTATTTCATCATCTGGACTATTGACGTCAAAGCAGGGACTTACAGAACTGATGATGAATACGTCATCCATGGCTATCAATCGTGGAGGTGATGCTAACAATCTTTCAACTGCAAGTATGTCGGTTGTAGTTCATTTGCATATCGGTGATGAGGTGTGGATTAGAGTCATGTCTCGCTCTTCGGATAACTCGGATATCATCGGAGGCAAAACATCATCTTTTACCGGCTTTCTCAAACAATGACCAAATGGACATTCTGATATCTCTGAGTATCAACCAAACCTTTTCCTGATTCTATATATGATTCTAAACGATATGACAGTGCATTGTACATTTATTAAGCGTGATTTATATAAACGTCTGTCCCTGTTATACTTCTTTTATTAAACGAGAAAGAATGCTGCAAGTGTTTTATGTATTTCATAATAACACTTATGAATAAACTGGATTAAAACATTAAAAGAGGAAGAAATATCATGTTTATCTTACCGTTCTACACCAATATTATTCGGTGAATAAAAGCTGATGTTGGTTGCTTACTATAACTTGTTTTGCTTGTTCGGGTGTAAAAAACAATCAGGAAAAATATTAAATTTCGTATCATCTCATCTTCAATAAAACATTCGTTAATTAAAGGTGCTCACAAAATCAATAAAAATGCCAGTTTATCTTCACCTGCAGGTAAATTGGCAAATCCCCGTGAATGTTGCCAATTTAACATCAGCTTGTGGTTCAATTCTGGTTGTAAGAGATATTCCCCCTGTGGAATTATCCTTTCATATGAAGGCATGTCGAAAAACGGCACAGCGACGTGATGTAGTATGTAAGGGAGGTAACTCCGCTGGATGTGATTGTTATTCCGTAATCCTATTTACATCATAATCTATAAAAACAAGAACGTTTATTTGATTTCTTCAATCACGAAATTTACCTTTTGTACAAAATTTTCAAATTACGATATTTCTGTGAAATATAAGAAGTCCCTAAAAACTCTTATTGTATATTAAATTTCTCATCAAATGTCTAGACGTAGAAAATAGGCATGGCAAATGATTGTATTGTTACAACGCCAGCGGTGGTGCAAAGATATCTCAATTAAATTTTCATTGCAATCGTATAAGATTTTTTTCCGTTTTGTTTCCCTACTTGTTGACCATGTCGATCCAATACTCTGTAGACTTTGAATCTTGAAATACTTCAATAAAGGATTGATTGTCAATTTTGTTGCTTGCATGGACTGATGAAGGGAAGTGAACCTCGTGCAAATGAAATGAACTGCGAACCAGTTCATGTACCATTTGCACGAGGTTCACTTCCCTTCCTTATGTTTATGTTAACCAAATTAAAAACTTCGCCCCCAGATTACAAAATTCGGTCGCAACGGTGTGACGTAAGTGTGTCACTTTGTAACATACAGTATTTATACTTATCGTACATGTGTGCACAGTAGTGGAACAGCAGACAGTCAGCTATTCTCGTCGCCAAGGCAACAAAAAATATAGTCCCATACACGTTTTGATTATTACGATGTTGATACACATAAATACGATATTTTCAAGGTAAAATATTCATTTATAACAACTATTTATGATATTGTATTATAAAAACTTAGCAATACCCATATAAATACGAATTAAAAGTGCAGTGTTGACATTATAGTATGTGTGTGATTTGGTCACTCGAGACACAGGGACTCGGTTAAAAAAAATGAGCACAGGGTTAACGTGACGACAGTTCAGTGAAATATCACAACATTGAAAAACAGTGTTTATATACTCTCTAAAGCCTAGAAAAAAATCGATTTTGTAAGGTTTTATAATTTGAATGAATGTTTGATTTTTAGTCTTTCGGTTATTTATAGATGGCATATGTTACTCAAAATTTAACGCCGAACCCCTGTGACCGTATGTGATGCAGTCTAATAGCCGGGATATTCAGAGCTCGAGAAAAAGTGTAACAATGTGGATTTTAGTCGCAGGTTAACTGATGATGTACAAGGTGTTCTTGAAATATTGGATTTCATTGTCGCACTGGCGTTTTAGGATGTAAATTCTGATAATAGTAAGTAAAGAAACATTGATTTGAAGATTGGCGGTATTCGACGGCCGGAAACTTGTGCCCTCTATATATATTTAGATGGAGTCAAATTAAGACAATAATGTGTCCCTGTGCTCGATATAGCATACTGCTGCTACCAGTCTGTTTTGGTAAATAGTGTTAAAATTGAGGTTTATTTTCTGTGACTACTAAAATGGTATCAAGCATAGCATTCGAGATACAGCTAACGTTAGACCTACTGCGCTACGTACATGTAGGTCATGAGCTCGGTGCTATCGGGAGTGTCAGTGTTCTGTCAGATCCTGTTTTCTTAACTGTCTGCATTATACTGGCATTTTTATTAACACATAAAGCGGCTATTCCACTTGTGTTCATATACGTTTATAACAATGTTACACAATTCACAAAATGAAAGTGCATTCAAGTCCGAGGCGGTACAGAACTCGATCGCCATTGTAAACTCAGTGAATATATTCACACGCCGGCAAGAAAGTGATATTACGCTTTAACATGATTTTTGATAATGGTTATTAACATGAAATGTCAACACATTATTAAGGCACTTGACTGAAACGTCGACCTCTTTTGTTAAAAACTGCATGTCCTGAATCTCCAGAAATTGCCTCAAGCTTCGGGTTAAAGTTTGTTTATTATTTAGTTGTTCAGTGATACCTATGCCACTACCATTTTATGGTAAACCATACGTACGCTTTTATACATCTATTTTTGTATGCGTTTACTCATTGTCCATGTACATTCATACAGACACCGTTTCATTTCTCCTTTAACTTATCCAATAGGATAAATAGAAAACAAACACATCCGTTCCATAAAGCTATCAAAAGGCACCAAATTCCTACAAATTAAATATACGCTCATTTGATGAGTTATACGGTCGAACGATCGACAGCAAAAAATATACGTGTGCACCACGCTACATGTGTCGCCTGAAAGACGAACCCAGGTATACGTATTAACCACGTGTAGGCCCGTATTTGCACCACTCGCACGTGAAAATACGCCCACATCGCCACCTATTGGCGAAACATAACAAGGAGAAATTAATTTCATCCTAATTTCGTAAAACGAATGAAATTATATATATATACAAAATTGAGGTATTAAGTTGTTATTCTACCGCGATAAGGGGGGTAACTCCTGTAGTAGGGCAGTGAGCAATGCCACGAGAGGATGTCACCTCGACTCGCGTTGTGTTCTGATTGGAATATCAAATGGTTTCAACCGGTGACACCCAGTCATGTAATGCCGCTACCACACCCAGGTTCAATTTGAATTCAAATGAACAATAGAATATAAACAACTAAAACTACACTCTGCTGTTTACATTATACTTAGAAATGATAATGCTATAGTATGGCAATAACTGGTGGGCCCTGGATAAACATTACTAACAAATATGGCTACAGATATACTAACATAAAGTCCACCCCCCCCTGTATAAAGTTGTCTACCTTGCATTGTCTCAGCAAGGGCAGACGTGTATGTATAAAAACCACCCAAAATCCCAAACTACAACAACAACCCTACATATAAATGAAACTATAGCATACTGAAACTGTCAACAGACTACAATCGTTTTTACAAGTGAAGCTACCACATTCCGCTGACGGAACGATAGGTAGTCCTAATTAGATATTGGAACATGCCGCAGCTGACAAACTAACACTGAGGTATAGATAAACAAAGCTGCCGCATTCCGCTGACGGAACGAAAGGTAGCTACGAGGGCATAATGATAAACCACCCCCAACCCAGAAGTAAGCTAACCAATAGAGAAAGAGCCCAACATTCCGCTGACGGAACGGTATACCTACTACATAGCTAACTATCGAATACTTAACTACATCCCGCTGACGGGACGGTAAATTAGGGAGGCTTTCCTCACCTGTATAACTACAGAAGCGGTCTAGAAGTATAGAGAGAACTGACCCCGGGTCGACAAAGCTTTATATACTGACGAGAATAGTCTCCAACCTAGTGATACCATAAACAAATCCTACAAGTCAAACGATTGGTCCCCGGGTAACCGGATGACCAATCAGAAACGGCCTTACAAATAAGACCTCTTCCGCCAGCATGGCGGCGAAGTAGGCATAACAAACAAGCGACAAGCGCACTGCAACAAAATACCGGGATTATATGGCATAATAACACCCGGCACAACAAAAATGGAACCAAAAGGTAACAAACTATTCCCCCTACATGTCTAATACGATGACACGACCAAACAAAGTGGTAAATTTCCTAATTTAATAACTTATTAAAAACCGATTCCGCCACACTCCAATGAGAACCCTTGCCTGAAACAGAAATCCCGATTGTAAACACGTGGGTCGACGGTGCATTTTTAAATGTCTCCTTATAATGAGATAGGTTTGAATTGTATTTTCCTGTACAACATTTTTATTTGGTTTTATTTGCAAAACGTGTTTGCGTTTTAATACATGTAATTTTACTTTACAAATAATGCCTGGAGATCTTCTCTTTGAAATATGATATAGTGAGTGTGTCCTATGCGACTTGACGTTCTGGTTGTAACTCGGGTATGACTAAGAATTGTATGGCAGATATCATCGATGAAATTTTCCAGAGACCCTGAATCAACTCTCCCGTTACTTTTTCAAGAGCCCCAAATTAAACCTGAATTTTTGTTGATAAATCGCCCTCGTTAAATTGATGATCAATTTGAATTATGGTCCCGTTATTACATGTATGTCGGTATTCTGTGTTGATATTGCATAAGATGTTTAAAATATGATATATTTTATCTTGTTCGGATATATCCTGCCTTCATTTCAAATTGATTGAAGTTCATACTTGGCAGGATTTGTTATCATGACATTTGTTTTAGAAGTGATGAAATTCTGTGTATTCATTTCCTTGTTTTAAACAGTGAAAATTACGAAACTATACCAACAAGATATACTGTAGCATATTTCACAAGTTGTTTATTGAAAATGGCCGCTGCAATAGTTTCGTATTTTCATTAAGCGATGTTTTGTTGTTATAATGACGCGTCCTAATCTGTTTTATCAGTGAATTAAGAGCGGATTTTTTTTTAATAATTCAAAATATTTTGATGTTTATATCAGATGCTGCTGAAGTAATTGCCTTGTTTTCTGTATAGCACACATCATAGTCGATTAAGTGCCTATGTAACCAATAAAATGTAGTTATTTATTGCATTTTTGCCAGTGAAATATAGAAATTTATCATTCTAATAAAGCTTAAATTTTCACTTCAGCGATGAGCAGTGAAAATATAAGTTTTTGCAGTGAAAATATAAGTTTGTCGTTTTTGACCAATCGGAGTGAACCTTTTTAACCATCATTTTCTTCCTGACAACCCTGTTTCATATGAGTCAGGTGTTAAAATTTTTGGACAGATCCTGAATTTACTGTATTTTCTGGACGAATTCTTTGATTCGAGCAATTAGTAATTATATATCCCCTCCTTCAGTGTCATATTTTCTGATAGGTGGCGTTTTAATCAATTTTAATCATAATTGATTTAATCATTGATTTTAATCAATGTCTACAATTGTCCTCATATCTGCCTCATTTTTGTCCTCGTTTGTCTTAAATTTGTCATCGCTTTTCATTTTGTCTTAATCTAATCAAATTTTGTCAACATTTCAAGCATATCTATAATATAGTTCAATAATGAATGATTCTGCGTAATGCTTAACGCTGATTTGTCCATTTTTTTCTTTTTTGTCATCAATTCTCCTCCTTTTATTTTCATTTGTCGTTTTAATGATTTCCCAGATAACTTGTAACGGATGTTGTATTATTGATGGAGATGTATATGTCATATTTCGTTATGAATAGATTTAAATGTACTGTAGATACAAACAGAAAAAATGATTCCTCCGCCGGTGTGTATCGAACGCGCCACGACCGAAGCCAACGACAATGCTTGTCGAACGAACGCGTAATGAACGAATCCAGCGACAATTCGTAACGAACGCGTCACGAACGAATCCAGCGCCAATTCGTAATGAACGCCTCACGAACGAATCCAGCGACAATTCGTATCGAACGCGTCAATTCGAAGTCTAGCGTCAATGCCTATCGAACGCGCCACGAACGAATCCAGCGACAATGCCTATCGAATCCACATAGTCCGATATGTATCGAACCTGCACCTTATATACTCTACATCTGATGCTTACTCTGCCGTTTGAAAAAATAACAAATCATTCAAATGCTAACATTTTCGTAAGTCTTACCAAAATAAACGACGTTGAAAATCAACTCAAATATCTTCTCTCCCTTCAAAGTTAATAATAGAATCATTTTCGTCATTAAAAAAAACACACTTAAACATCTCCGCCATTCGTCATCTTTGACTTACTTCGGGCGGACAGCCATTAACACAGCATTGCCTACGACAAAGGTGTACTTTACTCACTACCGCAGTCACGTGGTCTTAGACAAAGAAGTCTTTATCCAGCCGTTACACATGTATGTATATATACGTCTTGTGTATTTACAGAGATTATTTTCGAATAAATATGCTGAGATAACCTTTTACAATGGAGTTCTTGTCACGTTGTGAGAAAACGAGAACCGTTACACTATCACGCTTATACCACTCGCTCATCATTTACATTGCAGACTTCCACTACTAACATAACGTATAAACTAAACCCAGTGCTTGTCATCAACTGGGGGTAAAAATATCTTGATTATCCTAGGAAGAAGACAACATGACTACTGTGTATATGAAATGCGCAGTACTTTGCAAGTTGTAGCTGGTATATGAGTATGTAGGTACTCACCCAGATCATTTGTTGAAGAATCGTCCTCAGACAAACATCATGGCTGGCCTTGTCCATATCATTGTTGGTATGTTGATATTATGCTTCCACAATGCGAGAAGTGTACCAGCCGTCAGCACGGACCAATCCTCGATGACAATAGAGCAGCGAGTTACAGCGCTGGAAAGAACAATTCAGGGACTTCAGTGTCAAAATCAACAATTAGTGGATTGCGTGATGAACATATCGTCGGACTATATCGAAACTGTCAAGTGCGCCAAGAGCATCATCATAGCAGGCCTCTCTTGTGAGTGATATTTTATTTTACTTGTTTACTATACTCTAATTTCTAGGTTCAGTAACATACAAGACACTTGTTTGTATATATTGTTTTCGCTAGTGAAATAAGGGCATTTGATCTCTCAACGTATGGAAAATACCACGTAAATTGTAAATCTGCGATTGTTCAACAAAACAGTACGATTTAATACAGCCTTCGATTGATCATGCAACATGAAAAAAAATACGGAATGTGTCTATCAACGACGAATATATAAATTTCGATCAACATTAAAATGATGTAACCTGAACTCCTGTTTGTATAAAGTACAAAAATAAGCTCTGCCTATCTGCATATATCTTCACAGATAGATGATGCATATTTACATGAATCTACTTTTCGTAGGGTATACATATACTAGGCATCTTTAACAAGTCTTCTGCATCGTCGGATATGTCTAACATTGTGTATATAGCCACAAGGGCGTGTTTCACCACGTAATCGATAGTAACGAAATGTGAAGACTGGGACAAACCAATTATAGTCAGTTCCTTAAAACTGTTAAACATACACGTTATCGATAACAACGAAATGTGAAGACTGGGACAAACCAATTATAGTCAGTTCCTTAAAACTGTTAAACAGACACGTGATTCATTTGGAATATATCATAACCCTTATTACAGTATATATAGCTGGCTGTTATCATGTATAATGATACCCTTGGCCCCTATGTATGATAACAGCCAGATGTGGGTCAGGGAACAATCGCAGAATGAAGTGATGCGGAAATAATGCATGTACCATTTGCTTAAGGTTCACTTCCATTAATCAGTCCATGCAAGGAAAAAAATAAAAAAAAACTAATGCTTATTTGTACGTTGACCAATTTATAACTCCCGCCATAAGATTGCAAAATTCGATCGCAACGGTATGACAATCGCCAGTAATTCACTGTCCTAACGCTTATTGACAGAGGCCATGGGACAATTGGTACATTTCTCCTCGTTTCCCGACAAAGATGGCCTCTGGAATTTTGACCAATCAGCTAGACCATTTATGTTTTTTCCTTGAAATATAGGATTTCGTTGTCACGCTAGGTTGTGGGATGCTTATGTTTTTTTCCTTGAAATATAGGATTTTGTTTTCATGCTAAGTTGCGGGATGCAGCTAAGTAGAGAATCATTGATTTCAAAATTAGCGGAAGTCGACAGCCTGATATGTCTGTGGTAGATTATCAGCCAAAGGGACGATGCCTTACGGCAGTTAGTGCCCATGCGCTAGATATAGCATAGCTAAAATGTTACGACGCGACACAAAGACCATTTCTGGTGAGGTCTGCTTAATGCGTTGTACGCGCTATGCATTGTTATTCGTAATATAGTGGCTGTTAATCACTTTGACTGATTTACGCGGGGGATACATTTTAGTTCTCTAATTGTCTTTACCGCACTGACACTTTAATGCATTAATTACTTCTTCTGGAGGAAATAAAGTATGATGATGATGATGATGATGATGATGATGATGGATATAGCATATTGCTTGTACCAGTCTGTTTTGTGTTGTCGAAAAGTGTTAGAATTTGGGATCAGTTTTAAGCCGGCATTTTTTTCACATAAATCATATGTTTCACTTTTGTTGATATACAATGTATGTGTATAATTTTGTTACACAAATCACAAAATGAAAGTGCATTTCATCCCAAGTCGGTATAAAATTAGATCGCCTGTGTAAACAGTGAATGTATTCACATGCGGAGAAATGTAATTTGCTTCACGCGACCTAAAATCAAGTAATGTTAGTTTATTAGTTGATTTAGGTTGTGAAAACTGTCACGGCCTTGGTGCTTCCTTATACATTGCATGGTCATAATTCAATGAGCCTCTTTAGAATATAAAAAAGTGCAAGGTATCATGTCGGAGCAGTTTCAACTTGGAGTAGATTAGTTACCAATAACGAAACACTCCGACAGGTGTCTCACTTAGGTGCAATTAGTATGAAATTCCGTTAATGTCAAAAAGATGATCAATCTAACGCGTTAACATTGAACGTGTTTAACACATTTAACGCGATATATATAGAATAAACTAGTTTAAACGCGTTAATATTTAACGCGATAAATGTTTTTTTGGCATTAAAACGTAAAATGTTGGCTCTTTTATAACGCGATACATGCAGTTCCATTAGGTTCATAACTATTTCAACGCGTTAAAAAACACTATCAGATTGACCAATAAGTTGCAGCCCCTTATCAAGTTTCGGATGAAGGATCTCGTTATGGAAGTTGAAGTAAAATTTTACCAAATTCGATGTTACTCTCCTAAACAAACCTATAGAAACCAACATTGACCATTTTAGATATTTAGTTCAGGCAAAAGACAAATGTAATGGTTCTTTATTTATTTCTATTATTATCATTTTTATTTTATTTTTTGTTGCTTGGTTTTTTTGTTCTTGTTTTTTTTTTTTTTTTTTTTAGTTCGGATGAAAAATATATTTCTGCTTTGGTCATATTAAAAAAATGATTTGGCAGTTTGGTTGAACAGTGGTTAAAATGTATCCTTTGGATCATTTGAGATTACTTATTAAGTCATCTCCCTTTGTATTTACAGTCGGGAGAGCTGTGATGTTCTACGCCCAGCTGTCCCATACGTTATCCAACGTAGCCGTAGAACAGGGTGTTGTGTTTGACACCGTTGTGACAAATGTTGGGGATTGTTACAGCGGTCACACGGGTGCCTTTACCTGCTGCAAGTCTGGCACATATTTCTTCTCCTGGACAATTGACACATCAGCAGCACAGCGCGTCAATACAGAACTGATGATGAATAGTTCATCCATAGCTACAAACCGTGCAGGTGACCAAAACTATCACGCCACCGGAAGTATGTCGGCTGTGATTCATTTGCATATCGGTGATGAAGTATGGATCAGAGTCAAGTATCGTCATCCAGCTACCTCATATATCCGCGGTGAAAAAACGTCATCTTTTACCGGCTTTCTTATACATTGATCACGCTCCATGACGGCTGGTTAGTTTCGGATATCTTGATAATAGAATAGCATACCCATCATAAAAATGAATACTAAAATATCTCTGAGGTACTAACAAACGTTGTTATCCTGTAATACAATATGAAAATGCATTGTATATAGTTTGATTCTTATAAATAAGTGTGCATATTACACTGTGCTTATCATACGAGACAACGATAGGTGGGTTTGTGTATTTGATATTTAAAACGTATGGCTAAACCTGGATTAGAAATAGCATTGAAGAGACAAAAGATGCCACATATTTATTAATGAATTCATTAAATAAAGAAACACACTGAGCTTTGACGATAGCTATTTTTGTTGTTCATTTCAATTCCATGTAGAAGATTTTTGTTAAAATACTTTATCTTTATGTTATATGAAATTCTCTTAAAATTCATTCTGCTAAAAATTCTTCCAATTGAACTAGACTGTTATTCTCCTAAGCTACCTATTAGCGTACGTTACACAGAGGAATAATGAGTAACCATCTGGAGTCGGAATCCTTCCCCGGCGTGTGCGCATCATGAGTGCGCATGTCATGCCATTACGGAGATGGTTTCTTCCGCTGAAGTGATACTAAATATTCTCTTCGCTTTTTTCTTTTTTTCTTTTCATCCCATGTGTAGATTTACTCTTGATGCTGAAATTCATCGCAACGTGTGTATTTGAGGTTTTCTACATCTTAATTTAGCAATAGGTACTTCACCAGATATACTTATTAACCAATGAAAAATTAACATGGTTACCAACTAACTGTATTTCGTCAGCGGAACTAAAGCCCTTGGCGAGGGTAGAGAACAAAGGGAACCATTTTACAATCAACTCTCATGTCTTAGTTTGAGTACAACTTGTCTGAGTTACTCCATCTGTGAGCGCTAATCGATATTAGATGAAGTCATGAGGCATGTCTGGCAAACGACAATCATGTAAAGTGGAGATGTTTCCTCTTTGTGTGATGAAATGAATAAGAATAACAATGATTTCCATTGTTAGTTTCTTATTCTTCCTTAATCTGATATTTGTTAGAATCTATCATTACAAGAAATGTTACATGATATCCTCCATGACAATTTTGTTTTCAATTAATGTTCCAATTCCCATATTTTAGTGGTCTATACAAAAAAAAGTCTTGGGAGTTGTAATTACAGGTACAATGTAGGTATATCAGCTAAAACTGGTATTCTCCTTTTGGCCGATTTGCCATCTTTTCATCCTTATTATCAAAAAGTCTTTTTTTAATATTGCATTTTTTTCTGATGTTTAATGACTTGGTATTACAATTTCCGACGCTGATGTCGACTACCACCGAAAAGTTATCATACAATGAATTCTAAAGATTTGGAACTATGACGTCAGGTGCGTTTAGTGCTGGTAGGTATGCACAGTGTTCAACGTTACAACCATTTTTGAGAATGAAACGTTCTCGTAGATTGGCTACGTTTATGGCGGTTGTCGATGAAGCCAAATGCGCTTTCATCGTCCCCACGCAAATCCATGCTTTTCTTTGTATCTTAACCTTATTTTGTAATTTTGTGTCCAAATTACGTGCGCGTTATAACGCCGTTGTTATGTTTTGATCTAATACGTTACTCTTATTCATCATACTTAAAACATAACTATTTATATTCAAATATGGAATAACTTGAAGACCATTCAGCAATATGAGACAGGTGTTCTCATTATATGTAATGCGGCCAGCATTCCAACCAACATAAACAAATCTACGCCCAGAACAAGCAAGGGGACACCAACAGATCATCTCTTACAGGATAAACAGTCACACATATACATTTTACAGACCGTCTGATATTGCGAGACCATTCAACCACGACATCAGAAATCACACGAAGTGTAAAGGAATCAACAAAACGCATGCCAAGTAAGCTCAATTCTGGGATGCATGAAGGTCTGCTTGACTCATCAATGTCTTCAATACAGCATTAGTAAAGATCTGTGAAGTTGTCTATATCATCCCCACCATATGCTGAAAATTGTTGAAATGAATAGAGACACCTTTGAAGACATCAGGTACCACCTGGTAAATAAAAGTAAAATAATAGAGAGACTGACGGTCGTTACAACCAACTTTTCTCTGGAGAACGTTTACCATTTCAAGATGCCACCCAGGTGACAGTCTCAATATGTTTACGCAATGTACTCTAATCTCCATTTTCACTTGTATAAATGACACCAATTATCCAAGTCGCTTTTGCATCGTGAATATAGGATACTATCATCTGCCTGATTTTGATAGTAACATTTTTGTCATTGAGAGAACATGTAGTACTAAGTTCTTAAAATCAATGTAGAAAGAAAAATATAACCCACTGTCCGATTTCCGAACATATAGCGAACCAATCATAAGTAACGATATGTTAAAAAAACAAACAAAATATTAAAATAAGATCATTCAGTAAGTTTATTTTTTACAAATGATGCATTCGTTGGATTCATTTTCTGTTACAGGGTATCACAAAGCTTCAAAGATAAAAAAAAAAAATGACATCTTAATTTTTATTTTATTTTTTTTATTTTTTTTTTTCCTTACTGATAAAAAAAAGAATTATTTCTCCATACGAAATCCTCTGCATAAAAGAAAAAAATAAGTAGGTAAGTTCCAATAACAACGGTTATTGCTGTTTGATATCGTGAGTTAATACAGATTTTCCTAGGAGATTTGTTTCCTATTGTCGACTCGGGCAGGGCGTGTCCGTGTTTGAAAGCGAAAGAAATTTCATACACGTGTTTTTCATATTTAAAGGGTTTATATGTTTTCGACAAATAGAAACATGCTGTGAGAACCTTGTAGCCTGACGTTTTTGTCATGTTGTAATAAAATGACAATTGCTACATTATTACGCTGTTAAAATTGGGCCGGATGTTTGTCATAAACTAGAGAATGTTAAAGTGTACCCTGAACGAAAAATTATATTTAAATGTGTTATTTGTATTGATTAATAAACAAGAATGCAGAAAACCGCATCAAAATCGGCCGACCCATTACCGAGTAATTGCGATTTTTCTCGAAAACACACCTGAAGCCCAAAGCCGAATACCTCGTTTTGGTGACCACTGACCTGTGACGTCACAGGTTGGACACCATCGGAGCCGCCACATAGGAAATATATAGAAACAAACGTGAACACGTGCCTGTAATTAATGCGAATAAGACAACAAAAATGAAAGTGCTGAATAAACTCTCTCAGTTATATTTGTGAATTAGTTAATAACAAGTGCTACCGAAACCAGGGACATATAATTTTCTTTTTAAACGGGCCATATATAACATGTAGCATCTCACTAATTTTCTCTCATAACGAGCCATATACAATATGTAACATCTTACTAATTTTCTATTATAACGGGCCAAATACAACGTGTGTCATCTTATTTATTTTCTATTATAACAGGTCGTATATAACATGCATATTTTTTTTTTTTTTTTTTTTATTTTAACGGGTCGTTGTAACATGTATGACATTTGAATAACGGGCCGTTTATAACGACTTACATCATATAGCCTTTATTATGAGGGCATGACCGGTTTGTTACATACAAATGTACCAGTATTGATTTCGGTTATAATACTTCTAGTAATACAAGTTTGAAATGCAATTCATACAAGATATGAAAAAATACTAATCATTTTGAATTTTTTATTAGCCAAAAAAGCAATGATACAGTTATTTGTGATTTTGGGGTAATTTTCCGCAATTGATAAAACGTGTCCATGAAAGATCAGTAACTCCCAGACAAGATTCATGAAGTAAATTTTCAACATCATGGGTATATGTATGAATGAGGTAATTTTGGTTAATTATTCTATAGACAAACCTTTGAGATACGAATTTTTTCGTTTGTACGGAAAACGAAACTCACTGAATTCCAAAAATAATGAGTTTGATTTCAACAACTTGAAAATGTATTCCCTATAGTAAAAACGCAATTCTTAATAAAATTCAAGCTCAATTTATGTACAACCTGTAAAATCATGTCTTCGGAACTTTCTTGAATGCACAGAAACCAAACGCGTGAACTCACAAGCAATTATCGGCGTGTGCCGATTAGAACACCAGAAATCACAGACACCTGTGGTGCAGTGACAGGTGTGACGAGCTTGTGGACCGTAATTTCACACTTGGTAATTGTTTAGCGGTATACTAACCCATTCAAACTTGAGTATACATCTGTTAAAAGTCCCTTTTTAAGTGAAGATATGACTTGCGACACGAATGGAAAGCAAAACCACAAGGATCTGGATCACTTCATAATAATGACACAATTAAAAAAATAATAGTAAAAAATACATAAAATTTGAAAAAAATCATACACGAAATCATTGCGAATTTATAAGTTTTAGTATTAATTATGATTAGTCACAACGAAATAAATCGTATGTTTTTTATCATAAAAAATGGAGCTAAAATGATGGTTATAATAAGTACCTATGCTTTATACCTGTACAGAAAGTATCAATCATATTATAATTGTTGCGAATCACTTTTATATAATTTCACTGAAAACGATCGTATATGAATTGTATCTTTCTCAAGCATTTAATCGTCCTGAGACCATGGCATGTAAAATAAGGGATAAAATCTATATATGTAGAAGTTTGTTGTAGACTTCAACACTGGTATTCATACGGGAGAGAGATTTAGTCTATTGTAGATCATGATGATTATAATATATTACCTTCTAAATTAAGTGTCCTTCATGACTAGAAGCGGGTTTTGTATAGAATATAACGCATGGATTTACTGTACGTGTGTTTGTCTTTTCTCACAAACCAGAGTATCCAGAACTGTTGTATTGTTGGTATGTTTATTTGAATATTAATTTGCGAATGAAATGGCACATTATTTTGTTTAAAAATGTTGATGCTGTGTTCTTTCTTTGGTAATGAGTAATAAATGGTAAACACATAACTAATATACATTTATTGGTGATTGGCCGATTATTACACCAGTCTGTGTTAACCAGATTTCAGATTTCAGAGTCAATTTCACTATGTATTTATTTTTTTTTTTTAACTCAAACTTATATTATTGGATTCCGGCTTCTTGTCGGCAATATTCGCAAAATTCAACAACCTCAAATCTCATGTCCAGATTATATTCAGACATGTTTTTGCTGCTACTGTTCACACTGTCCTCTATGCTACTGGCCACCATAACAGTCACTCCGTTCAACCTGTGACGTCATAGATTGAAGAGTTCCAAATCAGCGTGACTGACCGATACGCTGATTAGCAGTCGACCGAAAGGTGCAAATCTCGTACTTCGATGTGCGATATCTCGGCATTCGGCCAACCGATTTTGATGCGGTTTGCGATATTCTTCTTTGGTGGTTACAAAGAATAACATATTTGATTATCTTTTTTCGTTCAGGGTACTATTTAAGAGTGAAACATGATATTATTTTGTGGAAATTTTCACACGCTGCCTGTACATGAAATGTGCATTACTCTCCACATTTTAGTTGTTATAAATGTAGATATATACTCGTCAAATCCATTTGTTGAAGAATTGTCCTTAGACAAACACCATGGCTGGCCTTGTCCACATCGTTGTTGGTATGTTGATATTATGCTTCCACAATGCGAGAAGTGTACCAACCGTCAGCACGGACCAATCCTCGATGAAAAGAGAGCAGCGAGTTACAGCGCTGGAAAGAACAATTCAGGGACTTCAGTCTCAGAATCAGCAATTAGTGGATTGTGTGATGAACATATCGTCAGACTATTTCGAAACTGTCAACTGCGCAAAGAAGATAGTCACAGCAGGCCTCTCTTGTGAGTAATATCTGTTTTTGTTTATTCTGCTTTATCATTTTTGCGTATTGCCCAATGAAGGGCCGCGGAATGTGTATGCCATGTCT
Organism: Pecten maximus; assembly: GCF_902652985.1. Classification (NCBI taxonomy): domain Eukaryota; kingdom Metazoa; phylum Mollusca; class Bivalvia; order Pectinida; family Pectinidae; genus Pecten; species Pecten maximus. The sequence continues at coordinate 24,141,036 of NC_047027.1, forward strand.
CTTTATAATACGTGGTGAATATTGGTTCCATTCCGGGTTCGGATCCTTGCCATTCATTAACAACTCCTAAGCAGATTGACGCCACATTTACGCAAATCTCTCCGTTGGATTATCCATGTCTTGCCGACAAGTCTAGTCGTATTAGTATGTAAACGAATAGGTAATGTTACATAGTATCAAATTTCAAGAAAGAGATATCAAAATGTTAGAGAAAATTTGAAATGCCTGAGTTGTGTTGTGCAATATATGTCAGTTTGCATCTTCTAAACAATTTTCATACATAGAATCAAAATGGAATGGTATTCCAAACTTTCATTCACCAATATATTTTGTCTTTACAGTCGGAAGGACTGTAATGTTCTACGCCCAGCTGTCCCGCAGGTTATACAGTGTAGCCGTAGAACAGGGCATGGTGTTTGACACCGTTGTGACAAATGTTGGGAATTGCTACAGTGGCAACACTGGTGTCTTTACCTGCTGCAGGTCTGGCATGTATTTCATCACCTGGACTATTGACGTCAAAGCAGGGACTTATATCAATACAGAACTGATGATGAATACGTCATCCATTGCTTTCAATCGTGGCGTTGATGCTAACAATCTTTCTACCGCAAGTATGTCGGTTGTAGTTCATTTACATATCGGTGATGGGGTGTGGATTAGAGTCATGTTTCGCTCTTCGGTTACCTCGGATATTATCGGAGGTGAAACATCATCTTTCACCGGCTTTCTTATACAATGACCATGATCATCGCTTTCTGGTTGATTCTGATACCGATATCCTTACTGTCAGACCAAATGGACATCATCATGTCTCTGAGTATATGATGTTATATATTATGACAGTAAATTGTTGTTAGTGTGATTTATATAAACAACTGTTCCTGCTATTTTTTTTATCAAACGAGAGTAATTCAAATGTTTGTATACCAACATTACTCAGTAAATAAAAGCTGATGTTAATTGTTAACTACAGTTTGACCATTATGCTTGATCGAGTGTCAAAAACACACAGGAAAATATCAAATTTCGTATCAAAATTTCCATTTCTTTATCCTTTTTCTCGTCCTGAAAAATGTAGAGTAACTTATTTCACGCAAAAGATTACTCATTGTCCAAGCACATTCATACAAACACCGTTTCATATATAAATATACATGTATATATAAATATATATATAATCTAGGTATAAAAATGTTCTTCTACCGCGATAAGGGCGATAACTGTAGCGAGGATTCCTGAGCTGAAAAAAGAATCCCAATTGTAAACACGTGGGTCCGCGTAGTATCACTAAATGTCTCCTTATATGTATAATTAGATAGGTTTCAAATGTATTTCCTCTGTTTTTTTCTTTTTTAATTGCATAACTTGTCTGCGTTTTAGAAATTCTACTTTACTAAAGATGCATGGAAATATTCTCTTTAAAACACCATATATTGAAGTGCGACCTAAGCGACTTGACATTTTTTTTTTGCAAATGCTATGGTTGTAACTCGGATATGACTGAGAATAGTATGGTTGATATCGTCGATGAAATTTTCCAGAGAACCAGATTCAACTCTCCCTTTTTTTTGCTAGAGACCCAAGTAAATCTATTTTTGTGTCTATAATTCGCACTTATTAAATTGATTATCAATTTGAGTTATGGTTCCGTTATTGTGTCGATACTTTTTGTTGATATTGTAAGATGTTTAAAATGTTATAGCTCTTTATTTCTATATTTTTATCTTGTTTGGAAATTTCCTGTCTTCATTTCAAATTAATTGAAATTGATACATATGTAGTAGGCAGGATTTCTTATCGTGATATTTGTTTTGCAAGTGATGAAATTCTGTGCATTCATTTCCTTGTTTAAAACAATGTACAGTAAAAATCACGAAACTGCACCAAAAGACATACTGTAACAAATCTCCTAAATGGTTTATTGAAAATTACCGCTGCCAAAGTGTCGCATTTTCATTTAACCATGTTGTGTCGTTACAATGATGCGTTCGTATCTGTTTTATCAGTGAATGTAAAGCGGAATTATTAAATAATGCAAACTATTTTGATGTTTATACCAGACGCTGCTTAAGCAATTACCTTATTTTCTGCATAGCGCACATCATGGTCGATTAAGTGATTATGTAACCAATAAAATATAGTCATTTATTGCATATTGTCAGTAAAATATTGAAATTTATCAACCTAATAAAGCTTAAATTTTTACTGCAACGTTGAGCAGTGAAAATATGAAAACAAAGATTTGGTAGTGAAACTATACGATTTTGCGGGGATAATATGTTTGCCGTTTTTGACCAATCAGAGCGAACCTTTGTAACCACCCTTTTCTTCTACAGATCAATAAAGTATGCCATTCCGATGATATTGATATCTTCGGTGTTTTAATAGCACTTCCAGTTAATTTAGTACGCCATTTTAAAAATTTCCCTATATATTCTATATTAAAAATCGTTTTACATTTTAAACTTCTTCTCAAATTCCACCAGTGCGACTCAGCACAAACTTTGACAAAATGACAAGGAGATAGTACTGACCAAGTCTTGTTATCATGTGGTCAGTCCAAAATCCAATATGGCCACCATGACGTCATGTATTGAAAAGTTTAAAATGGCCATAACTAAAAAAAATATTCTTCTACACAGGTCATGTAATTATGGTATTTGTAGATAATTCCTAGAGCTAACTTTTTTCCACTAAAAGTTTTCAGGTCAGAGGTAAAATAAAAAATAGATACAAACAGAAAAAATGATTCCGCCGCCGGTGCGTATCGAACGCGCCACGACCGAAGCCAGCGGCAATGCTTGTCGAACGAACGCGTCACGAACGAATCCAGCGCCAATTCGTAACGAACGCCTCACGAACGAATCCAGCGACAATTCGTATCGAACGCGTCACTTCGAAGTCTAGCTTCAATGCATATCGAACGCGCCACGAATGAATCCAGCGACAATGCCTATCGAATCCACACATATATATATATATATATAGTCCGATATGTATCGAACATGCACTCTCCGAGTCCAGCACCTTATATCCTCTACCTCTGATGCTTACTCTGCCGTTTGAAAAAATAACAAATCATTCAAATGCTAACATTTTCGTAAGTAAAACGAAATAAACGACGTTGAAAATCAACTCAAATATCTTCTCTCCCTTCAAAGTTAATAATAGAATCATTTTGGTCCTTGAAAAAAACACACTTAAACATCTCCGCCCTTCGTCATCTTCGACTTCCTTCGGGCGGACAGCCATTAACACAGCATTGCCTACGACAAAGGTGTACTTTACTCACTACCGTAGTCACGTGGTCTCAGACAAAGAAGTCTTATCCAGCCGTTACACATGTATGTATATATACGTCTTGTGTATTTACAGAGATTATTTTCGAATAAATATGCTGAGATAACCTTTAATAATGGAGTTCTTTTGTTGTTGCGAGAAAACGAGAACTGTTACACTATCACACTTATACCACTCGCCATCGTTTACATTACACATTTACACTACAAGCATAACGTATAAACTAAACCAAATGCTTGTCATCAACTGGGGGATAAACATATCTTGATTATCCTAAGAAGAAGTCAACATGTCTATCGTGTAAATAAAATGCGCTTATACCACTCGCGCATCATTTACATTACAGACTTCCACTACTAACATAACGTATAAACTAAACCAAATGATTGTCATCAACTGGGGGATAAACAGATCTTGATTATCCTAAGAAGAAGTCAACATGTCTATCGTGTAAATAAAATGCGTACTACTTCCCATGGTGTAGTTGCTATATGAGTATGTAGATAGTCGCCCTGACCATTTGTTGAAGAATCGTCCCCAGACAAACATCATGGCTAGCCTTGTTCCTATCCTTGTTGGTATGTTGATATTAAGCTTCCATAAAGCGAGAAGTGCGCCAACCGTCAGCACGGACCAATCCTCGATGACAATAGAGCAGCGAGTTACAACGCTGGAAAGAACAATTCATGGACTTCAAACCCAGAATCAGCAATTAGTGGATTGTGTGATGAACATATCGTCAGACTATTTCGAAACTGTCAAGTGCGCCAAGAGCATCGTCACAGCAGGCCTCTCTTGTGAGTGATATTTAATTTTACTTGTTTATTATACTTTAATTTCTAGGTTCAGTTACATACAAGATACTGGTTAGTATATATTATTTTCGCTTGTGAAATACGGGTATGGGATCTCTCAACGTATCGAAAATGCCGCTCGCAAATCGTAAATCTGCTACTGTACAACATAACAGTGAGATTTAATAAAGCCTTCGATTGATTCTACGATATGAAAAAAGATACGGATTGTGTATTAACGACGAATGTATCAATTCCGATCAACATTAAAATGATGTAACCTGAACTCCTGTTTGTATAAAGTACAAAAATAAGCTCTGCCTATCTGCATATATCTTCACAGATAGATGATGCATATTTACATGAATCTACTTTTCGTAGGGTACACATATACTTAGTATCTGAAGCAAGTCTTCTGCATCGTCGGCTATGTTTAATATAGTATATGTAGCCACAAGAACGTGTTTCACAACGTTATCGATAACAACGAAGACTGGGACAAACCAATTACTGTAAACGTGATACTTAGTTCGTTAAAACTGTTAAACATACACGTAATTCATTTGAAATGTATAATAACCCTTGTAACAACCTATATAGTTGGCTGTTATAATACATAGGGATATCCCTGGCCCCTATGTATGATAACAACCAGCTGTGGGTCAGAGAACAATCGCAGAATAAAAGAATTAACTTCCATTGAAGGATTCATTGTACATTTTGTTGCTTGCATGTATTGATGAAAGGAAGTAAACCTCGTTCAAATGAAGTGATGAGGAAATGATTCATGTACAATTTGCATGAGGTTCACTTTCATTAATCGGTCCATGCAAGGAAATAATAATAAAAAAAATCCATGCTTATATTTACGTTGACCAATTTATAACTCCTAACGCTTATTGACAGAGGCTATGGGACAATTGGTACACTCTTCGTCGTTTCTTGACGACGACGATGATGATGATGATGATGATGATGATGGTAGGGTGTCAGTTCGCTAGATTTAACATTTTGTTTATACCAGAGTCTTTTGTGTTGTCAAAAAGTGTTAAAATTGGGGATACGCTTTATGTCACAGCTAAAATGATATCCAGTATATCAAATTGGAGATACAGCATATGTTTTCTTAACTGCTTTAAGCTGGCATTTTTTTCAAATAAATTATATGTTTCACTTGTGTTGATATACGTGTATAATTTTGTTACACAAATCACAAAATGAAAGTGCATTTAAGCCCAAGTCGGTACAACATTAGATCCCCTGTGTAAACAGTGAACGTTTTCACACGCAGGAGAAATGTGATTCGCTTCAGGCGACCTAAAATCAAGTGATCTTAGTTTACTAGTTGATTTAGGTAGTGAAAACTATCACGGCCTTGCATTTTCCCTATACATTGCATGGTCATATTTCAAGGAGCCCCTTTAAAATATAAAAACGTGCAAGACATCATTTCGGAGCAGTTTCAACTTGGAGTAGATTAGTTATCAATAACGGAACACTCGGACGGGTGTTTCACTTCGGTGCATTTAGTAGAAATGCTGTTAATGTCAAAAAGATGAGCAATCTAACGCGTTAACATTGAACGTGTTAAACACATTTAACGCGTTATATATAGAATAAACTAGTTTAAACGCGTTAATATTTAACGCGATAAATGTTTTCCTGGCATGTAAAGCGTAAAATGTTGACTCTTTTATAACGCGATACATGCAGTTCGATCAGGTTCATAACTATTTCAACGCGTTAAAAAACACTATCAGATTGACCAATCAGTTGCAGCCCCTTATCAACATTCGGATGAAGGACATCTTTATTGAAGCTGAAGTGAAATGTTACCGCATTCAATGTTACTCTCCAAAACAAACCTATAGAAACCAACATTCACCCTTTCAAATATTTAGGTAGCAGTGTACAGTAAAAATGCCCAATTCTGGAAAAATATGGCACATGATTTAGATATGTAAACAATGCCAGTTAACCCTATTTATAACCTCTAATAAAGTATATATATTTGTAATCTGTACAACATTTGCAATTTTAATACAGCTCTGAAGGATAAGTAAACTGATATTTTCTGTGATTTTTAGAGCTGTGAATACCATGGTAACAGCTTAAAAAATGATCAAAAATTGCCAAATATTATGATATTTCACCCAAAATGACACAATTCTCTACACATTTTTTTTTCTGAAACCTATCTAAAATTAAATATCCCTATCCCAAAGACAGAATTAAAGGGGTTTGGACACATAGGGTATTTTTCCATTTTCTGTTAGCCCGACCCCATAAATGTTGGCTGACACAGGTTTTACCTCGCCTTACAAAGCTGTTTATCTATTTTAGGCCAGTAGGGGGATATTGCTGCTGGCTGAAAAATTTTAATGAGCTAGGTGGTCACGTGGTCCGACGCGTCATCTGCTTCACCTCACCAGTATCACTAGGCTAGAATCTGCCTTGTTATATGCATTTATAGAGGGAAACTTCAAAGAGCCCCATATTATTTTGTAAACATTGAAAGCAATGACAGTGAATGTCCTGATTTTATCATCTTACATGTTTAGATTTTCTTTCCACACCTCATGTCTGTAATTGTATAATCAAAATAGTAGACCAGCGGACAATATAATAACCTTGGTAATTTACTAATATCACATGTCATCTTTTTATATTTAAACAATGGCATATACACTATAGGTCTACTCAGAGATGTAAATATCACATATGTGATATATACATCTCTGGTCTACTATACAGTGAGGTGACAAAATGATCTCACTTGTGCAGTCTTTTTACGGTGATTAATTTTCCTAGCCTTGTTAACCATTTTATTTTTGGCATAATTTGATAAGATTTTGTACACTTTTAAGAACATGTTTTATACCCTTTCCTGACGTAATATTACCATAAAAATATCCATTTCTTAATTTTGCAAGATAAAGATTTGATAAAAATGCAGTAGTTTGAAATACAGTTGTCTCATCCTGATGTAATTTAATTAGATAGTACGTAATCACAGAACTGATTTTTTTTTTGTTTATCTGAGACGATACATGGGTTTTTTGTACATTGAACTTTGAGGATTTCCTTTGTACATATTAAATCAAGAATTTTTAAATATTGGTTGAAATTAAAGCGTCCAGATAATTTTTTACTCAAAGCATGTAATGATGACATGTTGGAAACTAAAGATCCTTGGATTCTTTATTTAAATCAGTAACTTTGCACTGTCAGTCTTGGGTAAATGTTTGAAGAAATCAGTTATTGTTCTGACCAATTTTACAGTAATGTATTCAAACAACGTCCTTTTTTGACAATTTCCTTAAAGAATGTTTTATGAAGGTTATGAAGGAAATGTATTTGATGTGGTGAAAATGTTACGCAGATATTCGTATTGATTTGATTAAAACATATCATTTTAAATACCCTAGTATGTTTAAACGTATTCAGTTACTCAAAGTAGAAAATATAAAAGAACTTAACAATTTAGGAAAATATTTATCACTAGCAAATAAACTACAGGAAAGATTGTTTATAAGATTTTAATTAGAATATAATCATTTTTAATGATTATTTCTCTGTTTCCCTGTAACAAATCTGACAAATTAGCTTATTGAATTATAAATCATGTAAGAGTGGATGCCTTTGTCAATTAATGTTATATACTATTTTATCCAATAAGTTGTAAAACAACTTATGGAATAAAGTTGAATTTAATATAGTTGTTTAATGAATAACGGGATCATCACTGGAGTACATGTAACCAATTCACTGTTGTAACCCAATATATTAATGTAAAGTATTCCCACATCACAAAACCTTTGATAGATAGTGTGTAAATAGTGATTTAATGCGACACACATTTGGGTGTTTATAACGTTAGTTATACTATCATCTCGGCAGCAGTGAACCTGTGACGTAGGAGGCTGACCGACCTCGTTATCAGAATGAAATTTTGCATATAGGTCAGTTGTCCAGATGGGCCCATGCTGTGCCCTGTATCTCAGCGTGTATATACACAACCCCAGGAGTGTGAGGGTAATTTGACTGGCTTTTCAGAAAACCAACCTATAGACAACTTTAACCTTTCTGTGTCTAAAACCCTTTAATATTGTTTTGACATATGTTGTAAATAAAGTTTTCCGCTATCTCACCTTTTCTGTGGGCTTCCATTTTTCGCTGTAGGCAAAACTAAATTTCCTGTGCAAACACACTTTCGGAAAATCCGGAAATTTAAAATCCGGAAACCAATTTATTAATTTTTGTTTTAACAAATGTGAAGCCAGTATGTACTACTTCATATACTGAATATACTAATTATAGTGTACATTTATTTTTTTTCATTTTTTATGCATATCATAATACAGGAGTTATTTGCTTCACAAAAAATTGCCCTTGGCCAGACTGTCCTACTATAAATACAATGGTTTCTTTCTAACAAAGGTATGAGTGTGGTATTTAGTGCTATTTCTAGAAAGATTTGAATTGTTGTTGCTTTTTTCTTTTTTTTTTTCTTTTTTTTCTTTTTTTTTTTCTTGGATGAAAAATATTTTTCTACTTTGGTCATATTTAAAAATGATTTAGTAGTTGGGTTGAACAGTGTTGAAAACTTCCTTTAGGCAAGTTGAGATTCTTTATGAATTCGTGTCCATTTGTATTTACAGTCGGGAGAGCTGTGATGTTCTTCGCCCAGCTGTCCCATACGTTATCCAACGTAGCCGTAGAACAGGGGGTTGTTTGACACGTTGTGACAAATGTTGGGGATTACTACAGTGGTCACACGGGTGCCTTTACTTGCTGCAAGTCTGGCACGTATTTCTTCTCCTGGACAATTGACACATCAGCAGGACAGCGCGTCAACACGGAACTGATGATGAACAGTTCATCCATAGCTACAAACCGCGCAGGTGACCAAAACTATCATGCCACCGGAAGTATGTCGGCTGTGATTCATTTGCATATCGGTGATGAGGTATGGATCAGAGTCAAGTATCGTCATCCAGCTACCTCATATATCCGCGGGGAAAAAACGTCATCTTTCACCGGAGTTCTTATACATTGATCACGTTCCATGACGCCTGGTTAGTTCCGGATATTTTGATATTTGAATAACATACCCATCATAAAATTGAACATTAAAATATCTCTGAGATTCTTACAAACGTTGTTCTGACTATATATCGGGTTATACAATATGAAAATACATTGTATATAGTTTGATGCTTATAAATGAGTGTGCATATTACACTGTGCTTATCATCCGAGACAAAGATCGGTGGCTTTGTGTAATTGATATTTAAAACGTATGACTAAACCTGGATTAAAAATAGCATTGAAGAGATAGAAGATGCCACACATTTATTATTGTATTCAGTAAATAAAGAAAAACACTGAGCTTTGACGATAACTATTTTTGATGTTTGTTTCAAGTCCACGTAGAAGATTTGTTTTTAAATACTTTAATTTACTTTACGTTGACACCAAAATCAACGAAAATGTCAGCTTATTTGGGCATACATTCAATTGGCAGCTTGTATCTTTATGTACATGTAATATGAAACTCCTGCTAAAAAGTCTTCCGATTGAACTAGACTGCTACCCTTCTAAGCTACCTATTAGCGTACGCTACACAAAGGAATAATGAGTAACAATCTTGAGTAGGAATTTCTTCTCCGGCGTGTGTGTATCTTTATTGCGCATGTCATGCCATCACGAAAATGGTTACTTCCGCTGAAGTGATACTAAATATTCTCTTCGCTTGTTTTTTCAACCAATGTGTAGATTTACTCTTGACGCTGAAATTCACCGCATCATGTGTATATTACAGGTTTTCCGCATCTTAAATTAGCAATTACCTGTCCTTCGTGAGCGAAGCTTAGCCCTTGTCGAGAGTAGAGAACAAAGGGAACCATTTTACAATCAACCCTCATGCCCCCGTTTGAGTACAACTTGTCGGAGTTATTCCATCAGTGAGCGCTGATCGATATTAGATGAAGTCATGAGTCATGTCTGGAAAACGACATACATGTTAGGTGGAGATGCTTCCTCTTTGTGTGATAAAATGAATAACAACAACTGTATTTTCATTTCCAGTGTTAGTTTCTTATTCTTCCTTAATCTGATATTTGTTATAATCTATCATTACAAGAAATGTTACATGATATCCTCCATAACAAATTTGGGTTTTTTTTCTTTTTCTTTTTTTAAATAAATGTTCAAATTCCCATATTTTAGTGATCTATAGAAAAAAAATGTAGCATCTTTCCACCTTATTATCAAATAATCTTTTTTCTTTAATATTGCTTGTTTTTTCTTACGTTCAACGACTTGGTATTACAATTTTCGACGTTGATATCGACTATCGCCGAAAAGTTATCATGCGATAAATTCGAAAGATACTAGATGATCACAGACATATTCATGGTCGATAATTTGATCTTATTTGGAAATATGACGTCGGGTGTGTTTAGTGCTGGTTGGTATGCACACTGTTCAACGTTACAATCCTCCATTCCATTTTAAGAATGAAACGTTCTCCTAGTTTGGCTACGTCGATGAAGCCAAAAACGCTTACCCTACGGCACACCTGGTCATTGTCCCGACGCGAATCCATCCTTTTGTTCGTATTTTAACCTTATTTTGTAAATTTTGTGTCCGAATTACGTGTGCGTTATAACGCCTGTTTTCTGTTTTTGATCCAATACGTTACTCTTATTGATCATACTTAAAACAAGACGATTTATGTTAAAATATAGATTAACTTGAAGACAATTCAACAAAAGAGACGGGTGTTCTCAGTATATGTAATGCGGCCAGCATTCTAACCAACATCAAAAAAAATGTACGCCCAACACAAGCAAGGGCGACACCAACAGATTAGCAGGATAAACAGTCACACATAAATTGTACAGACCGTCTGATATTGAGAGACCATTCAACCATGAAATCAGAAATCACACGAAGTGTAAAGGATATCTACGAATCAACAAAACGCATGCCAAGTAAGCTCAATTCTGGGATGCAAGTAGGTCTGCTTGACTCATCAATGTCTTCAATACAGCAGTAGATCTGTGAAGTTGTCTATATCATCCCCAACATATGCTGAAGATTAATGAAATGGATAGAGACACCTTTGAAGACATTAGCCACCAACTGGTAAATAAAAGTAAAATAATAGAGAGACTGATGGTCGTTACAACCAACTTTTCTCTGGAGAACGTTTACCATTTCAAGATGCCACCCAGGTGACAGTCCTAATATGTTTACGCAATGTACTCTAATCTCCATTTTCATTTGTATAAATGATATGTAGACACCAATTATCCAAGTCGCTTTTGCAACGTGAATATAGGATACTATCATCTGCCTGATTTTGATAGTTACCTTTTTGTCATTGAGAGAACATGTAGCACTAAGTTCTTCAAATCAACGTAGAAAGAGAAATATAACCCACCGTCGGATTTCCGAGCATATAGCGAACCAATTATAGGTAACAATCTGTCAAAAACAAACCAAAACAAACAAAAAACAAAAGCGGAAGCATGTTCGTTTATGCGGAAATGCAAGTTTGTCTGTTTTTTAAATGTAATATAAATATGTACCCCTCATCGTGCCCCATTATCAAAGAGGTATAGCGACAGGCCGGATTCAGATCAGTGTCGATGACAGCATTATAAAACGTAAGGTGAAATGATGCAATGAATGTATACGTTTACGATCAGTAATAAAATCATTCAATAAGATTTTTTTTTATTTTTTTTTTATTCTGCATTCGTTGTATTAATTCTCTGTTCCAGGGTATCACACAGCTTCAAAAATACCAAATGGCATCATTTTATTTTTGTTTTTTTTCTTGACTGGTCAAAATGAATTATTTCTCCACACCAAACCCCCTGTAAAAAGGTAAAAATAGGTAGGAAGTTCCAATAACAACGGTTATTGCTGTTTTATATCATAGGTTAATTCCAATTTTCTTATAAGATTTGTTTCATATTGCTGACTCGGTTGGCGCGTGTCCGTGTTTAAAAGCAAAAGAAATTTTATATATGTGTTTTTCATATTTACAGGGTTTCTATGTTTTCGACAAATAGAAACATGCTGTGAGAGCCTTATATCCTGACGTTCTTGTCATATTGTAAGAACATGAGAACCGATACATTATTACGCTGTTAAAATTTAGCCAGATGTTTGCCATAAACGAGAGAATGTTAATAGTGAAATATGATATTATTTTGTGGAGAATTTCACACACTGCCTGTACATAAAATGCGCATTACCCTCCATATTTTAGTTATGTGTGTAGTTATAAACTCGCCAAATCCATTTGTTGAAGGATCTTCCTCAGACAAACATCATGGCTGGCCTTGTCCATATCATTGTTGGTATGTTGATATTATGCTTTCACAATGCGAGAAGCGCATCAACCGTCAGCACGGACCAGTCCTCGATGACAATAGAGCAGCGAGTTACAGCGCTGGAAAGAACAATTCATGGACTTCAAACCCAGAATCAGCAATTAGTGGATTGTGTGATGAACATATCGTCAGACTATTTCGAAACTGTCAAGTGCGCAAAGAGCATCGTCACAGCAGGCCTCTCTTGTGAGTGATATTTTATTTCAATTAAATTTTACGCTTGCAAAGCATTGTCACTATTCAACAATACCAAATGTTTACCATTCCTGCATGGAAATATTTACCCTTGAATATGTGCATGAAAATGTTGGAGTACAGGAACTGCTTTACCAAACACACGTTGTTGTTGTTTTTTTTGTTTTTTGGTTTTTTTTTTGTTGTTTTTTTAAATCCAAAAAAGAGTGAATATCTAAAAAAGAAAATGAAAAATATAGCTAAATGTTTTGTGTTATTAATGGTTGTTTCAGACGTAAAAACAGTTAACGCGACCCATAGTATATATTCTTGGAGGAGTTGCTCAATCAAAGTAAAATCCAATCCCTAGATTTATTACGTTTTAATCTCTGTAGGTTTACCGACATATAAGATACGAGTAAGTGTTATTTTTTTGTATTATTATCATTATCTTTTAGTGTTTATTTGATGTATCATCTCGCGGACAGTCAGTGCTGATTTGAGTCTCATACCGGTAGCTTGTGGTGGCTTTTTCTCTGAAAGGGATATTTGTCCTGTTTCAATCCGCTGTATTGAAAACCATTCTTCTACTTAGATACTGGTATTTAGAAAAGATATATATCGCATTTAGCTTTGTCAAAACGACAAATATTCCTTGTATCCGAGAAAATGTGCTTCTACAGGAATATGGATGTGTAAAAAATAACAAATGATACAAATTAATGGAATACATTGAGTACATACTTTACAAGCTTCATTCAATGATTGAAATATTTTTATTCTAATCAACTGATTTACGACAATGTGTAGACATACGGCAACTGTTGAAAGAAATTTGTTTTGTAATAAGACACCAATGTCAGTATAATGTTGAGTGTCGAGATAATAAACAACGGTTGGAAACATTAGCACGAGTGAAAGTTTCAAATGTGATATACATGAAAAAACAGTCATTGGATACTGTATGCTTACTGGGAACCATTGTCATTGTCGCCCCAGTTCCACCATTGTAGCAAGGTTTTAAGATCTGAACATGTAATCTAGGTTTAGGTCTAGTCGTCCAATTTTTTTGTCAGTTACGGCACAGTTGATTTTTGAGATAAATTTCGGTTTCCGAGCATTAAAAAATACTTTCGCTAGTAAAATACAGCTGTAGGATCGCAAAATATATTAAAAAACGCCCTGCGCACATCATGCATACATCGTCCGCACATCCGTATAGGGACCACAGAACCAAATCAAAAATAGATTGTGGGTTTTCCCCGTTTGGGTAGAAGATTTAATAGGAAGGTGAATGCATCGGGGCCTACTGATTGGATATTTAGGGGAGAGAAGTTTCCAAAGTTTTAATATGTGGGTTGGGCAATACATGTAGATCTAAAATATATAGAAAAACAGTTATTTTTTTTGCTAGCCTGTTTTTGTCAGGGGGAGTTAAGTAAGTGTGTATTTTGTTGTAAAGTTAGATGAATTTTTGGTGCTGAATTAAATACAAGATGGTGGCTGCCATATAAAAAAAGTTCAAATTGGTAGAATTTTTTATCATTCCATTTAGAGGTTTCCGAGATGACATACTTCAAAATTATGGCTACTGGACCAGTGTTGAAAACTCCATTTAAGCAGTACAGTGATAAACGTTAACATTACCGTCTATGGGAAAACATTTGGTTCCGTGGTCCCTATAAATATACGATAAGTGAAAAGGCACAAATACGGAATATATCTATCAAGGACGACAAATATATAGAATACAATCACAATATAAATTCCTCTAATACGAATTCGTGTTGTTATGAAATAAAACATAAGCTATGGTTATCTTAATAGACCCATACAGATAGACAATATATATAATTTTGTATCTACATTTCTTAATGTACATATACTAATTAAGCAGCTGCCTTCTTCAACATCGCCTTAGGTACTGTATAATGTTCATCTGTAGCCAAGGGGTGTGTTTCAACACATTATGGAAAACAAAGGAATGCGATGGATTTTTAAGACTAGCGAAATCCAATTTTAGTAAAGTTTTTTTTTAACAACAAGTAAAAATATGTGAATATAGGGTAAATTAATTGGAAATAATCGTTATATCGTCACTCTCCGTATATTTTCATCCTGTCGATGGCCAGTGAATGCTCACAGAATCATCGAATTTAATGTTATATTTCCACTTACATATTTATTTATTAACACAATATTACATGCCTTGTAAAGTGTTGTCGCTTGTTCTTACGTTGATTGTATTGGCATTTGAAGAGTGTATACACAAGAGGGTTCGGTATGACTTCTCGATGGGACACTGTGGCCGCGGTAGCAGAGGTTTCCCGACACTTTATCACTAGCCCGCAACCTCTGGGTCGCGAGTTCAAAACAAACGTGGGGCAGTTGCCTGGTACTGGCCGTAGGTTGGTGGTTTTTATCTGGCTTTCCTTCACCTCCAAAACCTGGCACGTCCGTAAACAACCCTGGCTGTCAATAGGACGTTAAACGAAATAAGCCAAACCAGATCGATGGGACACTCGACATTTCACGCATGAATGACGAGCGATAATAAAAAAGGTCAATGATCGGAGTCTTATTTCATCACTAGACTTTTCCCCCCTAACCGGTTCCGAACGATTTAACATTATTCGGTATATTTGCCCAGTTTGTATCGCCCATCGTGCGCATTTTCGCTTGTGGGATAAGTACATCGCGCGCACATCGTGTAAGGATCACACAACTATTAACTTAATGTGATATATATTTTCATACCGAGGACATGAACATTTTATTATTGTATTTTAAGCCTTAAATGTTGTTGGTGAACAGTATTTAAACTTTACCCTTCATAAAAAGGTTTCTTATTAAGTCATGTCCTTTGTATTTACAGTCGGGAGAGCTGTAATGTTTTTCGCCCAGCTGTCCCATACGTTATCCAGCGTAGCTGTAGAACAGGGTGTTGTGTTTGACACGGTTGTGACAAATGTCGGGGATTGCTACAGTGGTCACACGGGTGCCTTTACCTGCTGCAGGCCTGGTACGTATTTCTTCTCCTGGACAATTGACACATCAGTAGGACACCGAATCAATACTGAAATGATGATGAATACTTCCATAATAGCTATCAACCGTGCGGGTGATGCTGACCATTACTCAACCGCAAGTATGTCGGTTGTGATTCATTTGCATATCGGTGATGAGGTTTGGATCAGAGTCGTGTATCGTCACCCTACTACCGCAGATATCCTTGGGCAAAAGGCATCATCGTTCACCGGCTTTCTCATACAATGACCATGCTCTATGTCGTCTGGTCTGTTCTGGATATCAAACTTGACTACATCACTGTGGCTAAAGGATATCAAAATGCACAATATATAGAATAAATACTCGTTTTCATGCTTTATTCATTTAGCTCACTCACAACATATTTGCATACGTACTTTCCCGGCCACTGCACCGATCTCAGTAAATATAACTTCATTAAAAGGCATATCATAATCAATTTTTGCAATGCCTGTTTGTCTATTATCTCGGTTAAATCAGCTCGTATTTCACATATTTCAATATATATATTTCATCTATATTTTATATGAAAACAATATATCATTTTATCGGTTAGTTATTTTTCTAATTTATGCTTTTATTTTCTGGCTCCATCGCTTCAAAAGTAACATTTATTGTATGTCGGTACCACAGGAGTGACGTTACTTGTCTGTCGGTACCACGGATGTGACGTTACTTGTCTGTTGGTACCACGGAAGTGACGTTACTTGTCTGTCGGTACCAAGGAAATGACGTAACTTGTCTATCGGTACCACGGAAGTGACGTTACTTGTCTGTCAGTACCACGGAAGTGACGTTACTTGCCGAACAATTCCGTCTTTTAATACATTCATGTAAATTCACCTGTTCTTGTCTTTAAAATATCATCTCCATGACTCCTAATACCGTTAAATACACAATACTTAAAATGTCATTGAATTTGGTTTTTTCATGATGGTAAACTGTATATGCCCTCTGATTTACAACAGGCATAGTTTAGTGTATACATTTGTAATACAAAGAAGTAAAATGCATGGCGAATTACCAAGAACGATGACCTTTTCTGGTAACTCAATCCCACACACTATTGATTGTGTGGATTGCGCTAAAACAACTTTCAGTAATTCAAAATGACTGATAACAAGATGGTTATCAAAAGTGTAAACAGCCTCTTCATTCTCATGTTATAAATGACAGCAAGAAAAAAATGTTTATCACATTCAAAGTGAAGCCATACTCCATTTTGCACAGCTCGGTTGAATGTTCAGTATTAGGCTCTCGCTGAGATTAATATCAACATAAAAAAAACGTGAATGCTACAATGGATGCCGTACTTGAGAGCGATGAAGTTACCTAAGCGAAGGTGAAAGTAAGTAGTTCTTCAGCACATCAAGATTATATGAAGTAAAAAGTGAAACACTGAACACAAGCGTGCAGACAAATGAATATAGATGTGAAGGCCTTGTCGTTATTTTGGTTCCTTATTCTAAAAATAACACCCATCAACGACAAAACACCTGTTAAATATTTAGAACTATCTATTAAATATTTTTTAAATACCTACAAAATATCTACAAAAAACATACATAATATCTACAATATATCTACAAAATATTTATAAAATACATAAAAAATTATCTACGAAGTATCTTTAAAATACCTACAAAATACCTACAAAATATCTACAAAATACCTACAAAATATCTACAAAATATCTACAAAATATCTACAAAATACCTACAATATACCTACAAAATACCAAATGAAATAACCGCTGAAAAAAATGTGATTCAGGAGGATAAGCTTTTCAGCTATTCCAGGAAATTATGCAACATAAATAGCTCTCCTCCGGGTTTTTTGGGAAAAGGATTATCCGAAAGAAAACATTGCAATATCCGGATCGGAGTTTCTTCCCCTTAACCATAAGAATTCGGTTGATCTCCATGTCCATAACTGGACCACTTGGTTAGCATAACGGTACTAGCATGTAATATTCTACGTGAACACTACTTATGATACGAAGGATGGTTATTAACATATTTCCAAAGTATGATGATGTTACTTAGCCTGAGATATCAACCATTTAAATGCACTACAATGAAACGTTGACCGGGTTTGTTTGAAACCAGCTGGCTTGTATATCCGGAAATAGCCTGGATGTCTACTTATTAAATATCATGATCTAAGACTATCTATTTCAGTTTACAGATTTAAGTTCATGATATTTGTAATGTCAAACATGTTTTTGCTCGTTAAACAGGCTAAAGCGCTGACAGTGTTTAAAATAACATTAAATAGCACCAATGTTATAGAAATATATCTAATTGACACCAATTAATCAAACCACATCTTAGTTATCAGACGTAGAGACGGACTAAAATAGCATTTTGCTGGGATGCAATTCGTTGATTATTTACTTTAAATATGAAACAAAAAGATAAGCTGACGTATTTTGGAAGATGATTCTACATCTTAACTCTTCGTATTATCCTGAAGTACCTCTTCTTACCTTCAATAATGCTTACTCTTTTAAGGAGAGGTAAAATCTTCAAAAATGATTCACCAAAACTGACTATTTACAATATAACTATTTAAAGATATTTCACCAAAACTGACTATTTGAAATACTACTATTACTGTTTAAGTATTTTTCACCAAAACTGACTATTAACGTAAGTGCTCCCTAAGGATGTAGCCCTGCAGGTAGGGCGTAAGAATTGTACCTGCTGCCCCCATTGCATGATCGTAAGAGGCGACTAAATTTGGGATCTTATCTTTTCTCTTCTTTTTTAACAACTTTCTTCTTCCTAACGTCTCCCTTGACACTGCCTCACTTTTGGCCTTTAGTTGAGCGTTCGCCCCTGTGAGGAAGGCTTTGGGTTCTGTCCTCTGGCCGAGACATACCAGAGTCTTTAAAAATGGTAGTTGCTGCTCCTCCTTAGCGCTCAGCATACAAGGAGTGGGACGACTGGTTCGCCCGTTGTCAGTATGTGACACGAACATACCACAGCCTCCCAAAACACAGATACGCACTCACCACACGCATGCATGTTCCACGCACGGGAGGCCGTCCTTAAATAACCTTAGCTGTTAATAGGACGTTCAACAAAATAAACCAAACCAAACCCTAGGGATGTTTCACCAAAACTGACTATTTATAATATTTCTATTACTTTTTAGGATGTTTCACCAAAATTATTTGCAATATTAATATCTAAGGGATGTTTCACCAAAACTGACTATTTACAACATTACAATTTATAGATGTTTCACAAAAATTGACTATTTACATAATATTATGACTAATTAAGGAAACTTCACCAAAACTGACTATTTACAATATTACTGTTACTATTTAAGTTTTTTTTAACCAAAACTGACACTATTTAATTTTATTGTTTTTTTACCAAAAGTGACTTTCATTTTCAAGCAAAACAAGGCATATGTATATATTCCCTATGTCTGCATCCTCTATTAATTGGATGAAAAATTATATTATTTGTATTTTTGATAACTTGTGGTTTTATAGTCAATACGATTAGGCAACCCTTTCAGGCATTCTTTCTAGGAAGCAAAGAAGGATCTGATTTTGTACGTAAGTATTACGATATGGCGTTGTCTGTCCTGCTGATTTTGTTTAGCCAGAAAACTACAATTTTCAAGCGATCTCTTTGGCACAAGATAGGCTAAAATCAGGATGAACGATTATTCTTCTGATCAGCATTTTGATTTGACTACTTTTTTCAATGCTGTTTTTCCTTTTGTTTATTTCTAATATTTGAATCCCGTTCAGAGATCGCCTGCCACGTTTTTCAACCATTACGTTTGAAAGTTGATAGGCCTGATAACCATCACATGCAGTTGTGTTTTCTTGGCCGGCATTTCTATTTGACATATTGCAAGTGTGATGGTCGTACAACTCGTTTAAAGAACTGTTTATATTTGTATGTATTTCAGTATCTTAACTTTTGGATCGAGATCTTTTTACAAATGAAATTTAATGGATTCTTGGTAGAATTTGTTACCATAACATATAGCTGTCTTTTAAAGAGTATTTTGCCTTCGAACAATTATTCTTTATACACATCCATGATTTATACTTTTCGGTATAAGGTTCGATGTCATTTTTTCATCCTTTGTACCTAGTTGCATGACCACACAGACAAAAAGTACAAAAACAAACAATAACAGAATATAAAGCTTTATTTTTTCACTCAATGATTGTTGCAAATGACAAGCGTAAAGTTTGTTAAAAATACAATATACTTTCATCAAAACACATTTCCAAACAAACCCACTTTGTTCTGGTGCATGCGATCGAAAACGGAATTTGTGAGTAAGTCTCAACTAAAACGTTTTAAAGTACATGTACGTGTATACAATTACATTACCAAATGATTTGTACAGTGTATAAGTATAACCAAATAAAAAGAGTTCATCATCTATTGGAACTGATAAACATAATCTATGGTATATTAGTAATCAACGTCTTGCAAATGCTTCTTCTGTTGATGTGATAGGTTTGTGTTTTACACAAAGTAATAGCCACATTTACATTTTTTTCAAAGCGTCTATATAACCAAGATCGGAAATAAGGAATTACTAATAATGGAACCGGATAATAAAATCTTGATTTGTGCAAGTGGTTATCTTATACTGTATAGCAGAACAGTTTGTTGTTACAGGGGAATTATTTAATATCCATATACATCTGGAACTTTTAACAAAGAAAAAGTTATACTTACAATTGAAATTTCGCACTTTATTTTAAATCTTGTCATTCTGCAGTGGTTTTAATATTGTTTCCGTTTTATATGTATTTTATTAACGTCTTAAACCGCTTTAACATTGAATCAGTATTGAGATATCTTCAATTTTAGAAAGAAGAAAATCAAACATCACACGTCATGGCATGTATGTATTAAGCTTAATCTAAGATATTAAATACAGCTAAGTCAGCGAGAGAACAATACAATCTTACATGGTCTGTTCCGTAGAAAGGCTTATCTCGGCCCAAGTTTAAGAGTTAGGATTGCCAGCAAAAGGTTTGCTGGTTGAAATATCCCTGAAACAGGCCGATGTTTGATTACTTTTCTCAATTACTTGAAAAAGTAATTTGTAAGCTGCTGTGAAACTGGCGCGCCATCACTAATGTCCCATGAAATGGGCGTCGAAATTTTGATGACGTCATCAATTTGCGACGTACGTACGCTACATAAAATGATGACGTTAAGCTATTGTAGGTAGCGTCATAGCACGTGTAAAACAGATTAATGCCATCCCAAGCAACAACGGGATGACACTGTAAAGGATGTGAGAAACAACAATATATATTTCAAATTTTCATGAAAACAAAAACAAAAACAAAGGAATGAAACTAATGTCAACAAATACATATTTAAGATTAAACAACTGATGTCGTTAAAACAACAAAATCCGAATATTAAACGAAAAGCAGGAGACAATTATTGTCAATTATGCAAGCACATCAAATCAAAAGTTATATTAGTCAAACATTTGGAATTCGTATTTCAAATAAGACATTCGTAATGATTAATTTTTTAGTAAATACCAGATACTTCTAGGAATCAAGTTAAAACTTTAAACCTTTGCAGCATTATATTTATATATAGATGTATGATTTAAGCAATAAGCGACTTCTATTGTATGAACAAAATATCTTATTCTATTTCGCTGCAACTTTCTACCCTATGAAATGCATAGGGTCATGGATGCAATTGGCTGAGCATTCTTGACTCCTCGCTTCTTTCACGCCTTATGTAGCATTTAGATGAGGTTAGGTTATATTACGGGAGTTAAGCTAGTATTTACGATATAGAAAGTTTGATCAGAACGATCATTCGTAGATTAATATCACAATTAATTACGTATTTTGTTAAGTAATGAATGTTTTTTTCTATAATTTGATGTAACTTATAAAATACACCTTTATATATACATGTATATTGATCTTATGTCTATCACATTTTATATAAATTTCATATTTTAGAATTTTATTTTACCAGTTTGAACCGATTCACTTTCAAAACGTATTTTGGAAATGTCAAAAATAAAAATACGACAATTCTGTAGCAAATATTTTCAACGACATATGTCTGTAAAATTGTAAAAATCTATGTCCAATATATTTTGTGCTGGCACTTCCGCAAAAATATCCAATTACAAATGTAAACATCATGGAACCAGATAAGTATTTAAACAATATACATGTATAACAAAATGTGGCAAACGGGCCGATTGATCAAACATATCATAGTTAACGTAATCTTCAAATACAGCTCGAAATATGATAACTCGAATACCCTGCTTACTCAAGTAACTCGAAGTTAACATTCAGTCCCGATGATTCGAATTCTGTGTAAATATACCCGGTAACCTCGAATACTTGGCGTCTCTCCAGGTTGTTATAGGGGCTTCATTGACTCCGAGATAACAAAGTTTGATTGTATGGATTTAGTTATAGATACAACATAAGCCGAATAGTGAATTTAAATCTGTATCATAGTCTTTTCGCCTTAATAAGAGGGAAAGGTATAAGGTCACCTGCCCAATCACGTTAGCTTTCTCCCACAGTAAGACCCATCGCGTGCTTCCATCCTGGCTTACCACGTGATTTATATCGGTTGATCATTTAGTTTCGTCATTGGTGTAAAAACATTTTCATTTACAATCCTTAACAAATGTTAAGATAATACAAACATAAACTCTAGAAGTTAATAAAAAAATAATTTTACGATATTGGATGAATTGTAAAATAAATATACGTGTAAAGATATATCGTTTTGAAACAATACCATAGAAGAAGGATGTTTCGGAAGGTCGTATGAGGTCTCTTGACTGTTGTGATGTCATGGCGGCTGCACTGGTAATTCTACTGATGCAAGTGAGTGTCTAGTAACAAAAGAATCACGTTCAAATCATAAACCGGTTGTGATATGCCAAAGTCTAATCAACAAAACCTCACGTTCATATCATATACCGGTTGTGATATGCCAAAGTCTAGTCACAAAAAACATCACGTTCATATCATATACCGGATGTGATATGCCAAAGTCTTGTCACAAAAACATTACGCTCAAATCATAAACCGGTTGTGATGTACCACAGTCTATTTTCATTCAGACTTCCAAACCTAGAAACATGTTCCATAATGTTTGTGTAAATGATATTACTAAGGTCACTTTTACTTTCCCACTAATATTTAAACGTATTGATTAAACTAATTTTCAATTTGTTTCTAGTGGCGTTTGTCACAGTAGTTCAATGTATCTAACTTAACGAATGTATATTAGAATAAAGGTCCGTACAAAATAGTTCAAACTACTCACAAAATTGAAAAAAATGGAACTTCACTTCATTATCAACAAATGTAACATTCCCAACTTGGAAACTAAAATAAATCAACATAATTATGATGATACTTAACTGTTTTCAGCTTTACATATTAAAGTTCGTGATTTTTTATCTTTTTTTTAATTTTTTTTTAAATATTTTATCTATTTACTATTTATTTATCATTAAACAAAAACATGAAAAACATCAGTAATGGTATGATATAATAACATAAATCAACATAACATAATTTGTAACAAAACTATGACAAATATAACATAAATAACTCGGAGGATTGACAGTTCTTCGTCTTACCTACCTACCACGTGTAATACATTTGTTGTGATAATCATGATTTAGATATTGTGTACAAACTGGCTTTTACCTGGTCTTAACATTCAGATAATACACTCATGTCTTTGGCATGAATATTGTAAAACTTCTCTGTGGTAACAATATTTTTACACATTGTTTAAAAGAAAGATATCGTTGGACATATATGTTACTAAACTCGTAATTCATCTATTTTTGATAATAAATCTCGTATTACTTTGACAAGATAGTAAGTTTAGAGTTAGTTTTATTTGAATATAGACTCTACTCTTTTAAGATTAATTCAAGATCGTACAAAAGTTACTTATATCTAGACAAAACAATATAAGACGAAAAAGTCGTACACAATAACATCTTTAAATACAAGCAGCTGTTGAATTCAATTTTTGATTCCCGATAGACGATAAACACAAAATGATATTAAACTTTCAAAGAAAAACACAAAACGGAGGTCTAAGGGTCTTCAACAATGGACGGATTTGAAGTAGAAAAAAAAACATTTCATTTTTAACAAAAATCAATAATAACAAGCATTAAAGAATTATCTACATTTTGTATGTCATGTTTCAGTACAAAAATAACAAAATATCTGTGGACGAGATCAAATTCACAAAACATGTAACCAGCACAATATATAGTTCATGTAGGCTTTACTGATTCAATATATTGTGAATTATTAACAACAACATATAATCGACGACACACGAGAGGATAACAAAAAGGGATTTTAAACTATGTTAGATAGGGCCAAAAATAAACGGTCGACATGTGGCGATGAATATTGATGTAACGTGTTACTCTTAGAGGTCGGATGGTCGGGATGCACAGCCGAAAACCACCACTTGCGTTTCACCTAGGTGTCTGGGGTTCCCCGATCGGACGTGAAAATGTATGGGGGTCACCTTCCCAACCACGTGGATTTTACCCGGGGCTCCGGTTTCCTCCCACAGTAAGATCTCTCGCGCTCCCATCGGGTAAAACAAGCGTGATAAATTAGTTAATATGGCATGTTTCAAAAAATAAATAGAGATTATATTTCACATAACAAAATTTGACAAATAATAATAATAAGATAAATCACAGTAAGATAACGAATACATCTTAGCACACATGTGATTGTATTTCAATGGCCATTAATGGATTGGAAAAGTACACATCGTTTTATACTAGCATGCATTCTCTTCCATCAGTCAAATATAAATTGTAAATTTTACGTCCTCGGTTAACAAATTTTCTCAGTGGGTTCATTAATCCCTTAATAACCTTCGCTGAGGACTTAAAATTGATCATTGACATGATGTGGTGACTTAACAAACGAATATGAGATGAAAAGGCTGACAAACTTCCAACAATGAACATATAATTATAAAGAGACCAGAAAATAAAACTGTAGCTAAAACTAGATTTTATCAAATTGGCAGGGTCTACAATATTCAGGTGAAAAATATAAGTCCAATTTTCAGAGAAAATAATGAATTAAAAAATGAGTAACATTCAAGACGAAAGAAATTTTCAGATTTTCATTTCAATTCAAATTATACAGTTACCACAATCAAATCAATTATAATTGACGATTATTTCTAATATAAATAATGGGAGATATCGTAGATCATAAATGATTAAAGAATTTCTCTATTTTTTAGAATCTACGTTTAGCATTGATTCCAGCATTATCAGGTTAAATAACCGTCGTCGTGTCAGATTGAGAAAAATTAAAGCTTGATAACTATAGCGAGTAAAGTTAGTTGATAATAAAATAAATTAACGTTTATTGTCACGTCGGGACCACGTGACAACTTGGACGCGAGACCAGCTCCCGTCATATTTAATAACAAAGAAACTTTATCACATAAGATCACATTTGATAGGTATATATCCTTTAATAATAGGTATTTATCATTTGATAGTAGGTATATATCATTTGATAGTAGGTATATGTCATAGGTATATATAGATAGGACTAAAGCAATATATAAATTAAAAAGAATTTGATAACAAACAAAACGTAAGGAAGTATAGGAGTTGGACGGCGTGAGGTTGATATCACATCTTAGCATGAGGTTTACTTACGCATGAAAACGTCGCTTTTTCATCTTTTATCATTGTTATCAATTCATTTATATATATTTGTATACTTCTTTCAAATGAAGGTTAACTTTCATTAATTTATACGCTATACTCCTAACGAAGTCCTATAAATACATTCAAATTTCGTAACCTCGAACTCGAAGACTCTGCTTTGCTCGAAGTAAAACAAGTCAGTTCCTATAGTAAAAATTGTATATAGAATATACAATGGTTATCTCGAATACACTGGATATCTCGAACTTTCTACCATCCAATTCACCTCGAGATAACGATGTTCTACTTTATATGCTAACTGTATTTTACTGAAGTAAGACCATCGTTAAATTCAAATTTACTGGAATCAAAATTTCAAATACATTTGATAGAACTTGCATTGATATTGTGTAAAATTTAACACAAAGAAATCGATCACACTCATGACCATACACCAAAAAATATACGCGCAGGGAAAATGCATATCAGAATCCGATTACGCTTTAAACAAGTTATTGTATTCTCGTGAATATTGCCAGTTACAAGTTATGCAATTACAACGTAAAAGCTATAATATTACAATGGACAGTGCATTAAGTTACAATGTACATTATCTTAAATTACATTGTACAATGGCTACAATGTATCAAGTTGCAATGAACAAAGTGTGAAGTTATATTGTAAACAGTATCAAGTCACACTGTACAATGTTACACTGTATAGTCCGATAAAAATGACCTGTCACTTTGAACGTTTCGTGGAATATTCAAAGTAAGTTATATTTGTGCAAAGGTATGTCAACCTGTTAATTGTTGTTTCGGTGCATTGAGTACATAACGCAGGTGTACACATCGTCGAATAACTTGGCTTCAAAATGATCTCTCCAATGCGATATTGCATATTGTATTCAAATAATTCACAAATTTAAATACCAGTGATTTGGGAAGACCAACAGCAAACAGTGTAAGGTCTTACAAGATATGCAATATAATCAGGTTTATTAAGTCTGGTCTCTATGTCGCATGCTTAATATGTCTGTAGTGTCTTTATATACAGGAAAAATTGAAGGAGAAAACATAATAGAAGCGGTCGTTGATTAAAGAACATTTCATAGTTGAAGTTATCAAATTCAAATTTGTAAAAGTAAATGTTCCCGGACGTTGGGGTATCGCGTTGAAGTTTGTCTGATATGTTAAGTCGATTTGTCAAATTGCCAGAAGTATGACATTAATTAATTGTAGAATTAAAAAGTAAAAATACACAGACAATTTCTGTCATTTAAAACTGTAACATATATACACGTATTTAATGCACGTATTTCCCTATATAATTATTGACTCGTCTGTTATAAATATGCTAATCAAAGTTCAGCACGACAGGTCAGTCTGGCCGGACTATACAAAGTACCAAGTAACATTATGCAATACATAAGGTCACAAAGTATATTGTAACAGTGTACAATAAATTCAGTTTCAGTATAAAGGGACTGTATACGTCCAATCATAGTAAAACGGGGAAAAGTCGGCATTTTATGTTGTTTGATGGTAATCGATCAATTAAAATCAGTGTTATGCACTGTATACAGAGAGTATAAATGCGTAGTAGCTTTACAAAACCAATACAAATCTTGATATACATAAAATAAGGTTGTTTGGCTTGTGAGTCAGGTTTCGTTTTTACCTTCAGCTATTTTGAATACTTTGTCCTTGTTTCTAAATGCGATACATCGTTTAATACCCATCGCTAAATTGCAATTAATACGATGCAGTTTTACAAGATATGTAAATGCGTGTAGTGGCGACCTATAGAAGAGGGAGCATCAACAAATGTTTTAAATATATAAGGAACATAGGTTTGTATGTAAAAGAATAATAATAAAAAAAGATAATTTATTTCATAAATATTTTTCCACGTCCTCTTTCTTACTTTTCGAGATTCTTTCGTTCAACATATCTAGGTAAGTAGTTTTTATCCAAACGTGATTCACCTGTTTTCGAACATATCACTTTGTAACTTAATAACATATATGACCAAGATATTACTTAACATAAAACTTATTTTAGACAAACATAAAAAGTAATTATTTTGTAAAACTCAATTATAGTACTCAGGTACTCAATGAAACACGGATAATAAAATTAAGCTCAATTTAAACTGTTGTGGGTAACTAAACAAACGTGCCTTTTTTTCATTTATATGTATCTATATTAAATTTACAAGTATTCAGTCCAAATGTTATCCAACAATATCTTCAAATTCGTTCACCTTTGACCCCTCTGTGTACACAAGGTACATGTACCCTGGTCATTTGATTGATGAAGATGACAATGTACATACCGTACTAGTCATCGAAACGTCACGTATATAAACATTGTGTACCAAAATCCTAATTGACATAAATCTTCATTTAAAAATATTTCTGGATCTCCAATCTCCAATATTTTCCTATTCGTCCCATCTGTTTCTGTTACGAGCGTGCTGACCGTGTGGTGTTGAACTGCTGACTCGATTCTTTCGTCCGTCCTTCAGCACACAGATACCAAACACTATTAGCATTATCTGAAAGAAAGCAGGGTATGTGTATTAAAGCACACTGTTATGTGTGTCCTATATCCAGTAGGAATCATAAGCGCTAGCTATAACCGTGTACAATGTGTCCAATACGTTATCTACATCCGTCTAATAAGTAAAAAAGAATCCACTTATTGGACGATTTCCGGTAACTTATTGGACAGTTACAGGTAACTTATTGGACAGTTACAGGTAATTTATTGGACGGTTACAGGTAACTTATTGGACGATTACATGTAACTTATTGGACAGTTACAGGTAACTTACTGGACGGTTACAGGTAACTTACTGGACGGCTAATGTAACATATTGGACGATTACAGGTAACTTATTGGACGATTACCGGCAACTCATTGGACAGCTACAGGTAACTCATTTAGAGCTACAGGTAACTTATTGGACAGTTACATGTAACTTATTGGACAGTTACAGGTTTACTTATTGGACTGTTACATGTAACTTAGTGGACGGTCACAGGTAACGTATTCGTACAGGTATGTAATTGTAGAGTTGCCTTACTTGCCAGTTACATGTGACTTATTAGATGGTAAATATACAGTTTCGACAGGGCATATAATCATACTATACAACGGGGGGAAGGGCATATAATCATACTATACAACGGGGGGAAGGGCATATAATCATACTATACAACGGGGGAAGGGCATATAATCATACTATACAACGGGGGGGAAGGGCATATAATCATACTATACAACGGGGGGAAGGGCATATAATCATACTATACAACGGGGGGAAGGGCATATAATCATACTATACAACGGGGGGAAGGGCATATAATCTTACTATACAACGGGGGGAAGGGCATATAATCATACTATACAACGGGGGGAAGGGCATATAATCATACTATACAACGGGGGGAAGGGCATATAATCATACTATACAACGGGGGGAAGCCATGTCAGCAACTGTATGGCATGTAAGCAAAGAGTAATTGTGACATAGTATTTTAATATTGTATCAATATTTTTTCAAAGTTTATCCGAAATATTGATCCTATAATCACTATCTGATTTAAAAACAAATTATCCTAATTAATACTTATGTACCTAATGAGTGATAAAATACTGGTAAAGGCATTAATATTCGAAATACTATATATTTGTTAAATTCATGATACTAATATTTCGTGAGTATCAAATTTCGCGCAATCGCGACCAGTAATAATTGTAAACATATATTCGCGTTATACCCCCATATAGGACTCGGGAAATTAAATCGAAAATGTGTTCCGGAGGTTTGTAGCTAATTTGCTGAGTAATTAAATAAAATATTGAATAGGTACTTCCTACATTCAAGAATAAAAAGAAATGTCTAATGATTTTAATAACAGGAATTTACATTCCTACTGAAAATAAGTACGACGTTGGACTGCGGGTGAAAATGGCGTGAAGTCCCCAGATAGGAGTTTCTGTGTCCAAGTAAATGTCAGTTTAAATGTCTTGCTAGTACCCGTGGGCTCTTATTTTTCCATTAAACCTATAAAATAATATCATTTACCAGGAAGCGCAATCTTCACACTTAATTTGATATAAATTTCACACCATTTTAATTCATAAATCCCCAAAGAATATTACCAACAATGACGTATTGTATGCTTGCAATTGAAATATATAGAAGATATTGACTAGTTGTCCGTTGAATATAACATTTATTTGTATGGTAATAAACGGTTATTCTGTCCTTTTTGTCAATTGCATTTTTAATGTTAGAACTGTATGGGCCAATGATCACCGAAAAAGAGAATAGAAATAAAAATAAAACTAACGCTCTCTCATATTTCAACCATTTCATGCTCTGAAATAAAAGTGATAATTTTTTTTATATTTCTTGACATCTAATGTCAACTGTGGCTATGGTGTGATTGTGTATACGATAAAATAAATACACTAAATTTTAAACTTAGGCCATTGGATATGGGATGTTCACGTGAAAACAATCGTCAATTACAACATGCCAAAAACGCATATCTATTGAAATAGTCAATGTAAAAGTGTTTTTTTACGTTTTTCATTTCAAATTTTACAGTTTTATAAATAAAATCGCATGATGATTTTGCGAGGAAATATCGTAGATGAGGTTTTAATAATAACGGGGTCTACCTAACGATTTTCATCTAGAAGGCGGTCCTAGACTTATGACTTACCTGGAAAAGTCCCATCCCTGCAAATATCCCAGCCATCAGACCCACATTTCCAAGTGCTAAATCCCAAATGCTATCAAAACAGCTCTGAAATAGTAAGGAACATTATATAATATTATGCACGGCTTACCAAACAAAGGTAAGGAAGTGCTAAATCCCAAATGCTATCAAAACATCTCTGAAATAGTAAGGTACATTATATAATATTATGCACGGCTTACCAAACAAAGGTAAGGATAAATAGAGGTTACATACAATGTACAATGTAATGCTGTAGGTTTCGTTCTCCTACATCAGTGTAAATACAATGTATCGACCTTACACACGGTAGAACACCTACCGGGTCTGTGATTGGCATCAGGTTCCGATTGTATCATGATAGTAATAACTCATGACTTCCGAGTATTAAATGTCCATTGTATTATGACGTCAGCAGGGAGAGAATATTCATATATAGCGATTTTAAATTTCTTATCAAATTGATAGAATGCAGTATTGTTCATGTATCATAAAGAGTTGAATACAACGGAAGAACGAAAAAAATATTACTAACAAGAAATATCTTTAAAAAAGATAAACGGCATAGTTTTAATGCTGGTGGTTATAATGTAAAACTGCAGGTTAAATAAATCAACGAACTAGGTTTGAATCAGTTTTGGTGATAATTTTATTAATGTGTCATTTGAAAAGACACATCCACTTATTCAGCTTACATTCAATTTTAACTTTGGTTCGTTTTCAACTGCATATCTTCCTTTTACATTTACCGCTACATTGACCAATCACATACTTCACATTGACCAGTAACGCCTCCTGTCGCGTCATATCCGGGTCCAAAAGAATATTAGACGGCTATGCTGATTGGTGTGCTCAAATTTCAGCGCATTTCCAAATTTTAACAAGTTAGCGGAATGATGAATCGGCGCGCCAAAATTATTTTATAATGAAACGGTATATCGAAATTGCAATTGGCGCAGTCAAACTTTGCGTAATGCTTCTAGCGCGAAAAAAAAAGATTACCGCTAAAATATGTAAGTTACAGCATTCAGCATCATACAGCTGTTCCGTCCTCGTACGAATCATCAGTGATGGTAAAGGTCTGAAGTGTTTTTTTACCTAGGACGAACAATGACAAATGAATACACTGTCTGGTATACAAACCGTATCTTTGTAGTTGTTACTAGTGGTTGGGGAAGCTGCACAGCTGAAGTCAGTTGATGAGGGCAGCTCTTTGCAGCAGGACAACGGTGTTTGGATTGTATAGGAGGGGTACTGTGTGATCCACTGTGTCGCCCCGGTAAAATCCTGGTAATTGTCGACTCCACAGCATTTCACCTAGAAAACAACCATTGTATATTTTATTCAATCACATTATCGGGTCATAATGCAGTGAATTATCTTATGTTTATTTTTTGCATATGTTATTAATGTAATTTAACCTAGTGCGTAATCTATTCTGGTGATAATTGGTATAGAGAATAAGGCTCCATCGTTGAATGAAAAAGGCGCAGCAAAATAGCTGCCTCCATGTGATTTATGCCCTGCATGCTTTGACATTAAAACATGTCGAAATGTATTTTTCATGATTCATTTGATAGAAATGTGTTTTTTTTCATTTCAGGTGAGATTTTCAGAAACTCGCTAAGGAATCGCATAGATAAAATCTGTTTAGACTCTTTTCATTAAGGCTCATATAAAATGGAAGTTAAGTTAAAATCCTGTAAAATTATACATGAATGTATATTTTTCGTTACAGAAAGGTAACCATGAATCTTAAACTGGACTCACTAACAGTATTACGGCGTGTCATACTCAGAAACGATCGATGATGGAGAATACCAAATATCATAGAAGAGTTTCGATATCTTGCAATAGTGCAGATCGTCGGATATTCCCGTCGTTGATTTCACTACACTACGCTAATTGTGTATCGTATCGAAGTGCAGTCAACCGTGAATATCCGATGATGATTAGTGAAAATCATTTCCGAATAGGAATTAAGGGACTGCTGTTTACCGTCATAAATGTTACTAAAATAATTAACTTTCCAATCAGTATATTTGCGTTAAAGTACCATTTCATTGTATTAAAACATCTGGAGAAATAGCTTCTGTGTCCTGATATTTTTGAATAATTACTTCACCAATTGATAGAACCAATATTTCTTATTTTCGGCCGATTGGCTTAAAGGTTAGATTAAATGAAGGGAAGTAACATGTTGGGTTTTTTTTAGAAGAAATATTTCTGTGTGAACAAAGCCATGCTTTCTATATAGTTGCCTGTTCCGTCAGGCGACAAACGTCAATCGAAACAATTCGGCAATTTCCGTCATAATTTGAATTTGAACTCACGCCACGATTGGTTCACTGCTATTGCCGAAGCCATACCGCGGATGGAATTATGTTAATAGACTAAGGTGGCTTACCTGAATATGGACAAAGTTCCAAGCCAGCGAGATCGCATTTGTACCGTTAAGTCCCTGATAGTCAGACTGGATGGACGATTTCAAGGACGGTTTGATTTCATCTGTGATCTGAATTATAGAATTAATCATTTATAGTATTGTAACTAGTTAGGACTGTTTATATACATTAGCTTACAAATAAAATAATAAACGCGTTGTTACACATTACTTACTGTAGATAAAATCGTATAAAAACAACATTGGACAGCATACAAATATGTTGAAAAAAAATACATGTAAGCATTTTAATGGCGTGTGTTCAGATATAACTCTAGCTTCTAATACTTACATGTAATTAAACGAGCAATGTACTAGTGAATCAATGTTAATTCAGGATCAACTTGTTTCTTGAACGTTATTGGGCCATAACTCAAAATCTTTGACTATTACTTTAAATAAACCGCGAGAAATAACGCCAAATCTTTTACAGCCAATCAAAAATGAATTTAGAATCAGCGACGCCATTTTTGTTTTCGTTATCATTATCTATTTGTTGTTGTTGCTCATATTTGTCTTTATTTATTTATTTTTGATAATTTCTTTTTATTTGTTGTTATTTTCTTTTTATTATTACTATCATCATTTTTTATTTCATTTTAATCAATTGAAACCCTACAACAGCAGCTCGTTTTAAAATGTATATACATTGTATATAGAGACTACATTGAATACATAAGATATCAATTAGCCAATACGTGAATCAAATAAATATGCAACATTAACATTAACATGTCGTGAAGTATCGAGGACTATCAAAGATATATGAGAACAAAACGACTACAGAAATTTGCTGCTGGTTGGCAAAACTGCTTGCACACAAGGACCATAACTCCAGATTCATAAAATAATGATATACTAATAACTTACTATCTGTTGTCGGCATCGCTGAAGATTAGCTCTTATCTAAATTGCTTGGATGGATATATATAGATATGTAACTCTCTCTCTCTCTCTCTCTCTCTCTCTCTCTCTCTCTCTCTCTCTCTCTCTCTCTCTCTCTCTCTCAATTTAAATATGTAAATATGTAAATATGCCATCTTGTTGTAATGTTTATGTATAACTATATCGGGAAAGGGCTTTATATAAGTTGTATAACTTGTGACCAATCCCTTTGTAAAGTTCATTTACAAATAAAAATATGTTTAAATCAATAACTTACTATTTCCTTGTTTCCGAAAAGGATTCCGAAGAATACTACTTCCGCTATCACAACCAATGTAACGAGTATGCAATAGCCAATGAGCATGCATTTGACCTTACAACATGCTCCGACAAATCCGAATACCGTAATTATCAGCAAAATCGTCCCGGACACAATAAATGCTATACCAAGAGTTCCAATTATTTCGGTGATGTCAAAGGATGATAGGTCGACTGTTCCAAAACCAGAACTAGACAGACTGCCGGAAAGGCTGTCCAAGGCCCCCTCGTAGTACGTCTTCAAGGTGTCATTTCCGAATTTACAGAAAAATCCCGCCACGAAGAGCACTAGACCAATCACCTGGTAAATGGAAAAAGTTTACTTTAATCTGATGATATCTTATTGAATGAAATTAGCTTTGATTAATTGAAAGCAAAATATGCATAAAAGTGGATTGATTGATTGATTGATTGATTGATTAATTGATTAATTGATTGATTGGTTGATTTATTTATTTATTTATTTATTTATTAGTTAATTGATTGATTGATTGATTAATTAGTTAATTAATTTATTGATTGATTGATTGTATTAACCAGGCCGTCCACAGCTATGGTCATATTGAACCAAGAAATATTGAGTTAGGGTATATAAAATCTTAAGTGTATGAGTGTATGAAATTTTAAAATTCATGCATAGTATGTACTCAATAAAAATGATAATTCGATGAATACTTTTGTGATCGGAAGAGCATTTAATTATCGTTAAATTAACATCATTCATATTTAAAATGTTAAAAATCGTGTTGCGGTTAAAATAAATTGCCAGAGGCGAGTGACATGGAAAATGGAAGATACAGATTGAACAAATACATTTTGTATACGATACTATATTGTACATGTATGTATATGTATATCAATATTGATATTGCGGAGAAACAATGAAGGTCATTTTGTCCAAAATAGGCACTTGGTCTGGTTATAACGACGTCTGTACCAGTTTATTAGTAACCCACCACTAAAGGGATCTCAAAACTTGTACAGATACCATGTCGTCTTCTTAAAACTTGTACAGATACCATGTCGTCGTCTCAAAACTTGTACAGATACCATGTCGTCTTCTTAAAACTTGCACAGATACCATGTCGTCTTCTCAAAACTTGTACAGATACGATGTCGTCTTCTTAAAACTTTTACAGATACCATGTCGCCTTCCAAAACTTTTACAGATACCATGTCGTCGTCCAAACCAAAAGTCAGAGTTCAAACCTGTTTCTACTCCTCAATTTAGTAAAGTGCATACATATTATTTTTCATGCCCGTATTCCATCATCAAATTATACAAAGAACTTAAATAATACTGATAATAATGTGGGAATAGTTTTAATTGAATTAAATTGAACTGAACTGAATTGAATTGAATTGAACTGAATTAAATTGAATTGTATTGAACTGAATTAAATTGAATTGTATTGAACTGAATTGAATTGAACTGAAATTGAATTGAATTGAAATGAATTGATTTGAATTGAATTGAACTTGTATTAATTGAAATTACAAAGATGAGTGTATGTAGAAAGGACATTATCCACTGTATACTTACCAAGAAAAATAAGTTCACTACAACTAGCAAGATTTTTCCACACGTCGCAAAACAACCCATGGCGGACAGGATCTAGGATCTGAAATAAGTATTACAAGGTATTATCCTTTTTCTGATTTGGATTTGGGTTAATGTACAATGATCATATTTCCTATGTAAAACTAGACTAGTCAATTGAATGACGTATGAATAGGCCTGGAGACGGATGTAATCAAAGGGAAAGAAATTTAAAAAGTAAAGTTAAGAAATGGATGAAATATTGATTTTTTTTAGATGTTCCGCAGATCATAAGTCAAATTAAAATGAGAAAGGAGAATGGCAGTAATTTCTTTTGCAATTTCCTGGACGAAAGAAATCCTACGCTCATTTATCGACGTTTCAATGGTTCCTTTTATTACCGGAAACTAGCTTCGCCAACATCGAGTTGCGCTCCTGTAAACCCGTCTTTTACCACACAGATTCCAACAACACG
Organism: Pecten maximus; assembly: GCF_902652985.1. NCBI lineage: Eukaryota > Metazoa > Mollusca > Bivalvia > Pectinida > Pectinidae > Pecten > Pecten maximus. The sequence continues at coordinate 24,176,909 of NC_047027.1, forward strand.
ACACGGCAAATCAATGGACACCTTGTCAACACAGACAATAATATATCAAATATATATCAAACAAAAGACAACACCAACACAAACAGCAATTAGCAAAAGAAAAAGTGAAATTGTTGATAAATCTGCATGTGATGACACGACAAACAAACAGGGAAACGAGGAGCCAAACCCTATACCAGCTAGCTGTTCTTCATCTGCTCCTATTAAACACTCCCCAGTAAAATCTGTGATCAACAGTACCAAGCCTAGACAGACGAGGAACGGAAACCCATACAAGAAGTGTCCATCATGGTTTTGTAACAAACACGTGAGAAATTCATTGGATTTAAATTTGTGAACATTGACAAGACTCCATTTGCATTGTATCAGTAAGGCAGCCTCGTCAGAGGAATTGATGAAAAAATACCTCGACCGATAAAATGTTACAGCAGCCCTTCTTGGATATTCAAACGAGACTACAAACGAACATTAGACATTCAATAATTTTTTTATCACAACGCGAGTTCGAATCCTACGGAGGCCCCTCCTTTTTTCTTTTTCTTTTTTTCTTTTAGTTTTCAAAATCAATGCCATATGATAGATGCTTTTGATCGTAGTACTGTATTGCCTGTATATTTCATCAACAAATAATGCAATACTCAAGAAATAAATTACAAGGTTTTCTCGGGGTTTCTTTGCTGTTTTTCTATTAGAAAGAGGTCGATCTCAGAACTAAATAGTACATGGTAGAATAGAAATAATCAACTTTGACTCGTGTATTGTTGCAGGATATACAACTCGGACTCGTATATTTTGCAATTTTAATTAATAACGAAGGCCGCAGGCCTTCGTTATTAATTTAATTGCAAGTAGGAAACCGGTCCTTCCGGCCAGACGGCACATATGTATGTGCGTGGTTACCACGCGAAGTGGTCCTTACTGAGAACAGATGCGGCTGAAAAACTGACCATTATGTGTTGGAACATCGAGGGGATATTGGTTTAGTTTGGTTTATTTTGTTTAACCCCACCCGGTCACATTATACTGACAACGAGCGAACCAGTCGAGGGAATAATGGCCAGTACGGCATATCCTGTGGAATGTCTCGATACAGAGACAGATACAGAGAATATAACATGTCATGTTTTGACACTAAGAAGGTGGTGGGTACTTATATTTAGAGAAACCGATATATGAAATTGATCCACTCCATTATATATGTAGAACTAGAGGTGGTGTTGGAAGTTTTTACAAAGACGAAATTGATAAGAAAAATCCCTGTGGATAGCCTAAGATATTGTGAGTTTGATTTACTGTTTTTAGCTTACATGCCCGCCTCCTCGAGACCAATTGAAATGTTCATAAACCATATAAATCTATTAGAAATACTGGTCTCTGTTTAGTCGGAATGAGGACCAAAATACTTAAATATTAAAATACTTAAAGGTGATTTAAATATTAAAATCAACGGTCATCGGTACCAATGTAATATGACAAGAGATCCAGATTTATTCTGATTATTTCTTTGTTCTCTTCATTGTTGATGTTATAAAGAGAACTATTTTTGATAAATTATCATTTTAAGTTTATTATACTTCTATATCACAGCAACGTAGCTCTAAGCGGTTCACAAATTATCATCCGGTTGTTATTATGCCTTTATCAACCAGCCAATGTCCTTCTCCTTCAATCAGTAGGAGCTGCCATTTTGTCGCTAACAGTTTACATACGAGATTTCTTTTTCTGTCCTACCACGTACTCGTGAGCAGCTGGGACGACTGCAGCGCAATCTTTACATAATCTTATAATTACGAATTTCTCAAAAAATATCCTTCATAAATTCAAAATATTAGTATTCAGAAATATATAGGACAGATAGAAATTTCAAACAGAGATATCCCCTAGTCGAATTGGCAATATGAATTCTATTTCTTTTTTGTAAACTGACAAAGCAAAAATACATGTTTGAAATTAAAACCCCGTCCTATAGAAATCGACATAATGGTAGACGAAATATGATGACGTTTAAATGCATAGGTGTATTGGGTACAATTCATTACTATCATGTCCACGTACACGTATATACGAACGTATAAGGTCTACTAGTCATCTGAACATGGAGCAAGGAGTGTATAGCTTTCTTTGTGAAACGAAATGAATAAAAGCTCGTGCCGGTAAATAAAAAAGAAGCTACACCTCATTACACATGTATACTGTTCAATACAATGATCTGTAGTTGACGCACGCTGACTTTAAAAGGAAAGTCACAATGGAAATATTTCTACATAGCTGTGACTATGGATGGGAACAAAGTGAGATGTATGAAGAGGTCAGGGGTCATGATGTGGGTCGTGCATGCCAATAAACCTAAGGAGGTCAAAGTTCAGTTTAGAAAGTTGTTTATCACGTATACTATCGTTATATATGACAAAACATAGAATGTCAACATCGCACATCATTCAGTCAGAACAGAACAGATCATTCAACCAGAACAGTACAGATTATTCAACCTGAACAGTACAGATCATTCAACCAGAACAGTACAGATCATTCAACCAGAACAGTACAGATCATTCAACCAGAACAGTACAGATCATTCAATTAGAACAGTACAGATCATTCAATTAGAACGGTACAGATCATTCAACCAGAACGGTACAGATCATTCAACCAGAACAGTACAGATCATTCAACCAGAACAGTACAGATCATTCAATTAGAACAGTACAAATCATTCAACCAGAACAGTACAGATCATTCAACCAGAACAGTACAGATCATTCAACCAGAACGGTACAGATCATTCAACCAGAACAGTACAGATCATTCAACCAGAACAGTACAGATCATTCAACCAGAACAGTACAGATCATTCAATTAGAACAGTACAGATCACTCAACCAGAACAGTACAGATCATTCAATTAGAACAGTACAGATCATTCAACCAGAACGGTACAGATCATTCAACCAGAACGGTACAGATCATTCAACCAGAACAGTACAGATCATTCAACCAGAACAGTACAGATCATTCAACCAGAACAATACAGATCATTCAATTAGAACAGTACAGATCATTCAACCAGAACAGTACAGATCATTCAACCAGAACAGTACAGATCATTCCACCAGAACAGTACAGATCATTCAATTAGAACAGTACAGATCATTCAACCAGAACAGTACAGATCATTCAACCAGAACAGTACAGATCATTCAACCAGAACAGTACAAATCATTCAACCAGAACAGTACAGATCATTCAATTAGAACAGTACAGATCATTCAATTAGAACAGTACAGATCATTCAACCAGAACAGTACAGATCATTCAACCAGAACAGTACAGATCATTCAATTAGAACAGTACAGATCATTCAACCAGAACAGTACAGATCATTCAACCAGAACAGTACAGATCATTCAACCAGAACAGTACAGATCATTCAACCAGAACAGTACAGATCATTCAACCAAAACAGTACAGATCATTCAACCAGAACAGTACAGATAATTCAATTAGAACAGTACAGATCATTCAACCAGAACAGAACAGATCATTCAACCAGAACAGTACAGATCATTCAACCAGAACAGTACAGGTCATTCAACCAGAACAGTACAGATCATTCAACCAGAACAGTACAGATCATTCAACCAGAACAGTACAGATCATTAAACCAGAACAGTACAGATCATTCAACCAGAACAGTACAGATCATTCAACCAGAACAGTACAGATCATTCAACCAGAACAGTACAGATCATTCAACCAGAACAGTACAGATCATTCAATTAGAACGGTACAGATCATTCAACCAGAACGGTACAGATCATTCAATTAGAACAGTACAGATCATTCAACCAGAACAGTACAGATCATTCAACCAGAACAGTACAGATCATTCAACCAGAACGGTACAGATCATTCAACCAGAACAGTACAGATCATTCAACCAGAACAGTACAGATCATTCAACCAGAACAGTACAGATCATTCAATTAGAACAGTACAGATCACTCAACCAGAACAGTACAGATCATTCAATTAGAACAGTACAGATCATTCAACCAGAACGGTACAGATCATTCAACCAGAACGGTACAGATCATTCAACCAGAACAGTACAGATCATTCAACCAGAACAGTACAGATCATTCAACCAGAACAATACAGATCATTCAATTAGAACAGTACAGATCATTCAACCAGAACAGTACAGATCATTCAACCAGAACAGTACAGATCATTCCACCAGAACAGTACAGATCATTCAATTAGAACAGTACAGATCATTCAACCAGAACAGTACAGATCATTCAACCAGAACAGTACAGATCATTCAACCAGAACAGTACAGATCATTCAACCAGAACAGTACAGATCATTCAATTAGAACAGTACAGATCATTCAATTAGAACAGTACAGATCATTCAACCAGAACAGTACAGATCATTCAACCAGAACAGTACAGATCATTCAATTAGAACAGTACAGATCATTCAACCAGAACAGTACAGATCATTCAACCAGAACAGTACAGATCATTCAACCAGAACAGTACAGATCATTCAACCAGAACAGTACAGATCATTCAACCAAAACAGTACAGATCATTCAACCAGAACAGTACAGATAATTCAATTAGAACAGTACAGATCATTCAACCAGAACAGAACAGATCATTCAACCAGAACAGTACAGATCATTCAACCAGAACAGTACAGGTCATTCAACCAGAACAGTACAGATCATTCAACCAGAACAGTACAGATCATTCAACCAGAACAGTACAGATCATTCAACCAGAACAGTACAGATCATTCAACCAGAACAGTACAGATCATTCAACCAGAACAGTACAGATCATTCAACCAGAACAGTACAGATCATTCAATTAGAACGGTACAGATCATTCAACCAGAACGGTACAGATCATTCAATTAGAACAGTACAGATCATTCAACCAGAACAGTACAGATCATTCAACCAGAACGGTACAGATCATTCAACCAGAACGGTACAGATCATTCAATTAGAACAGTACAGATCATTCAACCAGAACAGTACAGATCATTCAACCAGAACAGTACAGATCATTCAACCAGAACAGTACAGATCATTCAACCAGAACAGTACAGATCATTCAACCAGAACAGTACAGATCATTCAATTAGAACAGTACAGGTCATTCAACCAGAACAGTACAGATCATTCAACCAGAACAGTACAGATCATTCAACCAGAACAGTACAGGTCATTCAACCAGAACAGTACAGATCATTCAACCAGAACGGTACAGATCATTCAACCAGAACAGTACAGATCATTCAACCAGAACGGTACAGATCATTCAACCAGAACAGTACAGATCATTCAATTAGAACAGTACAGATCATTCAATTAGAACAGTACAGATCATTCAATTAGAACAGTACAGATCATTCAACCAGAACAGTACAGATCATTCAATTAGAACAGTACAGATCATTCAACCAGAACAGTACAGATCATTCAACCAGAACAGTACAGATCATTCAGCCAGAACAGTACAGATCATTCAACCAGAACAGTACAGATCATTCAACCAGAACAGTACAGATCATTCAGCCAGAACAGTACAGATCATTCAACCAGAACAGTACAGATCATTCAACCAGAACAGTACAGATCATTCAATTAGAACAGTACAGATCATTCAACCAGAACAGTACAGATCATTCAACCAGAACAGTACATAGCATTCAACCAGAACAGTACAGATCATTCAATTAGAACAGTACAGATCATTCAATTAGAACAGTACAGATCATTCAATTAGAACAGTACAGATCATTCAACCAGAACAGTACAGATCATTCAACCAGAACAGTACAGATCATTCAACCAGAACAGTACAGATCATTCAACCAGAACAGTACAGATCATTCAACCAGAACAGTACAGATCATTCAACCAGAACAGTACAGATCATTCAATTAGAACAGTACAGATCATTCAATTAGAACAGTACAGATCATTCAATTAGAACAGTACAGATCATTCAACCAGAACAGTACAGATCATTCAACCAGAACAGTACAGATCATTCAACCAGAACAGTACAGATCATTCAACCAGAACCGTACAGATCATTCAACCAGAACAGTACAGATCATTCAACCAGAACAGTACAGATCATTCAATTAGAACAGTACAGATCATTCAATTAGAACAGTACAGATCATTCAACCAGAACAGTACAGATCATTCAACCAGAACAGTACAGATCATTCAATTAGAACAGTACAGATCATTCAACCAGAACAGTACAGATCATTCAACCAGAACAGTACAGATCATTCAACCAGAACAGTACAGATCATTCAACCAGAACAGTACAGATCATTCAACCAAAACAGTACAGATCATTCAACCAGAACAGTACAGATAATTCAATTAGAACAGTACAGATCATTCAACCAGAACAGAACAGATCATTCAACCAGAACAGTACAGATCATTCAACCAGAACAGTACAGGTCATTCAACCAGAACAGTACAGATCATTCAACCAGAACAGTACAGATCATTCAACCAGAACAGTACAGATCATTCAACCAGAACAGTACAGATCATTCAACCAGAACAGTACAGATCATTCAACCAGAACAGTACAGATCATTCAACCAGAACAGTACAGATCATTCAACCAGAACAGTACAGATCATTCAATTAGAACGGTACAGATCATTCAACCAGAACGGTACAGATCATTCAATTAGAACAGTACAGATCATTCAACCAGAACAGTACAGATCATTCAACCAGAACAGTACAGATCATTCAACCAGAACGGTACAGATCATTCAACCAGAACAGTACAGATCATTCAACCAGAACAGTACAGATCATTCAACCAGAACAGTACAGATCATTCAATTAGAACAGTACAGATCACTCAACCAGAACAGTACAGATCATTCAATTAGAACAGTACAGATCATTCAACCAGAACGGTACAGATCATTCAACCAGAACGGTACAGATCATTCAACCAGAACAGTACAGATCATTCAACCAGAACAGTACAGATCATTCAACCAGAACAATACAGATCATTCAATTAGAACAGTACAGATCATTCAACCAGAACAGTACAGATCATTCAACCAGAACAGTACAGATCATTCCACCAGAACAGTACAGATCATTCAATTAGAACAGTACAGATCATTCAACCAGAACAGTACAGATCATTCAACCAGAACAGTACAGATCATTCAACCAGAACAGTACAGATCATTCAACCAGAACAGTACAGATCATTCAATTAGAACAGTACAGATCATTCAATTAGAACAGTACAGATCATTCAACCAGAACAGTACAGATCATTCAACCAGAACAGTACAGATCATTCAATTAGAACAGTACAGATCATTCAACCAGAACAGTACAGATCATTCAACCAGAACAGTACAGATCATTCAACCAGAACAGTACAGATCATTCAACCAGAACAGTACAGATCATTCAACCAGAACAGTACAGATCATTCAACCAGAACAGTACAGATCATTCAACCAGAACAGTACAGATAATTCAATTAGAACAGTACAGATCATTCAACCAGAACAGTACAGATCATTCAACCAGAACAGTACAGATCATTCAACCAGAACAGTACAGGTCATTCAACCAGAACAGTACAGATCATTCAACCAGAACAGTACAGATCATTCAACCAGAACAGTACAGATCATTCAACCAGAACAGTACAGATCATTCAACCAGAACAGTACAGATCATTCAACCAGAACAGTACAGATCATTCAACCAGAACAGTACAGATCATTCAATTAGAACGGTACAGATCATTCAACCAGAACGGTACAGATCATTCAATTAGAACAGTACAGATCATTCAACCAGAACAGTACAGATCATTCAACCAGAACGGTACAGATCATTCAACCAGAACGGTACAGATCATTCAATTAGAACAGTACAGATCATTCAACCAGAACAGTACAGATCATTCAACCAGAACAGTACAGATCATTCAACCAGAACAGTACAGATCATTCAACCAGAACAGTACAGATCATTCAACCAGAACAGTACAGATCATTCAATTAGAACAGTACAGGTCATTCAACCAGAACAGTACAGATCATTCAACCAGAACAGTACAGATCATTCAACCAGAACAGTACAGGTCATTCAACCAGAACAGTACAGATCATTCAACCAGAACGGTACAGATCATTCAACCAGAACAGTACAGATCATTCAACCAGAACGGTACAGATCATTCAACCAGAACAGTACAGATCATTCAATTAGAACAGTACAGATCATTCAATTAGAACAGTACAGATCATTCAATTAGAACAGTACAGATCATTCAACCAGAACAGTACAGATCATTCAATTAGAACAGTACAGATCATTCAACCAGAACAGTACAGATCATTCAACCAGAACAGTACAGATCATTCAGCCAGAACAGTACAGATCATTCAACCAGAACAGTACAGATCATTCAACCAGAACAGTACAGATCATTCAGCCAGAACAGTACAGATCATTCAACCAGAACAGTACAGATCATTCAACCAGAACAGTACAGATCATTCAATTAGAACAGTACAGATCATTCAACCAGAACAGTACAGATCATTCAACCAGAACAGTACAGATCATTCAACCAGAACAGTACATAGCATTCAACCAGAACAGTACAGATCATTCAATTAGAACAGTACAGATCATTCAATTAGAACAGTACAGATCATTCAATTAGAACAGTACAGATCATTCAACCAGAACAGTACAGATCATTCAACCAGAACAGTACAGATCATTCAACCAGAACAGTACAGATCATTCAACCAGAACAGTACAGATCATTCAACCAGAACAGTACAGATCATTCAACCAGAACAGTACAGATCATTCAATTAGAACAGTACAGATCATTCAATTAGAACAGTACAGATCATTCAATTAGAACAGTACAGATCATTCAACCAGAACAGTACAGATCATTCAACCAGAACAGTACAGGTCATTCAACCAGAACAGTACAGATCATTCAACCAGAACCGTACAGATCATTCAACCAGAACAGTACAGATCATTCAACCAGAACAGTACAGATCATTCAATTAGAACAGTACAGATCATTCAACCAGAACAGTACAGATCATTCAACCAGAACAGTACAGATCATTCAACCAGAACAGTACAGATCATTCAACCAGAACAGTACAGATCATTCAACCAGAACAGTACAGGTCATTCAACCAGAACAGTACAGATCATTCAACCAGAACAGTACAGATCATTCAATTAGAACAGTACAGATCATTCAACCAGAACAGTACAGATCATTCAACCAGAAAGATATTGGAATTCTTCATTCAAAGCATTTGTTCTCTAGTGGTTGATGACACAGTCATATTGTTTGGACATTTCTTAAAAAGTCACAAAGTGAAGTCAGTTATTTAAAGCTCGTGTATTTTTTGTCTGCCCTGTTTAATAGGGAGTAACAAAGACCATTTATCCGGTTACTTACATATTTACTAATGTCGAATTCCTGATTTCACTTGCTAATTTCTACACGATTTTCTGTGTGTATCTTTCTAAATATATTAAAAAAAACTTCCAAAAATAGCTTACAAAGCAACAGACAACTTTAAATTGCCTTTTAAATCCTGGCCAAGAACCGGGCTTGATTACCTATTCGTGACTATAGATCTAAGCCGGTACAACACAGTATAGTTTTACACCCGTAATATTGCAAAACTCCACAAAATGGCGCCCCGACAATGTTTGAGCTCGCACACAGGTGACGACTGATTTTCCCGAAATAACATTTTAAACGCGATATCTATTGACTCCGAAGTAGAACTTTAAAGGCTTCGCTGATTTGCTTTTTTTTTTGTTTAACGTCCTATTAACAGCCGGGGCCATTTAAGGACGTGCCAGGTTTTGGAGGTGGAAGAAAGCCGGAGTACCCGGAGAAAAAACACCGGCCTCCGTTCAATACCAGGCAACTGACCCACGTGGGTTTCGAACTCTCGACCCAGAGGTCAGTACCAGGCAACTGCCCCACGTGGGTTTCGAACTCTCGACCAAGACGTGGCTAGTGATAAAGTGTCGGGTTGGTGTTTCTCGATAAGCGTAGAAACAGAAACTTCAGAATCTACACAATCCTAATTGCTCTGGAAGGCATGCAACAGTCCTCTCCTATGTTGTACAGTGGTGTACACACTATCTACTACAAGCAGTCCCTGCATCAACATAACCTTAGCTTTTCAGTGAGTGGTAACCCAAACAAACAACCTGTAATTTAGCGACCTTGATCTTTCGCTTTTTAATGAGACCAATTTTCCTCCATAACGGCAAAACAAAATGTTAATCACTAAAAGATGGACCTTGACCTTTGACCAAGTGACCTTGACATTAAGTAAGTTGACTACTGTTTAAATCCAAGCAGCATTGCTACATGTACATAGTGTCAGAACAAAATGTTGTTCATGGAAAATACGCAAAATTTGACCGTGACTTTTGACAATGTGGCCTTGACCATTGGTCAGTAGACTCTTTGTTTATAGAGAACAATTTTGTTTCATAATGTCACAACAAAATGCTTATCAATGAAAATATGCACAATTTGACATTGACCTCTGATCTGACTTTTTAGCAGAGTGAGCATTTTTGTAAATAAACATCTTCACCAGGTTCCATGTGAATCGATCGATGAATACTGCCAAAGTTATAGCCAGGAGTAAACTTTGTGGACAGACAAACAGATAGACAGACAGACAACATGCAGACAGACAACAGACAGACAGACACACAGACAGACAAAGTGATTACTATATGACACCTGAATCTTCGAACGGGGCCCTAATAGATAGAATTGAACATTTGTTTATATGTGTCAGTAATGCATAATTATAATCTCGATACTATTCAGGCGTAGTTATACAACTTGTTACGTAATGAAATCTCATAAAATTACAAATGTAAATAAAAATACACGCATATAAGGACTTAAAGATACTCCGATAGAAGTTGTCTTAAATAAGCGCCGCGTCACGAAGTTCAGTTCACTGCAGAGAGCACAAAATGATATTTGGAAAATTGATTTAGAAACCCGCAATATTCCATTTTTTATATTGCGTTTTTCTTGAGTAAACGGGATGCTTTCATCCTTAAATCTACCTACTAATATGAGTTATATGAATACCAATAAAATTAATCAATTTTTAACTAATATACATAAATTAAGATATTATTACAAGTTTTTTTAGCACCATGTCGTTCAATTGTGCGTTGTTAATAGTATCGATTTATTATTTAAAAAGACATTTCTGTAAGGGAACTTGGTCAATCTTTGATCATTGCTGCCTTGGTGTGACGTCGTACGTAATGACAGACAGAAAATCGATAAAACAAGATTAGACATATTCATTAAGAAGAAATCCAACCGCTTTAGATTTTCTTTCTTGGAAAAGAGCCACAAGGAAGTACGGCATGCATGGATAGTTATACATTGAACGTGTTGTTTCATAACTCTATGGTACAGGATACTTGATTATCTGTTGTTGTTTATTTGTTTGCTTGTTTGTTTGTTTTTTGGAGTTTTTTGGGGGGTAGGGGTGGGGGGGGGGGATTGTTACCTGGTCCACGCAAAGTGTGGCTGAGTGATATAAAATCATTGAAATCAAAAATAAAATCATGTTCGTCCCGTCCCGTCCCGTCCCCGTCCCCGTCCCCCTCTCGTCCCCGTCCCCGTCCCCGTCCCCGTCCCCTCTCGTCCCCGTCCCCGTCCCCGTCCCCGTCCCCGTCCCCGTCCCCTCTCGTCCCCGTCCCCGTCCCCGTCCCGTCCCCGTCCCGTCCCCGTCCCGTCCCCGTCCCGTCCCCGTCCCCGTCCCCCTCTCGTCCCCGTCCCCGTCCCCGTCCCCGTCCCCGTCCCCTCTCGTCCCCGTCCCCGTCCCCGTCCCCGTCCCCTCTCGTCCCCGTCCCCGTCCCCTCTCGTCCCCGTCCCGTCCCCGTCCCCGTCCCCGTCCCCGTCCCGTCCCCGTCCCCGTCCCCGTCCCCGTCCCCGTCCCGTCCCGTCTCAATGCAATGTAACTAGCTAATCTGAGGAACTACTGACGGGGTGTCAAGTGGCAGCGGAGCATTTTACTTCGTGCAGACATTTTCTAGTTTAACATCAAATTCACCAACTCACACATAACTACGTAGCTTTGAATATATCTTTAATATTACCAAACTGTGAACAGTCTCGCAACATAACTAGAAAAAAATATATTTTCCATGTGTTTCACCTCCCCAAGGTAGTGTGTGTAGCACATTTTCACGTTTGGGGGGGGGGGGGGGGGGGGGGGGGGGCTAGATTTAAAATTCGGAAAAAATGTCACCCTCTGTGTAAAATTGCTATCTAATGAACTAATGAACACCACGGGGTGTCATCTGTATCGATTTAACCCCATCCCCTAACCCAACCCCCCCCTACCCACCCCCACCCCCTCACCAAAACAAAACAAAAAAAAAACAAAAAAACCGTCTGAGAATGTGCTATACACGCTAGCGAAGGTCCAAATACACGTAGAATGTGGCAAATTCTAAGGTCCCTGTGGACAGATCGAGATTGCCCGATATTTTCCAAGAAGATAATTTATGCACGTTATTTAAATTCTGAAACAATTCAAACCCATGTTACATGTATGTTTGATTAGGACATTAATTATCCACTACTTTCAAACTCGCATTTGTACGCTGAACAATTATTTGTCGAGTTGTACTGGGTGATTGAAAACATCTCGGAATCTTAGTGCACAAAGTAATGTATAATTTCAATATGATGGTTTCAAACATAAAATTGAATAATACTTCGAACCTATCACACAAACCATGACATGTATACTCCTTCAGAAAACACAATAAGTTGGAATCTATACATAATCACCATAATTATATTGCTATATTTTATGATTCAATAAAAACCTACCTTTCGGTCACACGACTGAGAATTCGTTAAAATCAGTAATATGATTGTTCAGCCCGGAATGTTTTGAAGAAGTCTGTCACTGTCGAACGCAATATACACCAGGTTGACGCCGGGCCAACACGGATGATAGGTATACCGGTGTAGTTTTCTTCAGGGCTGTGGCGAAACACACTTATTCAACTGCTAAATAGCAAGTCGATATTTAAAAATAGATTCCTCACACGAGGTTGTGTTTGTGACAGCGTACAAGACATAAAATATTCTATCTCATACAATCCCCATTCACGATACTTATTGACGTCTTCACTTGAATATACAATGATTTGTTTTCGGTGTGGACACCGCGGTCAATTTAAACCATCGCTGGATCTGACCGACAGTGTAACCGCTGATACCTTTATGCATATCGATGTATATTTGGAGACGCCGTCGGGAGCCGTCATGTCCGCTAGCATAGGACTATCGATTTCCACAAGTCCAGCCAGATTGCAAACATTTGTGTATTTGACTCCATTGTGTAACGGTTCGGTGAATCTTAGATTTTATGTAATTTCAGACAGAAATGTCTCTAATTTAAACAATTACACCTTGAAAAATAATTTTCCGGAACATATTTTCGGTATTAGATAACACTGAGTTGGCTTTGGCCATCAAATCCGGTGATTTAAATTGGCCATGTGTTTACTTGCACAGATATTGGAAAGACGGATATACAAAACAGTTGATAAGATTGTTTTATAATTACAAATCTCTCAATTAATAAATTGTTTATAAAAAAAAGTATGTCAACTCTACACACAGCGCCCAAATATTCATTGATATGGCTTCTAGCGTCCAGTAATATACTATGCTCATACCCAAAATCAATACCAGTTTCCTGTTGGTGAACCTCATCGATTTTCTAATAATCGGTTGATAATAACATGTGGATTTAGGTCAAAGTATTTACAATTATGTTGGAAACATTGACAAACATCTTGTAGTCCCTGCTTCCTGTTGACGTAAAAATAACACATATTGCTATGTTTGTTTACGGCGAAGTGTATTGTGTATTTGTAGTCATTGTTTTAGTACGATAAGGTCAAATTAATACAAATTCTCGTAAAGTTATATCGTTTGATTTTTTTTAGTTTATTCTTTTGTTTTTATTACATGAAATACAATTACGACTTAATGTTCCTGTTTTGAACATCTGAAGACTCAATTCAATTCAATTTATTTACTGGCTTTGAACTTTACAGCTCATCAGTACATAAAGCATACAATAATATAAATTTGCAGTCACTGCAATATAAAAGTGTATACTCGGTGTTGAGAACCGCTATTACTTCTCTTCACCTATAGGCGAGTTTTCGAATCCTTGAGCCTCACATTCCCCTCTATACCTCCTGCGTAACGAAATTGAAAATTCGAATACACCTCTACGACCACTACTAAAACTCGGAACTCCTCGGATAATCCCCGAAGATATCCGATTGGCGATTCTGCTAGGACCAACATCACCCTGCTACAACTTTGATATATGACAGGAGATACACTCTATATTCTGAAATTTGAGCTATACCAATACTAGAACCTTTGGATTGTGAACGTATGACTGCACACGTACATGTAATAATAATTATACTATTTCATCGTCTGTGTCTGTAGGCAAGACATTTTACACTTATTGCTATAGATGGCATGCGACGGGCTTCCCATATGTTTTTTAATGAGGTAGTCACCAACTACTACACGGAGATTCTCCACAAAATGACCCTGGCTTTTGGTAGGACGACAAACCAAGCAAACAAACAAACCCATGAGTCTCGTAGTTTTCCGACGATGGTGCTAATTCAATCTTACCAAATGTAGTTTAGGGCAGTCGGATACAAAGGAAGTTATAAATAAGATACACGTATATATTGACGTGGGAAACGCAGGCCGAGGTATGAGATAGCTCCGTGTGGTTTAAATTCAAAAAATAACTATTGGCTGCAGTATGAATAAATATTTTAAACATATTCGAACATACTCATTATTGTCTCCGTGTTTAAAAGCACCACGTGAGTAAGTATAGAATATCGGAGTTCCGTGTTCAGTTAAACCACACATACAATTGCTTAGTCATGACAGTAATTCTAAATAAAGATGTATATAACAAAGATCAGATTCTTTTTCTTTTTTTTTTCTTTTTTTCTTTTTTTTTTTTTTTTTTTTTTTGCAAGTTATTTTTTTTAATTTTTTATTCTTTTTTTTGAGGTGGTTTATTTTTTTTTAATTTTTAATTTTTAAGACATTTTTAATTTTAAAAATGTCTTAAAAAAAAAAATATTAAAAATGTTTTGCAAGTTATGCCACCGTTTGCTTCTGCATTGGCTGAAATACATGTATAGAATTTCGTATTTTCGCTTTGTTGACAGCGAAAAAAATTTGTAGCAACAGGCAAACATTTTAACTAACCTTTAAATTCAATCGTGGACGATACGTTAGTGATCCAGGTGAAGCGGTTATTTTACTTTATTGAAGTTTTATATTTCGAGGAACTGACATGTTTTAACATGATCTAATTTTCCTTCCTGTTTTGCAATGATGATTCGTATTCCCGATAAACACAGCATAAAGCATTTAAACGCTTTAGAAATCTGTATAATTCGCTCCTCATTAAGATATATATCACAAAATTGCATGTTTTATCACAGACATGCATTTGCGTTAAATAAGCAAACATCTAATTAAACGTCAAATGAGACAATACGCATGCCTCATCCATTGGGTTTGAAGTGAAATCCGATTCCCCGACGTAATGGCCAAGGTTTTTCTCTGCCAAGTCAATATTTGAGTTAGGTGTCGACACATTGGGTCACGAACGTCCAAGGTACGGCCGAGGTTGTACTGTCTATTACTGCATAACACCTTGATTAGTTATCGATCTGAGCCAGATATGGAGAAAATTCTATACGGTAGATTTGTATAACACGCTGAAATACACAAAGCTGGCCATTATTGTAAAGGTATCGTTTCGTTTTTTTTTTTTTTTTTCTTTTTCTTTTTTCTTTTTTAATTTATTTCATTTTAAGCTTGTTTAAGCTTGACTGTCGGAAAAGAAGAGCTATGGGTGTACAGTTTGGTTTGGTTTGTTTTTGTTTAACGTCCTATTAACAGCCAGGGTCATTTAAGGACGTGCCAGGTTTTTGAGGTGGAGGAAAGCCGGAGTACCTGGAGAAAAACCACCGGCCTACAGTCAGTTCCAGGCAACTGCCCCACGTAGGTTTCAAACTCGCAACCCAGAGGTGGAGGGCTAGTGTTAAAGTGTCGGGACACCTTAACCAGTCGGCCACTGCGGCCTGGGTGTACAGAGTACGAGGCGAACACAAAATACGCCTTAACTGTTGATTTTCTAAAATTCCTTCTATTTTGAGATAATTTAAACATTTTAGTACGACGACACCATATTTACATACAGCCACAACATCTACAGCCAAGTAATCAAGCATGTTTATGTAACTTCCATAGGTTGACGAACCTGTCTACGACAATAGCACCACATTGAGTCCGATATGTATTGAAATAAACAATATGCCAAGTACAGCTAGAAATAACAATAGATAAAATACAACCGGTTAAATACAATAGATAAAATACAACCGGTTCAATACAATAGATAAAATACAGCCGGTTAAATACAATAGATAAAATGCAACCGGTTAAATACAATAGATAAAATACAACCGGTTAAATACAATAGATAAAATACAACCGGTTAAATACAATAGATAAAATACAACCGGTTAAATACAATAGATAAAATACAACAGGTTAAATACAATATATAAAATACAACAGGTTAAATACAATAGATAAAATACAACAGGTTAAATACAATTGATAAAATACAACCGGTTAGATACAATAGATAAAATACAACCGGTTCAATACAATAGATAAAATACAACCGGTTAAATACAATAGATAAAATGCAACCGGTTGAATACAATAGATAAAATACAACCGGTTAAATACAATAGATAAAATACAACCGGTTAAATACAATAGATAAAATACAACCGGTTAAATACAATAGATAAAATACAACCGGTTAAATACAATTGATAAAATACAACAGGTTAAATACAATAGATAAAAGACAGCCGGTTAAATACAATAGATAAAATACAACCGGTTAAATACAATAGATAAAATACAACCGGTTAAATACAATAGATAAAATACAACAGGTTAAATACAATTGATAAAATACAACCGGTTAAATACAATAGATAAAATACAACCGGTTAAATACAATATAGTAGTTGGTGACTACCTCATTGAACAATATACGGGAGACCCATCGCATGCCATACTGAGCAATTACGGTAACGTGTCTTGCCCATAGACACAATCACGACAGCACAGACCCGCCCATTTCTCGGCTTCCAGAGAAACACAAACCAACATTGGTAGGGGGCGACGAATCAAGAACTTCACATTAGATTAAGCTGTGTTTTATTTGTCAATTTCCATTTATATATACAACATATTAATTATACAAAAGGGAATTAGAAACAAGTGTCAAGACACTTATATAAATCTGACACCTCTATATGACACCTATATATATACAGATTGACGTTACATAACAGCATAGACATGATAAAACACAACATCGTATCATATTGACAATAGAGTCTAATGTGAAAACATCAGTTGGAATTTGATCAAATAATTTAATACATTGCAGTTTAAAAAAAAAAGAGAAAAACGTGGATTTGGGATTTGCTGCTTTCATCTAGTTTTAGATACATATTTAAATACACCTTTCTGAGCTATAGCGAGCCCCGTGTAGTGTTAATCACGTGGGTATGTACATGTATACGGTGTATTGATGAAAACTTGTCAAAGCTAAAAAACGTTATAATATTTAACAGCCTTTTCGCAATTTAGTTTTTTTTCGTTTTTTTTTTTTTTTTTCTATATTGCTCGGCGTTTTTTCGCATGAAACAGGAGTAAACAATGCGAAATATCACGTTTATTGAAATAATCGATAATATTTTTATTTTTAAACATTTTACACAGTCACATCCTGACACAATATAATGTCTGTTTCAATCCACTTCCCGATATGATCACGCATAGGAAAATGATACTTGACAAATTGTATACATGTACAAGGTATGCGGTATTGATTTCTCTAGCTCATTTCAATTAAAATGTATTTTATCTGGTGAATATTTGTTTTAATTATCTTTTTTTTATATTCTATTATTTCCATCAGTTTACGATAGTGAGTCCTACTGTATGCGAATATCCGTGCATGCTTTCTACTAATTAAATTGTTTGTTCAACAATGAAAAATACTTTCTTTTTACGTTTAAAAATGGACGTTGAAGAGGAATGGTGAATTAGGAGGCAAATTACCTTAACTCTGAGGGGGGAACACTAAAACGACATTTCGATTAATAAAATCATCTAGGAAATACAATCATGTAGCATTCAATTATTTAATTTAGTTAATATACATTACCCAATTTTAATTACAAACAAAATTCAACTTGAAACCTTGTGGATTAACTTGACACGTACAGAAGAATCGTGTAGTTTTCGGTTTTTGTGTATTTTTGAGACTATCGCTACAATCTTTACGCAGTCCGGATTATTAAGCGATATCGATACATGGTTTAATACAGTGATTAATGCTATATATCGATTATTCTACCATGTTTGCTATGCAACGCCAGTTTTGATTGGTTTAAAACCATGTATTATTTTCCAATAATACACGCTCGTGCCAATAACACACGCTCGTGAGTCACGGCTGTTACAATGTTATGTATCTAATATTCACCCAGAAAGATTACGGTTACTGCAGCCGAATGGGCTAATAGGTTAGTCTTTGGTCATTTTTTATCACGACGCGAGTTCGAATCCTACGAAGGCCGCTTTTTTTGTCATTCCTTTTTTTTTAATTTTAAAAAATCAATGCCATATGATTGATGTTCTTGATTGTAGTACTGTAGTGCCTGTAAAGAAATGTATAATTTATCAACAAATAATGCAATACTCAAGAAATAAATTACAAAGTTTTCCCAGGGTTTCTTTGCCGTTATTCTATTAGAAAGAGGTCGATCTCAGAACTAAACAGTACATGGTAGAATAGAAATAGTCAACTTTGACTCGTGTATTGTTGCAGGATATACAACTCGGACTCGGATATTTTGCAATTTCAATTAATAACTCAGGCCTGCGGTCTTCGTTATTAATTTAGTTGCAAACTATCCTCGTCCTCGTTGTATATCCTGCAACAATACACGAATCATCGTTAATTATTACTTAATTAAATATAATTCTAGATCATATAAACACAAGCACACAAAAAAAAACCAAACAAACAAAGAACAGAAAGCTTAAAAGCAAAAACCAGGTTCTGCTTCGAAGATATGCACATCGAAAACGCAACCCTTAGGGACCCTGAACTTTGAATATACATGTAGGTATTTTACTATCTTATGATGCATACTTAATTTGTGATTTTGTTTCATGTTGACTGTGATTCTGATGAAGGTGGGGGGGGGATTTTTTTCAAGTTTACTGTAATTTCGATTAAGAGAATGACTCGTATAATAAATGATGTTGCTTTATACACAAACTGAATAAATGTACAAAATTGTTAGACAAAAAAAAATAAAAATTTTAACGCATTTGACCCCTGTGATCCTAACCTAAGTCAATGACAGTCATTTGAACAAACGCGGTAACCCTTCATCACAGCACTCTACTCTCTTGACCCTGGGGTTCTTTGCTATTGAGAAGAAGTCGAAAATGTGAACGGGCGATGCACGACAGGCGATGTCGGACAAAAAGCCGATCGCAATAGATCATCCAAGACTGATTTTACGAAATGGTATCTAAATTTTGAAATCTCAGGTTGGTTTTAAATTGCGTTCCAGGTTCAAATTTTGTACATTTGTGCATAAGGATACGTATGACACAGAGTATACAACTACAGGACTGGGAATCTGCGCCAAGCTATTGTTTTAATCTCCGGGTTGAAATTATCCTGTCAACACTACAAAGTTAGGATAAGCATTGTGGACATAATGACGTCACAACAAACGCAATAGACTTCATCGAGATCAGTAAATATGCTTAGGCTTGATGGTGTGTATACCATTCCTTACCTGCCATGAATTGTCAACATTGGCATAAGTGTATTGTTTACATCGCTAAAGATTATCTCTTCAATTGCTGATAAAAATCTATTCGCACGTGATCACTGTGAAACTAGCGAGACAATTCTGGGCTTAGAATGAAATTAAGCATAGCTTGTATTTGTATTGGTGTTGAACAGGGCCTCTCATATGTCCATAGATAATTAAATTCTGTATTCCATCTTGAGCATATACATCTCTTTGATTTAAATGAAAATTACATATGTATGTTTACATGTGTGATATCCCGGTGTCATTTGCCTGCCCGTTAAGCTGACATAACTTTTAAGATATATTTTCATTTCACCTACAAGTACCCTTCTTTCTCCCTCCATTCCCCTATCCTTCCCTTTTCACTTGTCTGTTTAAGATACTGTATTGGAATCATTAGATGCTGATTATCACGTATAGTTGTATTACGGAGAGGAAATTAATAAGTTGTGACCACCTGCGTACAATCCCTTTAATTATTGTTTGTGGAATTAAATTGATTTAAATTCAGCACAGTCTGTAAGATTATAAGCAGCTTACATGTTTTTTTTTAAATTTAATTACAAGTGTTTTGTGTAGTACTAGTGTGCAAACCAAACTAGGCATGCGCAGAATATAGAAGAAGGCATTAAAAATCTAGTTAAAAAAAAGCATCTCGTCACATATAAGTTTGCATCATATGGGGATTTGTTATATGTAAGTTATGCGTCAAATTGACACAGATCAGATTTCGTTCACCGCTCTATGAACGAATGTTAACAGTATAATATAGATTTCAAACGGTCTTTTAAGATTGTTTAGCAAGTCCACTAAGACATTAGGTTTGATTTTGTTGCTCTTTGGAATCATTCGTAAAATTGTTAAAAGAAACTGGGTTAATATCAAGTTTGAATGAAAATTCTATCTTAAATATTAAGTTCAAAATGTAGCTATTCACAATGGAAAGAGCACTGATAACACACAACACCTAAATATGAACAGAGTTCAGTTCGCCTGTTCAGGTTCAAGTGTATTGAACAAAGAAAAACAATCCTTTGAATTCCAACAGGAAAATCTATAAATCTGACTTGTATCAGAATAATTGATAACATGATCTGTTCTCCATGATAAAAATGAAAATGTATTGTTGTGAAAACAGTGCTGTGTATCAACTACGAACACTACTATAATTGTATATATTATATTGTAAATATGTTTTCTTTATACATCATGTCACTATATGAAAAGAGAATAAAACGTTTTTTTTTTTTTTTAATTTGACTCTAAACTAAATTGCAAAAGGAAGCTTCCAAATAATAGAGAGAAGAAAAAACAAGAAATATCCCTGATTTTGACTTACCTCCCTTATCTATAGATATTAACCTCTCATAATGATAATGTGGCTTTTTGATATCTATATGCATGCAACAACATCGCTAGTTTCGCAAGCGTAATATAATTAATAAATAATGAAAATGAAGGTCATGATTTCGTCTTCAGCAGAATTTCTATTTCATTTATTTATTTATTTATTTTTGGTTATTTATTTATTTTTATTTATTTATTTATTTATTTATTAAGTACTGTTTAAACAGATTTGTATAACCATGATCACCCTACTTTGTATCTTTACCCATCACTAATAAGGAGATATACTTGTATACTTTTTGTATTGTATTTTTATTTTTTTATTTATTTATTTATTTATTTATTAAGTACTGTTTAAACAGATTTGTATAACCATGATCACCCTACTTTGTATCTTTACCCATCACTAATAAGGAGATATACTTGTATACTTTTTGTATTGTATTTTTATTTATTGTATTGTACAACTAATTATCAAGTAGATACAAAATGTATTGATTAAACTAAGTATTGAAAGTATAGTACAATAAGTTAATTATATAGTTATTATATAGACATAAAATATATTAAACAAAAAAAAATGTGATATAAAATTAAAGGTACATCTTATGTTGACGGTACACATTACGTTAATTCACTGAAACACACATGGTATGGAGACACGTGCTATTTGAATTTTGGATTTTAAATTCAGTGTATGGGGGATATAATACATTGATCAAGTACATGTCTGTTATCAACAAGATATATGACGTCACAATTTTTTATCTATCCGTTTATTTATCTATGGTATAAGTGGCTATTTTCTACTTTCTACCAATCTAGTACACGAATGATTAAACTCTTAACTAGAACTCAAGCACTCTCGGCGCGGCCACGTACTGCCCCGTTATGGTTGCTAAGACTTTGTCACTGAGGAGCAAAACAAGCCAAGTGATATATAGATATGGTTCGACTTTATTTTCAATTTTCATTGGCCAAATCATTTTCACGTTGAGTTCAAAACTTTGAAATATTCATCTGATGTTCTTTTTTATATAGAGACACAAAGTCATTATTGCGTTTGTGACGTCATGATTATTGTGACGTCACAATGCCCTGATGTGAATCCCCTGTTTTCAACAGGTATATGAGTAGATAAAATGCAAGTCCACTCTTTTGCAAACAAGTTTCAAAAAGGAACAACCCGGTAAAATCTAAAAAAAAAAAATAACCAGGGTTGAAATATTTCCTTCTACCGGGTCCTTGAAACACTATATATATTTTACCGACGGTCCATAATTGGTTAAAGAACGCACTACTGCCGAATTCAAATGCGTAAATAATGAGAAAATACCGTTAAAACATAAAACGAAAAACTGATTTTATATCACACTATATCCAAGTTTGTTTGCTGTGGTTTATCGCCAAGTGAATTGTCGGAATCATTTTTAGGCGGGACTCCATGTAGTAGTTGGTGATTACCTCACTGAACAACGTAGGGGAGGCTCTTCACATACCATCCATGGCTCAAGGACACATACACTACAGTACAGATCGGGCCAAACACAAACCGACACGGGTAGGGAGCGTCGAACCACGCACCTCGGAGATTTACCTGAGGTTACGTTTACGTTTCCCGCGCTCTAACCGACTGAGCTGTATGGCCCTCTCTAATACGTTAGGAGACAGTGAAAAAAATGTACGAGATACTAATAAGCTATTTTTATTGGATATATTACTTTTATGTTTGAACTAACAGACAGGAGGACATACAAAACCTATATATATAGAATACATTTTACTTACAATGTTAACATTTTAATGATACGGTTTAGTTATTACTATTTAAAGATGATCTTTAAATAAAAAATAAAAAATTTTGGTCAATTTGAAATAAAAGATATTTTAAACTAAGCGTAAAGCGAATCTCCCTGAGGCGACTTTTACTGCATACTAGATGTCGTTTTTAGAATCTACAATCTGTTGATATAAATATTGTGATTGGTTCATATATTAATAAGAACCCTATAACGTTCAGGAGTGGTCCGATGAAGGATTAAGGAATGTGTTTTTATGGATAATGGATAATTAGTGACGTGTATTCGTTGTGTAGCTAGAACGTGCCATGCATTCATTTTGATTAGTGTTAATTAAGTGTACAGAAAGGCATATATTGTGTACATCGTTTATGAACCCTAAATTGTAGTATATACTGATCTCTATGTACAGTAGAACCATTTATCATACTCTTAGATATCTAGCCCTGGTTTTCTTCCTTTCTTTCTTCTTTGCTTTTCTGTCTTTATAATCATTATATGTATACAGTGTCGCTATCACACTCTTTGTAATATACAAATGTATATTTGCGGAGAGGGCTTTTATAAGTTGGTAAAAACTTTTGCCCAATCTAGTTGTGTTTAAACAATCAAATAAGTTAAATTCAATAAATATACCTTGAGGTCAATAGACCAAATCGAAGAATGGTGCCGGATTGCTATCGAGTAATAACCATATCGGTTTCAATGAACATAATACTTGTTTCATGACTGAAAACATGACACAGGTGTTTTATAAAATTGATTAATCGATGACGGTGTGAAATTTCGTAATTAAATCACCATGTGTCTCGCTTTGATAGAATAAATCTTTTGAAATAATTCATTAACGGTGTAATGGCTATTAGTAGTTAGATTTACACATTTAAATCACATCTGTCTACAAACACACGATTTAATTTAAGTTAAGGATTTTCATTTAGCTTCAATTGTGATTCATGACATTATAATACGGCGAGAAACTTTACCTGAAAACATTCTGGGACGGAAATACTCATGTATTGGCTAAACAAAATAATCTTTCGGAAATTTCCGGCAACTCTCGGAAGATTTCCGAATTTTGCCGGAAATTTTCCCGAAATGTTGCGATTGTGCATGTTCCCTTCTCGTCACTTATAGCGGGAATTGACGGAAAGCTCCGAACTTTTCAGATTGCGTTCCGTGAAATCTGATTAGCATTTGTTGTTTTTTTCTTAAAAAGAAAATGTTGATCATGCCGAGTCTTGTTATCTTGATATGTTAGGGTTTTTATTCACGTATGGAATATTTGTATCGAGGCTTATTGTATGTCCATTGTTCATCACTTTGAGATAATCACCTGGAAACTACAATGTATTTATTCTTTAACTGACGTTTTCACATAAAACTCTAATGTCGTTATGATACGAGCTCGTCTTTTAACATGTCTATGCTGTTATGTAACGTCAATGTATATATATAGGTGTCAGATTTATATAAGTGTCTTGACACTTGTTTCTGATTCCTTTCTGTTTAATGTATATGTTGTATATATAACGTCAAACGGAAATTGTCAAAAATGACACTGTTTTAACTAAACAAAGAAAAATAGCTGCTTAAATTGTAAATTTAAATACAATGCATTGATAACAAGCGCTATTGTCTAAATTGTTTATTTGAATACAATGTATTTATAACAACAAAACGTTATTGTCTTAGATTGTCAATTTAAATACAATGTGCTTTGTATCTATAACAACTAAACTTAACTGTCTTGATTTGTCAATTTAAATTCAATGTATCTATAACAACTAAACTTAACTGTCTTGAATTGTTCATTTAAATACAATGTATTTATAACAATAACACGTTATTGTTTTGAATTTTAATTTACATACATTGTATTTATAACATCAAAACATTATTGTCTTGGTATAGAATGTTATATTCATTTTTCTGTTGTTTGTTTGTTGTGAATAACATTTAAAACAATGTCAAAAATTATATATCTGCTAATGTCTTGGCCCAAAATCGAACATCTTTGTCGATTTCACAACAATTGCACGCCCTGCTACGTCGTTAGAACGTCAACTCGGCCTGACCAAACAATCAACTCGCGGGGTAGGTATAAATGTAGGTGTCTATACGCCTCATTTAATTGTCCTCTCCAGTAGCATACCATTCTTTTAGCGGTCTTAGTTTGAAAGGGCTATTTTCACACAGGACAAGGTAAACAATTTTAAAAAGCCCTGAAGTTGGCCTGTTATTGACGCAAGTTATAATAGTCGCTATAGCTAGATAAATCGATAAAGGTAGAATGGAAGAACCTTGGTATACACCACGAACCCTGAGCAAACAACCATTAAGAAACTGTCATTTAACATATAAGATTGGAGAGATATGGTGTCTGATTACGACCCTCTCGAGTTGTTGCCTCATCGTTTGTCGCGAGAAGACAATTTTTTTTATTAATCAAATCTCGCGTTGTTTTGGGATTTGAGACCGCGACAAAACGACAAAGCGACAACACGATATAGCCGTTATTAGTCTCTATAGAAATACTTTGATGTAGAGAGGATATTCAATGGTTTCCCGTTGAAATAGCATTTCAGTTTCGTATCACATGGGAGTTGTGAACATTATTGCTATATTCTGCCATACGAGTGAAATGAACATGTACGTGTATGATTTATCTGACAGAAAACCATTCAATTTGCATTATTTATCTAAGATTAAAGACGAAAACATCGAGATTTAAACAACATAAAGGCCTACTCTTTGGCGCCGTATTCTGATGACGTCACGCTGGACAACTAGGTTGCAATTTCGGCGTTTTCCGATCTTACCTAATAGCCTGTTGTTAAAAGAATTTTGGATTCCACACTTCATTTCATACTGCAGCTTTGAAGCCAAATAACAACAGGCGGAAGGGTCTAAGGATACTCGGGTAACCAAGAGAGGCAATTCATGAATATAACACTCAGTTATGATGGTGTTGAGATTTTAATTTCTGAAACGATTCTCGTATTCAAGACAGCGATAAGTGTGTTTAGTTTGATTTTATCGATCGTATATTGTACGTAAACACTTTTAATTTAACACGTACAATAGTTAAGATAGGACAATGTGTGAACAAGAAAATTTAATAGGCTATAGTTGTCAAATGGTTGAATAGTACTATGAAAGAAATTTATTTAAAAGGCCGTCCCTCTCACAGGGGCTTGCGAACCAGATACCAAATCAATATACAATGTACATGTATATTTGCCACATGGACATTTAAAAGAAAACACAATTTTCTATTCTCTAATATGAGGCATAATAACCTCTAAACAGGCTTCCTTTGTCACATAGGTCCCCGAAAGCTTCTTACATTCTGTGTGCTTGTCTACAATAAAAATAACAGAAAAACCGCAGCAACAACAACAACAACAACAACAACAACATAACGTAAAACACGGCGAAGAATTACGGTAAAATCCTCCCCACCTCCAAAATAACATGAAAACAATTCAACAAAAACAAAAGTAAAATCTGGTTCGCATTGTCCTGTGTCGCGGTATACAAATAACGGCCGATTTGAGTTGCTTGACGGGGGATATGATATAGGTAAGGGTATCAAATCTCTTTAACTGAGAGTACAGATGAGTGAAAATATTTTCATAGCGGCTACATAGGTATAACCATCAGACCTATTTAAAGAACTTCCCTAAATCCCTTACAATAAAGTCAGACGATCTCTTACACAAACACATACAGATTTTAAAATGTAATTCAATAAGTGATATTTATCTAGGGGATAAATACCTCCTTTATTAACTCCTACATACCGCCACTACTAGGGTATTACCTATATACAACGTACATGTACAGACTGCATATGTAATACCAGCACTGATTTTAATTGGCTTTCGTCTTTTGGGAGAAATTCTTTTTAATTTTATCCCATGTTGCTCCCCCCTCCTTCCTATCCCTTTCTTTCTTTCTTTCTTTCTTTCTTTCTTTAAACGATATCTTGGTAAAAGAAACACATACTTTTTGAGAAATAAAACTAATTACACTAATTCAAACTATAGTTTTACAAGTATTAGATTATCTTTGATACCATCAACCACGAGACTCTGGAATAGCCTTTCAATTGAATAGATCAAAGGATATTTTCCTCTAAACTGTACATACAATTATTTAGCTTTAAACTGTGTATTATTTGTCAATTTTCATTTAACGATATATATACAGCTTATTTATTTTGCAAAAAGGAAATAGAAACGAGTGTTAAGACACTTATATAAATCTGATAGCTATATGTATATATAGATGGACGCTACACAAATTATTTGCGAAAGAAGCACAACTACAATTTTGCTTATCCTGAAATTGATACAAAATTATATAACTCCAATATAGTCTTTACTTCCTGTTATTTTAGAGCCAACTTAAAAAAAAAATTGACATTTTAAATGAAACAGGATGATTGATACATTTAAAGAATTATGTATTTATTTATAATTATACCTATGTTTACCGACAATATTGGATTACCCCCACATTGGTTTACGTTTACGTAAATATACTGTATAATGCGTCATCGCCTTATAAATTATTCAGACTGAATACAAATAATTAAATCACCTATCCCTGTGTAAACCTGGCGCCAGGCACATGTACAAAGAAACCGGACCATACCACATATAAATTAACTAGACTGAATGGCAAAAATTAAATGCCAGATTTGTATATTTTACGTAATACTGTACATTAAAACAGGTTCTGACAAATCTTGTCTACCGAAGGGTTTTAGGTATCTTTCTCGGAAAACATTACGTGTTTGTGCAAGAAAATCTGGGGTGGTGGCTCTGGTGAAAAAAAACTGAGTATTAAGCAATGTCGATTTCATCATCTAGGCCAGTGCTGTCAAATCCCTCAGCTGTTATTTATTTATTTATTTATCTATTTATTTACTTATTTATTCTTGGGGGTTTTCATGTTACAATGTCTATTCGCGACAAAATCTGAATGCGAACATTGAAATCGCAATATTTATCAGGCAGTGGCCTCGTGGTTGAAGTGTCCCGAAATGTTGTCATGCACTAGCCCTTCATGTCTTTCTGCTGAAACATATTTATTTGCCGAAAACTGACAAGACAATGATTTACCAAAAAACACCATAAATTAAGAATTTAGTATCAAATCAAGAATATGCCGTGTTGCACCTTAAACTCTTTTGTCCTCATATACTGTAGAACTCGTCAGCGATCCGAACAACATTATCAACACTCTCACCTCCAAAATATACATCAAACTTACAAACAGGGGATTAACTGGGTAGCAGGGATTATCATTAAAAGATTACAACAAAAAGGATGAAGAGTCACTTGTTCATAAACTAAGTAAACTAAGAATGAGAAGTTGACGGTCAATGTATTGCAGTTACAAGGACGAAAATCATTTTGATTTGCTAATCAAATTCCATTTTCCATCGCCGATGTTTTAAACATAATAAACAACTGGAACATGATCAAGTTATAGGAGTACAAACTGCCGGAACAAAGATAAATAGATTGAAGTTCCGGGACAAAAATGAATAGGTAGTAGTCCCAACTTCCGGGACAAATATAAATAGGTAGTAGTTCCAACTTCCGGGACAAATATAAATAGGTAGTAGTCCCAACTTCCGGGACAAATATAAATAGGTAGTAGTCCCAACTTCCGGGACAAATATAAATAGGTAGTAGTCCCAACTTCCGGGACAAATATAAATAGGTAGTAGTCCCAACTTCCGGGACAAATATAAATAGGTAGTAGTCCCAATTTCCGGGACAAATATAAATAGGTAGTAGTCCCAACTTCCGGGACAAATATAAATAGGTAGTAGTCCCAACTTCCGGGACAAATATAAATAGGTAGTAGTCCCAATTTCCGGGACAAATATAAATAGGTAGTAGTCCCAACTTCCGGTGAAAAGATAAATAGGTAGGAGTCCCAACTTCCGGTGAAAAGATAAATAGGTAGGAGTCCCAACTTCCGGGACAAATATAAATAGGTAGGAGTCCCAATTTCCTGGGACAAAGTGAATGTAATTCATACCCAGTACACTGTCTGGTCACAATAGACAGGCGACTTTTTGGTAAAATATATATACAGGTAGGCATGAGGATAACAAGAAAGGCAGTATACGGTCGCAGTTGACAGGTAAGCATGTCTGTGATCGTTATATACAGGTAAAGTGTTTGTGATCGCTATTGACAGGTTATTATGATAATGGTCTCTCTAGTCAAGCAGAAATTTTCCTGGTCGCTATAGACAGGTTTATATGATTATAGTCGCTGTAGACAGGTAGAAATGTTCGTGTTTCCCTGTATGCAAGAAAACAGACGTATCGACACACAATTGTATTTTAGGAAATTTAAATAACGTTGACCTGAAACCACTTGAACTCTCTATAAATAGACTAGTACAGCTAAAAGTCATCTCGGATATAGGACTAACATATATGTGTCAGTATTATATAGGAGTAATGGGGGGGGGGGGAGTCTGATGTGTAAAAAGACTACATACAATGTGTTCAAAAATACAACTGAAAATATTCCGCTTACCCTGTTTACAAGACGAAAGGTATGTAGATGAAATGACTTACCTTAATTACAACAACCTTCCTTTGTAGATATATACAGTATGAAGATAGGTAAGCCTTTCTCCCTAAGTAAAATCTTCCTTTAGTAAGTAGTTCTTCCAGACAGGTAAAATCCTAAATTATATCGTTCACTTTGTAGATGATCTCACGAAAATCGTTTAATTTTGCTTGTGTATAGGTGCTTTTTCTATGTCCGAGATAAAAAAGTTTGCAAGCGAGACTGTAGGTATTTAAACTGTTTGACGTTGACAATGTAGACTACAGAGCTTTTGTCATATGATATCCGTCCCGTGCGAACGTTTTTCTCTATTGTAACAACCAATGAAATCTAAGGTCGGTCTGGACGAAATTGATTGATCACGCTAAGCACACTGTATATATAGTTGTATATTTAACTCAGTTTAACTTGGTGTATTCTGAAAGCAGGCAATAACTGCCTCTATATTCAGATCATAATTCATGTATATTTGAACATAAAATATAAGTTTGTTGTTGTTGTTGTTATCGTTATCAGGTAAGGAATCCGAATTGCTAACAGTTCGTTGAGTAATAAATGAATTGATTTGTCCAGTCTGAGAGAATGTCTCGTGGTCCTTTTATCTTTTGTTATCGACAGAAGCCCTCGTGATACTGTTACATCATTGTCCCGGCTTTATGAAATTTTGTACCAACGGCATACAGGGCATTCGAATCTATGGCATGGGATGTTATTAATGTGCAGAACAAACAGCGACGGTCCAAGTACAACGCCCTGTGGTATTCCGCTGGTGACAAGATTCCATTTCGAAGTATCGCCATTAACAACAACTTGCTGGCCTTTGTTAGACAAAAAGTCTTCTATCAATCTTACTAAATCTACTGTGTGGCGGGACAGTACAAGGAATGTAATTTGTAAGTCGTTTGCGTCGAAATGGCAGCTCCGGTTGTACATGTATACTGCATTCCCCGGTTTGGTTTGGTTTGGTTTGGTTTGTTTAACGTCCTATTAACAGCCAGGGTCATTTAAGGACGTGCCAGGTTTTGGAGGTTGAGGAAAGCCAGAGTACCTGGAGAAAAACAACCGGTCTACGGTCACTACCTGGCAACTGCCCCACGTAGGTTTCGAACTCGCAACCCAGAGGTGGAGAGCTAGTGATAAAGTGTCGGGACACCTTAACCACTCGGCCACCGCGGCCCATATACATGTATATTCCCCGGAGAGTTGACAAAAACTGGTTATGAACGTCCCAATAACCACGGATACTAGTTTGAGAACCGTTTGGAGACGACATATTGCTGTGATTAAGCGGTGTATAAAACATCAAATTATTAATATTCAATCATTTAATTATAATTACAGGTGACACTGATTTTCACATATGGAAATAGCCTTACATCCAAAATCATAGTCATAAACTGCCCCCAAGATTTTTGGCTAAGAATTGTTCCGCTAAATCCTTATACTAGAGGCAACCATAACTAGAAATAAACTTTAAACACAAGTTGTAGAATAATAACTGAATCCAGTGCAGAGGAATGTATTCTGTTCATGTACGGGGAAATAGCTATAACTAAACGAGACCAACATCATAAAGCTAAATTATTAATAAAATTCTATAATGTAATATCCTAGAGACAGGGGACCAGTGTAAACATATTCAGTAAATCTTTTTGATGTAAAGGTACGATCTGATATATACCACGTACCTTTAAATGTGCGAGTCCATGCTGGTATGAATAATAGCCATTGTCCTTCAAACCTTACCTGGACAGCTTTACCGCGATATCCCAGGTAAATACAGTTTCTCAATAGAAATTGAAGCTTATGGCGTATAATTATGTAACGGGTTTGTGTAAATATGTCGTAATATTAAAAACACTTAACATTAATCCAATATCTGGAATTCATTTAAGGAGGTATGCTAGGTATTTTCGGAGATCTATACATCATTAATTTGAAACTTAAGGGTACATGCTACACTTTTTCCGAGAAACATCCTCCAATATTTATATTCTGAACTTGTCAGTTGCTGTCTTTCATCATGTAATGTACGTACACCATATCTTGTTAGTAACAAACCGATTTGCTATAAAGGCTTATGCTATATGTTGAGTTAAGGCTATATGCTACCTTACTTAACGATACTTAATGCCATTTTCCGGGACAGGTTCCTTCTAGGGGCCGAGTGGTTAAGGTGTCCCGACACTTTGTCACTAGCCATCCACCTCTGGGTCGCGAGTTCGAAACCACGTGGGGCAATTGCCTGGTACTGACCGTAGACCGGTGTTTTTTCTCCGGGTATCCCGGCTTTCCTCCACCTCAAAAACCTGGGACGTCCTTAAATGACCACGGCTGTTCATAGGACGTTGAACATAATATACCAAACATTCTACGGATCATCTTCCCTCGACTCAAATGTGTTATTTGATATTATGATTTTGAAAGAATTCTCGTTTTCCAATCATACATAGCAAGAACTCCAAAATGAAGGCTCTCTCGACCTGTTTATTTCTTGTATCTGTCAGAAATATATAGAATGAAATCCTCTATAGAAAACATACACATTAATATAAACTTATCACTTTCAATCACGGACACACACCGAGGACACTTAAGGGAAGGGAAACAACTCTTATAAGAAAATGAGTAATAGACTTCCGACATTAAATATCCTAACTTGTATGCGTATCGCCTGAGTACAACAACATACAATGTATTCTAATTCAACTTTACTTTAAATTACAGGATACTTTAATCTTTGTTGAAAAAACTTAAACTATTCAACGCAATTAAAGTTATAAATATATGATACTAAATAAATTCAAAAGAAGAATAATTGACCCGACATGTAAAATACTGGACGTA
Organism: Pecten maximus; assembly: GCF_902652985.1. NCBI lineage: Eukaryota > Metazoa > Mollusca > Bivalvia > Pectinida > Pectinidae > Pecten > Pecten maximus. The sequence goes on from NC_047027.1 coordinate 24,209,680, forward strand.
CCCTACAGCTATGGTATAGTGCTTTGGTTAAATCTATATTCAGCCAAAATGAGAATAAGACCTGTCCTGCAAACGTCCGAAGTTGGTCTGTCCGAGCGTGTGTAGAGGTACAGATGTCCCGAGTCAATATTCGTTTCAGGCCAGTGAGTGGTCAGTCTCAATGTGTAGAGGTACAGATGTCCCGAGTCAATAGCCGTTTCAGGCCAGTGAGTGGTCAGTCTCGGTGTGTAGAGGTACAGGTGTCCCTAGTCAATAGCCGTTTCAGGCCAGTGAGTGGTCGGTCTCGGTGTGTAGAGGTACAGGTGTCCAGAGTCAACAGTCGTTTCAGGCCAGTGATTGGTCAGTCTCAGGTCACGTGCCATAACATGCATAGACAAACAGGTATACATGTAAAATGCATTACATGTAAAGAATATTATACACGAAGACATTAAGGTGGCTTCACACAGTAGACAATGGCAAATACTTTGTTTGCTTGTTTTATATTGTTTAACGTCCTATTAACAGCCAGGGCCATTTAAGAACGTGTCTGGTTTTGAAGGTGAAGGAAAGCCGAAGTATCCGGAGAAAAACCACCGGCCTGCAGAAATCCATTAAATGTTTTTAGTGAAGTGGGCTCTACTACCCATGCTACATCTATGATTGAGGTTTTGTTGGTCTAGCTTTGTCAGAAACAGCCAAACGCAACACCTTAACATTGTTTGACGCCGATGCCGGCAAACGCTATGTACCGCCTTTCCGAAATCATTAACTTTAACACATCACTCCGTCACCTTTTAATCCAATCATAATCATTATACACAAGTTCAAATTATTTTATCTTTCGTAAACACTTGAAGATCTACGATGCATCGACGGTGGAACGGAAGTAGACTTAATCGAAAATTATAGTTAGTATTGTTTATAGAGTTGTCCATCAATTTGAACTTAAATTCAAAGTGAATCGAAGCTCACCCCAACTTCCGGTTTTTCGAGTGTTACACCTTGTTGGAATACTAACCTTAATGAGACGCCCGTGCTATAAAGGACCCCATCGCGGTGTGGTAGAAACAAATAATTACAAACATAGTAAGATAGTTATTGATATTAGCTACATATAAATGTATTTTAACAGAAAACCCTTCCATGCGCGTAGTGATATGAATTAGTGATTTAAATATAAATCCCGCATAACGTGACCGTAGTACACACGTGATTACAGGTGACGTAAACATTAGTGTATACTCTTATGTTTATACATGTATCTACGTAATTCTTGTCACTATTTAAATTGATCACATATCTAAACTGACGAACACGTCAGACGGTTGTTATGGTGACCGCTTCGCGTAATCTCACAAACTCGTAGTCCTCGCCCCCTCGTCTTAGCTCGACAGAATGACGGACCGACAACACGACTGTGATCGATGGAACGAGTCAAACATCAATATATTATTGCTCTATCCCCATTGTAATCTCGCTCCCTAACCACGTGTTGTGGCTTCAAGCGAGACGATGGGGGCGTGATCGCGACGAAAATATATTGTTTGTCGACCTGAGTTCGAAGGAGCGATATTACTAGATTTGCTAATAGGCCAGAATAGGATGCGTTTTATACGTGCATATTTACGAGTAATATTCTTCCTCAAAACTCTGGGTGCGCATGAACAAACTCCTTGGCGTATCTTCTTTTAACTTCGTACAGGGTCCGGATAATGACCGTCGGTTGAATAAAGATCGCTTCCGCTGCATCCCGCGCGGTAAACATGTTACTGCATCCCCGTCGTTATCCACTCCGCATGTCTGTGACGATATGAGCGCCTCCTGGTGTGAACTATTGTCCTCAGTGCGGGTTGACTTTGTGTCAGTTGCCGTACTCTGGTTCGTCCTCGTTGGTTGTTCTTCACCGGAAGTGGCATTGGATGCGACACCATTGTTCCTATAATCATTCTAAAGAGTAAAACAAAGAAAAAACCCATAAATTACAACTATAGATAGAAGCAAAAACAAACAAACAAACAAAACAAAACAAAACAAAACAAACAAAAAATAACAAATAAAATAAAACAAATCTTTAGTAGGTCAAATACCAGACATTCCATCTTGTTTGAAAAAAAAATTAAACAACAAAAAGTTCGACATATTGTAGCACATTTTTGTGTGTTTTTATTCAATTGATTTTATTTCAGCGAGTTTCTTAATCTATATTGATAATGAAAACTTTATCAGGAACGAAAACGAATATAAGATTCTATTTATCACATAATAAGAAAGTCATCAGCTAGCATTAAAGTTTGATTCCACGACAGCTGAAACATCCCAACCAACAGTCAATGGTTGTATGTTGTACGTTTGTATTAATATATGTTTATTGGCTGACATAGAAATTAAGACTAATGTTTTTGAAATTTAATAATCGTCAAAAAACATACATCATACAAGTTGTAGTAAAATATATTGTCTTTAAGACAGATGTCTTTGGGTACTTACTGCAAGCTCGGGTGGTAGTTTCTGCAGATCGTTGCTATCTGTCCTGCTGCTAACGCATGGTTCATTTCCGGTTTTGGCTTTATCTGTTATAGAATCGGATCCGGAACCGGAAGAGGAACCCGGATTATAAGATGAACAAACAACATTGTAATTTCCGATGTACGGTGGTAGGAGATTATCGTTGGAACAAAGTGACTTCTCATGTGTTTGTCTTTGTTCTAGACAACTTAGCTCATTGTGCTCGCATGGACACGCGGAGGAGTTGTGCCGCTGGTCGTTATGGTGACAACACGCAAACCTTATTTGGTCATGGTTGCAGCAACCACTGCTCCGGCGTCGCTGACAGATGCATTCCAAATGGCCTTGAAACATGCAAGAGCATCTATTATGTCCCTGGCTCTGAACACCACATGTTCCGAAAGGAAATGACGTATATGGAGCAATGACTGGCTGCATCATGGGAAAGTTCATACACGTGGGCGCGAGATGAGGAAGACGAGACGTAGAAGTGTACGGTGGTGGTTCTATGAGAGAATGGATGCTGTCACTTATTCTATTCACCGCTTCCGGAAATACATGCACGCTTCCGTCGGAGTCTCGTCTCACGGACAGGTTACTTCCGGTTATGGATGCGCGGCTCGTCGATATCACAGACACCGACCTGTCCCTGACCTCCTCCCCAGCGATGTTGACGTCATCTATTACATCCTCGGGGTTTTGAATTTGTCGTCTCAGTTTCTTTTTGCGAATGATTATTGTCTTGTGTGCTACCCAACAGGCGAAAAAGATTAGGAGAAGCTGCAACGAAAAGTAAACAGTACGAGTTCAAATTTGAAGAAAATCTATACTACAGTTATATTTAAATCTACATTTTGAAACATTCCGAGACAATGTCACCGGAATTAGAATGTGTACACACATTATTGCGCGTGACATACCTCGAATAGGACTACACCTGTGGCGCAAGAGATGATGAGCGGGTTGTGTTTGTAAACTTCCTCCCAGAATGAATTGTAACATCCCTGTAATACAGAGTTATAAATACAATAATTTACATACAGAAATGTCATAACGAGATTTTATTAATCGCAATACAATTTATTGAACAGTAACTTATAGGAAGTTCCTTCAAATCCATTTTCAGTATGAAGATGGTATTGCTAAGGCATAGTTAACGGTGTGTTTTCTGCGGATGCTCCGACTTTCCTCCACCTCCAAAAGTTGTCATGTCATTAAAATTAATGACATTGGTTGTTAATAGCACGTTAAACTATATAAACCTAAACCAAAGGTTACTCTAAACCGTTTACATGTACGTTATGTCCTGTTCCTGTACACAGGATCACCAACTTAGCATTTCTCAAGAAAAAGTCAAAGCGACAGATTGGTAGAGACGGAGAACGATAGAATTTCTTCGGAATGAAAATAATTGTTTTGCCACTTAAAAAAATTAACAGAAACAATTATAAGCTCAAACTTTTTGAAGGTGGCAATAGCATAAATAGAGGATATCTTACAGTGTCTTCAGTAATACCAAATATATTTCACGAGTGGGGCTAATATTTTGATATTTTTCACGAGTGCGCAATATCAAAATATTAGCCACACGAGTGAAATATATTTGGTATTACTGAAGACACTGTTAGATATTCTGTTTATAACATTTTTTATCAACGTAAAACCTACCCCGTATGCTAACTAGGCCTACAGCGAAAGTTTGCATACATTTGTAAACAAAAAAAGTAGTTCCCCCTGTCCAGGTGCTGACATATACGTCGGGCTTTCTGATTGGTCAATCATTTTGGTATTTTCTAATCATTAATTTGATCGGTCAAATAAGCAAAAGTGATATTTTTCACAAGTAAAAAATATCGCTTTTATAGAATGAATATGTTTTGATATTTCACTGGTAAAAATGTAATAAAGTATTTAACGTTGGGTATTGTATGAAATATACTACATTCAAGGCGTTCTTTAAATTTATCGTTTATGATTACTCTTCATCGGCGCTGTAGCATCTTTGAATATTCGATTATTATAACCTCAATTTTCTAATTGTTTGTTTGGTTGCTTGTTTTCTCAATCATTAATATTTCATTTTGCGTGATCGTATACATCAGATTTAATCTCTACTTATATCAGAAATTAAATTATCTAAACTCTTTTGGGATAGATTGCCACCAGAAATAGCTACGATCGGGAATTCTCGAACAAGCAGTGTAGCAATCACAGTGTCTCGGCCAATCCCGACGAGTTGTGAAGTCTCGGCTAATTCCGCCAAGACATGGATTCAACAACTTTTTGTCTAAATGATGCATAATTGACCAGAAAGGCAGTGATACATGCATGTCAAAGTAACAATAAAACGCACCTGACGATAATTAGAATTAAGATTTGTTGGATTAGCTGCGCATGCGTAGTTGTTCCTTTTCATGACTTCCGACTTACAGCAAGCCACTGGCGTCAATAGAGGAATGGAAATGTTACCGTCTAATCGAATAGCTTTGGGCCATTTTTTGGCTCTGGTGAAATCACTAAACCCGTCTACACCGCAACAGGAAAGCTGGAAATAGATCGAACAGAAAGAGAACTGATCAAACAATTATAAATCAAAAAAAGTTCCAGTTGGCAGATTTTTTTTTTTTTTTTTTTTTATTCATTTTTCTTTCATTTTCATTTATTTATTTGTTTACTTTATTCATTCACTTACTTATTTTTTCATATTTTTTACTTTCAATTTTGCCTGACCCTGGTTTTTGCAAGGATGTTAATTTCAGGATTTACTTACACAAAAATAAACAAAGAGAGAATCAAGTACACATTCGTCTCACAAGATACGCCTCCATATTCTCACAAGCATACAGTCTTAGATTGGTCTCCATCCCTTATGATAGGGACATTAATTGTTTTAAATAAGCCAATCTTTCAGTTTCGAGGAGGTACGTTAATTTTGTTTTCTATGTAAGATATATGTAAATGCTCAGAAAAACCAATTCATGTTTTGTCAAGAACAAGGTAAATTACCTCAGAAGTATTTTCTATTATGTAGGCAATGTTTTGTGGTAATACAGTTTGTTTTATTCCCAGGGCGTCTATTGGTTTTCATGTACATTGTTTGATCAAAAGTGTTTCCGCGCAATCTAATTCTGCTATATAATCCTACCATTCAACCGTTCTAAAAGCCGTTTCAAAAAAGAAAAAGGTGTTTATTCTGATAGATATTAGATTCATTTTCATAATAATTCCATTTTTTCTTTCACATTAAATTTCAAAACATTATTTTTTTTGCAACATAATTGTTGATGATATTTTGTTAAGTGTATGAACGATGACTGTGCCACGGGTAATCCCCCCCCCCCCCCCCCCCCCCCCCCCCCCCCCCCCCCCCTTTTTTTTTGGCGGGACGAGGGGGGTATTGTGCATCGATATTATTATACATGAGGAAATTCTGCATATTTCTTTATCAACACACCAATTAAATACAACTATGAATGGATAAATTAAAAAAAAATTAAAATTAAAATTAATAATAGATTATAAAGAAATTGTAATAAAATTCAATTTTGCGGAGGAAAGACTTTTGACCAATACACTTGCATGTATATTCGATGGAAATCAAATTGTCTTCCATCAACCTCATTTGGTATTTTACATATCTGGACATAGACAAATGTCAATACGAACTCGCCTCGTCTGATAATACACCAAATATACACAGGGGCCTGATTAGTATTACCAGAGACACATGTCTCTGGTATTACAGCCTACGTCTATTTGGACCTTCCCTAGTTCACACAGAATGTAACAAATTCTCAGGTCCCTGTGCCAACATACATGTATAATCAGCCAACTTTCCTACCCTACGTTCCATCAAAGCTGAAATGCTTAGATGCCGTATTTTCTAAGCTACTGCTAGCTATATAGAAACTTGGCGTGTTTTGCCTGACGTCACCAGTTTCTGTCTTACTGAAATCTAACAATTTTTCTAATGCTTTATGAAGCCAAGTGACAGTTCTTCAGCACGATATATATTGAATCATATGCCAGATTAATGAAAAAATTATATGTCTGTCGTCGATTGAGATATTTCCCATCAACTTATCTTGAACGGGTTGTCGACATTTTTTCTGAATAGGCTGTTTCACTAGGTCGATGGAGTTTGCCTGAATTATTTTAACAAGTGAGAGTTACTTCCCTTAGACTGTTGTAACTAGCAATCTGTACAGCCTTCAAAGAAAGGAAAATAGAGAAAACATATTTCCTCTAATCATTCTTGAGAGATGTTTTGCCAACAGGATTGAGTATGTTTACAAAATGACAGAAAACATAAATACCTAGGTACCTTTATCATAATGTAGTTATACGTAACAGAAACTACGTCACTTCCGTTGAAGCCTGCGTACTTTTTATGGATCAGATCTCGCAGTGGAGTTTTCAAGGACTCGTCCACCTGTGAAAGGTAAGAACTTGCATAATTCACAAACCCAAAACCTTCATCATAGGTCATGCGAACTCAGAGAGAAATGCTCGAGTCTTGCTCTCCATTTTCAATTCAGATCGTGACCCCACATGTATATTGGAGAAGCATTTTCCCGTCCCACAACTTAAACAATTTCTACAAAATTATTTCCCATGTTAAAATAGACCCATACATATACTGATATAGGTCTCCGATGATTATTATTTATTTATTCATTGATTGAAAAATAAATCAATTCTTTCTTGTTTTATCTGGAAGTCATGTACGTAAGAACGAGGAAGTCGTTTATAATTCTGTGAAGTTAATTGACACTCTTTAATGTATAGGTATATCAGTTTCTTATCAAAACTCAGAGTTATATTACCTTCATTCTCAGTTTATAGACGACAATTAGAAACACCATCTCCGTAACAACCAAAATCCCAATTACCGATGCGTACTGAAAAAAAATCAATAGCGTGACAAATAAATAAATAAATCACATGATACATATAAATAAATCACATGATACATATAAATAAATCACATAACACGAATAGAGAAATTAATTAAAAAAAATAAATAAATATATCACAAAATACAAATGAATCAATCCAAATAGGAAAATAAAATACTTACTACATGTAATTTAAATCAACCAATTCATGTAATACGTAAAATAGAAATTTAATTCAAACAAAGTTTCATAAATATATCTTGCATAATGTCTCGTACTAGACATCGGGGAAGTTATTTCCCTTGTACGGCGTGCGTGAACGCTATTCTTGTCCTACAAATTTATCACTTACCGCAATGAGTATGGTTTCATTTTTGGATTTTATCCCGTGCACTCCAAACATTGCTATGACACAGACTGCGACACCAATAGAGATACACCCTATCGCAGCGCTATCTATTATACCACCCATGTCAAAGGTTGAAAGGTCAGTTCCTGTTAAACCGGAAGAGGTAGCTGCGGCCTTGACCTCTTTGAGCAGTGCGTCGTGGAGTAAAGCTGTTTCGTGTGTTTTCAGAAGAATGCCAGATGTTGTCACAAAGACACCGACCAACTGGTTGTAAAAAAAACAGCTTTGAAATTGATACTCCTACACACGATTAGAGAAATATCATTTCATATCTCCAGGTAGTTTAGTACATGCGCATACATCTGCGCGTGCTTTCGTTACTAACTAAACAGTTCGATATCAAGACTGTTTGTTTATATGAATCAATATTATTACATAAACAGTGCACAAAAGGATTGGACACAAGTTTTCAATTTCCTCTCCATAATACAATTAAAGAAATAAATAAAGATCCCTACACATAATCGCTAATGTTATTCTCGATTAAGTAAAAAAAGATCACAGAAAAAAAAAGAAGAAATTTCGAATTTTAATTAAATACAAATACTGAAAACTTAAATTGCTCAGGGTCTTGACACAAAGTCTCAAGTAACATCTACACCATGGATACGGATTTCAAGTCCCTGTGTTAGATAGTAGGTACACAGGTAGAATCAGAAAACACGAGCTTAACAATTAAGAGTGCTGTCATTGTATGACGTATGTTAGACGAATACTTACGATGAAGATGATGTTCATCACCAGCAGAAATCTCCGCCCTGTAGTTCCAATACATCCCAGACGCGGGACTAGTTTCCTAGTGTTCTGAAATTGAAATTAAATCGTGTTAAAGCTGTCAATATTTCCACTTTTTTGGAAATTTTTGTTATCAACATATCACTTATAGCAAACGTGTGCTATGTCCTATGGTAGCTATAATTGACAAGATATATGATATATGACCAAACACAGACGGTTTTTCCTCCATATTAGTTGTTATTACATTTTTACCAGTGAAATATCGAAATATATTCGTTATATCAAAGTTATAATTTTCTCTAGAAAATATCACTTTTTCTGATTTGACCAATCAGAACACTTCTTACAAACGACAATGGGGAAAATATAGATTTGCATATACCTCTCTGTCAAGTTATATGACGTCATGATGCAAGATAGAATACATAACGTCACGATTTGGCGTACATTTGTGAGTCGTTGACAGTAGCCGCAATGAATTATGGGAGAGATTGAGCTGCCTCGGTATATTTTGCTATAGGGAACAACCAACCAATTGAAAAAAATATATTTTTGAAACAGCCCCTGTGTATAGAACGTTGAGCCAAGGATAAAATGTCTGGCAGTCACTGACTGGCCAGTATGTTATGAAGTGAGAAAATAGATATGTAGCCTGATAGGTAACTATCAATAAGAAATGTTGATATAAATTTCTTAAGTCCGATTGTTTTTTTTCCCAAAAGTTCACGTCATAATAGTAAACAGGTAAACATTTAAGATTTATGAGAATTTTTACTGCGAAATTCATCTATTTTCAAAATGGCTACCCTGGAGAAAATTTGAGCTGAAGGACCCAACTTTTTTTTTTGATTAGGTGTTATATCAGACCCTAAACTTTTGTTATAAACCATAATCGTCATATTCAATTCAAGAATTTGAATGAAATAATCCAAAACGTTAACACTAAGGTCTATGGGAAAACAATTGGTTGGTTGGTCTCTACAAAATGTAATAAACAGAATATCTAGTTAACAGTTTCTTCAAAATCAAAATATTAGCCCCACTCGTGAAATATATTTGGTATCACTGAAGACAATGTTAGATATCCTCTATGTATTTTGTTGTGAGAACCATAACTAAGCATGTCCAACAAGACTGTGACGTCATAGTCAAGATGCTATTAGCACACTCGGAACACCTCGGCCAATTCTCTACGTACGGAATCGGCCGTGTAGTTAATTACAGTCTGTAATACGGATCACTATGGCAAGCCGTTTTAATAATTAGTTTTAGTTTAAACATATTTTATTGACATAAAATGACAAAGGGATTGGTCGGTAAGTTTTGCCAACTTATTGATGACCTTTCCCGCATAAATGACATATGATAATATACAGTGGTCACATGATGATATGTACAAATATTCAACAATATGATAAACAAAAGATGATTTATGAATTGTCTTTCTTAAAAAATAAAAAAAAAGGTTATATTTTATTAGGGATGGAAAAAGAGAGAGAGAATGAGAGACAGGCAGGAGGAGAGAGAGAGGGGGGGTGACAATAGTTTTGTATAGCTTGCAACAAGTAAAATTAATAATTATTTCCCGTTTAGCTTAAAGCGACATTCCTTTACCGAACGGCAGATATGAATTGTACAGCAATTTATCAGATTTATTTATGAAAGAAGCTTACACTCATATATATGACTTTGATGGGATACATATCATATTTGTACAGAAATCCGTGATAGCCTCCGCTCGCTTCATTTTAGATACCACGTGACCCCACAGACAACGTATCACAGCCTAGCGAGTGATGTGTAGGCAAATTCTTTTTGTTATGATGAAATATGCATGTAGCCTGTTTTTTCCCGCAATTACTTTTGTGATGGTAACATGCATAGCTTGTAAATGAGTTAAGAATATCAATAACATTTAATATATTACACACAAACATGAACTTACCTGCGCGCAAAGTTACATAAATATTAATCAAAAATTAAAACGTGAGGCACGAATGGAAATGAAGGAAATATAGCTATATATTTAGAAGATAAAACAAATACACACATACTGTAAATCTGTCATTGTGGCTAGATGAGGTAATATTGAGTTTCAATGTCTGTGATTTGTCAGCACGGCAACATGTGTAACGTTCAGCATGACTTAATTACGAACCTGTCATACTGTCGAGTCGAGTATCCCGCAGAACTTTCCAGAAACAATGACTTCACCTGATCGACGCGGTCTCTTCACTCTCTCCCTTCTTTCCATCTGGTTGCCGTTGATTATATAGAGGTTACACAACGACTGTTTGTTGGATATGGGATTTATTTAACACGAGTAAGTTATTTTTTAAACGTTACAGAACTTTTTAGAAATAACGTACTCGTGTGAAATAAATTCCGTATCGAACAACCACGAGTCGTGTGACCTATTTCTACCACAATATATTATAAGCTTGAATCAAATGAAAACGTGGCCAAGTCTAATTTCGCGTATGCAAATAAGGTGTAAAGGTGACTGCCGGGAGTTGAATATAACATACATACAATATGTATATCTAACAACCGTTTCTACCACAATACCCTGTGCTATTCAATCCATTGTATAAATGTGCCGACTGTTGGATAAATATATATTATATACCACTATAGTGATATATGACCTTCCGGTCTTTTGATTGGTCAAGAATTCGAACTTTGACCCAAGCTGCAATTGTTATTGACGTCATCAATAATCGAATGCCGTCACATCACGGGTCCCGGACGTCACCGGTACACTTTATTTGCATACGCAGAATTATACTTGGCCACGTTTCCCTTTGATTCAAGCCGATATTATTGTGGTAGAAAAGGTCACACGACTCGTGATTGTTGGATATGGAATTTATTTCACACTCGTAAGTTACTTTTTAAAAGTTGCAAAAGACACTCGCTAAAGCTTGTGTCTTTTGTAGCTTTTATAAAATAACTTACTCGTGTGAAATAAATTCCATATCCAACAATAACTCGTTGTGTAACCTCTATTTATACAATGGCTTGAGAGTGGAGTAACACAGCGTTTTGTGGTAGACACGACTTTTTATGACTTTGTTATCTCGTCCCGTCCACATTTCGCTGATTCCGGTTTCAGTGACCTATTAGCTAATCGCTACATTTTGTACCTCGGGAGCCTCGTCCGTCATTTTCCTTTTTGGTAAAAAGTATTTTTGACTGAAGTTGAAAATATTTTGATTTCAGCTAAAAAGATTTTAGCTTAAGTTTAGATAATTTACTCTTTTGTTCACTTGTACATTCAAAATGCGTCATCATTTCTTGTGAAATTGATCAAACTTGTGTTCATGTTTTTTTTTTTATATTTGATAAAACTGAAATCTTTTGGAAAAAGAGGTATTTTAACAATAATATGACATATATCCTTAAGTCGTAGACATTTTCATATTTACCTGTTATAAGGATCGATGACATCCATGTTCGACATGATTTTGCCCTCGCTGACCTTCGGATAAATTCGACAGACACAAACATCTGATCAAAACATCATGAACTGACTCCTTTGACAGATATGGAAGTTTTACAAATAGATGTAGCATTTCCTATTGTACGGCATACAAACAACGTTCTGGAAAGTTGCGACATTGTCCAGTAAATGTAACTGATCTGTACTGGTCAAGGTAGAACATATGTACTATCAATAATTGATAAAGGTAGGTCACCAGGCAAGATAAACAACACCGGTTTTTTTTCATGAAAACATAAGCGGGTGTCGTTCATAATTTATTCAACCTATAATAGGATGCCAACCACGATAGCCAAGTTGGTTAGCACGCCGGCCAGGTAGACTCAGGTGGAGATCTGAGGTGCGTAGTTCGACGGACCCTACCCGTGTCGGTTTGTTTCACAGGAAGCTGAACACAAGCCGGTCTGTGCTGTCGTGATTGTGTCCTTGGACCAGACACTTTACTATAATTGCTCTGAATGGTGTGCGACGGGCCTCCCTATGTTGTTCTGTGAGTTAGTCACTAACTACTACAAGGAGAACCTGCCTCAAAATGACACTGGCTGGACGCGGCGATAAACCCAGCAAACCAACAAAATATTCTATGCCAGATAATATCAAATTTAATTAGATATCACATGTAATACACATATGTTCTACTGTACAAAAAGGTAAAAATAATTACAATAATTACGAAACAAGTGTTATCAACTTATCTTAATTACTCCTGTTGGCCGGGATGGATGCGCATAGGGGGTCTTACCGTGGGAGGAAACCGGAATACCCGGCGAAAACCACGTAGTAAGGCAGGTGACCCCATCATACCTTTTCACGTTCGATCGGGGAATCAAACCCCGGCTTCCTAGGCGAAGGACAAGTGTGTTTCCACTGTGTCACCGGACTATCCAATGGTATTCCTCTTAAAAATATTATAGCACTCTGTTGTCTGTCATATAAAAATCATTTTCATGACCAATTCTGCTTTGAAAAGATTTTTCTCACTTTCATATCAGTAGGCTTTTCTTGATGCCTACCCGACAATGATGCCAAAAGTTTGGGAAACAAGAAGGAAAGTAAAAAAAAAAAAAATCGAATAGGGATTGCTTAGTGGAGTGTCCGGATTAATCGTTTAGATAATGCATCACCAAAGTAAGACTTTCCATTACTTATAAAAAAGTCTCCGCAACCATTTTTTTTAAAATCTAAATCAGCGCAAAACAATAACATAGCACCTACAAATGTACAAGAATGCAGATGTTTTAATACGGGGCTACACGAACTCGTCACTTACTCGCACCCAGGTGACTCCATTTCACCGTGTGGCATTGTTTATAAACATCAATCGGGGTAGATAGTATTTCAAAATCCGAAAAAAATATGTATTTAAAAAACATTTTTTGTAAGGTATAATCTCGTGTATCGATATATTTATTATTGAGTATTACAGTTATAGTTGCTTTATTGAGTATGAAATCTACAGTTATAGTCGCTTTAATGAGTATGAAATCTACAGTCATAGTCGCTTTAATGAGTATGAAATCTACAGTCATAGTCGCTTTAATGAGTATGAAATTTAGTTATGTATTGGAAAAAGTATCAATGAGGTGAATACAAAGGTTCTCTCTGATTGGTCAAAACCGAAAAACATATTTTTTTTCACTGCAAACTTATATTTTCACTGCTCATTGCTGCAGTGAAAATATAAGTTTTTATTAGGTTGATAATTTTCTATATTTCACTGGCAAAAATGCAATAAACAGTTATAGTCGCTTTAATGAGTATGGAATCTACAGTTGCAGTTGTTTTAATGAGTATGAAATCTACAGTTATAGTCGCTTTAATGAGTATAAAATCTTCAGATATTGTCTCTTAAATCTGTAAGAAATCTAGTAATACACAGTGTAGTAACTTTACTGAGTATGAAATCTAGTTATTGTCACTTTAATGGATAATAAATCCAGTTATAGTCGCTTTATTGAGTATGAAATCTGCAGTTATAGTCGCTTTAATGAGTATGCAATCTACAGTTATAGTCGCCTTAATGAGTATGAAATCTTCAGATATTGTCTACTATCAGTATGAAATCTAGTTATAGTAACTTTACTGAGTATGAAATATAGTTATAGTCGCTTTAATGAGTATGAAATCTACAGTTTTAGTCATATCAAATGATTTTACAAGAACATATAATACGTTTGTATACTCCAAAATGGCGCGGAAGTCACAACTAAGCTGGGTTTTGCGATGCTTGGTTTCAGAGATAAGCCGTTGTATATACAGTCTTAAGGATCAATAGTGTTATTACACACACGTCTTACAAAAATTAAGACATTGCGGTATTACATTGTAGGGCAGGTCATTTGTGTGATAAATGTATATTCTAAAATGGTGCGGCAATCATAAACAAGCTGGACTTATGTGGTGATTGGTTTTAGAGATAAGCCGTTTTCTATACACGTACAGCCTTATATATGGTAAGTTAGTTATAAAACGTATTGGTTGCCATGGCGACAAGTATTGATATGTTCCAGTCTGGCCAGGGAGAGAAGATGAGGTATGATATATTGCACTTATATCGTTCATGTTAATATAAATCAGGAGATAGTGAAGTTGACCTAACACTGAAGTTTAGATAATAAGAAACACAAAATCTCTAATCTGAAAAAAAAAAAAAAAAAATGAAAAAAATCAGTATTCATCAAACACTTGTGGTCCAACATAATACATAACGACGCTCTTTCATTACATTTTATTATAACCTACAAGGATGGATAGTATTGCAACAGCAATACAAAGTCCCCTGCCTGAGCTAGAAGTGCACCTATTCATTTCCCCCTTTTTTTTAGCTCACCTGGACCGAAGGTCCGGTGAGCTTATGTCATGGCGCAGCGTCCGTCGTCCGTCCGTCCGTCCGTCCGTCCGTCCGTCGTCCGTCAACATTTGCTTCAAATCGCTACTAGTCAAAAAGTTCTTATTGGATTTTGACCAAATTTGGCCAGAAACATCCTTGGCAGAAGGGGAACAGATTTTGCATAAATGGTGACTCTGACCCCCGAGGAGCCAAAGGGGCGGGGCCCAATAGGGGAAATAGAGGTAATTCCTTTAAATCGCTACTAGTCATAAAGTTATGAATGGATTTCAACCCAATTTGGTCTGAAACATCCTTGGGGAAAGGGGAACAGATTTTGCATAAATGGTGACTCTGACCCCCGAGGGGCCAAAGGGGCTGGGGCCAATAGGGGAAATAGAGGTAATTCCTTTAAATCACTACTTGTCATTAAGTTATGAATGGATTTGAACCCAATTTGGTCTGAAACATCCTTGGGGGAAGGGGAACAGATTTTGCATAAATGGTGACTCTGACCCCCGAGGGGCCAAAGGGGCGGGGCCCAATAGGGGAAATAGAGGTAATTCCTTTGAATCGCTACTAGTCATAAAGTTATGAATGGATTTGAACCAAATTTAGTCAGAAACATCCTTGGGGGAAGGGGAACAGATTTTGCATTAATGGTGACTCTGACCCCCGAGGGGCCAAAGGAGCGGGGCCCAATAGGGGAAATAGAGGTAATTCCTTTAAATCGCTACTAGTCATAAAGTTATGAATGGATTTGAACCCAATTTGGTCAGAAACATCCTTGGGGGAAGTGGAACAGATTTTGCATAAATGGTGGCTCTGACCCCCGAGGGGCCAAAGGGGCGGGCCCAATATGGGAAATGGAGGTAATTCATTTAAATCGCTACTAGTTATTAAGTTATGAATGGATTTGAACCCAATTTGGTCTGACACATCCTTGGGGGAAGGGGAACAGATTTTGCATAAATGGTGACTCTGACCCTCGAGGGGCCAAAGGGGCGGGGCCCAATAGGGGAAATAGAGGTAATTCCTTTAAATCGCTACTAGTCATAAAGTTATGAATGGATTTGAACCCAATTTGGTCAGAAACATCCTTGGGGGAAGGGGAACAGATTTTGCATTAATGGTGGCTCTGACCCCCGAGGGGCCAAAGGGATGGGGCCTAATAAGGGAAATGGAGGTAATTCCTTTAAATCGCTACTAGTTATTAAGTTATGAATGGATTTGAACCCAATTTGGTCAGAAACTTCCTTTGGGGAAGGGGAACAGATTTTGCATAAATGGTGACTCTGACCCCCGAGGGGCCAAAGGGGCTGGGCCCAATATGGGAAATAGGGGTAATTCCTTTGAATCGCTACTAGTCATAAAGTTATGAATGGATTTGAACCCAATTTGGTCTGAAACATCCTTTGGGGGAGGGGAACAGATTTTGCATAAATGGTGACTCTGACCCCCGAGGGGCCAAAGGGGCGGGGCCCAATAGGGGAAATAGAGGTAATTCCTTTAAATCGCTACTAGTCATAAAGTTATGAATGGATTTATCCCAATTTGGTCAGAAACATCCTGGCAGAAGGGGAACAGATTTTGCATAAATTATGGCTCTGACCCCAAAGGGGCCAAAGGGGCGGGGCACAATACAGGAAATAGAGGTAATTCCTTTGAATCGCTACTAGTCATAAAGTTATGAATGGATTTAAACCCAATTTGGTCAGAAACATCCTTGGGGGGAGGGGAACAGATTTTGCATAAATGGTGACTCTGACCCCCGAGGGGCCCAATATGGGAAATAGAGGTAATTCCTTTAAATCGCTACTAGTTATTAAGTTATGAATGGATTTGAACCCAATTTGGTCTGAAACATCCTTGGGGGAAGGGGAACAGATTTTGCATAAATGGTGACTCTGACCCCAAAGGGGCCAAAGGGGCGGGGCCCAATAGGGGAAATAGAGGTAATTCCTTTAAATTGCTACTAGTAATAAAGTGATGAATGCATGTTCTAAAAATAATTCTTGAGGACTTTCAGACCTTAGATAGTCTGGACTTCATTAATCTTTATAGCAGTTCCGATTCCCACACTATAACCATATATAGCATTGTTTGAGATTTACAAATAAAACAAATTGAATATGAACATTATTTTGACATTTGGTCTAATTCAACCAGGTGAGCGATACAGGCCCCATGGGCCTCTTGTTTGAAAAATGGTTTTTCGAAAAAAAAACAAATGTGGGATGCACAACTACATGTTATACTGATCATGTATACCAAGTTTCGTTAAGATCCGAGTAGTACTTTAGGAAAAGTTGTCCGGACAACTATTGCGTGACAGACAGACAGAGGACAGACGGACGGACGGAGGGTAAACCTAAAGTCCCCCCGTTTTTCAAACGGCAGGGGACTAATAAACCGCATTCTTAACGTAGCGATTTTAATTTCCCTGCTCTAAACATTTTATTCCATATTTTTTAGTTAAAGTAATATTGGTAACATCTGGACGAAATCATTTAAGGATATTTGCGACACAATTTCAGAAATCGAGGCATGCATGGTGACTACAATTTGGCAGCTATTAAAATGAACAATCAAAATGCACAGGAAAGAGCTCCACAACTCATCTACAATAAAAGAACGCTGTTAAAATGAATATTCAAAATGCACAGGAAAGAGTTCAAGTGTACAATAAAAGGACGCTGCATAAAAGAAGAGACTGAAAGCTGACATACATGTATGCATCATTTGTTTGTCTTCAGCATGAATCGAATTATGTTTTTTGAAAAGATCAATTGATATCGTATTTTCAGGTACTGCTATAGTATAACCAGCTCCATGATAAAAATCAATCGTCGCAAATTGACGGTGTCTTTACCCGTAGAAATAACCAACAACACCCCAAGCTGTCATGACATTAATTCAGGAATATCTACATATGAAATCGATGCGATTTCCGTTGTCTTTATCTGTACCTACATACTTACAAAATTGTATACCCAAGCTTACAAACATCACCAAAAGCGCGTCTGTTACAGTAACAAGAGAAACAAGTAAGATATCGCTATCGATACGGAATACTTATCAAACACAATTATGTTAATGTTTTTCAACCTATTTGCATCTTCGCTAGCCAAGGCTTCTGGTTACGTTACACTCCACGAACCCATGGCAGATATAGTCGTATTTAAACCGTCGCGCCCTAGTATCACAGGGCATCCAATCAAATCGCCTTCTACATTCAGGCTTGGTTTTGCAGTAAACAAGAGGCCCATGGGGCCTGTATCGCTCACCTGGTTGGATTTGACCAAATGTCAAAATAATGTTCATGTTCAATTTGTTAATACATTATACAAAAATGTACTCTCTGAAAGACCATATGGATTATTTTTTACAACATAATGGTGTTTAAAGAAACTAAGTCCCTTAGGGTGGGGAAAACCCTTTGGCCTATGTTTACATAAGAATTGTGTTTATCCCTTAATGCCCAGCGTTACTATACATAGTTATGGGATTGAGGGTCACAGTAACCATTTATGCAAAATCTGTTCCCCCATCACCACGGATGTTTCTGACCAAATTGGGTTCAAATCCATTTAAAACTCAAATTTCTATTTCCCCTATTTGGCCCCTCCCTTCAGGCCCCTTGGTGGTCAGAGTCAATATTTATATAAACTCTCTTTCCCCCTTCCCCTAAGAATATTCCAGACCAAATTTGGTTCAAATCCATTAATAACTTTATGAATAATAGCGATTTAAAGGATAAACCCCTATTTCCCTATTTGGCCCCGCCCCTCAGGTCCCTAGGGGTTAAGAGTAAAAATTTACACAAACTATGTTTCCCTTCTACCAAGGATGTTCCTGACCAAATTTGGTTCAAATTCATTCATAACTTTATGACTAGTAGCGATTTAAAGGAGTAACCCTATTTCCCCTATTTGGCCCCGCCCCTCAGGTCCCTAGGGGTTCAGAGTAAAAATTTATGCAAACTCTGTTCCCCTTCTGCCAAGGATGTTCCTGACCAAATTTGGTTCAAATTCATTCATAACTTTATGACTAGTAGCGATTTAAAGGAGTAACCCTATTTCCCCTATTTGGCCCCGCCCCTCAGGCCCCTGGGGGTTCAGTGTAAAAATTTATACAAACTCTGTTCCCCTTCTGCCAAGGATGTTACTGACCGAATTTGGTTCAAATTCATTCATAACTTTATGACTAGTAGCGATTTAAAGGAGTAACCCTATTTCCCCTATTTGGCCCCGCCCCTCAGGCCCCTGGGGGTTCAGAGTAAAAATTTATACAAACTCTGTTCACCTTCTGCCAAGAATGTTCCTGACCAAATTTGGTTCAAATTCATTAATAACTTTATGACTAGTAGCGATTTAAAGGAGTTACCCTATTTCCCCTATTTGGCCCCGCCTCTCAGGTCCCTAGGGGTTCAGAGTAAAAATTTATACAAACTCTGTTCCCCTTCTGCCAAGGATGTTCCTGACCAAATTTGGTTCAAATTCATTCATAACTTTATGACTAGTAGCGATTTAAAGGAGTAACCCTATTTCCCCTATTTGGCCCCGCCCCTCAGGCCCCTGGGGGTTCAGTGTAAAAATTTATACAAACTCTGTTCCCTTTCTGCCAAGGATGTCACTGACCAAATTTGGTTCAAATTCATTCATAACTTTATGACTAGTAGCGATTTAAAGGAGTAACCCTATTTCCCCTATTTGGCCCCGCCCCTCAGGTCCCTAGGGGTTCAGAGTAAAAATTTATACAAACTATGTTTCCCTTCTACCAAGGATGTTCCTGACCAAATTTGGTTCAAATTCATTCATAACTTTATGACAAGTAGCGATTTAAAGGAGTAACCCTATTTCCCCTATTTGGCCCCGCCCCTCAGGCCCCTGGGGGTTCAGAGTAAAAATTTATACAAACTCTGTTCCCTTTCTGCCAAGGATGTTACTGACCAAATTTGGTTCAAATTCATTCATAACTTTATGACTAGTAGCGATTTAAAGGAGTAACCCTATTTCCCCTATTTGGCCCCGCCCCTCAGGCCCCTGGGGGTTCAGAGTAAAAATTTATACAAACTCTGTTCACCTTCTGCCAAGGATGTTCCTGACCAAATTTGGTTCAAATTCATTCATAACTTTATGACTAGTAGCGATTTAAAGGATTAACCCTATTTCCCCTATTTGGCCCCGCCCCTCAGGCCCCTGGGGGTTCAGAGTAAAACTGTATACAAACTCTGTTCCTCTTCCCCCAAGGATGTTCCTGACCAAATTTGGTGAAAATCCATTCAATACTTTATGACTAGTAGCGATTTAAAGGAGTTACCCTATTTCCCCTATTTGGCCCCGCCCCTCAGGTCCCTAGGGGTTCAGAGTAAAAATTTATACAAACTATGTTTCCCTTCTACCAAGGATGTTCCTGACCAAATTTGGTTCAAATTCATTCATAACTTTATGACAAGTAGCGATTTAAAGGAGTAACCCTATTTCCCCTATTTGGCCCCGCCCCTCAGGCCCCTGGGGGTTCAGAGTAAAAATATATACAAACTCTGTTCCCTTTCTGCCAAGGATGTTACTGACCAAATTTGGTTCAAATTCATTCATAACTTTATGACTAGTAGCGATTTAAAGGAGTAACCCTATTTCCCCTATTTGGCCCAGCCCCTCAGGCCCCTGGGGGTTCAGAGTAAAAATTTATACAAACTCTGTTCACCTTCTGCCAAGGATGTTCCTGACCAAATTTGGTTCAAATTCATTCATAACTTTATGACAAGTAGCGATTTAAAGGATTAACCCTATTTCCCCTATTTGGCCCCGCCCCTCAGGCCCCTGGGGGTTCAGAGTAAAACTGTATACAAACTCTGTTCCCCTTCCCCCAAGGATGTTCCTGACCAAATTTGGTGAAAATCCATTCAATACTTTATGACTAGTAGCGATTTAAAGAAAAAGTTGACGGACGACGGACGACGGACGACGGACGCCGGACGCCGGACGACGGACGACGGACGCCGGACGACGGACGCTGCACCATGGCATAAGCTCACCGGCCCTTCGGGCCAGGTGAGCTAACAAAATGCGACGCCCAGAACAGAGTAACCTTGTCGACTATGGCATAGCATTTTACCTAAATACAAAGACGTACAATCTTTGGGGAAACATTCACAATGTTTGATCAACTAATAGGTATTATCTATGTGTGATTGTAAACATCATCGATTTAGTACATCGGTAACTCTCGTTTTGATTGGTCGAAAATTTGTATTGGTTTACTTTCATTCACACCTGTGATAAAATGACAAATGTTATATAGAATACAAATACATACACTTTGGTATAGGTCATATTTAGCGTTAACCGGCTTCGATTACATATTGAAAACATGTTACTTAATTTTCAGAATTGGGCAATTTTACTGTACACTGCTACCATACTTTCTTTCCATCAACCAGGTAGACTTTATTTCCATTACTGAGGAACATTTTCATTCCATCAATGAAAAATACTTTCTTTTCATGCTGTCCTTCATCAACGAGGATTATTTTCATTCAATCAACGAAGAATACATCCTTTCCACCAACGAGGAATACTTATTTCTGGAATAAATGGGTCTGTAGAAGGAACGCCACTACAGTCTCAGTCAGTAATGTATGAAAATCAAAACTTTGTGTAATATATCTAAAGAAATCAATAATTTTAGTTTTTATATGTATGGACTTTTTCTAAAATCTGAAATTTCTGTAAATTCTGAAATCATTGCGATGTTTAAATGTCGAAAATGTGCAAAAAATCACACTCCGCGAACGAAGACAACATAGAAATGATAGAGTTCCACTCAGGTGATTTTTTTGGAGATTTCACGCAGATGGTTCCGAAAAATTCTCAAAGGCTTCTTGTATATGTGTAGGTTGATTACGCCTTTTTGTATTGGTGTAGGAACCTGGAGACAGGATTTTAGGAAATAATTGCATTGCCTTTATAAATGTTTGGCATTACCCAGTCGGTTAATGGTTGATAGAATAACAAGTGCAATCAATGATTGCGAAAGCTCACTGGCGGCAGCAATCACACTATGCATTCATTTTTTATGTATGTATAAGCATGTCATTTTGAAATTGTATGTCACATAATATCGCTCCTATACCTCTAATGGATGTATAAACCAAATAAGAAGGGTGTGGACTGACAAGCTTTCCAAAACGTATCCCAAAAATCTTTAAAGAGGGTTTTTGTGCCAAAACAATTAAGTCCACTAAATGGGAAAATCCCAAAAGAAAACCACATTTTTTTTTTTTGCATGATTTTGCCATAAGATCACTCCTGGACATCTAATGAATGCATAAACGAAATTAGAAGGGTGTGAGAGCATAATTTTGGACTTACAAACTTTCCAAAAACTGATCCCAAAAACTTTTAAAGTGGATTTTGGTGCTACAATGTAAAAAGGATAAGTTCACAAAATGGTAAAATGCGAAAAAATCAAAACAAAATCTGCATGATTTTACCATAATATTACACCTAGACCTCTAATGAATGTATACACCAAATTAGAAGGGTGTGAGGTGTATACTTTTGGACTTAGCTTTCCAAAAACTGATCCCAAAAACTTTAAAGTTTTGGGGTGTGACGCCGACGCCGAGGTGACAGCATTAGCTCACGCTTACTCGTAACCGGTGACCCAATAAAATCACTAAAATGATGCTGAACCCAGAAATTTGGAATGCATGCAGATAATGAAATAATGTATCTCCTCGACTGGTATCATCATCGATACAATTGTAATTGATACCAGTTGAAAAGATATCTATTATTTCATTATCTGCATGTAGTTTACCCAAGCATTTATAAAGACAATGCAACTCTTTCTGACCCCGGGTATATCTGGGTTTTCTAGATGGTGTCGTCGATGAAGCACTATATGCTCACCTTTCCGGACCACCAAGTCCTGTATTTGTCTTCAAGCCCTTGTTTGTCGCCGTTCGGCCGATCGTGTTGACATACATGTATCCTCGGTGTCATCATGGCAATAAAAAACAAACTCAATTATTGTTCAGGAGTTATTAAGATGTTTTGTAGAGATGCTTCATCCATGTAAATTTCAAAATTGATAAATGATTTATGTGCATGTCAATATAAAGTTGTTTTTTTCTTATTGTTTCTGGTTATCTAGAAGAAATTATTTCAAAATTTCAAGATTATACCATTGAACCTTTGAAAGTAAGTCAAAGTCATTCATTTGAACAAACTTGGTAGTCCTTCATCATAGCATGCCCAAAACTAGAGTCCCGGCCTTATTGATTATTGAAAAGAATTAATTTTAAAAACCTTCACATATTTTATCTCCGTGGCATTGAACGTAATTCAAAATCACTACTTTTGATAATTTTCGTAGCCCTTCATATAAACATTCTTAAGTCGAATATCATGACCTTACGACTTTTCGTAATTGGCAGTAAGTTAGTTTTCCCAGCAAGCCACGTACATGTACTGACCCAATAGGACGACTCTGGGCGTCATGGTTATCAATAAGTAGTTGAAAGCAAAATTCTGACGTTACACAACGGCGTAAGATCATTTGCTCTTCTGAAAGTTGAATTAAAAATCACAAATACATTTCAAACATTCATATATCTTTATTGAACATCGCCAACAGTTTCGTGTAACTACAAAGACGAATGTCACAAATAACGATGACCTATGTATGCGCTGTACCGGATACGATATCACGTTTAAAATCACATGACAGCAGTGTCGTAAGGGACTGATGAACAATTAAAAGGCAACACACTGTTGTCATAACCCAAAGGTCACCAACAATATACGTACTTGTTGCTTTTCTCAGGTATTCAAACGTAATACATGAGCATACACTCAATTCTGGTTACCATCCGCTCAGCCGAATCCCTCAATCCACCAGGGACTTATATTTGGGATTACGCCGTTGTAAAGGTCACTGCTCAAGCTCTTTTTAAGGATGGGTTACACGGTCAAAAGTACTTGACATATATTTACAATGTTAAAGTCCACAATAATATTATTACAAACATGATGAGAATACCATTTGAGCAATTTTGAGTACGGAATGCTTTCCGAGAAACACAGAAACCAATGTTCTCGAATATGGCGTGTCGACTACTGCAATGTCCAATATGTTGGCATTAAGAAACATACCATTTGTAATACAAGAGGCCCATGGGGCCTGCATCGCTCACCTGGTTGGATTAGGCCAAATGTCAAAATAATGTTCATATTCAATTTGTTTTATTTGTTAATCTCTAACAATGCTATATATGGTTATAGTGTGGGAATCCAAACTGCTTTAAAGATTAATGAAGTCCTGACTCTCTAAGGTCTGAAAGACCTCAAGAATTGCTTTTAGAACATGCATTCCTCACTTTATGACTAGTAGTGATTCAAAGGAATTACCTCTATTTCACCTATTGGGCCCCGCCCCTTTGGCCCCTCGGGGGTCAGAGTCACCATTTATGCAAAATCTGTTCTTCTTCCCCCAAGGATGTTTCTAATTAAATTGGGTTCAAATCCATTCATAACTTTATGATAAGTAGCGATTTAAAATAATTACCCCTATTTCCCCTATTGGGCCCCGCCCCTTTCGGGTCAGAGTCACCATTTATGCAATATCTCTTCCCCTTCCTCCAAGGATGTTTCTGACCAAATTGGGTTCAAATCCATTCATAACTTAATAACTAGTAGCGATTTAAAGGAATTACCTCTATTTCCCCTATTGGGCCCCGCCCTTTTGGCCCCTTTGGGGTCAGAGTCACCATTTATGCAAAATCTGTTCTTCTTCCCCCAAGGATGTTTCTGACCAAATTGGGTTCAAATCCATTCATAACTTTATGACTAGTAGCGATTCAAAGGAATTACCTCTATTTCACCTATTGGGCCCCGCCCTTGTGGCCCCTCGGGGGTCAGAGTCACCATTTATGCACAATCTGTTCCCCTTCCACCAAGGATGTTTCTGACCAAATTGGGTTCAAATCCATTCATAATTTTATGACAAGTAGCGATTTAAAGGAATTACCTCTATTTCCCCTATTGGGCCCCGCCCCTTTGGCCCCTCTGGGGTCAGAGCTACCATTTATGCAAAATCTGTTCCCCTTCCCCAAAGGAGGCTTCTGACCAACTTGGGTTCAAATCCATTCAAATATTTATGACTAGTAGCGATTTAAAGGAATTACCTCTATTTCCCCTATTGGGCCCCGCCCCTTTGGCCCCTTTGCGGTCAGAGTCACCATTTATGCAAAATCTGTTCTTCTTCCCCGAAGGATGTTTCTGACCAAATTGGGTTCAAATCCATTCATAACTTTATGACTAGTAGTGATTCAAAGGAATTACCTCTATTTCCCCTATTGGGCCCCGCATCTTTGGCCCCTCGGGGGTCAGAGTCACCATTTATGCAAAATCTGTTTCCCTTCCCCCAAGGATGTTTCTGACCAAATTGGGTTCAAATCCATTCATAACTTTATGACAAGTAGCGATTTAAAGGAATTACCTCTATTTCCCCTATTGGGCCCCGTCCCTTTGGCCCCTCGGGGGTCAGAGTCACCATTTATGCAAAATCTGTTCCCCTTCTCCCAAGGATGTTTCTGACCAAATTGGGTTCAAATCCCTTCATAACTTAACAACTAGTAGTGATTTAAAGGAATTACCTCTATTTCCCCTAATGGGCCCCGCCCTTTTGGCCCCTCTGGGGTCAGAGTCACCATTTATGCAAAATCTGTTCCCCTTCTGCCAAGGATGTTTCTGACCAAATTGGGTTCAAATCCATTCATAACTTTATGACTAGTAGCGATTTAAAGGAATTACCTCTATTTCCCCTATTGGGCCCCGTCCCTTTGGCCCCTCTGGGGTCAGAGTCACCATTTATGCAAAATCTGTTCCCCTTCCCCCAAGGATGTTTCTGACCAAATTGGGTTCAAATCCATTCAAATCTGTATGACTAGTAGTGATTTAAAGGAATTACCTCTATTTCCCCTTTTGGGCCCCGCCCCTTTGGCCCCTTTGGGGTCAGAGTCACCATTTACGCAAAATCTGTTCTTCTTCCCCCAAGGATGTTTCTAATTAAATTGGGTTCAAATCCATTCATAACTTTATGATTAGTAGCGATTTAAAATAATTACCCCTATTTCCCCTATTGGGCCCCGCCCCTTTGGGGTCAGAGTCACCATTTATGCAATATCTCTTCCCCTTCCCCCAAGGATGTTTCTGACCAAATTGGGTTCAAATCCATTCATAACTTAATAACTAGTAGTGATTTAAAGGAATTACCTCTATTTCCCCTATTGGGCCCCGCCCCTTTGGCCCCTCTGGGGTCAGAGCTACCATTTATGCAAAATCTGTTCCCCTTCCCCAAAGGATGCTTCTGACCAACTTGGGTTCAAATCCATTCATAACTTTATGACTAGTAGTGATTCAAAGGAATTACCTCTATTTCCCCTATTGGGCCCCGCCCCTTTGGCCCCTCGGGGGTCAGAGTCACCATTTATGCAAAATCTGTTCCCCTTCCCCCAAGGATGTCTCTGACCAAATTGGGTTCAAATCCATTCATAACTTTATGACAAGTAGCGATTTAAAGGAATTACCTCTATTTCCCCTATTGGGCCCCGCCCCTTTGGCCCCTCGGGGGTCAGAGTCACCATTTATGCAAAATCTGTTCCCCTTCTCCCAAGGATGTTTCTGACCAAATTGGGTTCAAATCCCTTCATAACTTAACAACTAGTAGCGATTTAAAGGAATTACCTCTATTTCCCCTAATGGGCCCCGCCCTTTTGGCCCCTCTGGGGTCAGAGTCACCATTTATGCAAAATCTGTTCCCCTTCTGCCAAGGATGTTTCTGACCAAATTGGGTTCAAATCCATTCATAACTTTATGCCTAGTAGCGCTTTAAAGGAATTACCTCTATTTCCCCTATTGGGCCCCGTCCCTTTGGCCCCTCCGGGGTCAGAGCTACCATTTATGCAAAATCTGTTCCCCTTCCCCCAAGGATGTTTCTGACCAAATTGGGTTCAAATCCATTCATAACTTTATGACTAGTAGCGATTTAAAGGAATTACCTCTATTTCCCCTATTGGGCCCCGCCCCTTTGGCCCTTCGGGGGTCAGAGTCACCATTTATGCAAAATCTGTTCCCCTTCTGCCAAGGATGTTTCTGGCCGAATTTGGTCAAAATCCAATAAGAACTTTTTGACTAGTAGCGATTTGAAGCAAATGTTGACGGACGGACGGACGGACGGACGGACGGACGACGGACGGACGACGGACGCTGCGCCATGACATAAGCTCACCGGACCTTCGGTCCAGGTGAGCTAAAAAACATAATAGTTTATATTTATTGTAAAACGTACATTTCGCAATTGTATATCATTTTTGTTGGTTTATACGTTATAAAAGAAATCATTTTAACTGTGCTCATCGTTTGTCCGTCAATCCTTCAAATAAAATTATGATAAATGTTTCACAACAAGGAAATATCGAACACATGCAGTGCAATTAATGACACGCCATACCAGAGTATTCTTGTTAAATTCTGCCGAGAGCTGGCAGTGTATCCCACCCTGATATAGGGACAACAAAGTCCAAGAGATTCTCTAGAATGCCATTTGTCAAAGTACAATAAGTACAACTATTACACAATTTCATTATAAAATATCGTAATCTATAAACAAGAAACCCCACGACATATATTAAAAACACAACCAATTCCTGTATCTAGTCTCCGTCTGGAGGAGGTATCTGATTAAATGAAGATCTAGATCGCCTTATAAAAGGCACGTGACGGATGCATTCTAAATGAAAGCATTTACTTTAAATATTAATTAAAAAAAAAACTTAATTCAGATATAAAACGATCACACTACTTTAAAGGTATACATTTTGTCAAATATTTCATGGCTATTAAAATAATGTGTATTTTGTATCTCTCCAAAATCAGTTTAAATGATTTGGTATGTAATCAACCTAATAAGCGCAATGTTCGCTTAATAGGACCATTCATGGAAAACGGTTCAATGTGAAATCTGGGTGGAAAAGAACGTTTTCTTTCAATTACATACCTTCATATTGCGAAAAAATCCAGAGTCGTTGCTTAAAGACTGAAGATTTCATTGACAGGTCAGTGAGGAAAAGAACATTTAATGTGCTTAAATTAACGCATTCGTCCTGGGTGGGGAGCGCCTTTTAGGTCGAATACGGTTTTAATCAACATGTTAGCATTCACAGTGCTGGTATGCAAAATAATGGAAATGAAAAATTAATGATACAGTATATTTGAAATGATTTGTAAAAAAATGTCCATTCCCTCAAGATAAGTCCTGAGGTGCAGGACGTTATGTCCAAATATGAATACAAACGATGTTCACTTTCAACAAAATACGAAGACAGGCAATAATCAAAGAAATAATTGTTACCAAATATAATGTTAAACATTCGTAAAGAGCTAGCATTGGTCGCAGACACATATATTCGGTAAATAATGAAAACATTTACATTGACATACTATCGTAATATATACAATATGTACGTTACCCATATAACCATAAATATCCTGAAACGATTCTAGAAAGTCGAAGTTAAAATAGTTGCATTAATATTAAATATCACCCAGGGGAAGGGAAAACATTTGATTTTTTTCTTAATATTTCTGAAATGAATGCGTTCTGTTATTCACGACATGCTGGTTATACCCAAATATGGATTTTCGCAAGTCATAGCAATTTACTTTTAAAAAGTTATTTGGGAAAAAAAATTGTGTGCGCTAATAAGAATTTGTTTTTCTTAGAAACTTGATATATCATTTCAGGTACAACATGCTAAAATTAAAATTGGTGGAGTCCATGAATACAGTATTGAGTTACATGTAACACGCCTAGAGTCAGTCCATCACTCAGTTGCATCTTCTAGCACAATCTTCGAAAATATATATAACAATTAATATCAGTTACCTACTTCCGCATGCGATCGACATTCCCATCAATCACTCATTCCATTCTTGCAAACAACCATATTCAGAAAATATTTATCCACAAGTATTAAAGACAAATAATTGTCAACTCTTCGATTCTTCACATCAAAATGACATTCTAAGCTATTTTTAACTTCGATAATCTTTTAGTACATAAAGTACGTTCAAGCAAACACGTGACATATACATACTATACTTTTATATCAATATATAGCTCAATATTATATCATGCTATACAATTCAGGAAAATTGAACAAAGTATAATGGTAGCAATCACCCTGAGTACCAATTAAATAAACATACAGATGATGAAATATCACACAAATATTAGAGTGTCACGTGATCATCACATGACCAACACATGATCGTAAGTACAGTGGAATCGACTAAAACCCATTATTACTTGTATTTTAGTGCACTCTTGTTTCATTTTCGAGATACGGTTGTATCTTAATTGTGTTTTTTTATTTATTTAAAGTAAAACTAAGATATTTTAGGTAAACTATGAATGTCTGACATGCAAAAATATATCACGACACTGCATTGTGTCACTTCCTGCTGAGAATTTTACTGACATGTTTATCACGTTCAGAAAAATGTCATTAAAATGTACTTATATTACAGTTCACTTATTTATGTCATTAAAATGTACTTATATTACAGTTCACTTATTTATGTCATTAAAATATACTTTTATTACAGTTCACTCATTGATGTCATTAAAATGTACTTATATTACAGTTCACTTATTTATGTCATTAAAATATACTTCTATAACAGTTCACTCATTGATGTCATTAAAATGTACTTGTATTACAGTTCACTTATTGATGTCATTAAAATGTACTTGTATTACAGTTCACTCATTGATGTCATTAAAATGTACTTCTATAACAGTTCACTCATTGATGTCATTAAAATGTACTTGTATTACAGTTCACTTATTTATGTCATTAAAATGTACTTATATTACAGTTCACTTATTTATGTCATTAAAATATACTTCTATAACAGTTCACTCATTGATGTCATTAAAATGTACTTGTATTACAGTTCACTTATTGATGTCATTAAAATAAACTTTTATTACAGTTCACTTATTTATGTCATTAAAATATACTTCTATAACAGTTCACTTATTGATGTCATTAAAATGTACTTGTATTACAGTTCACTTATTTATGTCATTAAAATATACTTTTATTACAGTTCACTCATTGATGTCATTAAAATGTACTTTTATTACAGTTCACTTATTTATGTCATTAAAATATACTTCTATTACAGTTCACTCATTGATGTCATTAAAATGTACTTGTATTACAGTTCACTTATTATCTTTTTTATTTTCAGAATATTAAACGATGAGATCCAGCTGTATCGCAGGGTGATTCCATCTCTTTCCTGATTTCGAGCTATTTTGATTTTTTTTCTCTCCTGATCACATCCTTGTTATCAATACTTTAGACACCTAGATGTAGCATCACTGACGAGTCCTAGAAGTACAGAACAGCAGTAGTATGCATTTTATTTCATTTATTATAATAATTATTATTTTTGAATCTTGAATCTTTGTATTCAAAGTTCTCATTTGTACAATCCTTTCAAAACAGGTAAGGATGGTTTCCGATGGTTGGTCAATAAGGAGACTGATGCAGACCTGCATGATATGGAGTTTGCTGAACAATACACGTAAGTGGTTTAGTCACAGAATCGTATTTCTGTTTAACAAAAACAAAAACAAAAACAAAAAAAAAGAACAAATATTATGTTGCAACACTATCCTCTATGTAGAGGAATTGAATCCACACCAACAATGATTTTTTTTTCAAATTTGTTTAAACTGTAAAATGCAAAGTGGAGCTATTTGAAGCATCTTGAATATTTTTTCATTGACAAATATTGTCAATGAATTCTACTATGTCAAAATACATTTTAAAAGCAAGGGAATAACTTCTTTTTTTTACTTAGGATTTTCTATTTTAATTAATATTTCTTCCAGAAATTCAATTTGATATTAAAATCCTAATCCTAAATTGCCCCGTGTTCAATGGGCAAGGGCAATACTGAAGCTAGTACATTGTTATGATACAGGTTTACGACAACAACAAAATATAACGTCAACACAAAACAATAATTAAAGAGAGAGCATGACCTCTCTGTTTTTGAAATAACTAAAACTTAAACCATACTTATTTTTACAACATATATGTTTATCTTGAGAGCACTCCCTAACTATCTATGATAGCCCCGAGGAGGAGGACTTGTTTTAAAATGAAATTCTGCACAGGTTAGAAATATTATAAATGTTAAATGTTTCTTTATAAATAAATTCCACAAAAACATCTTTATATACATATATGTACAATATTTCATTTAAGAACAATTGATATAGAATTAACTCATAATGATTCATGCGACCATGTTTTGCTTCACGCTTTGGTTTGCATGTTATGTACATTTTAATATCCATAAGAGATACTCCAAACAAACTTATAAACGAACAGTATACACACTTGAGTATTTACTCAATACTTCCTATGACCTAGTGACCCTTCAATCCCGGATTCCCCGATGTTTTATATCTAGTCTAATTTTATATTGGCTCGGGGTATTCCCAACAATTTCCTTGTCTGAACTTCTTAAAGAGGAATTCCTTCGTTTGAATAAAGTTTAGATCGTCAACATTAAACTTACTGGAAAAGATGTATGTTTCCCAAGTCGTAAACGTTATCATCTTTACATTAATACGGCAGTTTTACTCTCAAGATGAATCAAAGTTCTTCGAGTATTCAGTCCTGAAAATTCTTAATTCGACCCAAAGTATCACTAATTACAGCAAGGACATAGGTATTTGTATACGATACGCCTTTTCCCTGTACATTGCGGTGTTTAATTCATTACTTGTAGGCACAAACCCTCATATAATCGGACATTGATTTCACCAATAGAAATTGTGCATGTTTCTGATGCATGGACGAAGGAACGCCCCTTTAAAGTTACAGAACATCCATATATTTTCCAATTGTGCGGAATAGCCCTTGAAAGAGGAGAAAAGAGTACACGGAGTAAAGCTTAAAGGGATGGAGAGATACATCTTCATCGTGCTCCCGTCCAATCAGAAATGATTTTCACAATGTCATGTCGCCATGCAACCACAGTTTGCAGGTCAAAAGATGGTCTGACATGACTGCCAGCCAAATTTAATGAGAATGTAATGACAAATGTCAACCCTTTGAAATCCGACGACCTGTGCGAGAGTGGAGTATCAACTAATTGGAAAAATTATAAATTTCGCATTTCTCTATAGTTGGTTTTATTCGCGGATGATTTAATTTCGCGGTCATTTCACATAGCGCTAAAATATTTATCCAGCAAATATTAATATATATAAATACACACAAATGTATACTTCAGAATGTCAACATGGCGTGGTTGCCCGAAATTTAAAACCCGCAAACTAGATTCGACCAAGATAACCTCGAAATATTAGCCCTTGAAATTAAACTGAACAAAACATTGATTCACTGACAAGAATAATTCTTTTGATAGAAATCTTCCCATTACATTTTTAAAAATGTAATATTAAAAATGAAATTCTCAGCATCAAATGTATTAGTTTCTGTAATGTTAGCTTAGAGCGCTATACCTTTCATCTTTCTGCGAGAAGATTTTATCACTTTCACTGAAGTTTAACTGCAGTGCGATTGTTCCTTTTCCGTCAATTCTACTAATGTTGTAGCATTTATAGGTCTTTCTTTGGTAGCACTATTTGCACATAATATTAATGAATGCATCAAATTTACAATTTTGTATACTACACCATGGTTAGACTATTTGCTGCTTCTGTAACCATGGTAACACTACTCATAGACTTAATGATATTTTGTGAATTTACTGGGGTAAAAATATTACTCAAATAACAAAAAAATGTGTCAATTTTACAATGGTAGCACTATTCATTCAGCTTAGCGATAGAATCACTAATGTCTGTCTATATCATCATTAAAAATGTAGTATACAAGTGCACATGTATAGTGAATTTAAGAATAAAGAATAAAATTAAGAAATAAACAATTTACAATCAATGTTTAAGGTTTTACATAACACTGGTATGAATTACATGTGCCTTTATCGTAACCGGAGTTATTTCATCTTTCAGTCAATATTACCCGTCTTGGCCCCGTACATCAGCCCCTCGGTCAAACAGTCAGTTAGTCAGCCTCACATCCCAAACGGATACTTCTAACCAAGTCTGAATTATTTCCAATCATGGCAATTCAACAAATGATGCTCAAACTTTTACACTTTCTCCATGGGGGAAACGTGTTAACCCAGGGTCATGAAATTCACGATTTTGGTAAGACCTCTTATAACCACGACCCTTTCATCTACATTTTTGATTCTTCTATATATGGGTATAACCTTTTTGAAAATTCAGTCAATTAAACCCATTTTGGCCTCAACCCTCAGGCTCCTGGGGCGTGTGAAATCACCTTTTTAAAATGGTCACCTCTATACAACTCTCCCCTGTCTATAATGGTATAATGGTCTCTTATAACAAATTCCTCCATATTGCAAACTAGACATAAAATAATACTATAATATATTATATAGATCTTTCTACAATAACTGTCACTTAAAATGACTATTTAACATATTCTATTAAACATTTATAGTTTCAGTTCACATTTTCCATTTCAAACTTGTATACTCTCTACTGATACTGTGATATTAAAATTAGATTACATAATAATGATAATAATAAAACTGTCATTTTCTTTTGTTTAGTAGAATCAAGAGATATATTTATCTAGAATGTTGACCGACCTTCGCCTCGATCGGTCAATATAACACCTTTCAGGTTAATCAATATACGTTTGCATATTCATCTAAGATAAATACCACAATTATAATATCATAATAAATAATCATTAAAAGTCTCATGACAAACCGGGAAAAAAATCCTATATTTTATACCGTATTTACCCTGTAAACAGCTCAAGGAGTCCATCAAATTAACATGGACTCAAAACAGAGAGTGATCTTTATGCAGGACGAAGAAAACTGCATGCCCTTGGTGGGTATAAATCATATGAGCTCTGGACCAGATATATATGCCTGAAATAAACTGTCAAAAAGGCCACCAGGATCATGATACATCACATGTTGATTAAAACTCATTCAATTTAATTTGCACCGGGTTCTCGCACTCTAGACAACAACCAACACCATCGCGTGATGAAACACTAACTGTGATCAACATCGAAATCCGTAACAGGTTCATATGTATATATATACATGGCAAATAATAACTTGAGCATATATCTATAACAATTTTTTTTTCTAATTTGATTTTCATAGATAATGAACCGGTATGTATTCTATTAACAGCAATAAAATATATCAATATGAAAAGGATATCCGCAAAGAACTGAATATCTCCCTCAACTTTGAGATCTCTAAATCACAAACAGTATTCTCAATAATTCTAGGAAGTATATAACCAATAAAGAATAGCTATTAATCAAGTTTTTTTTCTAATTTTTGGACAACATATATATATACATATATGTAAACAAAAATGACACAACAAGACAATTCCGGTTGAATATCGCTAACGTTTTCAAGCCGTGTATCGGCTATCTTCAGGCGATTACTTTTTAATGCTTAGTAACAACATTATGACGTAATACAATCAATAACATAATGGGGAGGTAATAATTACGTTACTGTATTTTAAGGTGTGACGACACCAATTTCTAACCATTGAGTGCCGGTTTGAAAAGTTTAACAAACATTTCTTCCTTGCATATTCGCTTTGTAGCATTACACTCGGACATCTTGTGAAATGAATAAACACGGAATAATCCTTTTCCACAAATATCCAGATGTTCACTTAGCGGAATTTTACGTGTTTCGGGCGTACGTATTTGTTGTCTGTGAACGCGGATTCTTTCCGACAGAGCATTTCCCGTTTGTCCGATATAATATTCGCGGCAAGTACCACAGACACTACAGTAAATTAAATTCTTGCTTTTACAAGTTAAGAACCTTAAAATACAGTAACGTAATTATTACGTCCCCATTATGTTATTGATTGTATTACGTCATAATGTTGTTACTAAGTATGAAAAAGTAATCGCCTGAAGATAGCCGATACACGGCTTGAAAACGTTAGCGATATTCAACCGGAATTGTCTTGTTGTGTCATTTATGTTTACATATTTAAGCGATACACAATGCCACCATCAAGTTGAACTATATACATATATATATATATATCTTTCCTACGGACGTTTATAAGGACCGTTACATAAATATTATATCTCAATATTTTGACTATTTTATGTGCAATAATATACTTACAATTACTTACCATTTTATAATTATCTCAATTTGTAAGTTAAACTTTTAATCTAGCTCACTTATTCATACTCTGTACATGTAGTTATACCTATCTTGTAGTATTGAAAAATATAAATTTGGTTTGTTTGTTTTTGCTTAACGTCCTATTAACAGCCAGGGTCATTTAAGGACGTGCCAGGTTTTGGAGGTGGAGGAAAGCCGGAGTACCCGGAGAAAAACCACCGGCCTACGGTCAGTACCTGGCAACTGCCCCACGTAGGTTTCGAACTCGCAACCCAGAGGTGGAGGGCTAGTGATAAAGTGTCGGTACACCTTAACCACTCGGCCACCGCGGCCCCTAAAAAATAATAAAAAAACAAAAAAAAACAACATATATATAAATAAATAAAAAAAATCTAAATAAACATAATGTATAATGACAAAACAATTAGCAGTATTTAAACTTAAAGTATTAAATTAAGCTTTCCCCATTTACATTTACATATTTATGACAATCCCTTTAGTTCTCCTACCTTCCTTTTCTTCCCAAAGTAAAAAATTCTTAAATATCAATAATTGCCGCCCTTTTTTCATATTATTATTGAAACAAATTAATATAAGACGCACATATTACATCACATTTAAGAATACATTAACTTTCTTTTAACTGTTTATGTATTTTTTTACATAAATTCATTATTTGCAGTTGGTATCTGAATTGTAACTAATAATCAATATCTCATACATGTTGTTTCGTTTTTATACAATTTCAGCAGATTATTTATTTCTTGGTATCTGTTTTCCAAAAATTGCAAATTAAGTTTTATCTATTGGACTGACTCACGAACAGTGAATGTTCTCTAAAGTTTGTGATGAGTTGTTCACCCTAAGTCTTGTAAGAACCTACCAAGATTTGTATGAAGATAGTACATATGTAATTCAGAAATAAGTTTTCCGATGAGGTAAAGGATTTTTGTTTTTATGATTGAGATTTAACTGACAAATTTACAGATTAAATGTTATTTCCATGTCAATGTTACTTATATATATATATATATATATTCATCCTTTTAGAACAAAGTTAATGGTTTATCCTTGTGTTTCTTTGGAGGGTCTACATGAAATTCCATACCTTTTCATTCATATTTTTCCTTTGTAATCGACTTTCAGTTGGAATTAGTTATTATCCGGTTTTCACTGCTCTTTCTCTGTAGTATGTTTCTTCAAATAATCGTATATTTTATGAGCTGTTTATATATTTGTTTGCCCTATAAACAATAACGATTTAAAATATACTCATGACAGAGAAGTTTACCATTAAGCATCCATCCCATAACATTATATTTATCACATAATGAGCCTCCTGTATATAAAGAAAATATTTCATTAAATAGCACTTTAGTTACCCCTAATACTACACGAATACATGCAACATGATACAAGTAAACTTACAATATGTCAAGTTTTCACAGGTTTCTCAAAGGATATTTGTTTGATGATTTAGTATTTTCACTGTTAAAAACTAGATATTATTTTTGCAAATTTAAACTATGAAATGAATCATAATCTTCGCAATGCTTTTAAGAATTTTTGCAATTTATCCTTGAAAAATGCAAACGATTTGAACCCTTTGAAACCTGTACAAAATTAAGACTGACAGATAAATCAAAAAGGGAGATCAAATATTTCTATAAGTAATGGTTCGAGGCTTTCGACCTTCATCCTGAGTAACATCTTGGTGTGGAGTTCATTGATATCGCGAAGGTCTGTGAGTTTCATTAGAACCTTGGCAAAGAGGCTCTTTTCGTGTGGAAATCGGGCAAAAATATAACCCTGAAGGATTTGCGCATAACATTCCTGAATCTCTTCAACCTTTTGTTTTTCCTCAAGGCCCTGCCGATCCGACGAAAACAATGACAGCATAACTAGCAATTTGAGCATTAGGACATCGCCATGGATAGTTTTCATCAGAGATTTGATGAATGAAGAATATGACATATACATTACACGAGTTTCAGTGTTGCTATTCTTTAGCAGATCTGCTTTTATGTTTGTTAAACCTGACTTACTAGGGCTTTCATCCGTCTTTTTCTGTTCAACTTGAGCAGGCAACTGACGAAGATCAGCATCCCCTGAACATCGAGTGCGCAAGTGACTTATATCAGAACCGACTGGCAATTGGGCATGCGATTTTTCAATGTTGAGCGAGGCCCCAACCACGGAGCATGAGGTAGATGACGTATTTACTTCTGTTTTTATTCCAGACGTGTCCGGCAGAACGTGACTGGACTTGTCTTTAGGAGGTAACACATTTGGTAGGTTTGTGAGGTCACGGCTGGCAGACTGGTTTACATTGTTGGCGTGAGAGCTATGAGGTAGATTTGCACCGAGAGGTTCTTTACTTGAAGCTTTAGCAGTGTCTTTATTCAGACAACGTTTTGTGCTCAAGCTCCAAGATTCAGTTTTAACATCATAATTAACAGCTGATCGCAACATCATGATTTCGGTCACAGAACCTTTGAGCAAAGTTATTTGGTCCTCTTTTGCTATCATTTTGAAAAATTCAATGTTTTTCGCTAATTTTATCAATCGACGTATGAAGCCCTCTGCTATGTTGATGAACTCTGCAGCATTTGTTGGTATGCTTCTGACTTCCGTGGAAGTGTTGGCAAGAAAGAAACTCTGCTCATTAGCGCGTAAGAGTTCCTTTACTAAACTTTGATGGATTTCTGACATGTCACTGATAATCTCCTCTACATGCTCCTCCGGGTCAGTCCATTTGGGAAACGTGCAATCCTCCGAGGTTGAACACACATTTTTCTCATCAATATTTTCCTGTTTTAATTTGGTCAGCATTCCTAAATCTTTTTCAGAGAGATTTGGAAATTCTGAACGCAATTCGTCGAGACTTTGTGAGTATATCTTTGCCTCAAAATCCTCAGAAAAAACCTCGGATGTGCCAGAACACGAATCCTCCAGAGGACAGTGCCCATGTTTCTTTAACTTGTTTATAATGATCTTCTGTTTTCGAACATTTTTCTGTTGTTCATCTGGAGAGAAAAGAATGTAATTTATATATATGTATTTTTCAAATGATACCTTTGCATGGTTTTCCACCCTATATGAAATGAATTTCTAATGAATTTAGAACATCATCTCATCTGACCATCCTATATAATAAGTGGATAATAACATAACAAACCTCAACTTTTAGAATAACTAGTTTTCACAGCTCACATCATAGTATTACTTATAAAATGCTATTTCCGAGTAAAACCTACTAAAAATCCATATTCTTGAAAATACATATATATCCATGAAATTTAAGAAATAAGCTGCTGAGACTAAATGTGGTCATGATGTTTTAGGGTCAATCTACAACTGTCGTCATCAACTCATGTCTTTGTTTTAAGGTCAATTGACAGCTTAATTACTTTATAGCTCTTTAAATTTGTATACAACGTCCAAACTACTGTCTTGCACCAGTGATTTCACTCGAAAAAATTCACAGGTACCTTTAAATACTAAGGCTATCATACGTAATAGGAGAGCGAATTGTAATCAACTAATTGGTCTTGTTTGCATTTCAACTGGTCTATTATTAGAACATGTACGATTTGGTCAGTTTATTTCTGTTTTTACTTGACAGACATTTGTCTAGAAATCAGCACTGTATATTCCCCATGTCTCTAGAACTTTAACTGAAACATCTCTGCGAAGGTAACAAATGTCATTTATCTATTGTCAGATTATATTTTACATCCCTACTTTTATTTCTCATTTGGCGAACCTGTACTTTAAAATCTTGTGGTGTTGTTCAGTTATATTTTCACAGAGTAATGATACTCCATGATCTTTGACACATCTCTATAATATCAGTGTTGTGTTGAATATTTTGTTGGTGTTTATAAATTGCGGATTAATGTGGAAACATAAATAAAGCGAAAATAAAACTCCTGCAAAGCATAAACGCTATGCAGTTATTCTCGCCATGGTTTTAGGGTCATGAGATAGTGACATTGGTAAAGAGTCAATTGACAGCTGAATTAATTTGTATCATTGTAAGGGTCAAACAACAGCAGAAGTCAATAAATTAGACCATTGTTTAAGGGTCAATCGACAGCTAAATTAATTGGTATCATTCTTTTAGGGTCAAATGACAGCTGAAGTCAATTTGACCAAAATGGATTTTTGATAGCTGTTTGACAAATATCTTTTTCTGTTCTCAAAATTGCTTCACAAATGTACTTAAACTAAATTAAACTAACAACCATTGGAAGCTTACATCTCAAACTTAAGAAAATCCCTTCATTACTTTCACAGCAAAAAAACATAAATGGAAATTACAAAATGGATTTTTGATAGCTGTTTGACAAATATCTTTTTCTGTTCTCAAAATTGCTTCACAAATGTACTTAAACTAAATTAAACTAACAACCATTGGAAGCTTACATCTCAAACTTAAGAAAATCCCTTCATTACTTTCACAGCACAAAAACATAAATGGAAATTACAAAACCCAAAATGAATAAGGAATTTACATAGTGATAATTGTATATCAATCAAAGTCTTCTTGAGAAGTAGTGATATCAAACTTCAATGGTCATAATCCAAGATTATAACTTTAATTACAGAGAATCTGCAACAGTATCACTCTATATTGGGTATGTTTAAGTCACCTGTAAGGGACAAGAGTTATTCTAGTACATGGATAGTTATAATAAATAAACCCCTTACTGAGTATCATATCCTTGCGCATGCCAACGGTAAAGCACTTTTGGAGGCGGCATCTTTTACAAAATGAGCGCGACTCCACGTTTACCTCACACTTTCCCTCACAGCGCCCTCGTATAGTCTGTAAAATAAAAAAAAAGAAATTAGAATTTAAAACAAAA
Organism: Pecten maximus; assembly: GCF_902652985.1. NCBI lineage: Eukaryota > Metazoa > Mollusca > Bivalvia > Pectinida > Pectinidae > Pecten > Pecten maximus. The sequence goes on from NC_047027.1 coordinate 24,249,760, forward strand.
AAAAAAAAAAAAACAAGACCCCCCATGAATGCACCTAAAATTGGTCACCAGAGTTCTGAAATATTTCAGCCACCAATATAGGAGGCCCATATATTTCATAATTTTGGTTAACCTTTTGCCATAGATTTTCATTACTGCAAAATTGAAATCGGTTGAGAGGTTCAACAGAAGATGTTGGGAAATTGTTTATGGACGGACAACAAACAAAAGATTATTAGAATTGATAGATCATATGAAGAAAATATATTGTCTCATATGACAAATGTTTGCTGTATGAGGTTTACCAGAATATATAAAGTTCCAATTAAAGTGAAAATAATTCAGTTTTATTAGTGCTGGTAATAATTCGGGTTTCATGTTATTTTGAAAAGGTGAATCTTATTTCTATCTTTTTATTTTCTGTCAATTATAATGAAACTGACTAATTTTCCTTTGAATTATAGTAAAATTTCCCTGACATCAGCAGAATTAAAAGAGCACAATGAAAATAACTTTGAGTGGCCCTATCCTTAACGATAAAATAAATACAAACCAGTGGAGTATCTAGGAAAAAAGTAGAACATTAGATTGGTTGTCATGCCACCAAGACTGAATCATTTTCTGTCAAAAGATCAATATTCCTCAATTCCATAAGCCTTACATGTGACAGTTATTAAGTACACAAATCACCAGGCCAAATATCTTCCTGAGAAAGTTACAAATTTTCAGGCTATAGAAATCTGTTCCGTTCCAATTTCAGCCTAACTTTTTAGACTGAAGCCATTTGTATGTTTGAAGCATTTCAAGTGTTCCATGCAATCTCTCCCTGGTTCAAAATACAGCATATTTGATATGCAACGAATTCAGTCTCGGGGTAAGGGTAACTAGGATACAATTTTCTATTAGAGTCGAGATTGAATGTGATCAAACCTTTCTTAAATTGTTGATGTGAATACAGCTTATGTAAGCTTGTGCAATCAAACCACCCAACAAATGATTTTGGCTACCATATAAAGTAATTTCTGTCTAGCTTATCAGTCAAGAGTTGTTTTTTTTTTGTTTGGCCTGTCAGTCAAGAATTTTTTGTTATTCCTTTATCAATCAAGAAATTTTTGTTTGGCCTATATATCAATCAAGATTTTTTTGTTTGGCCTATCAGTCAATATTATTTTTATCTATCATTAAATAATTTTGTCCTTGGCCTATCAGTCAGGAATTGTTTGTTTGGACTATTATCAATCAAGGAGCTTGTTTTGCTAACCAGTCTAGAAATTTTTGTTTTGTTTTTTCTCAATAAAAAAACTTTTGTTTGGCCTATTAATCAAGATATTTTTGTTTGGCCTTAATAAGTCCAGATATTTATACAATGATATATCATCAGTTAGCAAATGCTTTTTAAATAAAACTGAAAAAGATTAGTTGTCCAATGATTTTATTTGCCATGAAACTAATTTTTGTTTGGCATAAATCTCAAAAACACTATATTCAAATGATTATGTCCGTTATGATGAACACAGTTTTTTTTTGCCTAAAAGTCAGAAACACTATAGTGAAATGATTATGGTTGCCGTGAAACACATTTTTGTTTGGCCTAAAAGTTAGAAACTTTTCCAATGATTCAATTAATTTATCAACTGAATTCAATAGTAAGGAAGCATTTTTTTTAATTTTTATTTTTGTCTGTCCTGAAACCCCGAAACACATATTAGCTTGGCCATGACAGAAACACTTAATTGCCTAATCATATTGCCTGACACAGCTAAGGGTTTTTGACCCTCACAGCTAGGAAAATCAATATTGGTTTAGTTATAGGGATTAAGCCCACGGGTAACCTAAATCTGATCTATAAAAATACCTCCCTATAAAGTCTTGGTAGTATATAGGTCACCAGGAAACAGATGTTTACAATAGATTGCTCAACCAAAGAATAGAACAGACTGGACTTGATATAAATCAGTTTGACAAGGTTGTACTATGGAACAAATCTGTTATTTAATGTACTTATAATATCTTAAGCCTGGTATGTCTCTTTGATTAATGCACTAGGGAGAAGAGGTCAAACAGATCTCTATCCTCTTGTATGGTTTAAATTCCTTTCAGAATATTTTATATAAAACTTAAAAGTCTGAGTTTAAGTTCTTAATTTGGCAGGTTTGTGAATTTACTTGAAAAAGTAGATTGCCTTCTCTCCTTTCTATAAGTAGTTAAAATGTTACACTGATTTGACTTTTGAATTTCAAATGAAGGTAAATGTCCATGTATAAAGCCACAGACATCTGACCGCCCGTTCAGACCAGTAAAAACTTTCATCAGACCAACAATTTGCTTTAATAAACTGAACCAAATGTCTGGTATCAGCTTGTCACTTAGTTTTTACCAGTTACAGACTCCAAAACATTTGAAAAAATAAGGAAGGGAAGAAGAAAATATAAAGTAACTGGATTCATTTGTTTGATGTTTTTCTGGTTGCAGACACGTACATTGTCTTTCTGAATGTCCTATGTTAGGTCAGGAAGTTTTGCATACACTGTGATGACCAATTACTACATGGCAGTGACGTTATCAAAGAACACTGTATCATGAGTAAATACCCAAATTTGGTTTGGTTTGTTTTTGTTTAATGTCCTATTAACAGCCAGGGTCATTTAAGGACGTGCCAGGTTTTAGAGGTGGAGGAAAGCCGGAGTACCCAGAGAAAAACCACCGGCTTACAGTCAGTACCTAACAACTGCCCCACGTAGGTTTCGAACTCGCAACCCAGAGGTGGAGGGCTAGTGATAAAGTGTCGGGACACCTTAACCACTCGGCCACCGATCGAGGCCCCGTGTATATACCCAAGACATAACCGAAACAAGCAAAAAATCTTCTGGTACAATGTTGTAATACAGAAACCAAATTTGAACCCTATCATCTTGACCTTTTAGCTGGAAACATTGAGGAAACATTGACCTTATAAAGTCCTCATCCTCACATGGAAACATTGACCTTATAAAGTCCTCATACTCACAATCATCGCATACCTGATGATGTTCAAACAAATCGGTGTAACTTTAAGCATGCTGGCTGACCTGTGTTAAACCAACGTTCAGTCAAAATCCATTTATAGCTGTATATTAACTGATTCAGCGACTCTATTTGAATTGGTCTGCAATCTAAAAAGCTGACATGCATGAGATGAAATTTGTACAATGTGTTAAAGGGCTCATCAAAATAAGAGGCCCAAGGGCCTTAACTGTCATTGACTCTAAAGACTCATGTTCAATTGTAATATACATAAACAGTAGCGAGTATAATGGTAATGTTGACAATGACTGACACTTTGGCGGCCAAATTGGTTCTTTGGTTCATTTTGTTTAATGTCCTTATAATTAACAGCAAGGGTCATTTAAGGATGTGCTATGTTTCGGAGGTGAAGAAAAGCCGGAGTACCTGTAGAAATCCCACCGGCTTATGATCATTACAAGGCAACTGTCCCATGTGGATTTCGAACTCGCGACCCAGAGGTGGATTGAGGGCTAGTGATAAAGTGTCGGGACACCTTAACCACTCAGCCATAGTGGCCCCTGCCCATCTTGGATTTCAGAACTATCCCGAAAAAATAACAACCCTTGGTCAGGACCATCTCGGGATCATTTCAGGCAAGTTAGAGCTCAGTCCCACTGGTGGAACTTGATTAGTTTAAATGCAAAAAGTCCACGCATGGCTGACGACGACAAATGAAGAATGATAACTATAGGTCATCCTGACAAAAAATTGTTTCAGAGAACAGACAAATAATGTCAATCTGTACATTAAAGATAACCCGGGGCCAAGTTTGAACTGTTATTTATTTTTACAACAGAACTGTTGCCATATGTCATTAAGCTGTCACCATCAAATGATCATCCATTCCATTATGATATATGGATAATTAATCATTACCAATGTCAGAAACTATTATTAAAGGCACATATAAGAATATAGATACATATTTCTATTGTTTTATAACAGTATATGTCTTTTACCTACACACCTTCATAAGCTAGTCAGATAATTAACCCAAATACCAACATAAACCGACCAAATAGTATATTAACCAAACACCTCAATAAACTGGCAAAATAGACTTTGACCTAATTACCTACATAAACTGCCCAATCTATTACCCAAACACCTCCATAAACCGGCAAAATAGTCTATTAACCAAACACCTCCATATTCCGGCCAAACGATTTATTACCCTAACACCTCTGTAAACTGATGAAATAGTCTATCAACTAATACCTCCATAAACTGATGAAATAGTCTATCAACCAAAACCTCCAAAAACAGACCAAATAGTCTATTAACAAAAACCTCCAAAAACAGACCAAATAGTCTATTAACAAAAACCTCCATAAACTGATGAAATAGTCTATCAACTCATACCTCCATAAACAGACCAAATAGTCTATCAACCAAAACCTCCATAAACCTGCCAAATAGTCTATCAACTAATACCTCCATAAACTGATGAAATAGTCTATCAACCAAAACCTCCATAAACTGATGAAATAGTCTATCAACCAATACCTCCATAAACAGACCAAATAGTCTATCAACCAAAACCTTCATAAACCGGCCAAAAGTCTATCAACCAAAACCTCCATAAACTGATGAAATAGTCTATCAACCAATACCTCCATAAACTGATGAAATAGTCTATCAACCAAAACCTCCAAAAACAGACCAAATAGTCTATTAACAAAAACCTCCAAAAACAGACCAAATAGTCTATTAACCAAAACCTCCATAAACAGACCAAATAGTCTATCAACCAATACCTCCATAAACCGGCCAAATAGTCTATTAACCAACACCTCCATAAACAGACCAAATAGTCTATTAACCAAAACCTCCATAAACTGAAGAAATAGTCTATCAACCAATACCTCCATAAACCGGCCAAATAGCCTATTAACCAATACCTCCATAAACCGGCCAAATAGTCTATTAAACAAACCTCCATAAACTGAAGAAATAGTCTATCAACCAATACCTCCATAAACCGGCCAAATAGTCTATTAACCAAAACCTCCATAAACAGACCAAATAGTCTATTAACGAACAACTCCATAAACTGGCAAAATAGTCTATTAACGAACATCTCCATAAACAGACCAAATAGTCTTTCAACCAACACCTCCATAAACAGACCAAATAGTCTATCAACCAATACCTCCATAAACAGACCAAATAGTCTTTTAACCAAAACCTCCATAAACAGACCAAATAGTCTATTAATGAACACCTCCATCAACAGACCAAATAGTCTATTAACCAAAACCTCAATAAACCGGCCAAATAGTCTATTAACCAATACCTCAATAAACCGGCCAAATAGTCTATTAACCAAAACCTCCATAAACAGACCAAATAGTCTATTAACAAAAACCTCCATAAACTGGCAAAATAGTCTATTAATGAACACCTCCATAAACCGGCCAAATTAGTCTATTAACCAAAACCTCCATAAACAGACCAAATAGTCTATTAACCAAAACCTCCATAAACTGGCCAAATAGTCTATTAACCAAAACCTCCATAAAAAGACCAAATAGTATATTAACGAACACCTCCATAAACAGACCAAATAGTTTATTAACCAACACCTCCATAAACTGGCCAAATAGTCTATTAACAAAAACCTCCATAAACCGGCCAAATAGTCTATAAACGAACACCTCCATCAACTGGCCTAATAGTCTATTAACAAAAACCTCCATAAACCGGCCAAATAGTATATTAACCAAAACCTCCATAAACAGACCAAATAGTCTATTAACTAACACCTCCATAAACTGGCCAAATAGTCTATTAACCAAAACCTCCATAAACAGACCAAATAGTCTATTAACCAAAACCTCCATAAACTGGCCAAATAGTCTATTAACGAACACCTCCATAAACAGACCAAATAGTCTATTAACGAACACCTCCATAAACTGGCCAAATAGTCTATTAACGAACACCTCCATAAACTGGCCAAATAGTCTATTAACCCTAACACCCCCATAAACTGGCCAAATAGTCTATTAACCAAAACCTCCATCAACAGACCAAATAGTCTATTAACGAACACCTCCATAAACTGGCCAAATAGTCTATTAACCAAAACCTCCATAAACAGACCAAAAAGTATATTAACGAACACCTCCATAAACTGGCCAAATAGTCTATTAACCAAAACCTCCATAAACAGACCAAATAGTCTATTAACCAACACCTCCATAAACTGGCCAAATAGTCTATTAACGAACACCCATCAACTGAAGAAATAGTCTTTTAACCAACACCTCCATAAACAAACCAAATAGTATATTAACCAAAACCTCCATAAACAGACCAAATAGTCTATTAATGAACACCTCCATAAACAGACCAAATAGTCTTTTAACGAACACCTCCATAAACTGGCCAAATAGTCTATTTACCCTAACACCCCCATAAACTGGCCAAATAGTCTATTAACAAAAACCTCCATAAACTGACCAAATAGCCTATTAACCAATACCTCCATAAACCGGCCAAATAGTCTATTAACGAACACCTCCATAAACTGGCCAAATAGTCTTTCAACCAATACCTCCATAAACCGGCCAAATAGTCTATTAACCAACACCTCCATAAACAGACCAAATAGTCTATTAAACAAAACCTCCATAAACTGATGAAATAGTCTATTAACCAACACCTCCATAAACCGGCCAAATAGTCTATTAACCAACATCTCCATAAACAGACCAAATAGTCTATTAACCAACACCTCCATAAACAGACCAAATAGTCTATTAAACAAAACCTCCATAAACCGGCCAAATAGTCTATTAAACAAAACCTCCATAAACAGACCAAATAGTCTATTAAACAAAACCTCCATAAACAGACCAAATAGTCTATTTATCAAAACCTCCATAAACCGACCACATAGTCTATTAAACAAAACCTCCATAAACTGGCCAAATAGTATATTAACCAAAACCTCCATAAACTGGCCAAATAGTCTATTACACTAACACCTCCATAAACTGGCAAAATAGTCTATTAACAAAAACCTCCATAAACAGACCAAATAGTCTATTAACCAATACCTCCATAAACAGACCAAATAGTCTATTAACAAACACCCGGTGAAGCCATAATCTGGCCAAATATTTTGTTCCCAGTGACAACTGATTTTTATACAGTAAATGCATGTTTTTATACCAACAAGACTGAAATTCTGCCATGTCCCTGTTTGTGAATGCAGAACACTTTTAGTCTCAAGACATTCGTTTAAGTATATAAATGTACTGTAGATCTGTACAGACAACAATACAACCTATCATTATACATCTTTCAACACATTACTCAAATAGGATTTAAAATCTGTCAGGAATTGAAAGTTAAAACAGCAGGACACCTGTACATGTTTCATTATATATACTTCCCGTGATGATCCAACCATTTTGAACCACAAAAGTGTACTTCTGGGCAAGTTTGTAAAAGTCGCCCAGCATGGTGGCATTGCTTCCTAGAAAACTGTGTTGATGATCGACATCAGGAAACCACAATATAGAGATCATGTTACATTACTGTTCTTGGCATTGTCAAGAAGCCTTTAGTTTCCAAATACATGTATAATGATCACCACATTTTAGGTAGGTCATTGGTGGTTTAGTTCAATTTCTAAGATATCCATCCAGGAAGATATTACTGCTACTTGAAATGGCAGGAGTGTAATTTTCCGATCTAACGGTTCTTTCATGTATAACTTTATTGTCAACATTTCCAATCTAACAGTTCTTTCATGTATAACTTTATTGTTAACATTTTTTCCGCTCTAAAAATGTAATGTTTGTTAGGGGAAATCATCTCACATTTAAATGAGCAAGAGATATTTCAGCGTGTATAATAATGTAAAACTAAAATCAATGTGTTTTAGTGTTAAATTCTGTTCTCCCTATAAACATGTAATTAACTTCCATTGGATATGCTTTAATTACGAAGCTCTAGTCGTAATTTAGAAGAGATAGAGACAATATTTTCAGAAATCTATAGCTAGTTAGCTTAAATCAAGAGTACAAATTAACAAACCTTTCCCTAGATCCTAGAATTCTCTTCTTTTGAATCTTCTCTGAAATTATGTTTCCAAATTTGAATCATAAAGATAATTTGATTACTAAAAGTCTTACATTATTAAACCATGCTGTGATTGGTTTGGTTTGTTTTTGTTTAACGTCCTATTAACAGCCAGGGTCATTTAAGGACGTGCCAGGTTTTGGAGGTGGAGGAAATCCGGAGTACCCGGAGAAAAAACCACCGGCCTACGGTCAGTACCTGGCAACTGCCCCACGTAGGTTTCGAACTTGCAACCCAGTGGTGGAGGGCTAGTGATAAAGTGTCGGTACACCTTAACCACTCGGCCACCGCGGCCATGCTGGAGTCTGCAATGACCTATAAAAGACTTTGTTAATAGCAAAGCAAGAAATCAAAACCAAAAATTTTCTTCCGTAATATTAAGAACAGTGAAGTATATATTGTATAATCAATAATCAAACAGCTAATTAATTGTGAACAATTAAGACAAAACTAATGGTATATCTAATCATATCTGAGCTTGCATTGGCTGCAGACTTTCTGTTTTCAACTATAACAACCTTCAAAGCAACTCCAATTCAAAAAATTTATAAATTAAAGACTAAGTATCGCAACATCTAGATACAGCCATGAAGATTTTGTGATTTATTTATGGTTTACATGATTCAGATATATATATAGCCTGGGCCATCATAAAAACACATAACACTGGGAATCAAGTTGGTGAGTCTCCGTCTTTATATCTTTTCATGGGCCCAACCGACTGTGATGGAGATCAAATACCGTAAAGTATCAATTTCTCAGACCATTCAGGATAATGCTCAATCCTATATATACTCTCAGTACACATGATCTGTATTTTCGTTTTTTAGTAATAATTACCCAGGGTATCAGTAAAACAGGAAACATTAAAACAAAAGTCAATCAAACGTAATGATTTTCTACAAACACATTAAAATTGATTAATTCCTCACAAATTCATTTCCTCTTTAAAATGATGAATCATTTCATCAATCATAAACATTTTTTTTTAAATTTTGAGTCATCATTTATCTTTGATGAGGGCTTAATTATTTCCTGCATGATTTCAATCTATTTTTCCTGTGAAAATATTCATGATTTGAATTTTTCCTGCATTAAATGCCTATAGACAGTTATCAATTTTAGATAGTGTAACTTGCAGTATAAGTAATTTAACTTTTTCTTGGACTTAAAACCTTAGCCTATATTGGTTTGGTTTGGTTTATTTTGTTTAACGTCCTATCAACAGCTAAGGTCATTTAAGGACGGCCTCCCGTGCGTACGACATGCATGCGTGTGGTGAGTGCGTATGTGTGTTTTGGGAGGCTGCAGTATGTTCGTTTCAAGTCTCCTTATGATAGGCCGGAACTTTTGCCAATTTATAGTGCTACCTCACTGAAGCATACTGCCGAAGACACCCAGCATGACACCCCACCCGGTCACATTATACTGACAACGGGCGAACCAGTCGTCCCACTCCTAATATGCTGAGCGCTAAGCAGAAGCAGCAACTACCATTTTTAAAGACTGTGGTATGCCTCGGCCAGGGGACAGAACCCGAGGCCTTCCTCACAGGGGCGAACGATCAAATGACATTCCATTACGCATACAAATGAAGTGAACATGGTAGTAAATGAGCGACAATTCTCTTTGAAAAGTTATAAAATATCGAAGTCTGAAATGATGTATGCATGCTATTTTTAACCTTTTCCAATCATTAATTAGTCTTTCATAAAGGCATTCTATCATGAATACCATGTTGTCATGGAAACAAATAAATATAAACATGGGAACCCATTTATAAATCATTAATTGCTAGCTGCATACTAAGAAATATTGTATACCTCTAGATATCTAGCTAAAGAATTTGATGTATACATGCATTTCCAGCTTTTGTGCTTGACTTGAATATCTTGATTATTATTGTAAACAAATCTAGTGTATATTGTTCATCGATCTATGATGTTGCTGAAATTTTCACCATGCAATTTCGTATTTGAAGCTGAAAACAAAATCCAGTGCATTCAAATTATACTAACAATTGATTTTGTGATGACTTATATATATGTAAACAGTAAATCAAGTTATTTTCACCCACCAATAAATGATCATTTTTAGGTCTATCTAGCCTTTTCTCTATTCAAAAAAAAACAATTCTCTCCCTGTCTCTTGTCTTAATCATTTGAAAACAATGGGAACCGACACATAACATTTGAGAATTAAAGATCCATGGAAAATTTCAATTCCAACTGTCAAAATCCAAAATGGAAGTCAGTCTGACATTTTGTCTTTGATTCTTCAATATCTACAACTTTCAAGGGACCAAGTGGAGCAGAGATCAATAGGAGAGACACAATGAAGAATCTTCTGAGTAGTACTTATAAAACATTTAAAATGGCCACCTGTCTGCCATTTTGCTTTCAAATTGGTCTCAGAATTGAGCATGTTGTAGGACCAAACAAAATTCAAATATGAAATTTGAAAAAGATCCATTAAGGTGAGCTGAAAGGTTATTATTACATCATTTTTAATACATGTGATTTTTAACTGCAGCCATTTGCAAATACATGCAAATGTACATATTTTTCATCTACAGCCTACTATCTCAAATATCAAAAGAAATTTTGGAATGCATTTGATAATACTAAAGAAAATGAGTTACTAAACATGACTTTTAAATTCAGGCTTTAATGTCAAATTTTACAATGCTGCGTATTGCCATTAACAAGCAAGATAAAATCACTATGGAAGAATATTTGCATGCTTTCCTCATCACTTATATGCCTTTTTTCACAAGAACAAATCCTTTTCCATTACAACATCTTGAATACAAAATACATTTTGAACAAAAAACATATTTCAAAGCAGTTATGTTATCAGAATTTTTTTTAATCTACTTGTAACTATAAAATTATCATAACAGCTAAAATGAAGTGTTGAGGACACTTGTAACCTTGTATTTAACCAACCTTGAAAACTGTTTGAAAATAACAAGGTAATAGCTAGACCAGGTGATATTACTTCCCCTGCTGATCAAATTCATTGACCTTTTGACCCCAAATATAATCACTAACAAGCAGTTCGAATATGGAATCAATGTATAAAGTTTGAGCTTGCAGATCAATCCACTTGAACTGGATCAAGTTATTTCACAGAAGTGCAGTTTCTTTTAATAGTCATAGTGACCTTGACCTTTGATCTTTCTTTTACCGAAAAAAAAGAATTCCATACATGAACTTGAATTGCTATATTGTCCAGAACCATTTTTATTTTTATTAATATATATATGGTAGTGACAGTGATCTTGACCTTCGAACTTTTGACATGATAATCAATCTAAAGTAAGCAACTTTGGAGAAGAAGCAGTATTTGAGCTTGATAAATGGTTCACTTCAAACTTCGTTTTTGTCCATGAATGGTGATGCGGACGAACAGACAAACAGACAGATAGAACGACGGACAGCAGCATTCATATACTATGATTTCCCTTAAATACAGGAGATAAGAAGTTGACCTGTAAATTTTAAAGAGACAAAAACACCGATAATTCAAAGTAATTGATATGATCATTTGACAATATTCAAAGAAAATGATAATGTTGTTTGAGTAATGACAGAGTGTGAGGATTGCTGGGATGAACACTCAGTTGGCACTGTGTTAATTGTCCAAGGTTGTTTAACTGGGTACAATATTTCCCTTGTGTGCTATTTTTAGCTACGTAATAATTATGGTCTATTTTCAGTAACACTTGGGCTGTTTAATTGCGACTGGTTTTAATTAATATGAAAGTCAGTTTTACTTACCTTGTGTGCATTTCTCCGGAAAAATGCCTTACACGACTCACAGGAGACGGCATTAAAGTTATAACCCAACGCTTTGTCCCCGCACACCAGACATAGCTTTTCCTTCTTACTGCCTGTGAGGGATGAAACGGTCCAGTCTTGGCTTCGACTGTCGCACTCCTGTAACATGAAATGTCAATTTATAGCTTATGATCTGAGTTTCAAACAAATTGTGCCATCTCGAAAACATGTAGCAATAACTTTGCCAAGACTGTTGCATTCTTGTAACACGAAACGTCAAACCATAATTATGATCTGGCTATATATAGATAGATCATGCAGTCTTGAACAACAACATATTTTGCTGATGCATGCAACATTAACTATGCCAGCTGCCGAAGCTACAAATTTACACATTCATGAAACAGGAAGTTTTATGGAAGCTATTTCTCAAATAAGCTGGCCCCCTCCTTTATTGCAAAAGTTTGGTTCTGAAGTTTGGATAGGAGCTAAAAAAAAATATTTTCCATCCAACACATTCATCCAACAGTAACTTGTTTTAAAATCAAAGATTCTGTAAAATGTAAGAAACAGCAGGGGCAGGGGTTTATTTACAGATAGATATGGTGATATACCAGTGTGTGTGCATATGTACCCAACTCTAATGCATTAATGTGTCCAACTCGATCTTCAGGCAGCACACATGCCCAACTCTCAAAAATTCTGTGGTATTATGGCAAGTGTAACGTTGTGTGAACTGGAAATACACTTGTACGTTAATAAAAGTTGTGTTGTATATAAAATACTGACTTCCCATTGGCTAAAAACAGGTTACTGAAGTGATTGGGCAGCTCCTCTGGGCACTATCTTAATTTGGTAGAAGAATATTGAACATGAGTGTAGGTGAAGTATTGAAAGTAAAACGGAAGTGTGAGTGACGATTTAGATAATTATTGCCTTCTTTTAAGGGCACTTATAATAGTTGTCTGGAGATGGAATATAGTACATCACTCACTCACTCCCGGCGGGTACCCTCACCTCTGGCACTGAAATTGCCATCCCTCGGCAACACGATCAGACTATATAGCTATATTAAGCTTTGTCAGAGGAAGGCATTAAACTATAAACAGCATTATCATTCAAGACCAAATTGAAAGACAAAATTCTAACAGCTTTACAAGTTTGAACTTTTTCTTTTTTGTAATGTACATGTACTTCAATTATCCTGCTGATAACAAAACACTCATTATCTCCAAGACAAGATCTATATAGGACTACAGTACATAGATCATTTTCCTTGTTAATCCGGTTCTTAGGTTTGATCTTTGCAAACAGATAATTTAGCTCATATTGCATGCAGAAGGCAGTAAATCGATCATTTGCACATTAGCACTTTCGTCAACCTGCCACTAGGGACAGAAAATCTGCTTTAAACTGGAATATAATATAACACCCTTGTACTTATAAACTTTTATGACCTTTTCATTCAGCTAATCCCTTTGTCTGTTTATGGTAAAATGACTGACAGAAGCCGAGACGCTAACAATGATGAAACATGGAAGCTGTAGGCTTTTTGGTGGAGATTTTCAATGTTACTGGTGGAATGGCCATCGGCTTAGTATATAATTCAGTCATTTGTGGTTGATTGATGTATGAGATAAAACAACAAAGACTTTAAGGTGAGAAAGAAACAGATTGGTCATTTATCATTTATTTTCAATACATTAATGAACCGGTCCATTAAGGGTCATTTCGGATTTACATGTCCAACAATTGGTCATATTCAACTGATCAAGGAGATAAAAGCATGCTATTAAATGGTCTAGCAATACATCCTGGACCTACAGTATTAAATGAAGGGACATATATATTACTCTTATAAGTTAGCGTAGTTCAACTTGCTAAAAGCGTTATTTCAAGCATCCTGATGAAAAGAACAAGTTGGTTTTACGAAAATCTGCAAAGCTGAAATAAAATAAAATATATTCCTTTTTCAACCTTAGGAAATCCACTTAACTAATCCAGTACTTAAATATTGTCTAAAACATATCCAGAATTATTCACAGTTCATCAAAGTTACAGAAATAGAGTCTTCCTCTGATGCTTCCATTCTGTCTACACTCCCGACACCAGCAATATGGGAACAGCGCGTTAAGTCGGCATTTTTATAGGAATCGCGCCTTTCAAGTACAGCAATTTTTCCGGAACTCTAACTTTTCACGTTCAGATACACACATGGATTTCCTGCCATAAAAGGAGTTGCTTACAATCACCTCTGTCACGTGATTTTAGATCGAGCGTGCACCAATACACTACGCGATTTGCACGCCTATAAATCGTGGACTAAGCATATTATCTACATAGAGTGAATATTGCGATAAATTCATTCTTTCCTGTGTGTTGTTTTAACACCGATGAGAATTGGATACATACTATGGCCTTTGTAAAGTCTAGATTTTTATTTTTTTCAATGTTTTCATTTTTCGTTTGGTTTGATTTCGTTTCGTTTGGTTTGATATTGTTTCGTTTGATTTTGTTTTGTTTTGTTTTGTTTCGTTTCGCTTTCGTTTCGCACTTCACAGGTACCCTACTCCCACATGATAGTTAGGTGAAGATCAATGCAATGTTATAAACATGGGTCAATTCTGCGGTCAGGTATATCTCAACCTCTGTGTAAGAGTTTGGCTGACCAGCAAACAGCTTGGACAGGTATATCTCGACCTCTGTGTAAGAGTTTGGCTGACCAGCAAACAGCTTGGACAGGTATATCTCGACCTCTGTGTAAGAGTTTGGCTGACCAGCAAACAGCTTGGACAGGGATATCTCGACCTCTGTGTAAGAGTTTGGCTGACCAGCAAACAGCTTGGACAGGGATATCAATCCCAAACCCTGTGTAAGTTGAAATTTGGCTGGCCGTACTGATCAGCTTGGACAGGGATATGTCAACTCATGTGTAAAGTTAGGATGGCAATCACTGCTGGCATGAGCTTTGGGGATATTTCAACCAGAGTGGAAGAGTGCTCAGGCAAGCATAATATCAGCTTCGACAGGGTTTATTATCTCAACCCCTGTGTAAGAATTTGGTGGTGAGCACTCAGCTTGGACGTACAGCTCAACCCTTGTGTAAACAAGAGGCCCATGGGCCTTAACGGTCATCTGACAAACACTTACACTTACAGCAGGGACACACACCCCAATCCAGCATTATTACCATAAATTATTTATCGCAGCCAGTTATGTTTTAGATCAAATTTGGTTTTTATCCATTTAGCTTGTCCAGGAAGAGCAGCATCATAAAGCAAAACTTTAGCCAAGTTCCCATTTTTGGGGCATGCCCCTCTGTCCCAATGGGTCAGACAAGACTCATTTATATCAATTAGGATTGCCTTTCCCCAATGATGTTTCATACTAAATATGGTTGTAATCAATTCAGGCATTAAGGAGGAATTGCATTTTTAAGAAATGTTTAACCTAAGCGCTCCTTTTGCCCCATCTTTTTTTCCCCAGGGGTCAAACCTGTCTCATTAAAAAATATGATTGCCGTCACCTTATGTTTCACATCAAATTTGGTTGTAATGCACCAAAAGGTTAGGGAGGATTAGGATTTAACAGCAAATATTCACCAAAGTTCCCCTTTTGGGGCCCTGCCCCTCAGGCCCCAGGGGTCACACTAGCCTCGTTTATATAAAATATGACCACCCTTCCCAAAGGATGTTTCACACCATATTTCGTATTAATCTACCCAAGGGTTAGAGAGAAGTAGGATTTATAGCAAAAATTCACCAAAGTTCCCCTTTTGGGGCCCTGCCCCTCTGGCCCTAGGGGTCAAACCAGCCTCATTTATATAAAATATGACCACCCTCCTCCAATGATGTTTCACACCAAATTTGGTAATAATTCACTATGGGTGTTAGGAGGAGTAGGATTTTATAGCAAAATTTCATCAAAGTTCCCCTTTTGGGGCCCCGCCCCTCTGGCCCCAGGGGCCACACCAGCCTCATTTATATAAAATATGACCACCCTCCACCAATGATGTTTCACACAATATCTGGTTGAAATCCACCAAAGGGTTAAGGACGAGTAGGATTTTATAGCAAAATTTCATCAAAGTTCCCTTTTTTGGGCCCGTCACTCTGGCCCCAGGGCTCACACCAGCCTCATTTATATAAAATATGACCACCCTCCCCCAATGATGTTTCACAACATATCTGGTTGAAATCTACTAAAGGGTTAAGGAGGAGTAGGATTTTATAGCAAAATTTCATCAAAGTTCCCCATTTGGGGCCCCACCCCTCAGGCCCTAGTGGTCACACCAGCCTCATTTATATAAAATATGACCGCCCTCCCCAAATGATGTTTCACAACATATCTGGTTGAAATCCACTAAAGGATTAAGGAGGAGTAGGATTTTATAGCAAAATTTCATCAAAGTTCCCTTTTTGGGGCCCCGCCCCTCAGGCCCCAGGGGTCACACCAACTTCATTTATATAAAATATGACCGCCCTCCCCCAATGATCTTTCACACAAAATTTAGTTGTAATCCACCCAAGGGTAAAGGAGGAGTAGGATTTTATAGCAATATTCACCTAAGTTCCCTTTTTGGGGCCCCGCCCTTCTGGCCCCAGGGGTCAGACCAGCCTCATTTATATAAAATATGATTGCCCTCCCCCAATGATGCTTCAAACCAAATTTGGAAGTAATCCACCCAAGCGTTAAGGAGGAGTAGCGTTTTGAAAGAAAAAGTTTACGGACGGCGCACGGCGCACGGCGGACGACGACGGACGAAGCACGATGACTATAGGTCATCCTGACCCTTTGGGTCAGATAACCTAATAAGCTTGGCCAGCCAGCAGTGACAACTTAAAGCTTGGACAGGGATATCTCAATCTTTGTGTAGGTAAATTTAACTGGCCAACACTCTGAGCTACAACTCTTGTGTAAAGTAAGTTTGGCTGGCCAACACTGACAGAGATGTCTCAATCCCTGTGTAAGTAAGTTTGACTGGTAAGCACTCCGCTTGGACAGGGATATCTCAATCTTTGTGTAAGTAAATTTGACTGGCCAACACTCTGAGCTACAACTCTTGTGTAAAGTAAGTTTGGCTGGCCAACACTGACAGAGATGTCTCAATCCCTGTGTAAGTAAGTTTGACTGGTAAGCACTCCGCTTGGACAGGGATATCTCAATCTTTGTGTAAGTAATTTTGACTGGCCAATTAGCACTCTGATCTACATTAACCCTCGTGTAAAGTATATTAGTTTGGCTGGCCAACACTGACAGGGATATCTCAATCCCTGTGCAAATAAAGTTGACTGGCCATTAACCCTCAGCTAATTAAGAGTAAGGGACATTCTGAGTATTTAAATTATTTTTTTTGTTCATTTTGCTTGGATATATATCATACCAGAGCTGAGGAAGCACATTTAGGCTTGCTGAGTGCACGTGCACTGTACGTGCTGGCCAGCAAAACTATTACCGGACACATCAGGATTGAGACATTCCTTGTCCATGGAACAGACCTTTGTACAATTATTTTTTCTCATACACTAACAAATAAAATTGTCATTAGCAATTGTGAAACGAAAGCAAAATGAAACGAAATCAAACAAAATCAAACTAAACGAAATCAAACAAAACGAAAAATGAAAACATTGAAAAATTGTTTAAAAAAAACAAAAAAAGAAAATATTAGACTTTACAAAGGCCTACATATAGTGTTCCATTTTCTCATTGGTGTAAAAACAACACACAAGAATAAATTCCCCGCAATAAGAAGAAAGAAGCACGGAGAATGCTAGCCCTCATGTATGAGGACATTTTTGTATCTGTATCTCTTTGAAAATAATAAAAAACAAGAGACCCATGGGCCTTAACGGTCACCTCATATTTGAAATATTTCAGTAAATTTTATTGACACTTTTTGGCCTGACCCATCAGTCTAAGGGATCAGTCAGGGCCAACATGTGCATACCATTAAGCAGTCATCCCATGCTCAAAATAATGTTAACAAATTTAGAATGAATTTCAAAACAAATAAAACAAATGTGATTTCCCTATTACTATATATAGTAAAGCTTATCCCTTCCCATGGGGCAAACACAGGACCCCAGGCCAGCATGCGTTTTTATAAGAATCGTGCCTTTAAAGTACAGCAATTTTCCCTGAACTATAACTTTTCACGTTCAGATACACACATGGATTTCCTGCCATAAAAGGAGTTGCTTACAATATTACCTCCGTTACATGATTTTAGATCGAACGTGCACAAATACACTATGCGATTCGCAGGCCTATAAATCGTGGACTAAGCATATTTTTAAATAGAGTTATTCTATATTTTAAGAAACTGAGTGAATATTGCGATAAATTCATTCTTTCCTGTGTGTTGTTTAAACACCGATGAGAATGGGACACTTAGGCCTTTGTGAAGTCTAGATTTTTATTTTTTTCAATGTCTTCATTTTTTGTTTCGTTTGATTTCGTTTTGTTTCGTTTGATTTTGTTTCGTTTTGTTTTGTTTCGTTTTGCTTTCGTTTCGCACTTTATAGGTACCCTACTCCCACATGATAGTTAGGTGAATGACGTCACATCACTGGGTCCCGGACGTTACCGGTACACTTTATTTGCATACGCGAAATTTTACTTGGCCACGTTTCCCTTTGATTCAAGCCGATATTATTGTGGTAGAAACAGGTCACACGACTCGAAATTGTTGGATATGGAATTTATTTCACAAGAGTAAGTTATTTTTTAAAAGTTGCAAAAAACACTCGCTAAAAAGCGAGTGTTTTTTGCAACTTTTGAAAAATAACTTACTCGTGTGAAATAAATTCCATATCCAACATTATCACTCATTGTGTAACCTCTATTTATCACATACTACAAGGTGTTACCACACGTTTGCCAAGAAAAAGATAAATCAATGTCACACGGGGGCATAAAACAGCTGACGTGCACAATAAGATGCTATACTCACAATAATGTAACGTCATCATTTAAACCGAAACTAACAATGTCGTAAATGATGATGTCATTGATTTTGATGCACATTCAAAGGAGCATTGCAGATGGCGAGATGAAAAACCTTTCATAAAAGCTTACATTTGCTTGCAAGTATGCTAGAAAAATAATCACACATGGGTCTGTTCCGCGAACAAGGATCTCAACCCTCGTGTAAGAGTTTGGCTGGCCAGCACTCGGCAAGTCTCCTGCTGTCACTGGCCTGAAACTCTTACACGACGGTTGAGATATCACTTTCTCTTATCCTGGACAGGGACATCCAAAGTTTTACCGGGGTGAGATTTTCTTTTCATCCTAGGGAAAAGACAAGCTACACATGCTCTTTGAAAGTGATCTTGTTCTGTATAGGGTGACGTCACTATGACCTGACCCCAAACTATTTTTACGGGGTACGTCACACACATGCATATGTTCGTCTGCTTGTTTAGCTGTGTGTATACTATTTGAGGAAGATTTAAAACGTAGTGAACATTTTCAAAATTAGTGAATTACTAACTGTTTGGTCAATTGGAAAACAAGGTGTAATTCAGGATACATTTAAAGCGATTAGAACTAAAAATGTTATGTTCAAAGAATGTTGCCGTCCACGTGTTGTTGTTTACATACATTTGGATTTGGTTCACACTACGATTGGAAAACAGAGTAAGAGAAAAATAATCATTCACCCCTTTTTGGGATGAGATACGGGGATCTCAACCCTCGGAGGGAGATTGTTAAGTTCCCAAACACTCAGCAAACCTTTTGTTTGGGAATTTGACAATCTCTCCCCTCGGGTTGAGATGCGCCTATCTCATCCCAAAAGGGTTGAAAGATTCTATGAGTCCACGGAACAGACCCGTATTAGATTCTATCAATCTCACCCTTAGGGTTGAGACGAATTAACTACACATACATTCTCTTTGCACGTTTTCAACAATTGCTTTCGTCATGTCAACAATACCATGACATCACGGAGACGATACTATGACGTCATGTCAACATTGTCTTGCATTGATGTTAAATCCATATATTAAATACATAAAAGGATAAACAGGGTAAGAGAGAAATAATCATTTACCCCCTTGGGGGTGAGACAGGGGAATCTCAACCCCGGGGTAAGAATTAAGCTGTCAAACACTTGACAATTATTTAAGCCTCGTGTTTGGCAACTTAAGAATCTTTCCCCCTCCGGTTGAGATTTCCCTGTAACTTTCCCAATGGGGTGAAGATTCTATCAATCCTTTCTCTATAAAAATTCTTTCCATACCTATATTCCTTCCAAAAGTACATGTAAACGTACCTGTTTTCACAGGTATGCTCAAATTTTAGCAGAATACTGAATTAAAATGATTTAGTAGAATAATAAATGATCGTACAAACAATGCTTGTCATATAAAACATGGTTCTACCATTAGTGCAACCAAACCCTTTAGGTCTTGATAAACAGGTTTTACTAAGCCAAACCCAGAAAAAATGTGCCTACTCTGAAAATTTTATTGAAAACATAATACTTTTTTTTTTGTTGAATGACTTAATGTCCGGAAGTTTCTTTGCAGGTTTGAAAATACGTCTCACAAACCCAAATAAGCTTGGTGTGTGTTTCTTAAGTTTATTAGATCATAAAATAAATAATGATTTCCAAACAGTTTATATTCTGATTTGTTTTTGTATTGAAGGTTGAAAATCTGTTTCAGAACTAAATAATAAAAAATAAAAGGTCAGCACTTTGTAACCTATAGCTACCTACCAATATGTAAAAAACTCTGGTCAGCTTACAGCAAACTTAAGATATTTTTAAAGATAGCCCTATATGAATATGTTGAACTAGGTGAATTAAAACTTTCTGATACCTGTTTTCTGATGGCGTATGGTTTATCCATCTCCCAAATGGACAAGACTCGATCGTGTGCGGGAGTCATAGTCATTTCGGTGTGTAGATGGCAAACACTCTCCTTGCCATCGCATAATGTGTACAATAATTCTTATGTAGATGATACGTACAGCTGTATCGATCACAAAATCACATCACTGACACCATTATATAGTACAGGGACAACTTATAAATTCCTCCTCCGTAATCCTTCAAAACATCCTCTCTGTAATCGCATTATGTTGCTTAAAGCTTCTGTGCAACTAAGATCTGAACTCCTCTTTCGGCTCTCTGAAATTAAGTATCCGTACAATTATTCCAAATCTGACTTTGATCTCATTTCAAGTCATTTTGCGGTTCTATGAT
Source organism: Pecten maximus (assembly GCF_902652985.1). NCBI lineage: Eukaryota > Metazoa > Mollusca > Bivalvia > Pectinida > Pectinidae > Pecten > Pecten maximus. The sequence continues at coordinate 24,270,874 of NC_047027.1, forward strand.
AAATCTATCACCCTCCACTGATGTCATGTCAATATGTGTGTATCATATATACCACCTGTCACCATAGATACATATCTTGTATCTAAATTAGATATTTATTTAATCTGCGACATGTTGCTGGTCATTGTAATATGTCACCTGGTCATATCAGAGGCGATAATCACTCAACTCAGAATAATACAATTCTAGACTGCCATCTATATCCCTGCAGTACAGCACACCAAAATCACATGACAATCAGCAGTACATATAGATTTCCAGACAGAAACATCCATATTTCAATGTCCATTTCCCCTGATGATAGACACATAAATAAATTTCACAATTATCCATACAGAAGCCATGCTAAACACCAGGTTGACCCTAATGCCATGCTGTCAGCAGATCACACCAAGAGTTGTTATCTCTGAGATATTTATATATATGATCCCCTGAACTAATATATTGATCCATCAAGTTTCTTGATAGACACATGCACTAATTAAGGCCTCAAAAACGAAGTACCTAATACAAGGATAAATGGTACTTTGTAACATAAAAGCACATCTGATCCTACACCTAGAAACATTGTAGCCAGGCGTACTGTCAATGAGTGGAAAAGAATGTCTGTATTAAACCCGACATTGGAGGTCGACCAGGCTGTCACTCAGATTATGTATAAATACACTACTCGACAGGGACATCTTTTAATCCTGTAACCTATAATACAGCTGGCCTATACCTACACAGGGGCTTCACTGTCATACAACAAATATATGTACTATATACTGTAACACTGTACATATTTTAATCATTTTATCAGAGGGCGGTACATATGCCTGCGGAATGCCATATAGTGTTATAACTTGCATTAGATTAAGATTTCATTATGACATCAATTGCCTGACATATGTTATAAATCTCATCTTTCGTTGAAGAGTAATGTTCAATTTTCAAAAACTTTGAGGAAAACAAGTAATCAAGGCTGAACCTCATTAAGACACAACATTATACCATGTTTATAAAGCCTTGCTGCTACCAAGTTTTAACGCAACTGATCGAGAACTTTAGGAGATCTACGGACAAGATTCAAATACTAGAAATAAACAAGGGTAATAACTTGAAAAAATTAAGTGGAACCAAAATTCTTTTCAGGGGAAACACAATTTCAAATCATGATTATCATAAATTATTAAGTTTAAGATATCAGTCGAAAAATGTATGACATATATATATTACTTGACACAAACTTGATGTCACAAACATGATACATCCTTGACCCATATATACTTGTCACAGACTTGACAGACTTGACAGGACATTGTGACATACTTATCATATACTTGACACATATTAATACTTCTCACATACTTGACACAAACTTGACACATATTAATACTTCTCACATATACTTGTCACATACTTGATACGTATTTGACACATACTTGACACATACTTGATGGCATAAACTTGATATATACTTGACACATACTTGACACATATTTGACACATACTTTATATATACTTGACACATACTTGATGTCATAAACTTGATATATACTTGACACATATTTGACACATACTTGACACATACTTGACACATTATAACTTGATGTCACAAACTTGATATATACTTAAATTGACACAAACTTGACACATATATTAATACTTCTCACATACTTGACACAAACTTGATACACCCTTGACCCATACTTGTCACATATTAATACTCATCACATACTTCTCATATATTTGATATATATACTTGACAAAAAATTGTCACAAACTTGACACATTCTTGACACATTCTTGACACATTACTTGTCACATTACTTGACACTAACTTGACATTATTTTGAAATCCAATAATGAAAGTTTATTAGATTTATTGATCCATGGGCTAATGTACTTGATCTCCATCAACATCTTGAATTTTTTATCTTTTGACCTATTTTTTTTTTAAGTTTCTTAATTCTGATCGCGTGCTTATAAAAGGTATCAACACTCCAAGCCCTATATATAGCATCACTGGTGAGTCCAAGAACTTCAAGTTCATTAGTTAAATGATGTAGTTTATACTTCCTTGTACGATGATATTATACGATAATGATGGACGCAAGCCCGGAGTGAGGTCTCTTATATTAAAATCCATATTTAAGATATAATCTATAATATTATCTGAAGGCTGAAATACCAATATAATAATTAATGATTTTTTGTTTTCATTTAAAGGTTAATTAACATCCTGCAGTGCTACTTACATTCAGTTCCTGGTAATCTAATATTGTTTTAATTACAATTAATCAAAATATTTTCAGTGTAATACTGAAGGCACGGTGATCTGGCGGTGTATAAAACTCCAAATTATGATAATAATAATAACTTGAAAATTTGTATGTATTCTTCCTATTTTCCTGTACCAGGGAGGGCCCCTTTTTCTATAAATATCTGTCCTGGTTCAAAACTAAACATCATAACTTTGCTGTTCCTTCTACTTGTATACAGCATCTGGTTCCTTTCTTATAAGGTCTAGCACTACTGCCCAGCAAAGTCATTACAAATCTATTACAAACCCATTGCAAAACCATTAAAAACACTGATTCCATTAAAATTGGCCATTATTTCTCGTTTCCATTTTTGGGACAAACCTGGAGTTAAGTAATGTAATGGGCATTATTTTTCTAAATTTCAATTACTTTCCTATTAATATTTTCTTTGTAATGGTCATTAACAAAATAATGGCCATTACTTCATGTTTTGTATTTTTCTTAATGGCCTTTATTCTGTTTGTAATGGCCATTAGAGTGGAGTCATCATAATGTTATGGCCATTACTAACTGTGGATTTTATGTACTCCCATAACATTTTCCATTTAATGGCCACAACAAATTATGATCACAATGTAATGGCAATTATTTATTGGTAACTTCATGTAATGCCCATTACATTTTCCATTTAATGGCCATAACAAATTATGATCACAATGCAATGGCCATTACTTATTGGTACCTTCATGTTATGCCCATTACATTTTCCATTTAATGGCCACAACAAATTATGAGCACAATGTAATGGCAATTACTTATTGGTAACTTCATGTAATGCCCATTACATTTTCCATTTAATGGTCATAACAAATTATGATCACAATGCAATGGCCATTACTTATTGGTACCTTTATGTAATGCCCATTACATTTTCCATTTAATGACCATAACAAATTATGGTCATAATGCAATAGCCATTACTTAATGGTACCTTTATGTAATGCCATTACATTTGTTATTCCGATGTGCAATTCCTCATAAGTAACATTTTTTTTCTTGTAATGGCCATTACAAATATTACAAATATCATCACATCATATTGTAATATATATGACAATGTTTAATATACTACCATGAATTGTTGACCTTAAATTAATGTATTATTTCAGTATCTTATTTTTCATTATATTGTTATTGTTGAATTCCATGTCTATATTACAATTTTGTTGTTGGCTTAAAGAAGAATAAGGAAACTGTACAGGCTTACTAAACCCCTTCACAATAAAAAAACTTCAAATTTCCCGCCAAATTTTCCCGCCAAATTTTTCCCGCCCAATAACTTCAAGCAGGAGAGTTCCAATACATGGCAGCCATGAGGCTTTTCACACACATATGAACAACATGTTATTTTACAAATGAAGGAAAGTATTTATCTTTAATACCTGGTTCATGATTAATACAAGACTACCAGGAAATGAAATATTCAACTCTGGAAGTATGTCAACCTGTTTATAGGTAAGAATTAACTTAAAACCAATCACCATGCATGTGACCTAAATTTACATAGTGTACATTATATTCAAACAGCTTTGGCATTTCTTAAATTGTATTGCCTATTCAACCAAATTGTACAAACACACATCATATGTACATTGAGAATTAATGCAATAATGAACATAAATCACTCTTACATGTATCTGAAGAATATTAAAAGGATTTTGGGTCCACATGATTGTGTACTGTGAATACCCATTTTTGAAGCAGTTATCAATTTGAAACAAATGATGGATCACTTTGAATGCAATTTTTAATGGAAGGACTACATGTACAACGATATTGTCAAACATGCATAGTGATACAGTTCATGATGAACTTTGATGAAATTAAGTGGTAAAATGCATTTTCTAAATTTTCTGAATGCGTCTAATGTAATGGTCACATGTAGGTCCATTAATTTTGTATACCTGTATATATATAATGGCTATTACACTTTTGTTTGTAAAAACGTAATGGCCATTACCATTGTGTTGATCTTTAAACAGTTTTTGTACTTTAAAAGTAATGGTCATTATATATTTTTAAAAATTATGGCCATTAAAGTGTATTTTCTTGTAATGGTCTTTTAGTTTTGTACACCTTTAATGGCCATTACACCTTTTCTGATGAAATGTAATGGCCATTACAGAGTACACTTCAGAAAGTAATGACACTGTTAATGGGCATTACAAAAATGGTTTTGCTCCAAACCTAATGGCCATTACATTACACCAAAATGTTTAATGCCCATTACACCATAAGGTTTGATGCCCATTACATTGAAGACTAATTATTGATGGCCCTATTACATTGTAATGGCAATTACTTAGTGAAAACTTTAATGGGTTTGTAATGGGCAATTTGACAGTGGTGATAAGAGTTAATGACTATTAATGTTTTTGTCAAACCATTAAAATCCTTAAAATGCATTTAATTTTTTTTTTCAGACCCATTAATTTTGTACCTTTAATAGTCATTAATGTTAAATTAAAAGCCATTATTAAAATAATTAATGATCATTATAAATGTTTTGTTAATAGCCATTAAAATGTATTAATTAAGTACCATGAACTAATTGATTTGTTTCAACCCTTTGATGATCATTAAAATTGAAAACTGTCACATTTAAAGACTATCAAACTTGTATTAAAATTTTTCAATTAATAGCAATTAAAGGTACAAAATTAATAGCATGATTGATGGTTTTATGATGGGAAATTTTAATGGGGTTTTTAATGGCCGTTTGAAGGGCTTGGGTATGCAGTAGTGTAGTTAGACCTTAAAATCTGTGCTTATTTTAAAAATATTCCATAACTCTTATAACCGAACTAATTCTTAAGTTTATAACTGTATTAAAGGTGCTTAGACATATCTCATTTGAATAAATTGTCTTTTGTACCTGACCAATCAAACCATGTCTGAATTACTAGTTAAGAAATAAGCTGTACACTCTTTATGTCTCCCCTGTGAAATGATTATAATTCATGAACACTAATTATTCATGAACAAAATTCATGAATATATTCTTGATTTATTCATGAATATTTTCATGAAATTCATTAACTTAAAACTTCATGAATTTTTTTTTTCAAATTATGTTCGTGAATATTCATGAATTTTGTTCATCATAGTTCATGAATGTTCATGAACTTTTTCATTCATGTGCATCATGAAGACGTATATTGGGATGATATACCACATCAATATAAACTTAAGCACCTCATGTATACATACTTGGCAGCTAATATACGATACCATTTTGCCTCATTCATATTTTCTATATGAAGTTGATTATGAATTCATAAAATTCTACAATTTTTTTTTTAAATCTCACGAGGACCGAGATATAAAACTTTTAATCCACCAAACAAATTTTTAACAGCCACAAGATAATCCCCAAGTGATCAAGCTAAAAATATCATATAAACCTTCCATTAGTGGATGTAGTTTGTTCTTAGAATCTGGCAATACAGTACCCTGTAAAAAATGCTGAACATTTATGTCAGCAGCTTTTCTATTTGTCTACAACAGTATATACATGTATATGAAAACTCTCAATAACTTTGGATCAGAATAAATCCAACCAATTTATACCATAGTTTCGACCTAATATGAACATGGCACTGAAAATAAACCCAAACAAGAGGCCCAAAGGGCCTTAACGGTCACCTGAGATTTGAAATATTTCGGCCAACTAAATTGACCCTTTTTGGCCCCACCCATCAGTCCTAATGGGGTCAGTCTATGAAGAGTATTTGATTCTAACATATAGTAGATAAGAAGATTTTTGAAATTTCAGTCAATTTGACCCTTTTTGGCCCCGCCCACCAGCCCCTGGGGGTCAACCAGGGCCAACATGTACATAACATCAAACTGTAATCCCATGCTGATAATTTGAACCAAGTTAGAATGAATTCCAATACAAATCCAACAAATAATAGTCAAAAATGTGATTTCCCTATATAAACTATAGTAAAGTTTACCCCCTCCCCAGGGGCAAACGTGAGACCCCAGGGTCATGAAATTCACAATTTTGGTAAAGCACCTGAAGACCCTTCCATCTATGAAGAGTATTTGATTCTACCATATCTGAGAGTAGGGAAGAAGATTTTTGAAATTTTAGTCAATTTGACCCTTTTTGGCCCCGCCCACCAGCCCCTGGGGGTCAACTAGGGCCAACATGTACATACCATCAAACTGTCATCCCATGCTGATAATTTGAACCAAGTTAGAATGAATTCCAATACAAATCCAACAAATAATAGTCAAAAATGTGATTTCCCTATATAAACTATAGTAAAGTTTACCCCCTACCCAGGGGCAAACGTGAGACCCCAGGGTCATGAAATTCACAATTTTGGTAAAGCACCTGAAGAGCCTTCCATCTATGAAGAGTATTTGATTCTAACATATCTGAGAGTAGAGAAGAAGATTTTTGAAATTTCAGTCAATTTGACCCTTTTTGGCCCCGCCCACCAGCCCCTGGGGGTCAACCAGGGCCAACATGTACATACCATCAAACTGTAATCCCATGCTGATAATTTGAACCAAGTTAGAATGAATTCCAATACAAATCCAACAAATAATAGTCAAAAATGTGATTTCCCTAAATAAACTATAGTAAAGTTTACCCCCTCCCCAGGGGCAAACGTGAGACCCCAGGGTCATGAAATTCACAATTTTGGTAAAGCACCTTAAGACCCTTCCATCTATGAAGAGTATTTGATTCTACCATATCTGAGAGTAGAGAAGAAGATTTTTGAAATTTTAGTCAATTTGACCCTTTTTGGCCCCGCCCACCAGCCCCTGGGGGTCAACCAGGGCCAACATGTACATACCATCAAAGTGTCATCCCATGCTGATAATTTGAACCAAGTTAGAATGAATTCCAATACAAATCCAACAAATAATAGTCAAAAATGTGATTTCCCAATATAAACTATAGTAAAGTTTACCCCCTCCCCAGGGGCAAACGTGAGACCCCAGGGTCATGCAATTCACAATTTTGGTAAAGCACCACAAGACCCTTTCATCTATAAAGAGTGTTTGACTCCACCATATCTGAGAGTAGAGAAGAAGATTTTTGAAGTTTTAGTCAATTTGACCCTTTTTGGCCCCACCCCTCAGGCCCCTGGGGGGTGGGGACCATATAATTCACAATTTTGGTTGACCTTCAGCCATAGAAACTTTCTGCCAAATTTCATTGAATTTTGTTAAGCGGTTTTGGAGAAGAAGTCGAAAATGTAAAAAGTTTACGGACGCACGACGCACGACGCACGACGACGGACAAAAGGCGATTAGAATAGGTCACTTGAGACTTCGTCTCAGGTGACCTAAAAAGCTGTGTGCTTACTAAAAGCATACAGAGAAAAAAGTCCATGTGGAATTCGAGTAGAAAAAATAACTTCTTTTTCAATAATATTAACATTTTCATGTAACGAAAAGAATCCCGATCGAGTCTCAAACTGTTTAAAAGATTGAGGATTATATTAGCAGATCAATAGTAAAAGTAAAAGAACGTTTATAAGTTTCAATTATAATAAATAGCCCACCTAATCCTCCTTAGTACGGGTGCACTTATCGGGGCATATGCAAATAAGCAGGTACAATATGTTTATACATTGTACATGTAATTTATAATGTCCCACATCAAAATGAAATGCATCATTGTATCAAGTGAATATACAAATTGTAATAATTAATTTTTCTTTGTTTTCATGGTAAATTCTTTTCATTCTTCTATGAAAGAAATTCCGAGAATGGCGCAAAAAATGTGACGTCACAATACAACAATTGACGTTACGTATTGATTTGAGATAAATTGTACATAAAACATGTTTTAAATTAGAAAATCATTTTCAACAATTAATTATAAGCATTGATGTCAATTATTTTTTAGTTTCATCAGGGTTTCATACCCCGAAGAAACTAAAAAAAAAATTACATCAAAATGCAAGATTGTTTAATCAAAATGCCACCCAGAAAGTAAAATTCAAAGTCATCGCAAAATATACAAAATGGGAAAGGAATATATAATGGTTGTAAACCCATAGGATAAAGATCTCCATGAATAAACATGTTAACAAGCTAGGACAACAACTTTTCAAAAATAGCTGAATCAAAATGCCACCCAGGAAAATACTTACGTAATAACAATGTTTTTTTTTTTATGTAACAGCCCCATACCGAAATAAAGCACACTAAAGTATACTTTTATGCTACTTTAAGTATACACTTTTTCCTACTTTTTTGAAAAAGTACCAAAAAAGTATACTTTTTTTGTACTTTTCTGGACTTAGAAATTTTTCAGAGTACTTTTTCTGTACTAAATTTGGACTCTGAAATTTCTCAGAGTACTTTTTTTGTACTTTTCTGGACTTAGAAACTTTTCAGGGTACTTTTTCTGTACTTTATTTGGACTCTGAAATTTTTCAGAGTACTTTTTTTGTACTTATTCTGGACTTAGAAATTTTTCAGGGTACTTTTTCTGTACTTTATTTGGACTCTGAAATTTTTCAGAGTACTTTTTTTGTGCTAAAATCTGACTTAGAATTTTTTTGAAAGATTGTGAAAATATGGATGTACTTTTTTCCTACTTTTTTGGGACTTAGAATTTTTCAGCTAATGCCATTGTGCTTTTTTTGTACTTATTATGGACTTAGAATATTTTCAGACATTGCGAGGGGTTATAGCATATTAATATTTTCAAAATTAAATCTGACTTTTTCAGTCGACTACAAATCTAAGACTAAAAAAATAATACCCAGGATTAACCACAACAAATATCTATCAAATAAGATACAGAAAATTATCATTTGGAAATATTAAATGTTTTTGATCTCGTTTTTTGTTGTTTTTTTTTTTTTTGTCTTTTTTATGTTCTAAAAAATACTTTTCATACTTTGATCAGTACCACAGAAATTTATCTAAAAATAATTAAATTCAACAATTATTATCATAAGTATTTCACTTCAATGTACTTTGTTAGTAAGGTTCACACATTTTAACGGTGATTTCTTTGTCACTTTTCGTTTGTATTTCCATATGCATCTCAGAAGCAATAAACTTCACATTGATGAATGTTACTATACGTTCATGTGACGAACGTCAAAACTTAGCTCTATAAAAATTTTGTTCCAGATCGTTCTTTGAAGTTACAGTATTTTGGCTTTAATTATAAACTCTTTAACGGAGTTTAAAACATTTCGTTTATCCAAACGTTAACCTCTACCAGATCGGGGATCACTCTACGAACACACATGTGCCCGTGCCTGTAATACGCTTTTAATTCATTCAAATGAAATTAAAAGCACCTGCTCTTTGTCTGCATATCATATACTTGCTGGATATACGTGGTTTTAAGATTACATCTGATAATTGCACCCGAAATCACGTCGTGTTCTGTCAAAATATTCACCGATATACTCATATAAACATGTGTAATACTGATATAGTCACTCGGACGCTTCTTTGTAAAACGTATATTGAAGTCAAGCGCTGTGATGATCTCGATCTCGATATGGCTTGACTGACAACAAACAGGCATGATCAAGGAACAATATTCCGGTATTTAAATCAGAATTACATCGCATTCATTGAAATGGTGAAAGTGAACACAAAAAGAAAACTTTAATTTGTCTGATATTTATTTAGCAAGATCGTACGATAATTCGGACAACGACACAATCAGATATACTAGTATATAGGTCTCTGACACAATGTAGCTGTACTCTAATCTGTTGTAGAATGATCTCGTAGGAGTGTTGTGTGTACAAATAAAATACTCTATTGTATACAAAAATCAAGATCAATACCAAGATCTATCATAAATATTTTAATTGATAAAGTAGACGGCTTGAATAACTGCTACACCAAGATCGATCAAAAATATTTCAACTGTTTTAAACTAAATCTTGAAACCTGTGTGTTAAGCTAACAAAGCGATCAGGATATATGCTTAACGTCGTACCGAAAGTTAATTTCACCCGTGGTGTTAATTAATATAAGCGACAGTCGACTGTAATGGCAAATCATACCTAGCTTTATTGTTTATTGGAGTTACCTGTGTACCTCCCGTCTCACCTGTACACATATCGCCCCTCTTAGATTAAGTCATATGCCCGCGGCGTTAATTATAACAATTTATATTGTCAAGCTTGACTGCCTTTCACTACGATCAGATCACAGGTGCCTACCCTCATTTAAACAAAACATCCGGATTACATAACAGGTACTGACGAGGCTTATACCTGTGTCAGATTACCATCGGTCGGTTCACCTATGACCTCGGGGCCGTGATCTCGTTTGTTTACTTCGGTTTACGGAATCTACCGAGATTTGACGAGTTCGCTTCGTGCGATCATTTTGTGCAATGTGCAAGCTTTAAATGCTGAAGTAGTAATACCAAAAGTATGAAACAATAGAGGTTAAGGAAGTAGAATATAAAAAAACAAGTAATAAAAGAATGAAATCGATACAGTAGATCTCCGACAATTTTTTTTTTTATCCCATGATGCAACAAACAGCGAGATTTTAGCGGGAAGTCTGATAGCCATGTTTGAATTTCACCGGATGTTTATCTACGGAAGAAACATAAACAAACACGATTTTGATATAGAATAGCCTAAAAACGAAATTCATTTTCTTGCCTAACTGAAGAAGATCGACTATCTGTCAGTAAGTGGCCAAAGAATATCAGCTTTCTTGTTGTTTTTGGCGACAAATGCTCATTTTCACCCGAAAATATCAGATATCGCGACCAGGTAAGTTTACAATTTTATTATTTAAATCTATTTCGTCTTCTGCACGTTCCTACATCGTTTCACATTATATAGGTGAATAGGGGCCTACACATGTTAATATTAATACTTGATTACTTCGTGTTTCAGGGTTTTCATAATGAATTCATCACCGATTACAGTTTACACGGCCCGAGTTTAATTAACAAAGAACTGCTAGATCTACGTGTGTTTCAATCGTAAGTATTCAATTTACAGATTTATGCTACCATACGCCTGGGATTTTATAAGCATCCTGATTGATAGCACCCAAATATTGAGAACAAGAAGAATTTTATTTCTTTATTGACGAACTTCGACGTAGTTATATTGCATTTTTATTTCTGTCACGTAACGGTAAATCGTAATATCTTTCTTAATATTACTACATATTTCATGCATTTTGACAAATTTCCAATTAATTTTTATGACTTCGTTTTTCAATGGAATTTATTGAAATTTCACTTACATGTAAAGAATTATTTGCTTATTCATCTGATAATATTTACAGAATTTTTTGTAGTTGATTTCAAGAGATATTGCATAAAATTTCAAAAAAAATAGCAATAACATTTTTAAGTTAGAATATAAGAACGAAAGTAACGTCACATTTCGGGCAACATGTGTATATCTATTTTAGGGAATATATGTAAAAATATCGGTAAATGAACTAATAATTGTCTACTATAGTATATGGAATTTGAAGAAAATACATTCAAAAACGAAGTCAATAAAATCCATTGAAAATTTGTTGTACGTCATGATCATGATCAATTCACAAAAAATGATCTCAAGAAATGATTGTGAATAAAAAAAATCTGTCTTTTGGAGTATTTAGATAGTTACTTGCATAATTTAACTGTCATAGAATTCTGGAGTAGCTTGATTTTTATTAAAGTACTCATCCTTATAATTAAAAGTTTTATGTTGTAGCTTTAAACTTGTATACCTGTGGCTAGCTTTTCTTGATAAAAAGACTTCCAAGCAGACATGCATGTAATAAATGACAGTAAAGTGATCAGGTGCATATATAAGGAAAATTATCTACATTTTTATATTGAACAAATCTTCACAATTATTCTAAGTTTTGATATAAAAAATATTTTAAAATTTTCTCTTTCTTCCAACAGATTATGCAGTACATTCTGAAGTGACGGAAAGCTTGAAGATATTGCATTGTGGTCCGAATTGAGGGCAATGATTCGCATAAAGCAAAAAAGGAATGAAGAGAATCAGACATTTTATTTTTCGAATTCACACTTACTTGGATTTGACCAGTTTAAGCAAGCAACATTATGCATATACCATACTTCATTGTATTCAGTATGCATTTATGCATTGTTTTTTATTTACATTTTTTTGTTGTGTTTCCTCAAGAGGAATTATGATTCGACAATTTTTACAAATGTTATTGCCCTTTTTATTTAGAATAGTATATTTTTTTTGTCTGGATCTCCTACATACACATGATATAAAATTGTGTTTTCCTGCTTGAAAAAAATATTAGAATAATTTATCAAAAGATATTGCCCTTATACATAAATGTCCATCTGTAAATCCTTAACCTCACCCTTAAACAAATTTCGAGCTTATTAGATCAAGACTTTGCTATGGCATGAAATTATACTCCGTGGAATTGTGATTGGAGGATAACTAATCTTGTATTTCAATGTTTGTTTTCACTTGATACAATTGTGCATTTCTCTTAGGAATGGGACCGATGTATGTATTGTTTAAGCATGCAGTATTCTCATTTAAGCTTATCTCCTATATTTTCAGAACTAATTTCCTACACCATTAAATTAAGTCCCTTTTTTTGGTAATTTTTTCCTACTTTTTCAGTACTTTTTTAATACTTTTTCAGTACAAATTTCCTACTTTTTTAGTACTATTTTCCTACTTTTCTAGTACTTTTTTCCTACTTTTCCACTACTTTTTCAGTACTAATTTCCTACCTTATTGGTACTTTTTTCCTACTTTTTCAGTCCTAATTTCCTTCTTTTCAATACCATTTTCCTACTTTTTTGATACTTTTTCAGTACAAATTTCCTACTTTTTTAGTACTATTTTCCTACTTTTCTAGTACTTTTCCACTACTTTTTCAGTACTAATTTCCTACCTTATTGGTACTTGTTTCCTACTTTTTCAGTACTAATTTCCTGCTTTTTCTGTACCATTTTCATACTTTTTTTGTACTTTTGTACTTTTTTTGTACTTTATGGACTTACCTGTAAAAGTACTAAAAAAGTATAAAAGCACAAAAAAAGTACACCATCAATTTGGCCCTGTTCAATTTATACTATTATTGTACTTTTAATGTACTTTTTCTGTACTATATTTGTGCTTTTTCTGTACTTAATGAAAACAATAAAATGTACTAAAGGTATACTTTTGTTAGACTTTTTTTGTACTTTAGTACTTTTTTTGACTCAATTTGGAACCGTGTTGGAATATCGGTTCCAAATTGAGTCAAAAAAAGCATACTTTTTCTATGCTTTTTTAGTACTTTTTTCCCATACTTTTTTTGTACTTTATTTCGGTGTGGGAGCCGTTAATGTATTCACAGGAGAATTTGAATGATAATGTGAAAATTAAGGGGGAAAATTCAGCATATAAAGTTAAACATCAAAGATAAAGCCACTTCTAACCAATGTTATATGATTCATGCTTAGAATAATACAGTGTATGATTTTGAAATTAATTCTGAAATAATTCATGCAAATTTCATATAAGGACCCAAGTAGGCAAGATTTTTTCTGAATTAATTGCAATTTCATTTTCATGTTGACTAATTCATTTTTGAGAGAAATCTAAATTGTGTAGAAATTTAGGAAAAAAGTAATGCATACTTGAATAATAAAACCCACAAAGCAAGACTAATGTTACTTAATTCACGAATGATGCAAATAAATTGAAGCTCGTTAAGTTATACCATACATATATTACAAGCTATTTTAAATATATTATTTTCGACCTAATAAGCGCAAACAAGTAGAAGGATGTTGCATTATTAAAACATAAAAAGTTTTTCTGACCTTTACCGATCTGCCAATATAACTTCTTTTAACCAAATTAAGACTCAATCTGGATTGGTTTTTGCTATACGTACATAATGATATACGTATGTAAATGAAATTTTTTTTTTTTAAATCGTATCTTCCACCCAGATTTCACATGGAACCTTTTCCCTGTACAGGGTTTAATTAGGCGACGCCCCTTTTGTGTTTCTGTAAGCTAGCTTAAATACACTTCAATCTGTATTAGGCCGAATATGGTTAGTATATCAAGAGTGAATTAGTGATTTAACTAGAAGTCATAAGCATTTAAATAAATGGACCCTGCAGATCATAAAACGAAAAAATTCAGATCATAAAATGAAAATTCATATCATAAACATATTTATGAAAATTCATTATCATAAAATTGACCTTCAGATAATAAAAATGCAGATTCAGATCATTAAATGCAGATTCAGATCATTAAATGCAGATTCAGATCATTAAATGCAGATTCAGATCATTAAATGCAGATTCAGATCATAAAATGCAGATTCAGACCTATAAAACTCATTTTCATAAACTGAAAATTCAGACCATGTTAAAATGAAAAGCTACATAATTTTAACTACTGCACAAAGATTAATTAACTTTATGTTATGGATAAACTCCCGAAAATCAATTTTGAGTCCTAATAACCTAACTTTTCTAAAATAAATTAACACATTAACATCAATTAAAATTGAAAACCTTTAAATTCAGGAATGTCTTATCTTAATTTGACACCACATAATAATTGGTTCAAGAAAATTTAGAATTTTGAAAATTTCTGAAAGTATAATTTTTATGTTTAAAAAAAACATAATAATTCCTGTTCAATTGTTTCTGACATTTGCATGACCATGGTCTTAATTAGCATATACAATGTATTGTATTATTATTTCCAATCATTGTTGAATTGCTAATATAAAACTCTATTGATTTCAACCAGAGGCTATATATAGAACTTCATTTTTGATAGGATCAGCAAGTCATGCACAGTAAAGGGGCATCTAAACAGAAAATAAGTCAAAACAGTGATATTTTACAAGCCTATCAATTCCTACTATGGTGCAATTTCACATTAGTAACATAATGAACTTTTAATGTGTATAATGGTAAACCATGGGACTTGCTGTTGACACGTAATTTGTTTAGCTGTTCGTAAATTTCACGAAAACATGTGAAAAAGGTATGATTCAATGGGACATGATTAGCTAGCTCACTTGTATCATTTAAATTGCACAAATTTGAAAATAGCCATGTCGTTTTGCCCACAAGGATCTACTAATAGCAGCATTGGTTTGACCTCGTATAAACTTTTTAAGTTCGCTCTGGCTCAGTTGGTCTTATACGTACTGGGCTTATAATTATATTACTGGACATTCAGATACCTTTTTGTTGGTATTTGGATCTATACTGAACAGCAACAAATATGGGTCCCGGAACTTGCCACATTAATTACTATTCTAAGCCACATATGGGCTAATTATAACAGGACATTGAAATATTTCTTGGTAATTCTGGCAGAATCAAATCGTTACAGTCAGCCCGGGGCTTATTGCTGGATACAATTGGTACATGCCAAGGTAATTTAAAGGAGACAAAATGGTAACAATTAAATTAAATGAAGTCTTCAGCAATTAATAACCATTATAAAGTGTTAAAAATAACAATCTCAGTTGAACTGTATTAATTAATCAGGGGCTGCGGTGGCCGAGTGGTTAAAGTGTCCCGACACTTTAACACTAGCCCTCCACCTCTGGGTTGCGAGTTCGAAACCTATGTGACCGTTACAAGGCCGGTTTTCTCCAGGTACTCCGGCTTTTCTCCACCTCCAAACCTGGCACGTCCTTAAATGACCCTGGCTGTTAATAGGACGTTAAGCAAAATAAACCAATAAACGTATTAATTGCTTCACTTTATATCAAATCTACTTGATGTCTACTAGGAGGCCTTGACCTTACAAAAATGAAACTACTACATGTACTCTAAACACTAACACAGTCAGTGAATCATTTCAGGAATATATATACACCTATGTTTTGTCTTAAGAAGTCATAGCATCAGCCAGGGTCATAAACATCCCGAAGGGATATAAATCATATCTATATAGTCCTTGACTGAACAATCACAAGGACAGACAGAATATTAGACTCAGGGTCAGCTGACAGTCTTAAATAAAGGTCAATTATATATACGTATACAATGTACATTGTTGTTGTTATTGTTGTTGTTTTTACATTGTGAACTCAATAACAGATAAACAGACAAGATTTAATTGTTTTATTGTCACAAAGGTGGGCTTATAGTCTCTGGTATATTATATGACCTTTATAGACAAGATTTGTTATTATAGGGATGGGCCTAGACTCTGGTATATATCAAATATGACCTTTATAGACAATATTTGTTATAAGGATCGATGGGCTTAGGCTCTGATATAGTTAATATGACCTTTATAGACAAGATTTGTTATAGGGATGGACTTTAGACTCTGATATAGTTAATATGACCTTTATAGACAAGATTTGTTATAGGGATGGACTTAAGACTTTGATATAGTTAATATGACCTCATATTGGCTTTCATTCTGGGTAATTTAAATATGACCTTTATAGACAAGATTTGTTATAGGGATGGACTTTAGACTCTGATATAGTTAATCTGACCTTGATAGACAAGACTTTTATAGAGGTGAATTTATCAGGGTATTGACCCTCCTCATTGATGCATGGTTCCATTTTTCATCCAATACCAATGTCAACAGAGCAGCACTGATTGGAGCGTTCGGCCTATGTTTTATTCTTCTATCAAACTCGTCTCAAAATCATTCTATCGCGACAGGTCAAATTACCCTGAAATTATTTCTTTTTCCTGTAAAATAGGCGATTTTTAAGTTTTCCTTTCAGTATAGATGTTTTTATAGTGCTATCACAATGAAATATCACACCTTGGCATGACAGTATCAAACCTTAGCTGGTCCTTAAGTTTCAATTCAATGACATCAATCAAATTTTCCATAGAAGCACACAAGAAAATTTGAAGAGCATTGCATTAATTCTCTATGGAAATTGTCTTGAGTTAATGTATTTCTTTCTTATAAATCAAGCAATACTGATGGAAATGGAGCTTGGTCGTATTATATATGACACTGTCGATAGATTTGAACCTTTTAATCATTGGTCTAGATCATCCTTTGATATTCTTAAATTAAAGCAAAGGGCTCGTTATGTGATAAAGACCTTCTACTTGCATGTAGGGTGGGGAAAAGGGCAGGATGGGCGTGGCGAAAGGAACAGGGCGGTTGAGCTGAAGAGTGTGGATTGAGCTTATAAGGGCAGGTGCCTGGAGCTGAAGAACAGGTGGCCGCAGTTTAAGGGCAGCTAGGGTGGGGCAAAAGTGACAGGGCTGTGGAGCTGAAGGGAGGTAGGGTGGGGCGAAAAGGCAGTAATGGGATGTAGTGAAAGGGACAGGTGGGTGGAGGCTGAAGGGCAAGTGGGGTGGGGCGAAAGGGAACCCCTAAAATGAGCAGGTGAAAAGGACAGGTTAGACTTGAAGAGCAGATGGGGTGGGGCAAAAGGGACATGTTGGTGGAGATTGGTATAATCATAAAATGATCAGAGACTTATGACTTCAACTTTGAACTGGAAACCTTTCATAATAATTAGAGGCTAATGTATACATACAGAAGATAGTCTCCTGCTGAATTGATAGTCTATCTTTAACAAGATCAGGAGCCAGCAAGCCTAACATTTAAATGTCTGTAAAATCAATAACTTGTTAGGGCAGGAATCATATCAACCACCTAGGCCTGGACTTGGTAATGATACTGTATTAGTGTAATTTAATTAACACACCAACCAAGTACTGACCTAGCTTACCAAACACATGATGTGTGTAACAGACAGTTCATGTGAGTTCACCCAGGTCAAATATTGTTTCAAGAGCTGAAGATACTGTCAGAAGCATCCGACCTGGAGGCATATGTCTGATCAGGATTCATGCAATGAAGATGATGTCAAAATCACCTTAGGATTGTCAGATCTTGTAGTTGGGTTATCACACATGCTGTCAAAACCATTACCCGATGATTATCCTCCAAATGATTATCCTCCTCGGGGGTATAGAATACATCTGATCAATAGATAATTTTCTTAAAGATATGCGACTGAATGTGGGTGGGTGGAGGAGTGAGTGGGACTCATGGGGGAACATAATGATCAACTTGCATGTCTATATTGGGATACAGGTTTCAGGTTTATTATTCAATTAACATCCCATCAAGAGCCAGGACAATGTAAGGACATATATGCCTGGTTGAAGCTTGAAAGTGGTGGAATCCAGAGTACCCAGAGAAAAACCTACGACCTATATGGTCAGTATCGGTCAGTATCAGGCAACTGCCCCACGTGGATTTATAAATCCTGTATGGAAACCGTATAGAAATAGGAAATTTGTTCAGAGATACCCATTAGTAAGGGGACCAGTTATGCCCGATGCCTGTCTATATACCTGGGAGGGACCAACAATGATCTATAATACCTGTCTATATACCTGGGATGGACCAACAATGATCTATAATACCCCCCTATATACCTGGGAGGGACCAACAATGATCTCTAATACCTGTCTATATACCTGGGAGGGACCAACACTGATCTATAATACCTGTCTATATACCTGGGAGGGACCAACAATGATCTATAATACCTGTCTATATACCTGGGAGGGACCAACAATGATCTATAATACCTGTCTATATACCTGGGAGGTACCAACAATGATCTATAATACCTGTCTATATACCTGGGAGGGACCAACAATGATCTATAATACCTGTCTATATACCTGTCTATATACCTGGGAGGTACCAACAATGATCTATAATATCTGTCTATATACCTGGGAGGTACCAACAATGATCTATAATACCTGTCTATATACCTGGGAGGGACCAACAATGATCTATAATACCCCCCTATATACCTGGGAGGGACCAACAATGATCTATAATACCCCCCTATATACCTGGGAGGGACCAACAATGATCTATAATACCTGTCTATATACCTCGGAGGGACCAACAATGATCTATAATACCTGTCTATATACCTGGGAGGGACCAACAATGATCTATAATACCCCCCTATATACCTGGGAGGTACCAACAATGATCTATAATACCCCCCTATATACCTGGGAGGGACCAACAATGATCTATAATACCTGTCTATATACCTCGGAGGGACCAACAATGATCTATAATACCTGTCTATATACCTGGGAGGGACCAACAATGATCTATAATACCTGTCTATATACCTGGGAGGGACCAACAATGATCTATAATACCTGTCTATATACCTGGGAGGGACCAACAATGATCTATAATACCTGTCTATATACCTGGGAGGGACCAACAATGATCTATAATACCTGTCTATATACCTGGGAGGGACCAACAATGATCTATAATACCCCCCTATATACCTGGGAGGGACCAACAATGATCTATAATACCTGTCTATATACCTGGGAGGGACCAACAATGATCTATAATACCCCCCTATATACCTGGGAGGGACCAACAATGATCTATAATACCTGTCTATATACCTGACAGGGACCAACAATGATCTATAATACCCCCCTATATACCTGGGAGGGACCAACAATGATCTATAATACCTGTCTATATACCTGGGAGGGACCAACAATGATCTATAATACCTGTCTATATACATGGGAGGGACCAACAATGATCTATAATACCCCCCTATATACCTGGGAGGGACCAACAATGATCTATAATACCTGTCTGTATAACTGGGAGGGACCAACAATGATCTATAATACCTGTCTATATACCTGGGAGGGACCAACAATGATCTATAATACCTGTCTATATACCTGGGAGGGACCAACAATGATCTATAATACCCCCCTATATACCTGGGAGGGACCAACAATGATCTATAATACCCCCCTATATACCTGGGAGGGACCAACAATGATCTATAATATCTGTCTATATACCTGGGAGGGACCAACAATGATCTATAATACCTGTCTATATACCTGGGATGGACCAACAATGATCTATAATACCCCCCTATATACCTGGGAGGGACCAACAATGATCTATAATACCTGACTATATACCTGGGAGGGACCAACAATGATCTATAATACCTGTCTATATACCTGGGAGGGACCAACAATGATCTATAATACCTGTCTATATACCTGGGAGGGACCAACAATGATCTATAATACCCCCCTATATACCTGGGAGGGACCAACAATGATCTATAATACCTGTCTATATACCTGGGATGGACCAACAATGATCTAATACCTGCCTATATACCTGGGAGGGACCAACAATGATCTATAATACCCGTCTATATACCTGGGAGGGACCAACAATGATCTATAATACCTGTCTATATACCTGGGAGGGACCAACAATGATCTATAATACCTGTCTATATACCTGGGAGGGACCAACAATGATCTATAATACCTGTCTATATACCTGGGAGGGACCAACAATGATCTATAATACCTGTCTATATACCTGGGAGGGACCAACAATGATCTATAATACCCCCCTATATACCTGGGAGGGACCAACAATGATCTATAATACCTGTCTATATACCTGGGAGGGACCAACAATAATCTAAATACCTGTCTATATACCTGGGAGGGACCAACAATGATCTATAATACCTGTCTATATACCTGTCTATATACCTGGGAGGGACCAACAATGATCTATAATACCTGTCTATATACCTGTCTATATACCTGGGAGGGACCAACAATGATCTATAATACCCCCCTATATACCTGGGAGGGACCAACAATGATCTATAATACCTGTCTATATACCTGTCTATATACCTGGGAGGGACCAACAATGATCTATAATACCTGTCTATATACCTGTCTATATACCTGGGAAGGACCAACAATGATCTATAATACCCCCCTATATACCTGGGAGGGACCAACAATGATCTATAATACCTGTCTATATACCTGGGAGGGACCAACAATGATCTATAATACCCCCCTATATACCTGGGAGGGACCAACAATGATCTATAATACCTGTCTATATACCTGGGAGGGACCAACAATGATCTATAATACCTGTCTATATACCTGGGAGGGACCAACAATGATCTGTAATACCTGTCTATATACCTGAGATGGACCAACAATGATCTGTAATACCTGTCTATATACCTGGGATGGACCAACAATGATCTATAATACCCCCCTATATACCTGGGAGGGACCAACAATGATCTATAATACCTGTCTATATACCTGGGAGGGACCAACAATGATCTGTAATACCTGTCTATATACCTGAGATGGACCAACAATGATCTGTAATACCTGTCTATATACCTGGGATGGACCAACAATGATCTATAATACCCCCCTATATACCTGGGATGGACCAACAATGATCTATAATATATATATATATACCTGTCTATATACCTGGGAGGGACCAACAATGATCTATAATACCTGTCTATATACCTGGGAGGGACCAACAATGATCTATAATACCTGTCTATATACCTGGGAGGGACCAACAATGATCTATAATACCTGTCTATATACCTGGGAGGGACCAACAATGATCTATAATACCTGTCTATATACCTGGGAGGGACCAACAATGATCTATAATACCTGTCTATATACCTGGGAGGGACCAACAATGATCTATAATACCTGTCTATATACCTGGGAGGGACCAACAATGATCTAAATACCTGACTATATACCTGGGAGGGACCAACAATGATCTATAATACCTGTCTATATACCTGGGAGGGACCAACAATGATCTATAATACCTGTCTATATACCTGGGAGGGACCAACAATGATCTATAATACCTGTCTGTATACCTGGGATGGACCACCAATGATCTATAATACCCCCCTATATACCTGGGAGGGACCAACAATGATCTATAATACCTGTCTATATACCTGGGAGGGACCAACAATGATCTATAATACCTGTCTATATACCTGTCTGTATAACTGGGAGGGACCAACAATGATCTATAATACCCCCCTATATACCTGGGAGGGACCAACAATGATCTATAATACCTGTCTATATACCTGGGAGGGACCAACAATGATCTATAATACCTGTCTATATACCTGGGAGGGTCCAACAATGATCTATAATACCTGTCTATATACCTGGGATGGACCAACAATGATCTATAATACCTGTCTATATACCTGTCTATATACCTGGGAGGGACCAACAATGATCTATAATACCTGTCTATATACCTGTCTATATACCTGGGAGGGACCACCAATGATCTATAATACCTGTCTATATACCTGGGATGGACCAACAATGATCTATAATACCCCCCTATATACCTGGGAGGGACCAACAATGATCTATAATACCTGTCTATATACCTGGGAGGGACCACCAATGATCTATAATACCCCCCTATATACCTGGGAGGGACCAACAATGATCTATAATACCTGTCTATATACCTGTCTATATACCTGTCTATATACCTGGGAGGGACCAACAATGATCTATAATACCTGTCTATATACCTGGGAGGGACCAACAATGATCTATAATACCCCCCTATATACCTGGGAGGGACCAACAATGATCTATAATACCCCCCTATATACTTGGGAGGGACCAACAATGATCTATAATACCCCCCTATATACTTGGGAGGTACCAACAATGATCTATAATACCTGTCTATATACCTGGGAGGGACCAACAATGATCTATAATACCTGTCTATATACCTGGGAGGGACCAACAATGATCTATAATACCTGTCTATATACCTGGGAGGGACCAACAATGATCTATAATACCTGTCTATATACCTGGGAGGGACCAACAATGATCTATAATACCTGTCTATATACCTGTCTATATACCTGGGAGGGACCAACAATGATCTATAATACCCCCCTATATACCTGGGAGGGACCAACAATGATCTATAATACCTGTCTATATACCTGGGAGGGACCAACAATGATCTATAATACCCCCCTATATACCTGGGAGGGACCAACAATGATCTATAATACCCCCCTATATACCTGGGAGGGACCAACAATGATCTATAATACCCCCCTATATACCTGGGAGGGACCAACAATGATCTATAATACCTGTCTATATACCTGTCTATATACCTGGGAGGGACCAACAATGATCTATAATACCCCCCTATATACCTGGGAGGGACCAACAATGATCTATAATACCTGACTATATACCTGGGAGGGACCAACAATGATCTATAATACCTGTCTATATACCTGGGAGGGACCAACAATGATCTATAATACCTGTCTATATACCTGGGAGGGACCAACAATGATCTATAATACCCCCCTATATACCTGGGAGGGACCAACAATGATCTATAATACCCCCCTATATACCTGGGAGGGACCAACAATGATCTATAATACCCCCCTATATACCTGGGAGGGACCAACAATGATCTATAATACCTGTCTATATACCTGTCTATATACCTGGGAGGGACCAACAATGATCTATAATACCCCCCTATATACCTGGGAGGGACCAACAATGATCTATAATACCTGACTATATACCTGGGAGGGACCAACAATGATCTATAATACCTGTCTATATACCTGGGAGGGACCAACAATGATCTATAATACCCCCCTATATACTTGGGAGGGACCAACAATGATATATAATATCTGTCTATATACCTGTCTATATACCTGGGAGGGACCAACAATGATCTATAATATCTGTCTATATACCTGGGATGGACCAACAATGATCTATAATACCTGACTATATACCTGGGAGGGACCAACAATGATCTATAATACCCCCCTATATACCTGGGAGGGACCAACAATGATCTATAATACCCGTCTATATACCTGTCTATATACCTGGGATGGACCAACAATGATCTATAATACCTGTCTATATACCTGGGAGGGACCAACAATGATCTATAATACCTGTCTATATACCTGGGAGGGACCAACAATGATCTATAATACCTGTCTATATACCTGGGAGGGACCAACAATGATCTATGATACCGCCCTATATACCTGGGAGGGACCAACAATGATCTATAATACCTGTCTATATACCTGGGAGGGACCAACAATGATCTATAATACCCCCCTATATACCTGGGAGGGACCAACAATGATCTATAATACCTGTCTATATACCTGGGAGGGACCAACAATGATCTATAATACCTGTCTATATACCTGGGAGGGACCAACAATGATCTATAATACCCCCCCTATATACCTGGGAGGGACCAACAATGATCTATAATACCCCCCTATATACCTGGGAGGGACCAACAATGATCTATAATACCTGTCTATATACCTGGGAGGGACCAACAATGATCTATAATACCCCCCTATATACCTGGGAGGGACCAACAATGATCTATGATACCGCCCTATATACCTGGGAGGGACCAACAATGATCTATAATACCTGTCTATATACCTGGGAGGGACCAACAATGATCTATAATACCCGTCTATATACCTGGGAGGGACCAACAATGATCTGTAATACCTGTCTATATACCTGGGAGGGACCAACAATGATCTATAATACCTGTCTATATACCTGGGAGGGACCAACAATGATCTATAATACCCGTCTATATACCTGGGAGGGACCAACAATGATCTATAATACCTCCCTATATACCTGGGAGGGACCAACAATGATCTATAATACCTGTCTATATACCTGGGAGGGACCAACAATGATCTATAAATTGCCCGACAATACTTTGGATCTCTTATCTTTTCCTTTCTCCCTGTATGTTCAATCTTTTCTCCTGTAAGTCACACAGCATGGACATCATAACTAATATGGTTTTGGATGTGGTTTGTTGGTCTTTATAACCAAAGTTTTAAAACACTGAACTGTCAGCAAAGTCCCCTATATAGGAATGCAAGCAACTTCAAGCAAAAGTGAATATTTTGGACTTTAGGTTATAGTAAGTATATAATCACATGGTAGCTAGCAGATCAGGCTATTCCACAAATCAATGAGACTGCATGTCATCTTTCTGAAATATAAATGCTGGTTAACAATCAGAGTACAAAAGTTTTGACACATAACAAATCTTTGTCTCCGATCGTATCTATCTTGATGGCTGATAGAAGATATGCTGTTGTAAACACTGTAATGAGGAGCTGTTCCAATCGATGCCTTGTATGTGTACTTTGTACATCAAAATCTGGAACTGTGACCTGAATTCACAGGTAGCACGCGTAGGTACAGGTTTAAGGAATGCAATGAATGAAGCGCTATGATGTGGCACTGCAGCTAGCCTTAATCCGAGTGAACTTTCAGTTTAATTGCAGTGTTCTGGTTCAGACATTATTGATCTTTACTAATAAACACTGTCAGATACATCAAAGAGCATTTACTTAGGCATTATACAAGAAATTAACATGTGAATTCAGTATTGTCATTGACTAGCTTTTGGATACAAAATTTCTGATTTGGTGATGACTGTCGGAACTTGTTTAGCGATCACCTTTCAATTTACAGACCTTTGATTTGGACAAAGTGTTACTTGCTCTTCTGATTTTGATATTACATGTGTATTACATAATCACATAAACATATCTTCGTTTAATCTAGATACAAACAGGAAGCAAATTTTAATGTATAGCATAATTTCAAGGACATTTCAAGATACCAAAAGCTGTCAGGCTTTTCATTAGGCCAAAGTGAAGTTTTCAGGGCTTAGTGATTATATATAATTTAAAGATTACGGTATGTCGTAAAATGACCTTCAATATGTGTTATAAATAGTACGCAAAACAATACTGAGCCGCAGCAACCAATACCAAATGTAAATTCAAGGCCTTTAATATAGACAGCAAAATTGAAAGCCTCTTTCAATATGCGCTGCAAAATCATTATTCAATTAAATCTATCCTCACCATAAAGCATTATCTACCAACACTACTGCCCAGCAAAGTCATTACAAATCTATTACAAACCCATTACAAAACCATTAAAAACACTGATTCCATTAAAATTGGCCATTATTTCTCGTTTCCATTTTTGGGACAAACCTGGAGTTAAGTAATGTAATGGGCATTATTTTTCTAAATTTCAATTACTTTCCTATTAATATTTTCTTTGTAATGGTCATTAACAAAATAATGGCCATTACTTCATGTTTTGTATTTTTCTTAATGGCCTTTATTCTGTTTGTAATGGCCATTAGAGTGGAGTCATCATAATGTTATGGCCATTACTAACTGTGGATGTTATGTACTCCCATAACATTTTCCATTTAATGGCCACAACAAATTATGATCACAATGTAATGGCAATTATTTATTGGTAACTTCATGTAATGCCCATTACATTTTCCATTTAATGGCCATAACAAATTATGATCACAATGCAATGGCCATTACTTATTGATACCTTCATGTAATGCCCATTACATTTTTCATTTAATGACCATAACAAATTATGGTCATAATGCAATAGCCATTACTTAATGGTACCTTTATGTAATGCCATTACATTTGTTATTCCAATGTGCAATTCCTCATAAGTAACATTTTTTTTCTTGTAATGGCCATTACAAATATTACAAATATCATCACATCATATTGTAATATATATGACAATGTTTAATATACTACCATGAATTGTTGACCTTAAATTAATGTATTATTTCAGTATCTTATTTTTCATTATATTGTTATTGTTGAATTCCATGTCTATATTACAATTTTGTTGTTGGCTTAAAGAAGAATAAGGAAACTGTACAGGCTTACTAAACCCCTTTACAATACGAAAACTTCTAATTTCCCGCCAAATTTTTCCCGCCCAATAACTTCAAGCAGGAGAGTTCCAATACATGGCAGCCATGAGGCTTTTCTCACACATATGAACAACATGTTATTTTACAAATGAAGGGAAGTATTTATCTTTAATACCTGGATCATGATTAATACAAGACTACCAGGAAATGAAATATTCAACTCTGGAAGTATGTCAACCTGTTTATAGGTAAGAATTAACTTAAAACCAATCACCATGCATGTGACCTAAATTTACATAGTGTACATTATATTCAAACAGCTTTGGCATTTCTTAAATTGTATTGCCTATTCAACCAAATTGTACAAACACACATCATATGTACATTGAGAATTAATGCAATAATGAACATAAATCACTCTTACATGTATCTGAAGAATATTAAAAGGATTTTGGGTCCACATGATTGTGTACTGTGAATACCCATTTTTGAAGCAGTTATCAATTTGAAACAAATGATGGATCACTTTGAATGCAATTTTTAATGGAAGGACTACATGTACAACGATATTGTCAAACATGCATAGTGATACAGTTCATGATGAACTTTGATGAAATTAAGTGGTAAAATGCATTTTCTAAATTTTCTGAATGCGTCTAATGTAATGGTCACATGTAGGTCCATTAATTTTGTATACCTGTATATATATAATGGCCATTACACTTTTGTTTGTAAAAACGTAATGGCCATTACCATTGTGTTGATCTTTAAACAGTTTTTGTACTTTAAAAGTAATGGTCATTATATTTGTAAAAATTATGGCCATTAAAGTGTATTTTCTTGTAATGGTCTATAAGTTTTGTACACCTTTAATGGCCATTACACCTTTTCTGACGAAATGTAATGGCCATTACAGAGTACACTTCAGAAAGTAATGACACTGTTAATGGGCATTACAAAAATGGTTTTGCTCCAAACCAAATGGCCATTACATTACACCAAAATGTTTAATGCCCATTACACCATAAGATTTGATGTCCATTACATTGAAAACTAATTATTGATGGCCCTATTACATTGTAATGGCAATTACTTAGTGAAAACTTTAATGGGTTTGTAATGGGCAATTTGACAGTAATGATAAGAGTTAATGACTACTAATGTTTTTGTCAAACCATTAAAATCCTTAAAATGCATTTAAATTTTATTGGTTTTTTTTCAGACCCATTAATTTTGTACCTTTAATAGTCATTAATGTTAAATTAAAAGCCATTAATAAAATAAATAATGATCATTATAAATGTTTTGTTAATAGCCATTAAAATGTATTAATTAAGTACCATGAACTAATTGATTTGTTTCAACCCTTTGATGATCATTAAAATTGAAAACTGTCACATTTAAAGACTATCAAACTTGTATTAAAATTTTTCAATTAATAGCAATTAAAGGTACAAAATTAATAGCATAATTGATGGTTTTATTATGGGAAATTTTAATGAGGTTTTTAATGGCCGTTTTAAGGGCTTGGGTATGCAGTAGTGCAATTTAATGGACAAGAAAATGTCAAGAGGAATCATTACCATAATCGATCTTCATGCATATTGCACGGATATTAATTTCATCATCCTTCATCCCAAAGGCCAAATTGATTATATCGCAAACATATCCTAATATGGCATTATGAAGCAAATAGCTCTTTTACTTATATTGATTTTCTATGCAAATTTCTGCAAAACATGTACAACTATACTTTTGCTGCAATTAAACAATTTGTAAAAATTGGAACAATCTAAAAAAGATACAATCAAGTAAAATAGACTACAGCCTATCTTTCT
Source organism: Pecten maximus (assembly GCF_902652985.1). Lineage (NCBI taxonomy): Eukaryota > Metazoa > Mollusca > Bivalvia > Pectinida > Pectinidae > Pecten > Pecten maximus. The sequence goes on from NC_047027.1 coordinate 24,299,695, forward strand.
GTGTATTTATAGCATACAAAACCATGGGTGCATCCAAATCAAATTCTGAGTTATGCTCTAAAATTTTAGTGAACCTTTCAGCAGAAGGTTAGAAAAGTTGGCATTTCAATTTTTGCTCGACTTTCGCGATCTTGCATTGCATATATGAAGGACACAAATTGAAATTCCCAATTCTGCATGAGGTGGGCTCAAAATTATTATAACGAAATGAGTAGGTGAGCTAAATACATTTTATAGCCATTGATATTTCATATAATTATAACAAGCATTATATTGCTAATATATGCAACTAATGCAAGCTTCCCCTATGCATGGCCCCCATAAAATTAGAACAGTGACCTTGAATTTGACCTTTAAACCCTGACACTAAATTAAAACTTGTTTTGTGATATATTATGGTCCTGTATCATTATGTGCAGTTTGATCAAAATTCAATCTATTTAAAATCTAGATGGTCATTCTCACTACGTTACATGAACATCTAACAACATCCCATAAGGGGTCACGTCAGGGTGACCTTTTGGATTAGCCAATCAAAGGACTACTTCCAGAATCTTGGAAGTGAATTTTATATGTCCGAATTAGCATGACTAGAGTGCATAGCTTGTATAATCTGTCAATTTGTTTCGAGTCATTTCGTCCCATAAAGCATATAGCTAAATACTGTGCCGAAATGGTTTGCTTCAGATGCATGCTGTGACGAAATGTTTTGCTTCGATGACATCGACAAAATGCCAATTCGCCCTGAAAGTGAAATACACACATCTCAGAGGTCATCAGGACGTGACCTCTGATGGGATGTTGTTAGATGTTCATGTAACGTAGTGATAATGACCATCTAGATTTTAATTAGATTGATCAAAATCCCTCAAGGAATGAAGCTTCTTATCAGTGCTGGCTTTTGAATAATTAACCTACAAAACTGCCAGGGAGAAACCTACCAGATCCAACCCACTGACCCATCATAGGGAACTTATAATAACACTCATAATACTATATATAACATCACCAACTTGTTAACCTGATCTGGAGCTGCAGCACACTGACTATTATATAATTTGGGTGATTGGTTTAGTGTACTATTTTGCTAGAAGGCCAGGACCAGCTATAGCTAGTGACCTACATAGGTATGGTCAGTTATATATGTCCAGCATTGTAAATCTGACCACTGTATGACCTTACTGCAGTAATAAGCTGCTGGTATATTCTGTGTCTCTATTTGAGTTTGAGGAGACAATATATAGAGGTCTTATACACTACTAAATTATCTTATCATGATGAGGTGGTGATTTTTTTTTTTTTTTTTTTTTTGTTCTCTCAAATGTTTCTTAATCAAAGGTCTTCAAATCTGAAAAGCGAAAAAAAATAACATTACAACTGTAAATAGAATGGCGTGTTAGACAAAAGACGGATTACTATATCAGGGTTATTATATCAGGGCTATTATATCAGGGTTATTATATCAGGGATACCAAATCAGGGTTATTATATCAGGGTTACTATATATATCAGGGCTATTATATCAGGGTTACTATATATATCAGGGTTATTATACCAAGGTTATATCTTCATAGTACTGGTGTACTAGCTCGATCTATTTTCCAGGAAACCTCAAGCTCTCACTACGCAATCCAATGTAATGGCATGCTTTTCCAGGTAGGAGAAACTAAAACCTTTAATTTGATATAAATTTCACATCAATAGAACTTCAAATAAGTGATTCTGGCGAATGTGACATTTACTAATAATTAGCAAAATGATTAGTGGGTTCAAGTGTCGCATAATTTTTACCTGTTTTATCAAATGTCTGTGACTAACATGAGACAATAGTACCAATGGCCATGACCAGATAACTAAGGATCACTTAATAATAACAGATGATCTGGTACTATAGCATACTATCACATGGAATTACATTTTATGCAAGAAAACAGTACACAAATTAAAAGCAGGCATCACCAGGGCTGTTCCAGGCCGGGTCTCGCGTCCAAAAACAACAAAGAATAGGCCAAAAAAAACTAGAACTGTCGCCAGGATGGCTGACTAATACCCCCGCAATCTGCATGAGTCAATGGTGAATTGGAACTGTTAATTAGAGGCTAACTAAGATAACCCAGTGATATAGTGACCAGTTGCCATAGCAACCATAATTTAGAGAAAAAGAAAGTGGCATGCACATCTACACATAGTCCTCTATATTTGTGTGAAGTTTCATTGAAATCGGCCCTTCGGTTTAGGAGGAGTTGTCCGGACAAACTTAAAGTTGGGGTTCTTATCGGAAAACCTGTTTATAGTGACCAGTTGCCATAGCAACCATAATTTTGAGAAAAGGAAAGTGGCATGCACATCTACACATGGTCCTCTATATTTGTATGAAGTTTCATTGAAATCGGCCCTTCGGTTTAGGAGGAGTTGTCCGGACAAACTTAAAGTTGGGGTTCTTATCGGAAAACCTGTTTATAGTGACCAGTTGCCATAGCAACAATAATTTTGAGAAAAAGAAAGGGCATGCACATCTACACATGGTCCTCTATATTTGTATGAAGTTTCATTGGAATCGGCCCATCAGTTTAGGAGGAGTTGTCCGGACAAATGCGTCTACAGACAGACAGACGGAGGGACGGAGGGACGGAGGGACGGACAACCTGATTCCAGTATACCCCCCTAACTTCGTTGCGGGGGGTATAATAATTACAACTACAACTAATTGCAGTGATTTAAGTAAAATTTTACCAGATGTCCTGTGACCATTGATCATTCTCAGATGAATAAATCAATTAGGTTACAATGATAACAGGTCAATCTAAGGCGCCATTATTAAACAATTTAATACAAGAATGCTCAAGCTTTTTCCCCGACGCACTTTAAACATTATTTGGGTTAAAAAAATGTTTTTATTTAATTTCATTCAATTTCCATTGAGTTACAGTATGCAATGCTTTCCTATATATGGGAATAGATTTAATTTAAGAAATTTTCTAAGTGAAGGATTTAACATTGATGAAAATGTAGGGCATGACTGATATATGACCTAGTCAAGTGGATGGAGCTCACAGCTATATAGTCCAGCAACAATGGTTTATATATAGATAACATATACTAGCCTCCCAGTTATAAGGTTTACAGCCTAAGTGGTTTGGAAGCGTGTCTTGTTGTAGCTGTTAACTACTTTATTACTGAAAATTACACCTATAAACATGATTGAGGTTCTCTTCATGTCATCCTGGGAGCAATTTCAGGATTACTTGCAACCACTATTACACCACAGCAGGATAATGCAGGGTCTGATCTAAGTTTTCCCAGAAATCCAAATCTAAACCAGTTACCACTCAATCAATTAAGTGAGGAATCAAACATCTCACCAAGAAATCCAAATCATAACCAGTTACCACTCATGATCAATAAAGTGAGGAATTTGCAGACATCTCAGATCACCAAGAAATCCAAATTTAAACCAGTTACTACTCAATTAAGTAAGGAATCGGACATCTCACAGTAGGTCTTCACAGGTATTGATGCTCTGTACTGACTGACCATGCATGAGCTGAAGATAAAAACCTAGGAAGCTCACAGATTAAATGGATGAACATTAATCCACATCAACATGATGATACATCAGTATGCCATTTCAAATCATTTAGTTACCTCATCATGTTGTAAACCTGGATCTTAAAAACATACCCTGTAAGTTAATTTAACATTCCATATCGGAGATGTTCTTATCATTACAAGTGAGGCAGTATATTGTTTTGATGTTTATTGTTCTTAACTTTTGTGTGTTAATAATGGGGCCATTTAATAAAATCATGTTTCCAGATCTATATTTAGGGCCAACAAATGTTGTAATTCAGTTCTTTGCGTATGAACACCTGCATCAAATGTTTTACATTACATATATATATAAAGGAATCTTTCCCTTAGTTTTCCTGTTTTTTTCTCCAACAGTAAATCTCTCAATTGAGTAAACCTCATCATTTTCTTGTCTCTCAGAATCTTTTTAATTTCAGTCTCTAGATCTCTCCACCGAATAAGCTACATCTCTTGGGCATCCAAGTGGCAAATTACCAATCAAAAGAAGAATAGTTAGTTATATATTTCAGCTAACTCTTGCGTGTTATTGAAAATGAAATTTTTTATTTACAACACTATTTTTCGTTAATTACTACATGTATTCAAACTTCAAACCAGCCATAGTTTTTCTAGGAAAGAGGATGGGGACACTTCAAAGTAAGCCCATAACAGAGTCAATACGACACTGATCAATATCTTTAACTGTATAAAGTCATAGACAGAAAGGGAGACAACCACAGTATTTCTCAATCAATTCTGATTTCAGGTCACATTTTTTTTTCTTTTGCTTGCATGTTCAAGAAAATTACTAGAAAAACCAAGTAATATTATGTAAAGACAAGGCATTCAATTAAAAGTATAGAATTGATTTGGCTTCAAAAAGAGTCAATAAACATTCATTAGAAAATAAAATAATTCCCCACACAGTTGGGAGAGGGAAATTTAACTTGTGCCTGCATGATCCCCTGGTCTTTTCATATAATTTAAAATAATAAACTATGTTTAAAGATTATAGACTGCATTATAATAATCGCAATCAGTATGTGATATGTACTACATTATATGTGACAGCAGTCAAACCTTAGACCCCTGTGAAATGATTATGAATAATTCAAGAACATTCATGAAACGTTCATTAATTATTCATGAACAAAATTCATGAATATTCTTGATTTATTCATGAATATTTTCATGAAATTAATGAACTTAAAACTTCATGAATATTTTTTTTTCAAATTATGTTCATAAATATTCATGAATTATGTAGGAAAATTGTTCATTCATGAAATCATCATAGTTCATGAATGTTCATGAACTTTTTCATTCATGACAATTCATGATTAGTTCATGAATATTCTTGAACTTAAAACTATGATGAATACCCATGAACTTTTTCATTCATGACAATTCATGATTAGTTCATGAATATTCATGAACTTAAAACTATGATGAATATTCATGAATGAAATATTTCATGAACATTCATTAATCCTGAAATCAAGATTTTCATTCATCAAATCATCATAGTTCATGAATATTCATGAACTTTTCTATTCATGACAATTCATGATTAATTCATGAATGAAATCAGACAATCCAGAATTAATTTTTTTTAATTCATGATCATTCATGAGTCATGAAACTTGTTTAGAAAATGAATTTGCATGCATTTTACAACTTAATTTCATCAAAGTTCGTCATGAACTGTATCACTACGCATGTCTGCCAATATCCTTGTAATCCTTTCATTAAAAATTGCATTCAAATTGATCCATCACTTGTTTCAAATTTATAACTGCTTGAAATGGGTATATGTACACAATCATGTAGACCCTTAAAATTCTTTTAATATTCTTCTGATAAAGAGTGATTCATGTTCATTATTGCATTAATTCTCTTTGTACATATGATGTATGTTTGTACAATTTAGTTAAATGGGCAATGCAATTTAAGAAATGCCAAAGCTGTTATGTTATATATTATGTGCACTGTGTAGATTTAGGTCACATGCATGGTGATTGGTTTTAAGTTAATTCTTACCTATAAACAGGTTGACATACTTCCAGAGTTGAATAAATCTTATATTGATCATTAACTAAGGTATGAAAGATAAATACTTGCCTTCATTTGTAAAATAACATGTTATTCATCTCTGTGAGAAAAGCCTCATGGCTGCCATGTATTGGAACTCTCCTGCAAGAAGTTATGGGGCGCGGGAAAATTTGGCGGGAAATTTGAACTTTTTCTTATTGTAAAGGGATTTAGTTATTAAGCCTGTTCAGTTTCCTTATTCTTCTTTAAAGCCAACAACAAAATTGTAATATAGACATGGAAATTTAAAAACATTTTAGATATTAAGTTGAAGTTATTCAATTTTATTTAAGATGTAAGGTATTCTTTTATTCAAGAAAATGTTTCATTTTAAAGTAAAATTCTCATTCATTAAAATTCTTCAAAATTCATTATCAAGTTTGTTCTGTAACTATTTTATTCATTTTGATGAATTTTAATGAATATCATCAATGCATGAAAATTCATGAATAGTTCATAATCACATAAAATTCTCATTCATTTAAGTTCTTCAAAATTCATTATCAACTGTTCTTACTATTTCATTCATTTTGATGAATTTTAATGAATATCATCTATGCATGAAACTTCATGAATAGTTCATAATCACATATGATGAACGATCATGAATCTTAGTGAATTTGTAAAGTTATTCATAAAAGTTCAAGAATAGTTCATGAGAAGTATTCAATGAATATTCATGAACATTTTTCCATGAATCAAAAACTTACAGTATTCTTAAAAATTCATGAATGATTCATGAACATTCATGAATACCATCTCGCAGGGCGTGCCTAATAGAGATCGAACACCTGAGTTATAGCGACTCCCTTTCAGGTGACCATATTTTTTCCATTGCAATGTTATACAATTACTATATATATATAATATATGTATAGCCACCAGAACCTAAATTAAGAGACAGGAGAATTAAGAGACCTCCTGTCTCTAATAATTCATTCTTGAATGTGTATTGTAGGTATTTAAATAATGTAAATATTTGGTTCATATTACATGTACGATAGTGAATTGAGAAATAAATGAATAGGAACAAATGAATAACAAATAAATGAATGTGATCTTTTTATGGCCTTCATGACTTGTTTAAAATTCTGAGCAATTTGTTTGAGCAATACAAAATTGCCCAGCTAGTATTTTAATATGCAATCCCCACAATCAGCTTGCACACATGGTTATAATAACCATCATTTACCTCCTGCCACAATACATCTGTAACAAGCTGTCACAATATATATATCTGTAACAAACCGCACCACAATACATATGTAACAAGCTGCCACAATATATATCTGTAACAAACTGTCACAATATATATGTAACAAACCAACAAACTGTCACAATATATATCTGTAACAAACCAACAAACCGTCACAATACATATGTAACAAACCAACAAACTGTCACAATATATATCTGTAACAAACCAACAAACCGTCACAATACATATGTAACAAACCAACAAACTGCCACAATATATATCTGTAACAAACTGTCACAATACATATGTAACAAACCAACAAACTGTCACAATATATATCTGTAACAAACCAACAAACCGTCACAATACATATGTAACAAACCAACAAACTGTCACAATATATATCTGTAACAAACCAACAAACCGTCACAATATATATATCTGTAACAAACCAACAAACTGTCACAATACATATGTAACAAACCAACAAACCGTCACAATATATATATCTGTAACAAACCAACAAACTGTCACAATATATATCTGTAACAAACCAACAAACCGTCACAATATATATATCTGTAACAAACCAACAAACCGTCACAATATATATCTGTAACAAACCGCACCACAATACATATGTAACAAACCGCACCACAATACAAAATGTAATAAACTGCCCCAATATATATCTGTAACAAACCAACAAACTGTCACAATATATATCTGTAACAAGCTGTCACAATATATATATCTGTAACAAACTGTCACAATATATATCTGTAACAATTAAACCAACAAACCGTCACAATTTATATCTGTAACAAACCAACACAATACAAATGTAACAAACAGTCACACTGGCATTACTTATATAATTATAAATAATAATAATAATATCTTTTATTTAACCAGGGTAACATATTTAGACAATGTCTAGTTTACAACATGGCCCTGCATAAGGGGAACGTTTGAGATAAGGGAGATATATATTACCTTTTATATATAAAACATATGAACCTACAAGAGGCCCCATGGGCCTGCATGTTATTCACTGCCTAAATGATTCTAAGCCTTTCTCGAGTTTATGAAACAAATTTAATAACTTAAGTGTTTTAATTAGCAAAGTTGATCTTGTATCATTGAGTATGTGTCAAGACCATTTCTTTTCTCAAATTTTATATATGCTCAACTTCATGAAAATCAGCAGTTAATTAAACATCATGACTAAGATTTTAAAGCCTTTTGGTTAACCAGAATTAGGGGTCAAGGCGATTTCTTTTGGACAATTTTGTTAGGCAGCATCTAAAGGAACCTTAACCAGCCAAAACGTAACTTGATTTTGTGAAATTTGGTTCAAATTAAATCTCAATAGAAGTTTTTGAAAGGAAAAGGTGAAGACAGAAATTAATGCCGGGGCTCACACACACCACACCACAACATAATTTCACATAAAGCTTGAATTTTTAATTGCCTCCTTGAATGAGTGAGATAATTAATTAAAATCTTTACGATCAGCAAAATCCCTTTGGTTCTATATTTACTGGTGGGTTAATTTGCTATCTCACATCTGGGTTCATTTTTCTTTGAATACAAACATCGCTGTCATCTAACATCAAATAATTTCTTTCCTTACCACTTAAGATTATCAACATCAAAACTCCTATATTCCAGCAACATACTGTCACACTTATAATAACTATAATAAAATGTATAAATTTGATGCATATTTTTGCAAGATTTAAAGTAAAATCTCACAGAAAGTCGCGAGCTATTGACCTTAGCATACAAGTCTTTAGAATTAAATTTATCTTGTTGATTAACACGTACATCATGGTCACAAGTATCGATCGATCGTTCCCTATTCACCATATAGTTAAATGTTGAAGTCACTAATTATATAATTAACAGGTAGACAGGGCCAACCGATGTTCGCGAAGCCATTTTTAGGTCCTAGCTGTGTATGACGTACTCTTTCCTGGTATTTCACATATTCTTGCAGGTGGTCCACCTTAAGTTTCTTAAAATTTCATTTTCTAATCAGTACGTGTTGATTGAGTGATGACCAATGTGTCCGAAACAAGTAGTTGATCATGACGGAGGTGAACAGTTTAAATAACCACACACCAACTTAAATGTCAGGTATACACAGTCCAGATCAATAATCTTATATACATATATATATATAATGACATGAATTATATATTAGGCACACAGAACAAAAAATAAAAAAATATCTACCGTAACAATACTTTGGCCGTGTCTTTCTGGTTCGAATGTTTTATCCCCGAACCATCTCCAGTTAGGAAGGACCTGAGCCATTGTTTTCTGATCGTCACGGGTCCATTTCATAGTTCTTTTCCTATAGCCTTTCCATATATCACAATGAAGGCTATAGCATTACATAGAGTACTACACCGTGCTGGCCCACCATTCAATATTTCCACTGCTTTGATTACACACTTGGAATGGTTACAGAGGATGTCTGATGTAAATATAGAAACCTATTGTGATTATATATATATATAACGGTTGTTTAGGCTTTTATCTTATACATTGTATCTCCAGATATCCACACAACAGCTACCAAATACGCTCTCAGTCTATTAGTACACCAACAACAACTGCCCAGCGACCTTTTTGCACTGCCAATTTATTATAATAAGCAGGGCGTACTGGAACACATGGACTGGTGATGATCATCCTATTTGTTAAAATGTGATTTAACTATTGTTTAAGAATTTAATCTAAATACAATGTATCTGATCCACGCATCTACTCATCTCAAAAACTGTCTGCCCTGCCCATTCATTATAATAAACAGGGCGTATCGTAACACATGGATTAGTGATGATGATGGAGGCTTGTTTGTTCTTGTTTAACATCCTAAACAGCCAGGGTCATTTAAGGACGTGCCAGGTTTTGGAGGTGGAGGAAAGCCGGAGTACCCGGAGAAAAACCACCGGCCTACGGTCAGTACCTGCATGGCAACTGCCCAACGTAGGTTTTGAACTCGCAACCCAGTGGTGGAGGGCTAGTGTTAAAGTGTCGGGACACCTTAACCACTCAGCCACCGCGGATGATGGAGGCTCGATCCTCACAGTATATATATATACATATAGTATATATAGCAATTGGTCCCCTTTTGATTCATCAATATTCTTCAACTTAAGAGAATTAAATTTCTTAAAATTTGAAATTTCATATACATGGGTAGATACGTTTTATTGAATTTAAGCCAAAACAAAAAAAAATATCTTGAAACAAACATCAATCCATAAATTCTGTAATATTTCAAATTTTCAGTTTATAGAGCTGCAGCTAGCTAGACTAAATTATTACCAAGTTATAAACATGCCATTTGTGCATAAATACCGTAAATATGCGAGTATAGTGCAAACTTTTTTCAAAAATTAATTGGCAAGCTAAAAATCCATTGCACACTATACGCAGGAACAAGCATTTGCCGGTCATAAATAAATATAAACAATGTTCATACATAATGAAGATTTTGACATACTTGAGGCAACCCATGGAAGAAGTTTTGATGAAATCTATTGAATGTAATGATCGAATGTGAACTTTATTTTTTTTAACAAGAATTATGAAAGAAGTTTATATCAACTTCTATTCAAATCACACTTGTCGGCCCAGATGGAAGCCCAAGAGGGGTCTAATATATATAGTGTGGAAGGAAACCAGGGGGCAGGTGGTCGGAAAGGTAACCCTACCTATTTATTTCCAATAGGGGGATCAAATTAATCGAACCCTGGGGTACCTAGATGAAATGCAATTGTGTTAATTAATTTTCCATCGTGCCACCTGACCGCCCTCTCCTTCTCTTTGATCTTGGAGTAATAGGCATTATGGATATATATTTGTATAATCCACTGTATATTAGTCTACTAACGTGAAAGAAACATTATGTTCATGTCAGTGCAGTATGCATACAATATGTCAAAGTCATATTCAACATGTTCCATGCAATTATGTAGCAGAAATCAAGTAACAATGAACAAAATTAATTTAATAATTCCCCATCAAACATGTGAAATCCTTCAAACTCTTCCGACCTAAAATGACCCTGCATAGCTGTAAGGACAATTAGTAACACCAATCAAAAGTCTTCTACTACCTAAGTTTGGGTCTTTAATGTTACAGGTCGGCATGTAGTTCCTCGATATCACAAGGAGAGAAAAAGGAATTTTCGTAACACATACACACACTGGAATCACCACACCAATAGATGCATCTTGCACACGTACATGTACATCCGGAGGCACATCCTAAAGTAACTTTTGCTTTTGACAGCAAGACGTTAAACAATACAAAAACAAACCAAACCGGTATTATTGTATTTATCTAACTTCATCCTTGTCATCAAGATTATTAAGCCACATTTAGTACAATACACTAAAAGTAAAAACATCTGTCTCCAAAATTTCAAAAAATTGCAATAACTATTTTCTTTTATTGTTTACCAAAGTTGCACTAACACAAAATTCTATTAATCTGATACATATATATACATGTATTTATTACATAATGCGGTTGATTTTCCTTAACTATACGCATAAGCTACATTTTTAACTTTTGCACAGCTAAAATGACTATTGCGCGGTCACATACAAACTATTGAACACATGTGATGTTTCAGAATTTGATAATGTGCGAACTCTTTAACTGGACCTGTGACATTTCGGAATTTAGTCCTACCATGTCAAACATCTAAGTCACTCAGATGTCAACACTGCCAGACAACAATCATGGAAACTTCTCTTAGTGTATTTTAGTGATTATGTAATAAAACATATCATGGGTGTCTGCATGTGCAAATATTTTTTTTAGTCCAGAATATTTGACACGAGGTACCGGTAATCGACCAATGTTCTTTGGCATGAGGCCGAAGCCGAAGCCTCGTGCAATAGAACATCAGTCGATTACCAGTACCTTTAATTGTGTCAAATATTCTTGACTATTGCACAGACACCACCCATGATATATTTGTATAATAAGATGTATTTATTTTGATAGCACTAAAGAAGATCAATATGAGTCCAATATTTACACTATATACCATTCAGGTACCCTGAAGATTATTCAAAGAATGACCTAAAAAAAATATTATGACAAATGTTACGGTTTTACGACCATCAATCCAACGATACACAGGTAAATGTTTCATATTTACAAATATTAATCCTCATATGCAACTGGCTCACATTCTAAATACAAGTTATCAATACAAAATTATTGATATAGAAAATTTTAGATATTTCGTAAGTCATTACTTAAACACATCTGCTGTCCAATCTCCTTGTTATTACTTCAGTGTAAGCTATATATATATATTCTGATGTTGATTTGTGGAAGTAGGGTAATCCTATTCATATTTTAGAGCGACTGTTACTGATAATAATGCGAAAACTGTTGAGGATGGCTGACTTTTTTGTACGACACATACGAAATGTATTCTAAATGTATATTTCATTACTTACCTGGTTTGCTGACCTATTGATAGCTATAGATTAGATCCAGTGACGATATATGACAGCTTCGATGATTCACTGTTGTAGTGGGAAGGTTATATATTAACCCAGGCTGTTACTGAATCTTTTCCTTGGTAAATGATTTGGGGGAAATCAAATTTAACAAAATTGGGGAAAATAAACAATGATATGAAAATTTTATTTTACTTGAAACAAAACATTATCATCAAAAAAGATAACTGGCATTTAGAGGTAACAGTATAACACATTTTGCAAACACATGTATATCTATATGTTAATTTATCATTGAAGTTCAGGAATAATTTGTTATAAAAAAAATTATTTTGTTTAACGTCCCATTAACAGCCATTTAAGGACATGCCCAGTTTTGGAGGTGGAGGAATTTAAGCCATGCCCAGTTTTGGAGGTGGAGGAATTTTGGAGGTGGAAGAATTTAAGCCAGAGTATACCCAGAGAAAAACCGTTGACCTGATTGGTCAGTACCAGGCATCTGCCCCACGTGAGTTTGAAATCGCAACCCAGAGGTGGACTCGGCTAATGATTAAGGATCCACTCGGGCCACTGTGGCCCCTAATAATTACAGGAATGACATTTAATTATATTTACACTTGCGTTGCATTGTCAGTAGATCAAGGGTGTCCAGCCCAATGCTAGTAATTTTCGATAAACATGTACAGTGACTAGGATTGCCCATCTATATCGGGCAGCTTCGTTAGGCACTTGTCAAATTACAAACGTGAGGTGGTAAATTATGATTTTAATGCTATACAATCAAAGAAATATATGTTAATGATGAATTGTTGATTAGCAAAAATAAAACGTAATGTCTAAATATTTTAATAAATATTGCCAAACGTGTTGATTATATTGTTTTCCTTCAAAACTGTTCTGTTTGCTGTCACTCATCAATGACACCACGGCAGCGCCTTCTAGTGTTTTCTGAATAATTTAGCTGCACATTCTTTTGAGCTGACCGCTGTTCCAACAATGTGTATTAGGTGATTTTTTTTTTTAATTTAAAAAAAAAATGTCATCGTGATTAAATGTAAATATATAAGGATTGATATTCACATTTTGTTACAAGTGTACGAAATGTATTTCATTGGGGAAAGTACATATTTAACTTCTTGCGCTTTCGCGCAACAAGCAATATGTACCTATACTTTGATGCAGCTACAAACAGGAAAATGTCTGTAAGACATAAATGTCCCCACTGCCAGTGTTTAATGGGAACCACAGGACTTCAATCATCTACTGAATTCGCTTGAAGTCCTTTCTAGTCCTGACTATTCCAATATGCAATACTTGAAGTCCTGAAATATCCAGTGAAATCTCTACAGTACTCAGTGAAGAACATGCTGGATAAGACAGGACAATTAACTGTTGTTCTAGGGATATCTTGATTTATCCAGACAGCAACAAGTCAAGATATCCCTAGATTTTTAAGGATGGAATTTAATCCCTACTTTTCCCTTCTTATCCAGACTTTGTCAAGGAAAAGTGCAGGGATATCTCAGGATTTTCCAGTAATCAGTTACTGTATATCGGGTTTTTTTGGCGTATGCCAAATTTCGCGTTTTCTGTACAAAATGACACGTTTTATTATTAGCGTATTTCAATTTTAGCGTTTTCACAATGTATAATTCAAATTTTAGCATACATATGTTTCATATACAACAAAAACGAAGAAGTACAGTAATAATAATTTATTTACACGTTTGTTTGCTTTAGCAAACTCAGGTCTGTCCCTGACCGGATTTTTTTTGTCCTTCCGTGTAACGGTTACAAATCGTAGCATGGCCATGTTTCACTTGGCAATGCCACTCTCGTTATGATTTCAAAACGATCTACATTGTATACAAAGGACAAAACATAAGATCAACTGTGAGTACAGTTTTATTGAATAAAACAGTTCAGTCGAGTCACGGCCAATTAAGCACACCTGTATACGGTATGTGTAAACAGGTGACCGGACAATGACAACACTCCTACAAGGGAGCTAACTCTTACTGTAAAATGTGACCAATTTTAGCGATAACTTATTTTTCGCGACCGAGTCTGGTCGCGAAAATAGCGAAAATTAGACACTCGCTAAAAAAAACCTGATATACGGTATTATATTCACAAGGGCATAATCCAATTTGGGGACGGGACTGGACGGGACGGGACGGGACAGAAATCAATCCTTAGAGTAATTATTGTTACCTAATTCTTATCGACATGCAACACACACATTTAATCAAAACTAAACAATCAGAACAGCGGCTTTAAATTTGCTCCCAATGATCTGAATAAGTACTGTATCACAAAACCACACTTTATTGTATAATATCAGGTTTGAAAAACAAACACACATCTTTGCGGAAGAAAATTAAGTGCTGATCATTGTTTTCAAGAGCGGTAATTTTGTTTACTTATTCCTATACAGAGCAAAGTAAAATATCACAGGAATCATGACTGGATTTGTCCCCTGTGACTGACATTTTTCTTATCTTATTTTTAGTTACACTAATTAATTTTGGGAATATGATCCACCAAAAAGGAAATACGGAGACAAGTGCACCAGTCCTGAAAGTTAAAATAACCTAAGGCAGGAAAAATTAACTAACCTCAAATTATAAAATATTCTGTATTCAAATGTACGAACATCTTAGGGCATACTTACCTTGCTTGTCCTGTAAATAATTATAACTGTTAACTTGAAGAGGAATATTCATATATATATAACTGGCTGATTTATATCATTACATTATAGTTATCCTGGTGCATGATGCATAATAATGTGTCACATTTACAAAAACACTTTGTATGCATACAGAATATGCATGAGGACTGCAACTCAATCCTCTAACAAAGGCCAAATGGGCCTGAATTACTCACCTGCTATCTAGTGATCCTTATTATGATTAAGAACAAGTGTATCAGACACCAGATCTATAAGATCTCAGGGTGTTACAGTTATGGACTAGTAGGGATGTAAAGATCATTGACCTCATTTTCCCCTATTGGGTCCCGCCCCTCTGGCCTATAGGGAGCCATACCCTCCATTTATACAAAGTTTCATTTCCTTTACCCAATAATCCACCAGACCAAATTTCATCAAAATCCATTCCAGTGTTCATGACTAGTAGGGATTTAAAGAATTTAAGTAGGGATTTAAAGAAATGTTAAAGGAGAATGACAAACAACAGACGCTGCACATTAATTGGCCTAAAGCTCATGATCACCAGCCCTTCAGCTAGGCCACTGCCCACTGGTGACCTGAAAATCAAAATCCATGTAATCTATTTATATAGGGTGTGATAAGATGTCCATACTGCAAAAGCAACTATATTCTAGGTTTATTTGAAAACCACTGATACTTTTTGAGATACTGCTAAACACAGAACAGTCCAGATTCCAATCATCCCAAAAATTTCCAAAGTCACTCGATCATAAATTCTGGATGATATTCCATACATGAAAGCAGTGTGTTGAGATATCCCCTATTTGATTTGAATATATACTGTTGCCAAGTTTGGACTTCTTCTTTTTGAGAAACAAATCTTGACATGAAACATCAAAGTGAAAATGACGATGGTACGGCTATCCCCGGAAAAGACTACCATAGATTTGTTTCAAGTGAATAAATGATTAATGGAATCCCTTAGAACTTTCATTATTTATGCATGACAGCTAGCTGTCAGGAATATTAGTTAATTCATACTTTTTTAATTGTATAACACGAGTCTTGCACAAGCCCTGCATATCATTTACATATCAGCTGTGAATGTAAGGAACGGTTAATGGTTTGGAACAATATTACATGGCAATGGGGGCCGCGGTGGCCAAGTGGTTAAGGTGTCCTGACACTTTAACACTAGCCCTCCACCTCTGGGTTGCGAGTTCGAAACCTACGTGGGGCAGTTGCCAGGTACTGACTGTTTTTTCTCCGGGTACTCCGGCTTTCCTCCACCTCTAAAACCTGGCACGTCCTTAAATGACCCTGGCTATTATTAGGACGTTAACCAAACAAACCAAACAAACCAAACATGGCAATGATGTTACCAAGTGGACTACACGATAGTTATATATTATTGATAGTTATCATAATTATAAATGAATACTGCAATCATCATCAGATTATTCATTTAGAGAATTTTAAACAAGCTTAGGAGGTCATGACTTGGGCCAATTACCAGTGATCTGTAGCTGGTTAAGAGTCCTCTAATTATATGTAAACTTCCATTATGACTGATGATCATTTGTCATGCAACATTTCAAGTTCTTTGAGTTGTGCATTTCACTATTCAGCCATGACCCCTGCCCTACAGCCCTTGGGGGTCAATGATTGTATAAGGCCAATATGTGTAAAATGCCATCTCAAACTGATAATTGTATAAAGTAAAAATGGCAATTCAACAAATATGATGTTCAAAAATGTGAATTCCCTAGTACATACAAGTGCAATCAATGATTGCGAAAGCTCACCAGCGGCAGCAATCACACTATATATATGCATTCATTTTTTTTATGTAAGTATAAGCATTGTAAGTCATATAATATCCCCAGAATCTTTAAAGAGGGTTTTTGTGCCAAAAAAATTAAGTCCACTAAATGGTAAAATGCCAAAAAAAAATCACATTTTTTTTCTGCATGATTTTGCCATAACATCACTCCTAGACCTCTAATGAATGTATAAACCAAATTAGAAGGGCATGAGGTGTATACTTTTGGACTTACAAGCTTTAAAAAAAATGATCCCAAAAACTTTAAAGTGGATTTTGGTGCTAAAAAAGTTAAGTCCACAAAATGGTAAAATGCGAAAAAATCACAATTTTTTTCTGCATGATTTTACCATAACATCACTCATATAGACCTCTAATGAATGTATAAACCAAATTAGAAAGGTGGGAGGTGTATACTTTTGGATTTAGAAGCTTTCCAAAAACTGATCCCAAAAACTTTAAAGTGGGGTGGGACACCGACGCCGGGGGTACAGCCATAGCTCACGGTTACTCCTAACCGGTGAGCTAAAAATGTATAGTGAATTTTAACCCCTCCCCGGCCTGAGGAAGAAATGTGATGGCATCTCTATACGGGTCATGAAATTTACAATTTTGGTAAAGCACCTTCAAGCCCTCCCGGCATCTATTAAGAGTATAATGATTCTTCCATATTAATTAGTCTTGAAAAGAAAATTTTTGAAATTTGACATATTCGTATTGCCTCACCACTCTGAGGTCCCTTTATTAAGAGGGTGGGGACCATATATATATAAAAAAATTTGGTTGCCCTTTGGCCATGAAAAGTTTCTGCAATAGTTCAGTCCTGGTTTCTCTGAAGGAGTCCAAAAAGCAAATTGCTTATGGATGGATGACACATAATTGACAAATGACAAAAGGTGATTTCAATATATTAGGTCACACAAGACTTCATCTTAAACTAGACAACTAGCTTTTGAATTCATTGTGTTGGGCCCTGTAATGAAAAACATTGTAAAGACCTGAAAGAGCTTGAGGCTCATCTGGTGACAGGGATTTGAATGTAAAGATCGATTCCGTGGTGTTCGCATCTTTTGTGGTGGCCATTTATTTTACCGACTGGTTCTGTGAATTCCTCCCCATCATCCTGGCAAATTCTACAGGCCATATAACACACCCTATAATGATGCCATAGCATTCTATATATTAGTAACACAGGATATATGCAAAGATTTAGTCTCAATTATTCAGGTATGTTATCAGTTAATGGAGGGGTTAAATTATATGTTTTTGCTGTGAATCAAATGTTGATGTAAGTGTTTTGATACGTACTCCAGCAACCCAGATAATGATGTCAATATAACGGCCTTCTCCCTTCAGCACAAATTTCTTTCAGCACACATATATACATATATATGTACTAACTTGCATATTCATGACTATACTCCGATATGTATAGGGGCCGTGGTGGCCGAGTGGTTAAGGTGTCCCGACACTTTATCACTAGCCCTCCACCTCTGGGTTGCGAGTTCGAAACCTACGTGGGGCAGTTGCCAGGTACTGACCGTAGGCCGGTGGTTTTTCTCCGGGTACTCCGGCTTTCCTCCACCTCCAAAACCGGCACGTCCTTAAATGACCCTGGCTGTTAATAGGACGTTAAACAAAAACAAACAAACAAACAAAAAATATGTTTATATATACATGTACATTTAAAGATGTGAGCAGTGTATGTATCATAGGAAAAGTGCAATTTCCAAAACATCTAAGATTGATGCAGACAACTCTGATTTTGACAGAGTTCATGTTGGTATAATTTGAAAACCGACCCTACCAGTTAAAATTAACTGACCTACTAAGGACTGAGTTAATCCATTATCGTGACGCGTTTCATGCATGAGCGATATGAGGGTTATATTGGTGATTATCATGGCATATATTGGTGTCTCATGCATAAGCGATCATGATGGGATAGATGGGTGTCTCATGTATAAGAGATCATAATGGCATACAATATATCAGTGTCTATAATGCATGAGCGATCATGCATGGATATATCAGTGTCTCATGCATGAGCGATCATGATGGTATATATCAGTGTCTCATGCATGAGCGATCATGAATGGATATATTGGTGTCTCATGCATGAGCAATCATGAATAGATATATCAGTGTCTCATGCATGAGCGATCATGAATGGGTATATTGGTGTATCATACATGAGTGATCAGGCTTTTAATTTTAACATATCCAACAAACAAATTGGAGCTATAAGTATATATACAGTTGACCTTACAACGATTCTCGAGGTTCAAATATATCATCATTACATCAGGAATACAAGTACATAAGGTATCTCAATAAGTTAAATGTGTGTTAACATAACAGAACTTCTACTTTGAGTTAACATCTTATGAAATGAGCTAAAGAAACAATCTAAGGTTGTTTTTGTGGTGGAAGAAAGATCAAAGAAGGAGGAAATTTCAATGAAGCAGATATAATTAATACATGCGTTTCCACTGGCACTAGCATGGCAGGAAAAAAAAATGGCAGCATCAAAGGTATGCGAATCTACAATGTTTGGATAGTTTTTTGCCAAAGTTACATAGACAATAAGAATCATGGCTTTGAAAGTTATTCATTAAATGTTCAGAATAATTTCAGGACAATTAAATTAAGGCAAAAAAAAAGCACAGATATTTTATCTTGTAGGCCTGATACCAGAACAATTATCATTACCTACAAGTACTTATGTTACATCACACTTAATGGGATAGGAAACACTCATAGAATGCTATCTCCCGGGAAAAAAGATTTCCAATCGGATATGTCAGACATACATGTATAGAACATTTGAGTACAGATTGTAAGAGTTATTCCCCCTGATAGCACTGATATTGTAGACAGGTGGCATGTTGGGCTGACTATTCAACTCAGCAACATGATTAAATATCAAGGGGAGATAACTGACCTGTATGTGATAGAAAGAAAGACCACAATTATGTGTTTCCACAATCTTACATGAATTTACCATAATTTTACACTGCAAGAAAAGCAATATGATTTTTTCAGAAAATAAGCATGGAAAGGCACAGTAATGAACGGCCACTCATGTAAATTTTCATGACAATTAGGTTCATCATTTTGACATCCCTTTAAAATGTCTGTGACATTTCTCCAGGCAAATCAAAACAAAGTTCTTCAGGAATTTACTGGTTTGAATTAAGCAGTTTATCTAGATCTGCATATGTAATTATATGCTAATGATCATGAGAGCAGCCACTAATGAGAGCTATTGTTTTACTCATTTCTTTAATCAGACAAGTTCTATAATTATTCTTTGCATTTTACATATATTGGTCTAGATTAAGGATCTTTTAATATCAACCCTTGAACTTTATCACTAATCAGTGCATAATTTAAATGACAGATTGATGTTCCAAAGCCCCAAAATCCAAGTCATACCATAATCAATTCAGATCATATTGGCAGAATGAGTTTAACAAAACAGAATGATTGACACATTAGCATTATGTATCTCTATATAATTAATTAGTCCATGCAAATGAGTTGTTTTGGTTTTTTTTGTTTTTTTTTAACAGTGATGATTTAATTAATATCCAAACAATCATGATTGGTGTAGTAATTAGGATTTATTGAAACTATGAAAATATGAGCAATTTTCATAATCACCTAATTTCAGTGGTGATTCATGCTAAACTTTGGGTAAATCGACTGAGTCCCTAAAGCAGGGACGGACATGTACAGTTGACATGCATAACCATTCACATAATGCAAAATATTCAATTGTGAAAATGTTTACCTATAAGCAACATTTTCATGCTAATTAGTAGTGAGATCAAGTGCAATAGGCTACCTGCAAGCTATCAATTAATCGTTATAAATGAAATGACCTAAACTGGTGCAGATGAATTTATATGCATATTTAAATATGTATAAGGTGCATTTGATCATGAAATATTCATGTTCTTCAAAACACATAAGATATGATATTTCCTTCAAAAAATTGTCTGTTTTGACAATTTAATTATTTAATGTGTAAATGAAAACATATATATGAACTTTTCTTTTATCTTGAGTATTGGGCAGGAAATGTAATTTTTGTATGTCAAAAATCGGTATATAATAAGTAATGGAAAACAATTATTTAAGTGTCTCCTTTAACTACAATTGTGACACATTGACAACTGAACCATGTAATCTTTTTCTAAAATTCATTTATTCAACTTGAGAGTCAAACGCCATTTATTTTCCCTGAAATACTGACATTTATTCAACTTGAGAGTCAAACGCCATTTATTTTCCCTGAAATACTGACATTTATTCAACTTGAGAGTCAAACGCCATTTATTTTCCCTGAAATACTGACATTTACTCAACTTGAGACTCAATCATCATTTTCCTGAAAAAATGGACATACCTTTTTCTGTGAATATCGTAAACCCTTTATGACTTTTAAAAAGATATTCATAATAAGTAACTGAGTACATTTTAAGTGAGTATTGATGATGTAAATGGTGCTATATACTTCACTTTTATATGTTATAATTATATATACATGACTGATTTGGCTGAGGACTGTTACTAGCCCACATTAAATGTGCAGGATTAAAACCATTCCCAATCGAAAATTTCCCAAAGACTCAAATATTCCCAAACAGCAATTACAAGTAACTATTCACAATTTGTGAAAAGACAATTCTATAATTTTTGATTAGTTAATCTTTATGTTTACAATAAAATTTTTGTCAAAGTATTCATGTACTCATGTAGGAATGCGTCAAATTATTTATGAAATATTATAAAACAAGAAATATTGTAAAGCAAAAAATATTATAGAACATGAAATATTATAGAACATGAAATATCATAATACATGAAATATTGTAAAACATGAAATATTATAAAACATATATGAAATATCTATTTTCAGTTTTATTCTTAAATATATTTCCTCCGGTGAAATGAAAATCATCAAAACACTTTGTTCATGATGCTTAACAATTTTTCTGAAAGTTCAGTTAAATGTTGACAGATTTCCCTCATTTTGGGTCAGTTGGGTACGTAAAATTTCTGAAAATACCTGATAAAGGTATATACATGTTTATAACACACGAGTACACGTAACAGACAGACGTATGTTCTGCACTAGGTGTACATATATACTGTAATTATAAGCAGACTAACATTTACACCAACTTCTATATTTTCTATACATTCACTTAAAGTACTTGATAATACTATACGTGTACATTTATAATTCGCCCAATACAGTTAAAGGCCAAGTGCCGAGTTAACTAGACCGGAACCATCGGCCTACATGTACAACAGGTAACATAAAATGACTATACAGGCACAAGGCCAGAGGTTTGACATACACACAGTGACACTCAAACCTGTATTACATATACTTTTATTAGCTCCAACAGCTCACCTCAATTTGTCCTCATTCATTACACGTACAGTATATTGTAAAATGTTTACAATAACCCCATGTATATATACATTAATAAGCCCGCCCACCCATTCGCCTATTACTGTTCAATGAAATAATAACAAAAACACAATTCCATTGTCCCCGAGTGCGTGTAAATAAATTGCTGTATTTGACCCAACAAGCTGTCACACACTATGTGACGCCACCAACAATAGTAAATATCATCACTTTGTTGTGTAACCGCGACTCAAATTAATAACGTGATAACGGATATATATAACGGCATTGTGATTGTATAATGAAAAGGTTTCACAATGCCTTAGAATTTGTTACTTATTGTTTCAAATATGTAAGAAAATTAATCAAACAATAGGCCTGTACCATGGACAAGGATATCTCGACCTTGGCTTCATCAGCCTCTTGTTGACCTCTGACACTCTGGTTGAGATATCAAATTCCTAGCTTGTAAAAGTTGGTGACTACCTCACTGAACAATATATGGGAGTTCTGTGGCATGCGGTCCAGAATAATTAGAGTCAGCTGTCTTGCCCAAGGACACACCATGACAGCACAGAGCGGCCCATTTCTCAGCTTCTTGAGAAACATAAACCAACACAAGTAGGGAGGGTTGAACCACACACCTCGGATCTTGATTATGTGAAGACACTTGAACCAACTGAGCTTATATCGTGGTCCCCACTAGTTTAGATCGACTTATTTGACCTGAGATTTTATGCTGAGGCCTAAATTAAAGGAAATGGTGATGATCCAAAATAATCGCCATTGTTTCCATTGCAACATGGGATCATTATTGGCTCCAAATTAAGTCAACCCATTCTGCCACTAGATAAGTCTGAATTTCAAACTTTCAAGCTGCTGCAAAGGACATTAAGCTGTATATGCACCCAATGTCTTAAAATAAAATTTCCATCTAAATGCCAGTTGTAAATTAATCATTTGCATATGCATATTAATGGATATGAATTTACGATATATATCATAATGAAGGCCCTTTGCCCTTTTAAAAAAAATTACCTGCAAAAATATAAAAGATCTGACCCTGTCAAAATCAGTCCAAACCACTCAGCAAGGGTGGACCAATTGGGAAAGGAAAAATGTTTTCTACAATAAAAATGTGGAAATAAGCATTCATCAGAACAGTTTCAAACTTTGTTGAATTATAAACAATATTAAGTTATCTATACAGTTTAACTTAATATTTCTGATGTTGAATTTTATAAATGTCAAATCTACCATATGGCACGGAAAGATAATTTTGTGAGGTAAAAAGCTGGTAGATCATATGTCATATAAAACACTTATCAGCCTGTTTTCATATGAATACGATGATATATCAATATTGGAGAAAGTGCTTAAATCCCTTAAGGAAGTACTGCAGGTTCATCAGGGTACATGTACATGTGTTGCAAGGGCGGCTGGATGGCACAGTGTGACTACACTTGCCTTTCAGTGGTTGGGCGGTTAGAATCTCCTGATCAGGTGTTCAGACATTTAGGTATGAGGTAGTCAGCTGTCTGATCACATGGGATTGCTCTAGTTTTTTCATGCAGTATTGCAGAGACCTTCACTCGCTATCATCAAGGCCAACAAGGATAATTAACATAAATTGATATAATTTGTTTCACAAATGTTTTGAAATAAATAAATTTTATATCATGTGTATATAATCACAGGTAGCGGAGGGATCCGGAGAGGCAGAAGGAACACGTACACGTAATGATATGAGTAGAGCATGAATTACCTCCATGAGCAGTTTTATATTATTAAACTAATTAAAGATTTTTCAGTCATGCAAAAATTTGCATCTTAGAAAGAGACATCCAGTCAGAAAAAGTTATGCTCACTTAAAAGATATCTATGCATCTTATTATCAAGTAAAAAGCATTAAAATGTCTAAATATGGTATTTAATGTCAATTAAATTTCACACCTAGCTTTACAGACAAATAAATATTGATGCCATAACTTGCTCTAGTTGCTTATGTGTAAAGCTCTGGACCCATATAGACACCATATCAAGACAATTTAACGCCATTTTATTGGGTGCAGTCTCTTAAATTTTTTAAAATGTGAATAAAAGTCAAGTTCGTTTTAAATCCCTGCCTTAATGACTTCTTCAGCAGTGGGTTCAACAACCGGAACAGCTTGTAGTCATGTGCAGATCGGTAAACAAAATATATATGTATAGTTAATGTAAAATGAATAAACATGCAAATTTTTATCATTATTTAATTATTCCAACAAAATTATGTAATTTTCAATATACCCTTGTTATACTTTTAGCACATTTTGTCAATTTATGCCTAATATTTTGGCAGAATAAAATAATTGATAAGATTGAAATTTGACAAATTACTAGTTAATCTATGAGAAAATAGAATCTTAAGGAACATTTGATTCATTGATTTGATATTTAGTGTTAAACACACAGACAAAATCCTATGGTGCCACGGTTAAATATTATAAGTGACAATTGTTGCTTTTTTTGCACCTGCAGCTTTTGCCAAAAATTTATACGATCAAGATACTGAGTTTAATTAATGTTTCCCTCAGTGGAAGTATTGCAGATTCATCTGGGTACAATGTAGGTGTAGTACTAACGTTTTGGATATTCAGATGGAACAGTGATAATTACATACTTGTCTTTAGATCACCTAGGTGGCTGAAGTAATTATAGGGTACCACAGTCAGCTGTCTGACTATGTGGGTTAATTTTCTGCAGATTCCTCCCACAGTAAGACATATCACGACATTCCACCTCAGGGCCAGTAAGCTAACAGATTTAAGTTGATGTAATTTGTTTCACATTTATCGTTGTAAAAACAAGCATGCTGGGTAATTGCTAAAGCAATTAAATACATGTTCCCTACTGGCCCTCGCTAAAAATAGTTACAGTGACCTTGACCAATTGACACAATAAACCCTGAAAATTGATCTGTAGATACTTACACTGATTTGTGCTTGTACCCCTAGATTTGTGCTTCTTGGTAACCCCTTAAGATTCGTACTTGTACCCCTGGATTTGTGATTGTGCCCCTTAAGATTCGTACTTGTGTAGCGGGACTGGACTGGGTCGATCATCGGTGACTAGGTAGCTCAATCGGTAGAGCATCCGGCTAGTGTTCGGAGGTCCCGGGTTCGAACCCCGGTCTAGGCATGCATTTTTCCACCCTACTACATTTGGTGCCTGTGACCAAACCTTGTTTCAAGTGAGGTGAATACTTGATAAGGGGATACCCGAACCTGGGTTGTGAAGTCTTCGGGGTCGAAGATTTAAAAAAGGGAGGGAAGAGTGTAGCGGAACTGGACCAGGTCGATCATCGGCGACCAGGTAGCTCAATTAGTAGAGCATCCGGCTAGTGTTTGGAGGTCCCCGGTTCGAACCCCGGTCTGGCTGTGCATTTTTCCACTCCTACTACACTTGTACCCCTAGATTTGTGATTGTGCCCCTTAAGATTCGTGCTTGTACCCCTAGATTTGTGATTGTGTCCCTTAAGATTCGTACTTGTACCCCTGGATTCATGCTTTGATAATATACCACTCAGATTTTCAGAGGAGGGGTACACTTAATCCCTAACAGGATAAAGTAATGGGGCATGCTGTAAGCATTAAACTGTCTTGAGATGGTATTTAATGGCCTATTTAAATGACAAGATCTAAATGACAAAATGTCAATTTTATTATACCTCTAGATAACTCTGTGTGCAAAATAAGCTCTAGATCTGGCATATCATAATACTCAAAACAGTTTGATGCAGTTTATGTGTTCAGAGTCCCTGAAAAGTCAAGTGATATTTTTTTTTTTGTGCTCATCATATTATTAAACATTAATGAAATCATGTTATTTTAAGTCTATTCTCATTAATTATACTGCCACCTTTTGTTGACGCCGAATTTGGCAGTAAAACAAGGGTGGCGATATAATATGTTATTGGTTTATTGGTTTATTTTGTTTATCGTCCTATTAACAGCCATGCAGGGTCATTTAAGGACGTGTCTGGTTTTGGTTTATATAACCAAAATTTGACAAATTAAACACTATACATTAATAATGGAATAAAATTCTGAAACAATAATTTTATTTTGGGCAAATACAATGCCAAATTTAGCATTGACTTGTGGCTATACGGACACATAATTATCGCACAAAAGAAATCATGTAATGACCCTGCAGATTTTCAAAAAAATGTCATGTATGTTTTTGGTTTTTTCTCGTAAGAGTCACCTTCCTGAATTGCAAAGCCAAAGTTTGCTATACACTGCTGGTGTACCTGTAGAGAATATCACCCATTGTTTTATTACCAAACCAACAGATTATAAAGTGAGGAAATTTATCCATTCTGATTGTTCAGTTGGTTGTATAAGTGTAAAAGGAGCGGGTCGCTGTGGCTTAATTTTGTACATAGTGTAAAATTAAGGTCTCTGTCACTCAGCCATCTTCGGGTTACACTATGCTATTCTTCGCTAACCAACGGTTACACTATGCTATTCTTCGCTAACCAAGGGTTACACTATGCTATTCTTTGCTAACCAAGGGTTACACTATGCTATTCTTCGCTAACCAAGGGTTACACTATGCTATTCTTTGCTAACCAAGGGTTACACTATGCTATTCTTCGCTAACCAAGGGTTACACGATGCTATTCTTTGCTAACAAAGGGGGTTACACTATGCTATTCTTCGCTAATTACCAAGGGTTACACCATATACTATTCTTCGCTATTTACCAAGGGTTACACTATGCTATTCTTCACTAACCAAGGGTTACACTATGCTATTCTTTGCTAATTACCAAGGGTTACACTATGCTATTCTTTGGTAACCAAGGGCAATATAATGCTAAGCTCCCTTTCAGAGAAATGGGAGCTTAGGGTAGTGTAACCCTTGGTTAGCAAAGATGTCACTCAGCTGACAGAGTATATGCTTCTTTTGGCTAGGAGGTTGTATAATTAAAGAGCCGGGGATAATAACACCGGAAAAACAGATTCGATTCCAGTCACACAGCGTCTCTCCCTGTTCATTCACATATGCAAGGCTAATTATGTAGCATTGGTATTGGGTGACAATTGCAAATATAGGTGGAGAGATTCAGAGTACTATTTCTTCTAATGTGATATTTTACATCATGATCAGTATATGATTTTTTTTTTCAAATTGTCACCCAGAACAATTTAAATTTTGCACATAATGAAATCACTTTACAGTCGAGTTGCCATTAACATATATACTGTACCTTAAATAGCAAAGAATTTGTGTTTGTTACATAGTGCAAACTCATCCATCTACTGCCAGAGACATGACTATACAAGGTCGACAGCTGCTACAACAGCTTCATTTTTAGTACAATAATTAAAAGCAGCTAGGAACAAATCTGATACTGAGGTCACAAATAAATAGAGTCCTATCATTGTTAATGTATTCATATACACAAGGAATTGTGATTCAAACGCCAGTTATGCTGTCATAGTTAGTTTATATTCAAATGTAAATATTTATAATTAAAATAACCACTTGAAGCATATTATACAATATCTGTATGCATTAAGTCAACAGCTTTACTCAATCTACAAATAATTCAGTTTTAAAAAATATATTGATGTTATTTAAATCAGAATATAATACATTTGTTAGTTTAAATTTTTAACATTTGGTTGTAATATATTCATCCTGCTAGGCTCAAATGCCTGGTAAAATGCCCATGTAAGCTCTTAAATGTTAGTTTATGGTAAAAGTGCTGACAATTTGTAATAATTAACAGAGAATACTGACATAATAATGAAACCATAATTTCAACAGAAAATCATTCCTACAGGGGCAAAATATGATCACCAAGAGCCATAAAGGACCTGTGTTGCTCACCAAGATATTGTGGTGAATATGGGGAAACAGTTGTCTCTATATTTCTACAAAAAGAGAGAGATTTAAAGAATTTGCTATATTTCCCTGATAATTTGGCACTACGCAATACTCACATCACCTGGCCCCTGGGGGGCCAACACTTACGATTTATACTAAATTGGTTCCCTTTACATAAGGATGCTGCACACCAAATATGGACCAAAAATTGTCATTGCTACTTATAGCATTGATGTCAATTTTTTTCAGTTTCATCGGGGTATGAAAAAAAATTTGTTTGCAAACTGTATGAATCTGTATGAAGTTTGCAAACAAAACTTTTTGAAAATAATTTTCTACTTTAAAACATGTTTCATGTACAATTTTACTGGTTTTATATGGGATTATTTTTCTCAAATCAATACACAACGTCAATTGCTGTATTGTGACGTCACATTTTTCGCGCCATTCTCGGAATTGTTTTCATAGTGGTATGAAAAAAAAACTCAACCAATCAGAAAGCTGCACTAAGAATTTTCTATCTTTCCCTTATCGGGTCCTGCTGATCCTCAGGCCCCTAGAAGGCCAGACCCACCCTTTTTACAAAACTTCTTCCTTTTCACTTAAGAATTCTGTGAACCAAATTTGTTCAAAATCTACTGAGTCACAGCTTCAGTCATGACTTAGTAACTTTTAAGTTTTAGGAACAGTAACGATCAACAAACAGGAATGGACGCCTGACAAATAACCACATAATTATGCCAAGCTGATCACCAGCCCGGAATGGAGTAAGATATGAGCTTCAAATATAGATTTGGATGGAGACTCTTCAAAATGTATAAGAATAATAAAAATCTTTCCTAATATGTTGGCCCCCTGACCCGTATCGTTATATTACATTGTTCCCCGACCCATATCGTTATATTACATTGACCCATATCGTTATATTACTTTGTCCCGGCGACCCATATCGTTATATTACATTGACCCATATCGTCATATTACATTGACCCATATCGTTATATTACATTGTCCCCCTGACCCGTATCCTTATATAACATTGACCCATATCGTTATATTACATTGACCCATATCGTTATATTACATTGTCCCCCTGACCCGTATCGTTACATTACATTGTCCCCCGACCCATATCGTTATATTACTTTGTCCCCGACCCATATCGTTATATTACATTTTCCCCCGACCCATATCGTTATATTACATTGTCCCCCAACCCATATCGTCATATCACATTGACCCCCCGACCCATATCGTTATATTACACTGACCCATATCGTTATATTACATTGTCCCCCGACCCTATATCGTTATATTACATTTCCCCCCGACCCATATCGATATATTACATTGTCCCCCAACCCATATCGTTGTATTACATTGTCCCCCTGACCCATATTGTTATATTATAATTACTTTGTCCCCGACCCATATCGTTATATTACATTGTCCCCCGACCCATATCGTTATATTACATTTTCCCCTGACCTGTATCGTTATATTTCTTTGTCCCCCGACCCATATCATTATATTACATTGTCCCCCGACCCGTATCGTTATATTACTTTGTCCCCCTGACCCATATCGTTATATTACATTGACCCATATCGATATATTACATTGACCCATATCGTTATATTACATTGACCCATATCGTTATATTACTTTGTCCCCTGACCCATATCGTTATATTACATTGTCCCCCGACCCATATCGTTATATTACATTGTCCCCCGACCCATATCGTCATATTACATTGACCCCCTGACCCGTAGCGTTATATTACATTGTCACCCGACCCATATCATTATATTACATTGTCCCCCGACCCGTATTGTTATATTACTTTGTCCCCCGACCTATGTCGTCATATTACATTGTCCCCCGACCCATGTCGTTATATTACATTGACCCATATCGTCATATTACATTGTCCCCCGACCCATATTGTTATATTACATTGTCCCCCGACCCATATCGTTATATTACATTGTCCCCGACCCATGTCGTTATATTACATTGTCCCCCGACCCATATCGTCATATTACATTGTCCCCCGACCCATATCGTTATATTACATTGTCCCCCGACCCATATCGTTATATTACATTTTCCCCACCAGTATCGTTATATTACATTGTCCCCTGACCCATATTGTTATATTACATTGTCCCGACCAGTATCGTTATATTACATTGACCCATATCGTTATATTACTTTGTCCCCCGACCCATATCGTCATATTACATTGTCCCCCGACCCATATCGTTATATTACATTTTCCCCTGACCAATATTGTTATATTACATTGTCCCCCGACCCATGTCGTCATATTACATTGACCCCCTGACCCGTATCGTTATATTACTTTGTCCCCTGACCCATATCGTTATATTACATTGTCCCCCGACCCATGTCGTCATATTGCATTGTCCCCCGACCCATATCGTTATATTACATTTTCCCCTGACCAATATTGTTATATTACATTGTCCCCTGACCTGTATCGTTATATTACATTGTCCCCGACCAATATCGTTATATTACATTGTCCCCCGACCCGTATTGTTATATTACTTTGTCCCCCGACCTATATCGTTATATTACATTGTCCCCCGACCTATGTCGTCATATTACATTGACCCATATCGTTATATTACATTGTCCCCCGACCCATATCGTTATATTACATTTTCCCCCGACCCATATCGTTATATTACATTGTCCCCCAACCCATATCGTCATATCACATTGACCCCCCGACCCATATCGTTATATTACACTGACCCATATCGTTATATTACATTGTCCCCCGACCCTATATCGTTATATTACATTTCCCCCCGACCCATATCGTTATATTACATTGTCCCCCAACCCATATTGTTGTATTACATTGTCCCCCTGACCCATATTGTTATATTATAATTACTTTGTCCCCGACCCATATCGTTATATTACATTGTCCCCCGACCCATATCGTTATATTACATTTTCCCCTGACCTGTATCGTTATATTTCTTTGTCCCCCGACCCATATCATTATATTACATTGTCCCCCGACCCGTATCGTTATATTACTTTATCCCCCTGACCCATATCGTTATATTACATTGACCCATATCGATATATTACATTGACCCATATCGTTATATTACATTGACCCATATCGTTATATTACTTTGTCCCCTGACCCATATCGTTATATAACATTGTCCCCCGACCCATATCGTCATATTACATTGACCCCCTGACCCGTAGCGTTATATTACATTGTCACCCGACCCATATCATTATATTACATTGTCCCCCTACCCGTATTGTTATATTACTTTGTCCCCCGACCTATGTCGTCATATTACATTGTCCCCCGACCCATGTCGTTATATTACATTGACCCATATCGTCATATTACATTGTCCCCGGACCCATATCGTTATATTACATTGTCCCCCGACCCATATCGTTATATTACATTGTCCCCCGACCCATGTCGTTATATTACATTGTCCCCCGACCCATATCGTCATATTACATTGTCCCCCGACCCATATCGTTATATTACATTGTCCCCCGACCCATATCGTTATATTACATTTTCCCCACCAGTATCGTTATATTACATTGTCCCCTGACCCATATTGTTATATTACATTGTCCCGACCAGTATCGTTATATTACATTGACCCATATCGTTATATTACTTTGTCCCCCGACCCATATCGTCATATTACATTGTCCCCCGACCCATATCGTTATATTACATTTTCCCCTGACCAATATTGTTATATTACATTGTCCCCCGACCCATGTCGTCATATTACATTGACCCCCTGACCCGTATCGTTATATTACTTTGTCCCCTGACCCATATCGTTATATTACATTGTCCCCCGACCCATGTCGTCATATTGCATTGTCCCCCGACCCATATCGTTATATTACATTTTCCCCTGACCAATATTGTTATATTACATTGTCCCCTGACCTGTATCGTTATATTACATTGTCCCCGACCCATATCGTTATATTACATTGTCCCCCGACCCGTATTGTTATATTACTTTGTCCCCCGACCTATATCGTTATATTACATTGTCCCCCGACCTATGTCGTCATATTACATTGACCCATATCGTTATATTACATTGTCCCCCGACCCATATCGTGATATTACATTTTCCCCAGACCAATATTGTTATATTACATTGTCCCCCGACCCGTATCATTATATTACATTTTCCCCTGACCAATATTGTTATATTACATTGTCCCCTGACCCGTATCGTTATATTACATTGTAAGTACAATATGACTTCGTCATTTTCAATATCAACCAGTACACATATATAAGTATCAGTATTTCAAATCATATAGCTATATATAGTTACAGTACCTTGTAACAATATAACGGATATTTGATATTATTTTAAAATCTGGTCATTATTAAAGTTAAAATGAACATATATATATACCTCAGAGCCGGGTAACCTGACCTCATCTTGTGCCATATGTTAGCTAGAAACAGGAAAACATCCTCCACACGTGCCTCTCACCTGAAAACTTACTGAACCTATACAAGGTAATCTAGGACATATATACGGGTTTACTTACACACATGGCTAATGAAGTGTAAAGGTGATTCAATTAAAGGCACATGGTCACACACTACTACACATTGTATAACCATATTTTTTTTTTTTTTTCGTATTACAGTACATTTTTGATTGGCTCAGCTTTCTTCATTACCTTAAAGTAAATTGATTTATATTCAAAGAACTGGATCATAGTTAGAAACACAATTTGTATACATAAAAGGTAACTTAGCTATCCCCTAAAATCTTTTATGAATATATGGATGTATATTTAGTAACTATAATAGCTAGCAGACATAAGATGGTATCATTTGTTTACGTCCTCAACCAGACACATGTTCATTTTATTGAGCAAAATATGAAATTATCAACCGATGAAAATGTACGTAGCTTATCAATGTAATATACCTACCGCAGTGATGCATAAATTAAAGAATCTTACATAACTTTTGTTTTTGACCAATCAAAATAGCTGGCTCTTTATAAGTTCACTACATTGAAATCTGCAACTGACTGTTAATTTGGTTCATTAACCCTTTCACCCCTACTGACCATATTGGACTTCAAATGATAAATGAATGGAAGAGTCCACTAAAATTTCATAGGGTTATAAGGGTTAAAACTGAAGCTTGTCCAAGATCTAATTCTACATAGTTATTGTGTGATTTTTTTTCATATAATTCCCTCTAAAGAATCAACTTGAACCTGCTACAGTGCTGACAAAATTTTCTTAAACTGTAATGGTGATCCTGACCTTGGCCCCACCGCCCTTAAACTCAAACCTGTCTGAAAGATAAGGTCCATTATAAGTGTGTGATGTTTGATCAAACTTTTTCAAGGGATGAAGCTGCTTAAAGCGCTGAAAAGGATTTTCTAAAAAATAGTCATGCTGACCTTGACCCAATTGCAACAACTCTAAAACTTTTAACTTTTTTTGTGATATTATATATGGTCCTTTTTAATTGTGTGATGTTTTATCCCTCAGGATTTGTTTGTTTTTTGTTTAACGTCCTATTAACTTGAATGATTCCTCTCTGAATCAATAGTTAACGCCATCAATATAGGAACATATTTAAGGCATATGATAAAGTTATTTTGTCATAACATTTAAATCCTGGTATGTTACATCGTAGTGTCAGTATCAACTTCACAGGTGTAATAATGTAAATTAGACTTTACTAACCAAAATTTGAACACTATTTTACTATTCAAATGTTCAGGATACAATTCTATTGCCACCAAAATTCATGTAATTTTCACACAAGAATAATTTACACAAAACTTAAACGAATGTAAAATTATCCATACCAATGCATGTAAATGCAGAATGCACCAAAAACTGTGTAAAGTACATCTCAACCCCAGAGGGGGATTCAGCTGTTTGACATTTAATTACTCATCAATTATTTATCAACCACATTTCTTTTTTCTTTCAATGAGTTGGTATTATTTTTTTACTAAATGATCATTTATCCCCAGTTTTCAACAACAAAAATTAACTATCAGTTATATATATAAATCTAGAATTAAGGGGAACTGTTTTTGGACTAAATTTTGAATACTGAAAAGGGGAAATTTGAAAAATCATCAAATTTCATTTATTTTTACCTTAAAGACACTGTTTCCAAGTGAAAGCAGCAAAAGGAAAGCAAATCTGAAGGATTTTGGTATATTATTGCAATAAAAATGAGGGAAAATATAATATTAGTGAATTTGAAATTGATTCCTGCAGATGTATTGTTTAATATGAACATTATTACA
The DNA here is from genome assembly GCF_902652985.1 of Pecten maximus. NCBI lineage: Eukaryota > Metazoa > Mollusca > Bivalvia > Pectinida > Pectinidae > Pecten > Pecten maximus. The sequence continues at coordinate 24,334,214 of NC_047027.1, forward strand.
TGTATTTATCTGTAAACGTCAAGCACTATTTCAGGCCTTAAATAACCTCCTTCAATGATCAACAGATGACACTTATTAATTACCTCCCTCCCTCCCTGATCTGAGGGATGAGGAGGGGGTACGCTGCACAGTAGTCATCTATACTGCTATGAATCGTTTTGGCTCCTTTCAACTTGAAGAGAGATACATATATACATGTATATGCAAAGTATATTCCTTTCCCAGTTCCTGCAAAGGCACTTAACCTTAATGACAAAAAAATATACACTTTTTATCCTTTACTTACATAAATGTGTGTTTTTACTGGAGAAGTGCTTACATAGATTATATCATAGATATAAATGTTACTCAAGGTGTTCTCTGGACCCAACAACATTTCTATATGTAACATTCATTGGCAATATGTCGGACTTAAAAAACAATTTATGGACCTCGACCTTGATAAACTTATAAACTCAATTACCCCCCCCCCGGTACTCAAAACATTATATTTAAAGCTGCCCTTAAATTTCTGTTGAACTTATTTGATTTTTAAAATCATATAATGAAAAAAAAAATTCACTAATAATTCAAGTGAAAATTTATGGTCCGATACGAAGAAGCAGAGTCTCCCAAACTTTATAAGGGGAGTCCGAGGCAAGTATACGTCTGTTTGGAAAGAATGGTTTAAAGCCATCACGCCTCATGATCACCAAAGTCGCTGAACTCATTACAACATCCACATGCATCAGCTATCACACCCATCACAGTGTGAAAGTAAAGGAAGATCGATAGACAAATGTCTAGAGATGATGCAAAATGTCTGCATCATGTATGATCTGAGGTCTTTGTAATGAAATCGTCTTCAAAAAGCAGAATTTTTAAATAATTTGAATCCAAATTTCTTTTTTTGTTAAGAAATTTCTTAAGAGAATCTTTCTACAGGATATATGAGATCTGTATCACCATAGACAAATGCTATACTGCTATCAGCATCATCATCAGGTAACTGTCTTTTTACCCTCATTCTATGCATACAAGTGGCAATCAGAGGATGTGGTTGTACAGCTAGGATACAGAAAGCTGACTCCTATATAGATAATTTAAGAATTGATGATAATCACAATTACCAGATCGTGGATCTCTGAGGGTTCACCAGCCTGAGTCGGTATGTCTTGCCAAAGCACATATATATGTCATACAGATGCTCACCCTTCCAGACAGGTATAAAAACACTGGGACAAGCAGTTCAGTAACACATGTTCCAGATACTAGGTCACAACATATCTGTAACTCACTGTACCAGGGTCATAATACTCTACATGAAGGCAGCAATGCTTCTGTTTGTTGATCATGTTATGGGAGAAATTCAGGGATTTGAGGAAAGTGGATGATATATTCCCTATAATAAAGCACATTCTGAGAATTTCAAGATTTTCAGCAAAAACATGGGGAGAAAAAAACGGCCCCAGAGTAACCCGTACTATTTTAGACAGTCTGCATGAATATAAGTTATTGTGTTTATTTTTTGTTGGTTTTTTTTTGTTTGTTTGTTTTTTGTTCTTGTTTTTTTTCTATTAATATATATATTTAAATCAAATTAAATTAAATTACAAATCAACTGAATATCTCTTTCCATTTTTCCAGAATAAACATTTAACAAATATTGAAATAAACAAATATTTTCAACTCTGATTTACTATGCACAGCACAGCCGAAACTATGCTCTAGCTGCTAAATGAAGGATTGAAGTTCGGTAAATTTGATTGTAATAATTATAAACAAGACTAGTTAAAATACTTCCCAGTTTAGGCTGGTACTTTCACATTTCAACACTTTCGTTTGAATTACTTTTAATTCATTCATTTTCACATGAAGATGTTACAAGAAATACCTTCTACAAGCAGAACTGATAATTGATTAAACATTTTAAGTATATATAGTTGAAAAATATAAATTCAACACAACAACTTTTGTGTTTTGCTAACGTTTTCAGGCCTATAGCGGCCATCTTCAGCCGATTAATTTATTTAAGGTTGTTGTGTTGAATATTTTTCAACTATTTAATTGATAGTACCTACAAGTTTTACTCTTTATATATATATATATATATATTTTCAACTATTTAATTGATAGTACCTACAAGTTTTACTCTTTATATATATATATGTTTGCTGAAGAAAAAAAAAACCTTAATATTTCATAGGTCATGAAAATTAGATGCATCCTTCCAACAATTTCACCTGCATTAAGAACACATATTGTGGAGGAGTGAAGTATTTTGATCAACTAGATTATTGCTATTACAATAAAACAGCACTTAACATTAAATATTCACATTTTTTACAACAGAGGTTTTCTAACTTTACACAACAAAATCAATAAGGTCGGTTATCCCAACTATAGATAACATCAGACTGATTTGACTGGTGACAGCATGCTTCAACTATTTAAAAGCAACCTTTAAAGTACAGTTTGTTTGTTGGCTTTTTCTGGAGACTTTTTGGGGTCGTCAATGAGCCCCACTCCCAATAGAAATTATTTCATATTTAAGCCAAATTCCCAAAATTTGCCCTTTACTCCTAAAAAAGTCTTTTGCAACTCATCAATTTTCTTCCCAAAATGAGACAAAACGGCCCCTTCCCAAACCAGTGAGAAAAAGCCCTGGTTGGGTTTATCGCCCTGTGAATAGCCAGGGTCATTTTGAGGCTGGGTCTCCTTGTAGTAGCAGGTGACTACCTCACTAAACAACATAGTGTGAGTAGGCCTGTCCCATAACCATCAAGAGGAATTAGGGTAAAGTGTTTTGCTCAAAGACACAACCACAACAGCACAGACTGGCCTGTTTCTCTAAGCTTCACAGAACACAATTCAACACCGGTATCGAATGTCGAACCACGCACCTCAGATCTTCACCTGAGGTTTATGGCCGTCACTCTAACCAACTGAGCTACAAAAAGTATCATGGCCCCCTTTCAAGCAAAGATGCCTTATATGTTCTGGTTCCTGATCTATTTCCTCAAAGTTAAAGGCACATGATCTGTTTTGAAATGACATATGACATGATATAAATATAATGAAAAAAAAAATGTATCTAATTTTCTTTTACAGGTCTCAGATATTATGCAGGAAATGTGATTTTTTTACCTTGAACTTTGGTTGATTACGATTATGAAAGTGAAAAAACAATGTATGTACATTTATTTCTTTAACGGTATATGCATAGAAAAACAAAAACAAAAACATTCAATCCATAGTGTACTAGCACTCACTGCCATCACATCAATTCCACTCGCGATGTTTAAAGTAAGGGACTGATTACAATGTAGATATATATAAACAGAATATGTTTGCAAACTTTAGACGGGAAACAAACGAAATATACATATATACATAGTATAGACATAGGCTAGCTACCTTATATTCAGGAAATCCATTTAAAGTATGTACAGAAGAACCCCATTAGATTTGAATGGGACATCTTTTGTAAAATATCCAGTCGACACCTTGGGTATATTTTATTTTCTAAAAGGATCGATACCCAAGGAAAACGTAATCTCCAACTGACCAAACTGATTCATTATAAAGTCTGTAGTGTAATGTCAATGATACAAATTTGCATTTGGGTCGAGCCAAATCAATAACCCAATTTAGACCCGTCATAAAATTTCAAACACAATGAAAACATTTCAGCAGACAGGAATATTTTGTGTACATTAATTACCATATATTCCCTGTTATCCTATTGTTGCAGGTTCCCTATGTATACTCACAGTAACTACAAAAACTGGCTGTTTAATACATAGAGGATATCTAACAGTGTCTTCAGTAATACCAAATATATTTCACGATTGGGGCTAATATTTTGATATCAAAATATTAGCCACACGAGTGAAATATATTTGGTATTACTGAAGACACTGTTAGATATTCTGTTTATTACATTTTTTATCAACGAAAAACCTACCCCGTATGCTAACTAGGCCTACAGCGATAATAATTATTAATTGTAAACAAAAAAGTAGTTCCCCCTGTCCAGGTGCTGACATATATGTCAGGCTTTCTGATTGGTCAATTATTTTGGTATTTTCTAATCATTAATTTGATTGGTCAAATCAGCAAAAGTGATATTTTTCACTTGTGAAAAATATCACTTTTATAGAATGAATCATTTTTGATATTTCACTGGTAAAAATGTAATAAATAAAAATGCATGAGCTTTTTTGTTTATATAAAGGTAATTTGTAGACACTAGTGGTATTGGGCTGCATGCATTCAACAATTATTGACATAATCATTAATAATACATTGTCTTTTCAGCTGAATCGGATGCCTACAACAACAATTACGGCAACAGTCGTTTTCCAAAGTACCTTGAGAACAGGGTACCGTACTACAGTCAATATATCCAGATCAAAACCAATTGCAAGAGGACAGTGTTTTCCCTGCATGCATAAAAATCCAATTTGCAACATTCAAGAAAACAGGTTTTTTAGCAACCATAAACTTGTTGTGAATCATAAACCACATCCACGTGCATGGTCATGGAAATTAAGCCATCCACAATAAAAACAAAATCAAAATTAATTTACATCCAAGAAGTGAAAAAATGAAAATAATCAATGATGTAATTAATGGACAACAGAAAATGCTGTCCAGTATATTCATCAAAATATCCAATTTACTCCCCGTCAAGACTATATCTTTCTCAAAGTACACATGTCCAGGCATATGGCTATAAATCAAGAGGATTTAAAAGTCCTAGCTGCTAAATTCATTAGTTGGTATACACACAAACATACATGAGTAAGCCACATCAGAATTAAGTTTGAAGCAATTTTTGCTATCTATATAGATGTTATACTGTATATGTAAAAATCCAGCTGCTATGTTAAAGTCAATCAAATGTGTCTGCCATCAAATGAAGAGACAATTTGAAAATCAAGCAGTTTAATCAAGTTGAAATAAATGAATAAACATTCTTTATTATTAAGTATTTAATGTAGCAAGTTTCTGCAATATTATCACAATTTATTACATTTTTCAGTGAAATATCAGGTTTTATGGTGAAAATATATTTGCAGCAAGTTTCTGCAATATTATCACAATTTATTGCATTTTTCAGTGAAATATCAGGTTTTATGGTGAAAATATATAGTTTATTCCAATGGAATTACCAATTTTGATACTTTCACTCACTTTGGACCTGCAATATCTGAATACAGCATTTGAAGCGAAAAGATAGTCTTGGCTTGACAGAACTAACAGTTTATCACTGTTTCCAGTTAGAAAGCATTCACACATATAATGTTGCCTGACACTGACAGTGATTGAATATAACACATCTTCAATCTAATTAAAATCTAGATGGCCATAAGGGGTCACGTTCTGATGACCTTTGAGATATGTGCATTTCACTTTCAGGGTGAATTGTCAATTTATCGATGTTATTGAAGTAAACCATTTCGTCACAGCATGCATTTGGAGCAAAGTATTTCGGCACAGCATATATACATGTAGCTATATATGCTTTCTGGGAAGAAATGACTTGAAACAATTTGACAGATTATGCAAGCTATGTACTCTAGATCTAGTCTGAATGCTAATTCAGACATATAATATTCACTTCCAAGATTCTGATTTGATTGGCTTAAATCCAAAATGTCACCCCGACCCCTCATGGGGTGTTGTTAGATGTTCATGTAACGTAGTGAGAATGACCATCTAGATTTTAAATAGTTTGCCTTGATCTTTGGAGTAATATGATTTGTTTGTTGGTATTTATCATCTTTGTCTGTTCCCAAACAGGCTTCATTTCACAACCACAGACATATAATTATAATTACATTTGCTCCGCATTTCCCCATTGGCAATGCTAAGAGGCAGTTGCCACCATATGCCTATAACACCAAGTGCCTCAGGCTATAACACCCAGTGGGTCATGTGACTTTTAAAAAGGCGGGATTTTTTTGGGTTGGCTTAGTTTTTTTCAAAATTGACGAAAATGGTAAGACAATGTAAATATAAGTATTGAACAGTGGTTTCAATGTTGTTATAGTCGATATGGCAGCAAGATGTATGGTCGGCAAACGTAGCATGGAACCCTAACGGGTTCCCATGCCATTTGCCCACCATACATCTTGCTGCCATATCGACTATAACAACATTGAAACCACTGTTCATTGCTTAAATGTCTTTACGATTGCGCAGTGTACCTTGCCATATATTGTCACAGCTGTGTTGTCGATAATACTATTACATATATCCTTTTATTGTTTAGTTGTATAAATTATAATTTCCTGATCCTGAGATATTTGCATTTAATTGTTTATATTTACATTTGTCGGGCATTGTCACTATATAGTCTGTTTGAGAGCTCTGGCATTGATGTACGTTTAAATGCCATCCATCACACGCTACACTATATATCAGCGTATTAATACAACACAAACCGGAACTACAATATCCAGGATAATTAAGTTTAACGACTAATTATTTTGTCTACATTACTTGTTATGAAAAATATGCCATTTGCGCATTTAGTTGGTATTAAAATGATTAACAAATTTTTTTTTTTTTTCTTATTTTCCATGTACTATTTTGTTTGCCAAAAAGCATGTGACCGTGTTCCGGCTGTTCCAACGACTGACAAAAAATCTGCTGACTGTCGGTAAGGCTGGAATTATGAATTTTGAATAGGAATTATAATTTATAGCATTTAAGAAATAAAAAAAGTAAAAGGAACTTAAATATAAGCATTGAACTGTTTTTGTATGGTATTTATGATCTATTTGAATGCCAGAGCTTTGCAAGCAAACAAATCATACACACATTATGATTTGTTTGCTTGCAAAGCTCTGGCATTCAAACTGATCATAAATACTATACAAAAACAGTTCAATGCTTTAAGAGATCTAGAGTTGCATAATATTTATTAATTTTATATTCATTTATATTGAAACTTTAAATGTATCCCATATGTTGAGCTATTCATTATTCAGCAGAATAATGATAGAGCAAGCAAATAGCCAGAGAAGCAGATTTATAATGGGTAAATGGCATCAGAATAGGTGTCCGTAATGTAATCAATAGAATATAAATCCCTTGTTTTTTCATGAACATGCAATTCAAGCACTGGGTATTGCTAAAGTACAATACCTTTATACCTTGACCCAAAAAACCTGCAACGCAAATTTGATCTGTAGATATATACTCAAAGTGAAGTTACAGGGCATCCAGTTGACCCTTGACTTTTAGTAATTTCAGAAGTCAAATCACTATTTCTGAGAAATCTGAAGGGTCAATTAAAACATATGTCAAATACTTGAAATAGACATGTCCCTTCAACCCAAGAGTCGGATCTCATTTTCGGGAGTCAAAAACATACTCTCAAGGGTCTACTGGATGCCCTGAAGTTAAATTACATACCAACTTTCACCAACATATGGCATAAGACATATTGCTGAGAAAATGCAGAAAACTGAGTGGACAGACTGATAGACAGCAGCCAGTCGGATGAACAGACGGGAAGAAACCTATCTTTTGTAAATACTGTACATATTATGCTTTGTGAACTTGACCAAAAGGGAGACGAGTCTTTGACTCTTTTTGTTATCAAGTTTTTAAATAAAGACTTTATTATTATTATTATCATAACCCCTCCCCCCATTAAGGTCAGTGTCTAGTGGTGTATATGATTCACTGATGCATTGGATCGCAGTGTGGTGAATTGACGAATTGTCTATCCTTGATTTGTATTGTGATACTTGAAAATGTGTAGTTATCTCCCTTGACCAACCTTAGCTTACGCTTTGTAGTAAACAACATGGCTGACAAGGCCATTCTAGCAGCTTATAATGCTGCCTGTTGGAGTTCTTTCAAATGCAAATTATAGAAATTCAAGAATGCTTTGTGAGATTCTAATATTCTGGAAATACCACAAACAAAACATCACTACTAGCTGTACGATGGATTATCAGACATCTGATAGGTCATCAGCTTCTCATATATCACGATATATATCATATCTTGATCTGTGTATCGCGATATGAATCGTATCGCTACCCACCTTGCGATACTCTGCTCTACTAGTGTCATATATATATTTCTAAATATTTGTTGGGTCACAGTGAGTAAAGTTTGCTATTTGTATGACAAGTTGCACGAACAGATGTCAGCCTTTTGCATGTTCAGGACAAATTGTTCTATCAGATATAGACGAATTCAAACAGGCTACAATTGAATTAATGCATGAAGTTCAGTCTAAATTCAAATAATCAGTGTTTTCCCAGGCCATTTGGAAAAATTGCCATCTGAAGAAAATCAGAAATTTAATGTTCAGCAAAACTGTAAAGTAACGAAGAATAAATGAATCCAGGATTGCTGAATCTTGTGGTGGAAACATGGGTAATATTTTAAATAAATGGAATACAATAAAAAAAAATCGATACTTCATCACTCATTATATCAGGGATTTTCTTACAATTTTTTATAGGGACTATATTGCATTGGGAATTTTTACGCAGGGTAATTAAAAACAGGGAAAAAATTGTTAAAATATAAAACACTATTTTTTTTCAGGTTTCTGTTCATTTATTGTACATTTAAGTTGTACAATAAATGTAGAGACACCTAAAAAAATTACTGAGTATAATGTTGACAGCCCATTTCTGTTTTAATCATAAAGTGTTATATATATACTGAAACATCTGTTTGATTATTTCCAGATTTTTTCTAGTTTCAAGGGTTTTTGGTGCCATTAATGGGCCCTATTCCCAATCAAAATTATTTATTTTAAGCCAAATTCCCAAAATTTTGAGTTTACTCCTGAGAAAGTCTTTCCCAATTCACCAAATTTCTTCCCAAAATGAAAAAAAAGACCCCATCCCAAACCTGTGAGAAAAAGCTACGACTACGACTCTGATTCAAGTTATGTTATACAGGCATGGAATAAACACTTGAAACAGTTGAATTATACGAGGCTATATTTTAAATAGGTGTGTGGTGTGCATGTGGATGCTTTATATCATAAATATGATGAAAAAAATTACATATCCAGACTGTTGATCAACAGCGATATATTTCCCTTTTATAATTATTAATTCACATCTTCATGTACGTATTTCAGCTAAATCCAATTGCCATTGGTCATAAGGCGATACAGTTGATAGATATGGAATACTAAACCAAAAATATGCAAAAAAATGTTTCAACATGATGTCGTTTTAACATTGCTTTGAAAGCGACAAAAATATTGCATACTAAAATAATTTATATTGCATTGGTGTACCTCACCTTACATACAAATTGACAGTGGTGTAGCTACCATATTTGTTTTTTATGCAAAAGCATCCACAATTTTTTTCCGGAAAAAATAAGTAAAGAAAAAAAACCGAGAGAAACAAGGTTTAACTATTTAATTTTCACCTAGCCACGCCACTGAATGTTATATTTAAAACCAGTTGATTGATACAGGGACGAAGCTACAAGTATTAAACAAGAATCAATGTCAAAAGTATTACAACATGTTACAAATTAGATTGAAAACGCACTGCACCGTATGGTAGTCTAACTGTTAGGCCTATGTACAGTGTACCTGTTGTCACCGCGGCTAGAAACCAGGGCCACACAAATTAACAGTCGCTTGTTTGTGAAAATGTCAAGTGGAGTCAACATAAATACTCAAAATATCAACTTACCATGCTCCTTTTCAATTGAGTGGTGTGTCGATGATGTGCAGTAATCCTCTTCGCTGCACTTCGCTTGTAACATCATTTCACATTACAGCCATTATAAAAATTTCTCATGACCTTGCCCTTTGCAGCTTAGCTCTTGGGCGCGTTCGATGTAAACGAATCGAAGTTATGACACACTTTTATTGTTTGGATACGTTGAAAACCGTTAGACGATTTTCAGGATCGGGCAGGATTAGGGTAGATTAGCATCGTAAATAACTATTTTCATAAATTTATTTTGATTATAAATTACCACCTTTTTAACACAATGGTATAATTTTAGCAAAAATAATATGAATTGTTGAGTATGTTTACGTAAAGATGGCACAGGACCAAAAGCGGCCATCTACAAATGTACATGTATACACTATTGACCTCCTTTATCAAACTGATAATTGTGTCCAGATGAGCGAGTGTATGCTTAAAGGAAAGACAAGAAAAGGGGAAGAAGAGACCGACTTGACTTAGTAAACACAGCAAATTGCTGACTTAAAGGCTGAAGTTGAGGAAATTGATGCAATAATCGGTGGTCACTGATGAGTGAATACCAGTGATCTACATCACAGGGACTTGAGAATTAGATACAGTCTACATGTATTTGGACCTTCCCTAGTGTGTATAGCACATTTTGAGACTTTTTTTTTGGGGGGGGGGGGGGGGGGTGTTAAAATTTGTTAAAAATGAGACGTTGGGGGGGGGGGGGGGGGGCTAGATAAAAAAAAAACCGACTCATTTTGACCGAATTTTAAGCCCCCCAAAACGTCTCAAAATGTGCTATACACACTAGGGAATGTCCAAATACACGTAGACTGTAACTAATTCTGAAGTCCCTGTGTTCTACATGGCAGAGTTTGCTATGTTTTCTCGTGTGCTTGTCTTGTGAGGTGGGTTGGGGGGACTACAATTTAGGGGGTCTTTTTAATGTGATTCTATTGAATGCTATTTGTGTAGCATGGTTAGCACCAAATCCTTCCTTCAAATTAAGTTCTAACTTAGGGAGCGCCAGTTTAGGCACTGTAACATATGTCACAAACACTGGATGTGTTTCTGTGCTTGTTGGTGACAAGATACATTATGTACATGTATGGCCGCCCTTGTTTGAATCATTTCTGTGCTCGATATGACTGACTCTCGAGGTTTCTACGGTCGGAGAAGCCCAGAGTGGAATTGGCTTTGATATACATGTATAAGAGACTCCCATTTAATGTATTGCTATCTGAGTATGATACTTCCATTTCAAGTGTTAATTACTGGATAGTGATGCCAAAGTAACTTGCTTTGTCTATACACATTGTTCTTGTAGACGACCGGTATAGAAGGGGATGTTATATAGTAAGATACACGATGATGTCATCTTCGAAGAGACATGCAGTGGAATTTGGACCAGATGGGATGCCATTAATATAGAAGGAGAAGAGATGGGGCTAAAACTGAGCCTTGAGAGACCCCAGACTTGAGGTCGACACATTTTTTTCTTCACCTATTTCATCCTGCTTTCTATTACTCAAAACGTTTTCAATCCAGATATGAAACTTATCAGAGCTTATGGCAGAAAAGAGAATGACTAACCTTGTTGAAAGCTTTCGAGAATCCATTATAAGGAACCATCCCAAACTATTCCTACATGTATAGATATCCAATATGCATCGGACACTTGCCTAGAAAGGGATGATGGAAATTCACCTCTATCCAATGGCCTTAAATATTGTTCATGACAGGACCACCAGTACCGTTTTCGTTTGACCAAGACATTCGTTTATGATATAGTCATGTAAAATAATTGATTTTTAGTAAAAGACACATGGATCTGTCTCTGAAGACCTCTTTGCGTTCACGGTACAAACGGTCAAAATATTTAGTGTAATACATATATCGATAATTAAGGGTTGAGGATCCGTGCCAAGTCCCTGTGATTGTATACTTTAGTAATTATCATAACTGAAATTTTGGTACTCCAGAACAAACACAAAATTATTTCAGCACGTACATTAAACCCACGTGACCTAGAAAGAACCCAGAGCAGCCATCCCTTATCCTACAAACTACCAGCATGCTACTTGCTGAATGTCATTGCCGTGGATTTGAAGGTCATTGGCATATTTTTGATAAATTTAACCATTGTTATCTTGAAAATAGGCCATGGTCATTAATTTGAACAAACCTAATTATTACATAATTCAGCTCTTTGTCCCAGGATTGTACTGGCCTAGGTATTTATCATGACAATGGGCCTTATATTTATTGAGAAGACTTATCAAAATTCATAACGGCTTTGACCCGTGTGACTTTAAAATCAGATCCATGTCACCCATTTCAGCAGACGCAGTAGCCCTTCCTACCAGCATAAGTATTTTAACACATATGACATATACAATGGACCCTCGATAATCCGGACACCTTCGTCCCCAGCCCAAACCGTGCGGATTACGAGTTACATGGTGATTAATTTTCTCGGATAATATCAGTAATGCCAAATTGAGTATCCTAAAGTGAGAGAGTGTACCTTAGGGAACGTAAGTACTAGTGTTCTCAAACATATTTTTTTAAAAGCCATCTTACTTTCTTCAAACTTCTTTTATTTTTAGAACAGTGTAATTGTTACTATTAGTTAAAGTTCAAGATATCTATGACGTCAATCGAAACGAGCTAAATAAAATCCATGATTTTTTTCAAATCATGTTGAAGATGCTACATTAATGTTTTCTATCGAGAGGGAATAGCAATATTCCTGGTACCATGTGTAATGCACGCGATCCTTTGATGTAACCGTGACGGATGGATCGCAATCGGAACACCTCGCCTCCGTCTGCGAACGTAGAAAATGACGAGGAGTTCCGATTGGGATGGATCGCTGTGATTTCCCAACCCTTACGTTTTTACGAAGAACCCACGTGATTTCAAATGAACGTTCGTTTGAATTGTGGAAGATACTTATATGTCTCTGGTGATTGTATATATATATAAAAAAAAAAACAATTTTGGAAAAAAAATGGAAAATTTGACTGACCATTTTAGCCCAACCTTTGTTTTCAAACTTGTGATGTACACCAGAGACATATATAGAGAGATTGGCTACTCTCTACTTGTCCCTATGTTTACGTGGTGGCCCCTGTCCTTCCCACAATCCTTTGCGGACGCTCCGTTCAGTCTTCACCTGACGCCATATTGGAGAAAACTTGAAAACCAGACACATAATAATCGATAATTTCTATTTGAAATCATCACCCAGATCCAATGACATGCTTTAATTTTATTAATATCAAAGTGCAGAAGTGTCATCAATATGAAATATATAACAATTTGCTGTCAAAGTGTTTGTATTTTGAGTGTGAAAGTCAAGCACACAGCAGGGAAGATCGGCGGGAATCTCCAATTTTCGAAAAGTCCCTATGGGGTTTTCGAAAATACGGATAAATGACAACAATGTGCATGATAAACAAGACCATATCCCATAAGTATGATAGTTTCTGGATAATGTAGTAACTTTTGTAGTGGCCTAAATAAAACGATGTGCTTTTTGTGTGCGTTTAAAATTGACGATGTTTTGGTCTGACGTAATGGCGGTTGAATTACAAAACTAGGACATGTCGAATAGGACCCAATGGATTTTCGAAAATACGGATTAATGACAGCAATGTGCATGATCAACAAGACCATATCCCATAAGTATGATAGTTTTTGGATATTGTAGTAACTTTTGTAGTGGCCTAAATAAAACGATGTGCTTTTTGTGCGTGTTTAAAATTGAGGATGTTTTGGTCTGACATAATGGCGGCGTAATTACAAAACTAGGACATGTCGAATAGGACCCAATGGATTTTCGAAAATAATCATCAAGACTATATCCCATAAGTGTGATAGTTTTTGGATAATGTAGTAACTTTTAAAGTGGCCTAAATAAAATGCGCTTTTTGTGTGTATTTAAAATTGACGATGTTTTGGTCTGACGTAATGGCGGATTAACCAGAACATGTCGAATAAGTTTCGGTACATCGATACACACATGCCCAAAGCCCGATTTACCTGTGCTCGCGTGTGTTTGATAGGGGACAAGGCGCTCTCGATAAGGGATATGCTTGAGTGGTCACGAATAAAGGGAGCCACCACTTGTACGAGAAAATAGCGATGTTTCTTATCTCTCTATATATGTCTCTGTGTACACTGATTGGTCAACCAATCAGAAACGTTGATGAGAGTCGCCGAGCTGTGTGCGACATCAAAGGGTTTCCTAAATAATATGCGGTATCTGCAGTTGAAAACGAAACAGAGTTAAGATTCAATGCAAGCTGAATAGGTGGATGTATCTTTTCAAATGACATTATTGATATAATTTTGTTATCCGTGCTGAAACGCATTCATTAGTTCGCTAATCTATTTCACCAGTAGTTTTACATTATAACCACCAGCATTAAAACTATGCCGTTTAACTTTTTTAAAGATATTTCTTGTTTATTATTCCTTATGAAACTACGAATGCACACTACTTTGTTATTTTAGTTTATTTATTTGCTTGTTTGTTTGTTTGTGAATTTGTTTGTGTGCTATATACAGATCGAGACGGTCACTGTGAGTGAAATGATACTGACTTATGATTTTTTTATACAATGTACGTATGACAATATCACGGCTATCACGTTCATAGGACCACATGTACACCCAGGCTTTAATACGTTGGAAATCGGAGTATCCGTCTAAAAGTGACGTAATAATCAGTTCAGATGTACCATTATGATATCGATACAATCCGCGTGTTCTCGGAAAACAACAGAGAATACAGATAATCCGAAAACTGCTACCAGTCAGTACTTCAGAGGAATGGGGTCTTGACAATGAGGGAGGAGGCGAGATGACACGTGATGGCGAATACTATATATTTACATACCGGTGTATTTTTGGCACAGGGATTTGGCGCGAATTTCCAACCTACGGTCCCTACATCACATTTAGTTTGATACCAGCGTGACGAAGAATGAACGAATGAACGAACTAACGACGACGATGGTGGCGGTGGTGGTGGTGGTGGTGATGATGATGATGATGATGATGATGATTACGCATACATGTACTTTGTTGTACATCTATGTCTGCTGATTTGACGTCCCGCACGATGTTGTCATTGTTTTATCTTTCGATCTTACGATTCTTTCTTTTTTTACTCGTTCTTCCTCTCCCACTCTTCCTTTTTGGTCTGTTAAAAATGTCTATAGCACTGTGTAAGTTGTTGTATGCTGTCAATCAATGCCTGGTGATTCCTCATGTCTGCGCCCACACAGCTTCAGTAGTTTATGTTACTATGTAGCAATCCTCGCGTTTTACTGTGGCGCGTGATCTCGTGGTTTGTAGGTCATGATCTCCCCATGGCTCATATATATTGTACCTTTACGATAGTGGCTGCCTCTTTTATTGACTCTGTAAATCAAGTGCCCACCCCCACAGGTGTGTGTGTGTGTGGGGGGGGGGGGGGGGGGGGGGGGGCACGTGTATAAGCACTATTTTCAATGGTTATACATACATACATGTATATATATAATAATATTACATATATTCATCACAAAACAGCAGGACATTCAAACCTTTACCTTCGGATCAACATCACGTAGTATATAGGATACATTGTGCTTCAAACGACAAAGGAAGACAACTCGTGCCCTAATAGTGCCACATTTATATATGGACCGTGGGTTAGAAATTCGCGCCAAGTCCCTGTGGGTAGAGCTGTAATTTACACAGTCCATTCAGTTCAAATCAGTGTATAATGTCTGTTGGGAGTTTGTACTTATCTAGACTACAAG
The DNA here is from genome assembly GCF_902652985.1 of Pecten maximus. NCBI lineage: Eukaryota > Metazoa > Mollusca > Bivalvia > Pectinida > Pectinidae > Pecten > Pecten maximus. The sequence goes on from NC_047027.1 coordinate 24,349,719, forward strand.
CAGTGTAAAAAGTCGTTTGACTACGAATTTAATGCCGTTAATGCCGAGTAATCCGACATAGCGCATTACTTCAATGCCTCAACGGTACAATAAAATCAGAAAACTTCACAAACCAGAAAACCTCACACACCACAAAACCTCACACATCAGAAAACCTCACACACCAGAAAACCTCACAAGTCAGAAAACATCTCGCATCAGAAAACATCTCGTATCAGAAAACATCACAAACCAGAAAACCTCACACACCACAAAACCTCACACATCAGAAAACCTCACACACCAGAAAACCTCACAAGTCAGAAAACATCTCGCATCAGAAAACATCTCGTATCAGAAAACATCACACACCAGAAAACCTCACACACCAGAAAACATCACACACCAGAAAACCTCTCACATCAGAAAATATCACACACCAGTAAACCTCACACATCAGAAAACATCTCGCATCAGAAAACATCTCACATCAGAAAACATTACACATCAGAAAACACCTCACATCAGAAAACCTCACAAGTCAGAAAACATCTCACATCAGAAAACCTCACACACCAGAAAACCGCACACATCAGAAAACATCACACATCAGAAAACATCACAAGTCAGAAAACCTCACACATCAGAAAACCGCACACATCAGAAAACATCACACATCAGAAAACCTCAACACATCAGACATGATACAATAACCTACTACAATGATGGTAAAGCACCAACAATTTTTAATGCATACACAAGCGGCCCAATAGGCTAGCATCGCTAACCTCACGGCTTCAAGGGTGTTATAAAAAGCAAATCCAGTGATGTTTTTACAAGCCTATACATCACTACAGTGGTGATATTTAACATCGATCATTGTTAGTGTGTATCATCTAAGCATGGGTCTTGTTGATGATATGGTATTTGATCAGCTGTTTGTAAATGTCGACAAAACATGCGAAAAATGTATGTATCATTGTAACACAATTAAGTGTCCAAAGCAAGCAATGGGGAAGTTGTTTGACCAGATTTCACTCTACCTGGTACATTACGTATACACATCAATTCTGTTTCGACCTTGAAATGCAAATGGCCGTTGTGAATGATATCGTACAAATATGGCATATAGGGAGGCATTTATATAACCAAAAATGCTCTTATGAAACTTTATTAAAAACTCTGAACACAAATATTGCTCATTCACTGAGTTTGAGGGCTTTTTTAAAACTCTTCTCTTGGATTCATCGTTCTTACTAATAGGAACATTTTCATGAATTGAAATACATTCCATTCCATACTTTTGTAATATAACACTAGTTTTGTGCCAATTTGTGGATATATCTTTTTTTTCAGTTTTGTGCCAATTTGTTGATTTTTTTTTTTAGATTCACCATTATTTTCCTAAATGGATGACCCTTAATGATTCAAGGCCTTTCAGATATGCGAAGGAGGTTACTCGAGTGTTTGAGCAAAGTCGACCCCTGTGACATTGTGTATTGGTCAAGATAATTTCTTTTCAGTTACTATTCTAGAATTTTCCCCTAAGAAGAACTGAGTTAAACATCATGATTCAAATGGAAATTTGTTTCGCTTTATACCAGGACCCTACGGCTAAAATTAAGATAGGAGACCTTTTAATCAGAGTGCGTGTGATCGTTTCAGCGAATTTCTCCCTTGTGATATTGAGTATGGGCCAAGGCCGTTTCTATTCACAAGAATTGTCAGGCTTCGGGCAAATATCTTTACATTGGGGCGTTTAATTATTAAGTTATATAAGAGTTTCAACAATTCTGACCCCACTGACCTTAAGAGTGACTCAAGGCCATTTTTTCCCAAAGGGTAATTAAGAAGAGGTCTTTCTTATATGATTCCTCCCTCTTAATAACCAAACAGTCTAGATTCAAAGTAGTTTGCAGAGAAGTTCAAAAAAAGGTGTTTCAAATAATTGACCCCTGTGACCTTGAATATGGATAAAGGTCGTTTTTCCAGAAACATTTTCGGGCTTCATCTCAGGAATTTGACAGCCAAATATCTTGATTTCTAGAGGCAATGGCTATTGAAAACAGCTCGGATAAGGGTTTCAAAAATGTACCCACGCGACCTTAAATATGGTTCAAGGTAATTTATTTTCCCAAACTGCATTCGAGGAACATGTACATGTACCTGACGCCGAATGTCTGAATTCTAGAACGTTTGGTTATTGTGAAGAAGTAATTAAAGCGTTTCAACAAATTTGAACCTTGTGAGTTTGAATACGGCTCAGGATTGTGCATTTCACATACTTTTTTGAACTTCCTCCAAGAAACCCACCACCCAAATACATATATCTTGATTCTTGGAATTTTGGTTGTTGAAGCGAGAAATTGTTTAAAAGAAAAAAAAATAAGACGGACGAATGCTAGACGCCGTACCACAGCATAAGCTGACCAATTGCACTTCGTGCAAGTGAGCTGAAAAACAGAAAAATGCGCAAGGCAGAAAATCTGACATTCTGCACACATGTGAGTATATATATACAGGTAAAACTGTAATGGTATACTTCAGTAAGCCATTGTTTGGGGCTACTATGACACGAACATAAAAAAAGCAAAGTTCAATGTACCATTTCAAATGAACGCAGGAGAGCTGAAAAGGGTAAGCCAACACAACGAAGCGTACAAAATAATTGCAAACACTTTCTATTTTTAAGTCATGGAACGAATAAGTTATTACTATCTGCAAATAGTCTAGACAAGGACGAGAGATCGCATCAGTTATATACGTTATGAAGAAAAGGGGACCGGTAACTCAACCCTGGATACCAACATATGTAGTCGTAAATCAGGATATAAACTACTCGTGGCGGGGAAGGATGAAGCAAATGTGTTGTATTTATCACATTGTGTGTGATACTATATGTACACTTGTATAACCATACAAATATTTTAAAAGACTGTTTAGCTACATGTATATTTCTCCAAATCTCCAAATTGTATTTTTATGAGTTTTATGTGTGTGTTTTTTTTTTGTTTTTTTTTATGTTTTGCTTTTTTTTTTTTTCTTCAAAAATCTACTCAAAATTTTCCGCAAGATCACTAAATTTTCATATATGTCTGATATAATCTAGCTACATGAATATGTAAAATAAGAAAATATGTGTGCAATTACACAACTACGTCCGAGTAATAGTGTAACCTGTAGGCGGAATTCACAATCTCAAATGTGTATTGAGATCACCAAGCATAAAAAGAAAAAAACAACAACATTGGACTGACAGCGAACAAGTAAACGAAAAGTCAAGGTGAAAGTAAACTATAGAGAAATTCAGCATATGAAATGTGTGTTAGGATGGCAATGCGTAGATATTTGTATATTTCAGGTTTGGTGATATGACAGCACATGTACTTAAAGGAGAAAGATGTGGTTTCCAGCAGCGTTAATTTCCCATAGGGGTCGGCCTAGATAATATCTTACACGCTGAGACCACTCACCGATGCATTGCTTTGTGGCATCAAAGTTAGTTCCCTTGGCTATATAATTAACCCAAATTAATTGATGATGCAGTTGCCTATTTTTCAATTACGTCGCTTAATTACTAAACTAAGAACGCAGACTGTTTCAAAGCAGAAAGAAATATTTTAACGAAAATAGGAAAGTTTGAACCATAAACTAAATACCAAAATACTTAAACAGATAGTATGCCCCCGATAATATCGGAAAATGACCCTTTTTGTGTGTACAGATTACATTTTGAATTTCCTCTATATCCAGTACATTTACAATCATTTAGCTTATAGAGAGCTTTATCACTTACCCTGATCCTGCCTTAAGATCAAATATTTATTTTCCATTGCATCATTCATTTTAACATTTCATTTACATCATGGTACCTTTAGTTTCAACAGTAAATTCCATAAATCATTTTTATTGAAATTGTTAGATTTAGATGAGGATAGATCGGACACTTTCCCACTTTTGCCGGGTCTTTTGAGTCACATTGGTTGGAGGATTGTAGACGGAATATAAATATAAACTTCTATAATTCTTAATAAACGTTTTACAAGTTTTCCAAATTTGGAATGTGTTTGTATTGTCTTTGCAGAGATATGTATTTCTTAATCAAAAGAATTATTAGATTAAGACCCATTGGTTGTCTTGTCATCTGTGGCACCAATTAGAAAAGTACTATAACATTCATAAAGAGAGTTAATAAGACTTGTCTATAATGATTGGCTATGAGGGCAATCCCAAAAGAGATGGCAAATTGTTTCTGGTGCTCCACTACAAAAACTGCACTTTCCGTGTTCAAGAACTTTCATTTCTAATAACTTTTCAATACTCAATAACTTGATTTAAGTTACATGTATGTACCATATTTTCAATATTTTGTCTGTGGTCATTGACCAATCTCTTCCAGCCTCTTGGAATGGCACTAATGAGACTATTGAAGTTCATGAAATTAATGTGAATATTTTTTTTATATTTATGTATAAATTGTTCATATGTCAAGAAATCCATTTCCATCAACAAGGTTCTTTACATAATATATATCAGCATCACAAATTTTCTTTAAAAAAACATGTCATCTATTTATTTTGATACTTTCATTAAACCATAAAGACTGGGAGAGAAAATCCTCAGGGGCTGAGGGGAGGTCCCAAGTTTTCCCTTTCTCTTAATTCTGTAAGACCAAAACTGGTTAAACTCCATATTGTATCGCCACCATATTTTTCAAAATGGTCAATGAATAGTTTATTCCAGTCTGAATGATTATCAAATCTAAACATTTTTTTTATCCATGTTACTTAAAATGCTTTGCAGTATGAAAAGACATCAGGGACCTTTAAGGCACCGCCTTTATAGTCTCCTATTAAATTATTTCTTTTTTAATTTATCTACATTGCTATTCCAGATAAAATTATAGAATAGCTTTTGGAAAGACTAAATATTTCTAAATATCAGAAAAATATTTTCTTGATAGATCACATGTGATTCATATAGTAGCTTGAATTTACCACTGTTCTTCCAATACACTTTTGGATTTTTTTTTTCAATTTCCTCTTCGCAGCCCCGTTTTGCCCCAATTGAGTTTTGTCAAAGTTTACCTTCAAGCCAGACCATTCTCCAAAAATGTTAATCAATAATAAATTGTTTTTCTAATGATTTCTTATTATCATCCAGTATTAGTGTTGAAACATCCGCGTATTGACTTAATATAAATTCCGAGTTATTTTGGATAAAACCTTTAATATCAGGATCAAACTTTATAGCTTCAAGACAGATGATAAAAAGAGCCTCCTTTGTACACCTCGGGTAACATTAAAAAAATAGAAAGATGTCCATTATTTTCAACAGTTGTTGATATGTTGGAGTACAAAGTCGTGAAACAATTAAGAATATCATTACTGAACCCAGAAATTGTAAACTCTTTTCAATGAATGGCCTCTCAAGGGAATCAAATGCCTTTTCAAAGTCTAATATTAACTGAATAGCAGGTACATCATTTTTTCAGATTTGAATATAACATCATTAATAATCCTTGAACATTCTCTTATATAACGACCCTTTACAAAACCGGATTGACTTTCATTTATTATATCCACTAAAGTGGGTTTTATTCTGTTGGCAATTGAAGATACTGCTTCTTATAGTCTACATTTAAAAGTGTATTTTGATCTCCAATTTTTAAGGTATACATTTGATTTCCCCGATTAAGGTATACATTTTATTATTCCTTTACGTTGGCTTATTTACATTGATTGATCCTGAAAAGATTGGTTGATAGATTTAACGAAGAATGTATGTAAGTCAGACTAAAAAACACATTGTAAAACTCTGTTGTAAAGCCATCAAGGCCTGGGGGATTTCCCATTGCTCATATTTTTCAAAGCTTTCAGACCTTCCTCTACCGTGAGTGGACCATTCATTGAATTACTTTGTTCTATAGTCAGTTTACTTAAATACGGACTATTTTCATAAATAAAAAAGTTGATTGGTGTATTTCTATAAAAACTGTGTCTTTTTTACTATACGAATAAAACTGAGATTGTTCTTTTAATATATCACGAATGTCATAAATCTCATTTCTTTCCGATGAAATTAGTTTAGTAATCATCTTTACAGTATATTGCCTTTTTTCTAGGTTACAAAAGTACTAAGTACTCTTTTCTTCCTCAACCTTCCATCTTACATTTACTCTGGTTATAATACCTTGTATTTTCTTATCCCTCAGTGTTTGAAGTTGTCCTTCAATATCTACTATATCATGTTTTACACTATCAACATCATTTGACCGATGTGTATTATACAAATCTCTTAATTTATCTGTCAACTCTTTTTCTGACTTATCTCTTTCTTTTTTCTTAAAAGCTGAGTAACTGATAGTTTTCCCCATTATCATTAATTTCAGAGTTTCTCATAATGATTTATCATCTATGCTATATACTGCATTCACTATATCATTGTTACCATCTGTCCTATACTGAGGAATCACTTTGTTTACGGTATTTTAGATTATGTTTACATATTCTGGATCCCCCAATAAACTATCATTAAACTTCCATGTACCACATCCACGTTCTGTTTTGTTAAATTTTAACTCAATATAGACAGGTTTTTATGCTATGTCCATATCTGCATTTCGAATATAATGTTGCAAGTTTGATGAGATCAGAAAATAGTCTAACCGACATTTTTTCCCATAAGGGCCAAATCATGTATATTCCATTGACTTTTCATTTAACTCTCGCCAAACATCGACTAAAATATTTTGTATGATATTATGAATTTCCCTATTGGCCTTTGTATTATTACGATTCCTATGATTATAATAATTATAATAATTCCTATTATCAATTTTATATTCTAAGGGGACATTCCTATCGTCTGCAATTATTACAGTATCATTTCCAAGGAATTCAATTTTCCTTTGTACGTCAGTAAATAATTCTGGATTGACATCATTAGGGCCATATATGCCACAAAGGGTTAGTTTTATATCTTGTATTATAATATTCAATAACAAATAGTTTCCATTTTGGTCTTAGACAATATCTATAACTTTATATTAAAAAGAGTTTTTAAAAAGAATTGCAATACCCCTGCTTTGAGAGGAGAAAGAGGCAAAAAATACTTTTCCTCCCCATTCATTTCTCCATACTTTTTGAGTACTTGAATCACTATGTGTATCTGTTAGAATAGAGATGTCATACTTGGATCGATATCGATAGAAGTCCCACCTCTTGATGCCATCACTAGACAAGCTCCGACAATTCAAACATCCTATTCTTATTCTATCCATGTTCATAATTAGATATCATTATAAACTTCAACAATTGAATCATGGTTGCAAAAATGAACAATGAAGTTTTATAAGAAAAATGGAAAAACCCGTTCCCCAAACCCAATATGAAAACTTCCCTTTCAAACAGTTGATATTACTCACATCCATCCGCCATGCACTGAGAAGCTAAATAGACTTATGGTATAGCATCTGGTAAACTGTGTCCTCAACAAAAAACTAAATACTAGGAACTTGTTCGCCTTGAAGATTACAGCAAAAAATAAAAATAAAAAAGAGCACATTCATAATTTAAAATAAATAAAAATGAATTTAACAAATGTAACTAAACAAGTTCAGATACATTTGTAAATAGGAATAAAGATAACCAAGTATGATAAATACTCAAAATCCTCAACAGGAAATCAGAAACTTAATAGCCAATAACAGATATAATACATACATGTACATGTAAAATAAATAAATAAATGAATGAATAAATAAATAAATTACAATAACTGTAATTACCGTAGCAGATATCATATTAAAGTGTAAAAACAAAATTGCGGTCTCCAGATAATTATGTGGCGGCCGCCAGATAATTAAATGGCGGCCACCAGATAAATATGTGGCGACCGCCAGATAATTCAGCGGCGGCCGCCAGATAATTAAGTGGCGGCCGCCAGATAATAAGTGGCGGCCGCCAGATAAAATATTTCCGCATGCCATGAAAAACATACTCCAATGTGAGCCTAATACGCTTCCGTATTAAACACCTAATACAATGTCGTTCTCACAATGAGAGATAGGTGTGTAGGTGCGAGTTGTAAAGTTAAAATTCGCGCTGATGAAAGAGAACTGTTGACGTCTCGACTACCTTCCAGATCAAAGGAAATCATCAATGATCTTTTGAAGATATTACTAATGCTATTTATGCAGAAGTCTTCACTTATTATGTGTTCCTCCTCTCTGGATGATGCAGATTCTAAAGTCTGGACATACTAGACAAGAACACAGTTTCTAGAAATTATTTCACATTGTTCCTCCTCTATTTACACTTGTATTTACACTTGTATTTACACTCCAAACCACGAGGATGAACTACTGTTGTTCCGAGTAAACAAGAAGACGAATATATCGTGTTCAACTCTTTTTAACATGTCAATATCCAGTATATTTCTTCTATAATAAAGCATTCGACGTAACTATGTTGCCATTGTTCCTTGGACGTGAAATCTTACAAGAGAAAATCTGAAACACAACACATTGTTCTCCGAAGCATTTTATTGGCAAGCGACCAACTGTCATACTTGACGGTACATTTCTCTTTATTCATGAATTTTGATCAAAAGTTCCAGAGAATTTCCTACTGTGGTCAGAAAGAAGCGGATCAATGGCATAGCCCTTCCTGATGTTCTGGACACAGTAGAACCTTTTCCTGGAAGCGATAATGATGCGAAGATTACAAAAGCCACCATGAATAGTCTCTTCTCACCGGAGAAAGAGGACAATGTCGTTGTTGATCGAGGGTTTGGGGATGTTTTGCCAGATTTCGAATCACGTGATTTGACATGAAAAATGCCGTCTTATCATAGACCAATACTGACATGGTCAATCAGATTCTAATTCGAGGAAGCCATATTTGATTCCAGATTAGGTGGTATGCCTATAATGTGTAAACCAACGCATGAATCTATCATGTAGCGTACTTGTCAGAAAATTGATTCAACAGTTGTAAGAACATCTAATATTTGTTGTTATCAGGAAACATGGTGGCCATTTTGAAAATGAAAGAAATAAAATTCAATTTAGTTGGATTCTTGTGTAGATGTCAGTCCCTGTATACTATTGAAACCACGTATAAACTTTTTATTTCGTTTTTTTTTTACAATAATTCAATGCAAAACAAAATTTGGCCTACGATCGTTTTTCTTTCAACAACTGCATAGCAATATTGTCAATCAATTTTAATTACTCTACACAAAACTCCTAATTACTATTTCGGGGCAATTTATTTCATATTGTTTGGAGATGTTTTTACCACATGATTACGAATGGACTGAAAGAGGAAGGTTTTTTCCTTGAGAATATTTCGCTTGATGTAACAAGAGCATGTTCTTACTCAGAATTCATTTTATCTCCTTTTCCTAATGCATTCAATATCAATATTATCAAAATTTTTTTTTACATTTTTTAAATTTGTTTTGGCTCAAAACGAGTGTTATATTCTTGCGTATGCACATGTTTGGACTTCAATGCATATTTGTAAACGTAGGACTACGGAGGCTACCAATAGACATACAAGTTATCGTATTTGCGTCTTAGGCCATTTTGAAACCCCACCTGCAGTTCAATACCATTTTGACAGTAACCTCGAAGATATGGATAAAATTCAGAATATCAAAGCCAGCCGTATGTTTTTTGGCCCTGCATGGATGAAACCGTATGCACAAAGAGAGAAAATGAAATCAACATTGAATTAAACGCAAAACTTTTACATTGCTTTCATAATTACGATGTTACACAGACTAATTAATTTAAGCATATCTGAAACGATGTGCTGCGATGCTCTTGATTATATTCGCTTATCAAGTGGAAGGGGGGGGGGGGGGCATATTAAAACACTTGTTATTATTGAACAACTTTGAGTTTAACACAAATGTTGTCGCTGGCTTCAAGCTTCTACAATTAATTAACCAAGTCTAGTTGATATGTTTCAGGATCTGAAATATGTCTTGGATGACTGTTTATAGACATTTGTATGTAAGAACAAGTACTTTGGGAGAAATTAAGCGAAACGACGATGTTAATATTTGTTCGGTAATTAACAAAGCCCTATAATTGAAATTATTGCTGAGAAAACAAATTTGTAACTTTGTAATACCACTCGTGATTATTAAACTTTTTTAATTCAACTCAAAACGTTTAATGTTGACGCCGCCGTTAATTAAGGTTATATGATACACTCATAAAATGGTACCTCCCGAAAAAAAGATTTCCAATCGAACGTCAGATCTACGTACAAGCACAGTTTATAAGTGTTTACCCCCTCCCCCTGTGAGTTATGAGCTACATATACAGAAAAAGAAAGAATAATTAAAAATATATAAAGAAATCCTTGTCAAGATATCTATTGCACACTTACATGTACAACCAATAATGTGATCAGGTGGTGAAGTAGTAATAAAAACTGGTTTTCATTAGAGCTGCACACTCACAAATAACCTCAAAGTCTAGTTACACACATAAATGGCAATCCAAGATGCTCATTCACGCTATCATTGAAATGACTGTTGGACTGAACGCTTGACCGGGGGAATCCTTGCGACATTAGTGTATAAAAATAACTAGCCGCATTTATTTTTATCGCGAGATTTGTAATGGAGTCGAGAACGAGCCTACAACAACGTACACTGCACTATTGATAACCCGCCCGTTGCATTGTGGGACTAATTTGCGTAGAAACTTTGTCCGTCAGACCCAGTTATCATTTTTGGGAATTTCCCGTATATTTTCATTAATACACATCTTCCTCCTGTTTTTGATTCGCAATAATTTGTTAGGTATACATTAAGTTTGAAGTCTGTAAAGAAGTCAAATTGTAAACATTTATGTATATTTCTTTGGGGATATGGGGCTTTAAGACAGCTGGGGCTCAATTTACCTATCGAACGCGACGTTTTCGGCGTCACCTGACACCTGACAGTGACAACAAGAGGTGATGATATCAGTTGTTGTGTAACTTGATTTATAAGTGCTGCGAAATACATAAAATTTACATAAACTTACATTCGGTCTCTCTTGTCAACTGTCTTAAATTGATGTGCTTAACACAAGCAAGTCTAAAAGTAATTTTTTTTTTAGAAAATTCGGGGCTATTTTCATTGTTTCATAATATAAATTTTCAACGGATTTAATTACATGTAGTTTTTGACTAAGTGAAGGATGTGCTTAACACAAGCAGGTCTAAAAGCAAAAACATTATCAGGGCTATTTTCAGTGTTTCATGATATAAATTAAACAACGGATTTCATTACATGTATTTTTTTCAGAGTTAAAGGGGCCGCGGTGGCCGAGTGCTAAAGGTATCCTGACAATTGACCACTAGCCCTCCATCCTTGGGTCGCGAGTTTGAAACCCACGTGAGGCAGTTGCCTGGTTCTGACCGTAGGCCGGTGGTTTTTCTTAGGGTACTCCGACTTTCCTCCACCTCTAAAACCAGGCACGTCCTTAAATAACCATGGCTGTTAATAGGACATTTAACAAAATTAACCTTAACTTGACTGAGTGTAAATTCTTTAACTATTGCTAAAATTGTAAAAATTAAAGTATACCCATCTGCACTCTACGGATGTGAACTGTGGGTACTTTCAAATACTGAATTATTGATGTTAGAAAGAGCTCAACATTTATTGTAAAGTCAACTCAAGGTTTTGGAAAAAGAACAAGAACTGATATGTGTACTTCCTTGATTGGATGGCTCTCTATAGAAGCGTACATTGATATTAAAAAACTTTTGTATTTAGGTAGGATCTGCAGAATGAATAGAAATAACTGAATCTGCAGAGTATTCATTTCGAGATTTTTTATGTACATAGTGAACAACTGTAGTCAAAAAGGTTGTATACCCGATATCGTTAGAATACTTAAGAAGTATAACTTATATGAATATATTGTACTTTTTCTTGATGATGGTAGCTTTCCAAACAAAATACACTGGAAGTCATTGATTTATAAATCTGTATCAAATTATGAAACTAATGCTTGGTTGCATAGAATGTCTAATGACGCAGACTTCACACGATTTTTATTGCTGCATGACGATCTTAAACCTCATTATTTATGGCAATTAGCTTTGCGTCATCCAAATTGTCTTTATAATATTGGATACATAATGAAATTGATTGTAACTGTTCGAGTAAGTAATGTTCAGCTTTTATGTCACCACTGTGGCCTTTTCTACACAGATTTTGTAACTCATGTTATTTTGCAGTGTTCCGTGATAATCTATGGTGTACTATAGCATCCATTTCAAGTTTAGAACTAAGTACATATCTGCATTCACTACCTGATTATTCATTAATACATATTTTACTAGGTGGTCCAATGAACCATCAGGTGAATGAAGTTGATCACGAAGAATTTAGATTAGAGTCCATATATGCCATAAAACGAATGTTTGACCTGTACACATAATTAATAGCATCATACTTGTGCGATACTTGCTTATGTAGTGGATGTAAGGGAAATTAAAATTTTCCCAATTATAGGAATTGCATTTTTTTTTTTTTTTTTTTTTTTTATGTACATTGAATATTAGACATATATACTACTCAGCTTATATCTATGATAATTAACTATATGTATATAAAATTATATTGTGAACTCGCATGCACTTTTTTGCTTGATATCACTATGTAAATAGTCACGTATTATCTACGTTACATTGATTGTATTTGTATTATCATGCTCTTCTTTGTGGAGGAAATAAAGATGATAATAATGATGATATTAGTGCATCTTTACGAAATTTTCATTTTACCTTTTTATCCAAATATAAATGTATGAGTGATCGCGTGATCATGCGGTGTTTGTACTAAGTTTGACCAAAATCCATGAATGAAAGCTGCTAATAGATGTTAAAATAGAAACAGTTGATGATTTTCTATATTTAGCAACAGAGACATTGGCCTTGACCTTGGAACTCTGAAACATAACAATGTCAGAAGTATACTCATACTCGACCTATATTTAATGTTTGATGGAAATCTATGAAAGAGTGCTGCTACTTGGGGTTAAATTGGAAACAGTTGATGAAGTTGTTTAGCTACTGTGACCTTGGCCTTGATCTTGGAACCCAGAAACACAACAGTGTAATAAACTAGGTATGTGATGAAATTGAATCGGGACGGGACAGTGTCTATGAAGTGAACTCTGACGCAGAAAAAAACTTATGTTCGGGGTACTTTGTGTATAAGCTGCATTTTGTTTATAGACATTAGTTTGTGTATTAACTTCCATCACATGATCCAGAGACAGGAAACGGACTAAGTCATGTAATTGTCAAGAAAGGGAAACGTAAGTGGTGAGAAAAATCCGGAAATACGTTATCATAAATATGCATTGCATGCGTTCTGACAGATTGGAGTAAGAGCCCTCTTGTATGAGGATATTTCTGTAAGTGTTTGTGTTTCTCAAAAACAAAATTCTTTGGAAACTGAAATTTCCATCAAAGGGACATTTCTTCGTTCAAACGGGAGAGATGAGTTGCACAGTAATTTATAAATTTATAAATGAAAGAAGCTTAAACTCATGTCACTGTGAATCCACATTCGAATTTTACGCCACGTCTCCTCGGCTTGATTCAGATCACGTGACACAATAGGTCATTGCTTCACAATCCCAATTACAGATCTTTTTATGCATACCTAGTAACTGAGTTCAGAATATAAAAAAAAACATAAAAAAAATGATGCAATAATGAACTTACATGTTCACACAGTCGCATAAAAATGAGCACCGCGGGACGTAAACACGTGTACCATGTAAACACGTGTACCATGTAAACAAAACTAGTGATATGCATGTTAATGGAGGAAATGGCTACATATTCAGTAACGAGATCTGACATATACACAGTATAATCATTGTGGTTTGATGAGGTAAAACTATTTAGTTTTAATGTTTGTGCATGATTTGTCGCACGGTAGCAAGCGCAACTTCAAGCATGTCTTCATTACGAATCTGCCAGGCTGTCGTGTCGAGGATCCCGCAAAAAACAACGCAAATTCCTCGTTCGACCGACGGCCGTGGCTTACGCTCTCCTCCATCTTTCTAACTAGTTGCCGATATTTATACGACTTTTTTTTATGACATTCCCAATTATGTCGTATTCTCTCGCTGATTCTGATTTAATGAGCAATTAGCTAAATGCTATCTCGGGATCCGCGTTCGTCACTTTCTGTTTTGTTCCTGAAATTGTCTGGGCATGCTCTTATTTATAGGCGTTGGCGGCGATTGATTTTCGCACTTCAGGTCGAAATGACATTTTCAAAAACTTATATTTCATAGAACTTTGGGTTATCTTCTGGCTTTGAGTGTGGTATTACGGTAAAGTTTGTAATTTTTACTAGTTGAGAAAAATAAAAGGTTCCCGTTTACCTTTATTTTATAGCATAAAATTGCTTCAACGACGGATGTTCCTTTAAAATGTCTAAGAAATTATGTATCTACAAGAATCGGTTGACGATTTTCTATATTTAGCAACAGTGACCTTAAAATCTTTGAAAGAATGTAGCTGTTAGGTGTGGGAACTGAAACAGATTAAGACTATCTATATTTAGCAACAGTGACCTTGACATTGACCTTGAAACCCTGAAACACATCAATGTCAGAAACATACTCATAATGGACCTTTTTTTGACCATTTTGTGGCGGGGACATAAAAAATAAAGTCTGTTCCCACAAAACATACAGCATTTAAATAAAACATGTATACAATGACAACGACAAATATGTTTTTGCATAAACTAAATCTTACATTCATTTAAATAATGACAATATCTTCTCCAACAACATCCACGATTAATTCGCATGCAGATATATGTGTGTTAATGTAGATTTAAAACAGTATACGCTGTAAAATTAACGGTAATAGTTTACGTAAGATACTGGATTAGTGTGAATTAAAAGTAGGTAAGGTCGTAGGTCAATAACATACTGAAGTTAATAATAATGGGATGGATAAATGCTTTGGTTTATATATATAGAGAGAGCGGCAAAAAACCTTTAATATTAATCAGTTGCTAAATACAGTTGACTCTGACAGAGGCAGACACGCTGTACTTTTGTAGGGATTTCGACCAGCGAGTCCATTGAGCTATTCGCTCACTGTATAATGCCCCCGTCCCGTCCCGTCCTGTCCCACCCTGTCCCGTCAAGGTTCAATATGAACATTAAGCGACTTCATTCAATTACATATTTTGGTAAAACTTTACTTCGAACATCGTTGTGTTCTGGATTGATAGGTCAAGGTCGCAATTGCTATATATTAAAACTCAACATCTTTCAATTTAAACACTCAGCAGCTTCATTTTTTAATGGAATTTGGTCAAACTTAATAATGGTGTCTTACAAACATTTTATAGTTATTAAAGAAAGAGTCCAAGACAAAACAAACTATTCAATAGGTACACTAATGGCTTAGCAGACTCATTATCACAGCCCCGATTCTCATTTTAAAAACATGACTTTACCTGTGATTGACCTAAGATTTATATGGCGAGTCTAGTTGATAAAGCTGGTGACGCTAACTCTTCTGGGCCACCTGGTCAAATTATCATTTTATTTTTTCAAGATTTGTCGTGTCAATATATATCTTGTAGACATTTTGTCCTCATTTTTACGCGGGGAAGCCTTGAAACGAAACTTCTCTCTATATCGGATTGTTATGACCCTTGGTATGCTATAATCCCCCCCCCCCCCCCCCCCCCCCCCCCCCCCCCTTTCAAGCTGCTTTCAGTCAGAGACACTTAATTGGCTCAAGTCTTGTCTACTGAAATATGCCACAGACTTTGTTGCTCGTGAAGCATCAAGTATTGATAACAATGTTCGCAACCGAGTAGTACTCTACAAGATGTATGCTGTCGAAAGCCCTGGTGATATGTAGAAGTATTGTTTTTATAGCAGTATTTGACCGTCAGCCAATCCCAAGAGTCGCAGTAGAGCATATTCCCCTTCTCCAAGAAGCAACACTAGTCTACTTTGTTGGCACATTGATTAGAGGGGTGTTGTGATCTTTACATTAAGTTAATTAATTTCAGCAGAAATATTAATCTGTTTTCAACCAATAGGCTCTCGACGGTACTGATACCTAGTATTACACGGAAATTGTATCCGTCTCGGCAGTTTTCACAAACATGCTTCGTTTTTAGCAAAACGCATGATCGCCATCAAAAATCAGCAAAACATTATAAGAAAATTTGTCTTTGTTGCCTTGGAGATATTTTGATGAGCGAAAAACGAAACAGCGTGGTTAAAAACTCCTTTTTTTCTATCTTTTTTCTTTTTGTTGGGGGGGGGGGGGGGGGGGGGGGGGAGGTGGTTGCAAAATGGGTTATATGGTCACGTGGTACATATGAGTTTCTTCATTAGTAGCTACTTCACTTGATGAATACCGGGTAAATGAATCAAACCATCCATCGTCGGTACCCACGTGATCTGTCTTCGCATAGCTCTGATCGATCCCTTTGGACACTTGTACAGTCACATATTCATGAATTATTCATCAACCAAATCCAGTAATATTATTGGTTCCTTATAGAATAACAAAGAATGCCAACACATGGGCGCAGCCGTCTTGGTATACCGTTTCTATTTTCCAGTTGAAAAAAGAGTTTCATTAATAAGGAGCATTTTGATTGGTCTACAAAAATATGAATAATAATGCCAAATGTTTTTCGAATGAAACGTACAGACTCCACGGGACCGACGATATAGTCCATCCAGCGAAATATGTGTTTTAACCATTAACCTAAACAAACTATTATTGAATATTCTGTTTTTATTTTGGAATCCCAAAACGTGTGTGTTAATTTAGCGCATTGGGAAGTAGACACTATCCGAAACGTTGAGTAGTTGTCTTGCAAAACTACCATTCAGGAACTTGCATTATGTATGGTTTGCTTAATCGTATCTAGCTTCCTGCATTTTAGTATGACTCATTACACTGCAGACAACTATTGAAGCAGAACAAAATCTATGTTCTGATTTTTTCTTTAAAGTACAGGCACAGTATCAAAATAGAGTTATCTGTACTGTACAGCGTTGTGACCCACAAACATGTCATGTTACTCCGATACAGAGAGCACACTTGACCATGACAAAACTCTTACACGAGGGTTGTGATATCCTCGTTCGCGGAACAGACCCATGTTTGATTATTTTTCTCACATACTTGCAAGCAAATGTAAGCTTTTATGAAAGTTTTTCATCGCGCCATTAGCAATACTCCTTGAAATGTACCTCAAAATTAATGACGTCATCATTTACGACATGGTTACTCGTAAAATGATGACGTTACGTTATTGTGAGCAGCGCATCATATTGCGCGTGGCAGCTGCACGTGCTCTTCTCACGTTCTCAACAATTGTAATTCGTCACGTCAACAATACCATATTTCCTTGTATTGCTGTAACGTCAATATTAGATACATAAGAGGGTAAACAGGGTAAGAGAAAAATAATCATTCACCCCCATGGAAGTGAGACAGGGGAATCTCACCCCTCGGGGTGGTTAGATAATTAAGCTGCCAAACACTCGGCAAGCCTTATGCATGGCAACTTAAGAATCTTCCCCTCGGGTAGAGATTCCACTGTCTCACCTCAACGGGGGTGAAAAAGTATATTAATCTGGGATAAGTGGGATAACCCTGTGAAGTATGAGAATGATATTTGACTTACCCTTTGGTTCAATGGCATCCTATCTTCACTCATATTGGTACGTAGAGAACACGTGCTCGACCTTAAAGGCTTTCTGAAGGATTTGTACACGCTTAATTTTACACATCAACTATGACTGCTGACGATGCGCATCGCAAGTGATTTCTACGCATCATTAGGAGTGAAGATAAAAAATCTTATAAGATATCAAAACACAAGTTTAATTTTGTTTCTAATCTTATTTCTCCTACGCAAGCCTCGAGGCGGTTCCGGTTAAACATGCTTTTCGGAATGATTGGCCTTGATATTACAATATTTAGGGGTTTTTATATGTAAATATAATCAATGTGCACTGTGCAAGCTTTGACATATGAAAATTAGGTTCAGGTAGTACTGCATCTCTTGTGGCACTGAAATTTATCTTGTAACAGCAAAATGGCATTAATGAATTGAACAAATTTTAAGTACGAGAAGAAAATGAATGGGTTAGTACTGGACTTGATTTTGAATTTATAATTGAACCTCGTGATCCGAAAGTCATTAGATTCACGAAAAAAACCTTTTATATTACATAGCATTGCTATTCTAGGAGCTATTTTATCTACATATAGTTATGCAATTTTTTTCAGTTATCAGAGTTCGAGATAATGAATTTGAATGTATGTGCTACTTCCTGTTTCACACAAACAAAATTGTTCACATAGAACTGATGTCCATCTATCAAAAGAGGTTACCCTGTATTTGTGTATGACGAAAATAACAACAATATAATTATCTAATAATGCATTTTCCATGTTCGAATAGATTAGGGTTTTATTAATAGTGATGTTAAGGACATCATTCAGCTGGCCCGTCCTTCTAGCTCTCGTCAGTGATGTTAGGGACACCATAAAACTATTTCGCCCTTCTTGAACTCCTCATTGATAGTAGGGACATCATACAGCTGTTTCGGCATTTTAGAACTCGTCAGTGATGTTAGGGATATCATAGAGCTGTTTTGACCTTCTAGAACTCGACAGTGATGTGAGGGATATCATACAGTTGTTTCGGCATTTTAGAACTCGTCAGTGATGTAAGGGACATCATTCAGCTGTTTCGACCTTCTAGAACTTGTCAGTGATGTAAGAGACATCAGACAACTGTTTTGGCCTCCTAGAACTCGTCAGTGATGTAAGGGACATCATACAGTTGTTTTTACCTTCTAGAGCTGTCAGAGATGTTAATTGTGCATGCATGCTTTAACTTATCACTATTCATAAATATATATATATGTATGTGTTTTTCATTTCTATTTCCCTTGAATGGCATCATGCTTTAAATAGAGCAGTACAAATAACTAGATATTTTTATTCTTATCTATAAATGTGATATTATTGTTTACATTGTCATGTAGGGTTCAGAATACCAATTAATTATTTTAACGAACCCGTAATTCAAACTCAAAATCGACAGCACCCGAGGATAAGTTACGAATAAAATGTACAGATTGACACACAGAAACATTTCGTACCGTACCAGGTTAACAAGACCAGTCGTTCCAGAAAGGATAACCTCATCCCCTTGCTCGCCGACACCCGCCATACAAATCTAGGTCTGGTTACAACATCGAGGCCATTGTCTTTATCAATCATTATATCAAAGTTCAGCTATTTGGTGGGAATAGGGGGTCGCAGTGGACGAGTGGTTAAGGTGTCCCGACAATTTAACACTAGCCCTCCACCTCTAGGTTGCGAGTTTGAAACCTACGTGGGGCAGTTGCCAGGTACTGACCGTAGGTTTGTGTTTTTTCTCCGGGTACTCTGACTTTCCTCCACTTCCAAAACCTGGTACGTCCTTAAATGACCCTGGCTGATAATAGGACATAAATAGGACGTTAAACAAAGGCAAACCAAACCAAATTTGGTGAGATCGAACCTCTTAACTTCATGACCTGTTGGTTAAGGCAATCTGATATCTCCAAAATGCATATTCATACAATTTCATGTTAATCAATTCTAACCCATTGTGATTCATCTGCATGTGATTTAAATCTATATATCATTAAACAATTATGCAATACATACATACTTCTAAACGAACGTATTTGGTGACTTTCAAATACATAATTTTTTTTATCTTTAGCATTTTTTTTCTGTAATTGCATGGAAAGGAACACAACGAAAGTGTGAGTTTCCCAGCGAAAATATATACAGTGTACATGTACTTGATTCTATAATAAAAACATTTTTTACACAATATTAGTCTATAATTGGCAGTTTTAAGACTTCACAAAATATCCAAGATTTTAGCTACTTTAAAAACAGGTTAGATACCTTCCTCAAAGATGAATTACATGTATCTATCTCTAGGGAGACAAATCTCTGTGCTGCTAGATGTTGATCAAACTACATGATGTACTATTTATAGAATTAGGGTTCGAGTCTTTTAACGGGTACTCATGCAACGGAGAGCAGGGTAGTTATGTAAATGGGATTCCGACAACCGTATAAGACTTTTGGCAGATGTTAGCTTTACTTTTTAGTTAATTTACACAATAAAAAATAATATATACACACATTGAGTCATGCATACCTTGTTTATAGCAGAGCTTCCATTATACAACGGCTAAAGATAAGTTTATTGATCTTAATTTGGTTTGGTTTATTTTGTTTAACGTCCTATTAATAGCCAGGGTCGTGGAGGAAAGCCGGAGTACCCGGAGAAAAACCACTGGCCTACAGTCAGTACCTGGCAACTGCCCCACGTAGGTTTCGAACTCGCAACCCAGAGGTGGAGGGCCTCTTTATTAATCTAAATCACAATCACAATTGAACAGTGGTTTGGTTTAGAATTGTTTAACGTTCTATCAACAGCAAATGCCATTTAAGGACGACCTCTTGCACGTGCGACATGCATGCGGATGGTGATTGCGGATGTGTGTTTAGGAAGGCTGCGGTATGTTCGTGTTAAGTCTCCTTGTGATAGTCCGGAACTTTTTGCGATTTATAGTGCTACCTCACTGAAACATACAGCCGAAAACACCCAGCAGGACACCCCACCCGGTCACATTATACCGACAACGGGCAAACCTGTCGTCCCATTCCTAAAATGCTGAGCGCTAAGAAGGAGAAACAACTACTATTTCAAACATGATAATTGTTTTAATGTTTCCTTGAAAAGGTGAATAAAGGTGACATAAGTAGGTCCGTGCCCGTGTCCGAGTCGACTGCTATCAAATACATTTCCGTCAATCAACATAACAAATACTTTTAACACATAACTTGCCTGTTTTATCATGTTAGAATATATAGATTATATAAATCGTCATTATTAAAAAAAAAAAAGAAAAAAAAAGTTTCTGTCAAAAAAGAAATTATCCTTTGCTCGATTTGATAAATACTGTGATTAGATTGTTCTTCATGTATGAAGTCCAAGTCATTCCTAAAAATAGAAAATTGGTTTCTGGAAATCAACCTCGGCTCCCTGGGGATTTTTCTGTCCTCACTCAAAGTTTCTACAGGAAAATGGTTACCTGTTAATAGTCTTCTTAATTAATGCAACCGTCTGCTCTTGACCACTGAGGCCACAGTCAACATCTGTTTTTTCTTATTTAATCTTATCCATTATATGAAACTAAATGTATGGCATTTAATCCATGTACAGATGTACTCACCGTCGCCATAGTAACTATGACGTCAAACCGATAGTCTTTACTCTAATACAAATTCATTGTGCCTGAAATATATAGAGCAATGCCATTAGAGAGTAAAAGATTCTGAATAAATTGTTTATAATGAAAATCAAACCTTGGGAACAGAACATTTTATTTAATTGTTATTTCATATGCTGCATGCATGCAGGCTGTATTTAGGCTCCGTTGCGAGAACAAGGTCATGGGCAATAGAATGTACATGATCATTAACGATGCAGTATAAAGACGTGAAATTCATAGAAATCTCAACATAACAGGAAATTGTGGCTTTAACTTATATAGCAAAAAACAAAACAAAACAAAAACAAAAACAACAAGAAATATCTTTAAAAAAGATAAACGGCATAGTTTTAATGCTGGTGGTTATAATGTAAAACTACTGGTGAAATAAATTAATGAACTACATTTTAATTAATAAATACGCAGTTTCAGCACAGATAACAAAATTATATCAGTTTGAATCATTTTTGGTGATAATAGGACTGCAAATGTGTCATTTGAATAGATGCATCACTTATTCAGCTTGCATTCAATTTAAAAGGGACATCACGATAAACGTTGCAATTTTCACTGAATGTTTCTGTGCTGTCCCAATGTTCACAGTCAATCCCTATGTCCAGCTTGATCACTCGATTTAGTTGGGAATCCCCCTCTTAATTTAGCGCGGAAATTATTTTTAAATTATTACGTGACTGTTTTGAAATCGTGGCAACACAAACAGACGATAGTTTACAAGGCGATATCTATATTCCGTCTGGGTTAGTTGGATAACGATATTATACAGTGGTTTAAATGTTAAATAACACGTTCTGTATATATTACGGCACACATATTTATGTGTAAATAAGTGTAAACACTGTTCATACTGGTACAGACTGTGTAAATATTACCGAGCTTGTGGAACTATTACAGAGTTTGTGTTAATATTACAGAGTTTGTGTAAATACTACCGAGATTGTCATGACCTACTATCAAACAATCAAGCAGAATACGAGCGGCGTCCGTATTACTGCTGTTTTCATGTTTGAACTGTTACAATCTATTGTACAGCTTCCCAAGTTTAATTCTAGGATTGTGTTTGACCCATTTCCCTATTATTCTCTTCATTGCGGAAGCTGTTATCGTTTCCAACCGCAGTCGATTCACATTGGAAGCCATTTTTGTTTCCATGTGTTTTAGTTTCTTGTGCGCATGCGTTTATCGTATATGTCACAACATTTGCATATTCAGAGTGATAACCTTTTAATAATTGATAATTTATGTTTTTATGTACATACATCATCAAATTCGAATGGTTATTGTTCAGAAGGTTATTTTTTTAAAGATATACCCAATAATATGATAGAAAATACAAAATAAATATTGGTTTACCGTGAGGTCCCTTTAACTTTGTTTCGTTTTAAACTGTATATCTGCATTTTACATTGACCGCTACATTGACCAATCGCGTACTTCATCTTGACCAGTAACGCCACCTGTCGCGTCATATCCGGGGCCAAAACAAAATTAGACGGCTATGCCGAAAAAAAACAAAACAGCGATACATCATCCCTATCTTTTGTTAATCTAAACAGAAACACAATCGGACGCAGAATGTCTTTGGGATTTCCGGAATTCGATTTTTATGTCAGAGATGCCTGTTGTTTTATCTATTATATTCCCCAGCAACTGTTTGGTTATATCTAAGAGACAGACATGATATGTGTTGTGTTACAATATAATCGGTAATACTGTACTGTCATTCCTGTATATGGCTGTTTTTGTACGGTTGACTTTTCAATTTTACATATACATACCATGCATCATTCTACGAACATTTCAAATATTTCGTTCAAGTTAAAGGCTATTTCCATTATCTATGTAATCATTTCTGAGAAAATCATAAACAATATACATTTGTACATTACTTAGTATCCAATGAAAACAATAGTTATTTTATTAGATTTGTCTTGTTTTAAAATGACAATTTTAATCATCCATGATTTAAAAATAAATATAAAATAAACAGCATGAAAGTCAGGGAAGAAATAATACAAAATTGATGGAGAATCCGTAGTTAGTACTGAGAAGCACCTATACATTCGCATGGGCTTTCTTTTGCGTAATACTAGGCGGGGTGTCCATCGCGAATTTAAGTCCTTCGCGAATATTTGTACGTGAATAACACTTTGGGATGACGGCTACGTTACCAATTACCGATATACAAATCTAGTAGTCTTGTGGAGTCCATGATCTTGATACTTATTATTCGCGAAGTTAAAGTCATTTCTAGATCAGCGATCGCGAAATCATGTATCCGCGAATATGTCTGAAGAGGTAAGTTCGAGAAACAAAACATTTTCGCGAAACTTAAATGGTTTTCAGTATATGTAGATATGACATATCCAATGTCGAGTGGGATCAGTTTGAATTTCGGAAAAGCCTTCGCCAAATAAATCGATAATCCAATTATAGAAACAAATACTACGCCCTCTAGCGGGAAAAAACCCCAAAGATTGGAAACAAATCTGCACGAAAGAGGAAGTGCGAGACGACAGTATTATTCTTTCAATGAATTCTTTATTCAAGATTTTTTTTCAAGCAATCGTGGTGTATAACAGAACACACGATATTGACATATATTTTAATTCGCAGACTTTTATTTGAGTTTGCATGCACACATTTGCCTTTTTCCTGGGCGGCCCAGGTTCGATTCCCCGATCGGAGGTTATAAGGTATGGAGTCACCTGATCGACCACATTGGTTTTCTCCGGGTACTTCGGTTTCCTCCTCACAGTAAGTCCTCTCAAGCGCTTCAATCCGGGCCGACAAGCGTGATTAATAGAAGTTGATATATGTTTTTTGTTTCGTTATTGTTGTAAAGTTGTAAAATAAATAAATTTATATAAACGTAATTGATATCTGTATGAACATGGGAAGTTTGTTTATCGAGAACGCAAACAATGGTTTAACCCCATTTTGAGTAAAATGTGGTATATTGTCAACAGTATTGACGTTTCGAAGACAACAGTGTGTCAGCTCTTGGATGAAGGCGAGAGAGCAATCAATGAATCGACACTTGCAAATCTGATTGCAATATACTAAACTTCTTTTCAAATACATCCTTACCCGCAGAAAATGGTCAAGTAGAAAAATACTGTGAGTCCAAAGTAACATGTCTACTTCTAAGCGAACTTCCGCGTGCTTTAAAATGGCGTAGTTTCTCCCACCGTTACTACCACACACAAACAGATATATATATAGTCGCCTCCCGCCATCATGCAACAGCATCTTGGTCCGAGTTGGTCCGAATCGTCTGTTTCCCGTAGCGTCCTGTAGGGACACTTCGGCATTCGTATTTCTTATATTTTCAGTCTTGATAAATATTTGTAGCAGTTTTTTCACACCACTCTCTATAATTCTTATGATCTAACACATATTTTTCTAAAGTTTTTCAGACTTTGTACACGATATTTAATCAATCACTGTAGAGACGATAATGCAACATGTTTTTATATCAATGCAATGTCGTCCACTAGCAGTGTTTAGGGACGAATCGTCTTTGAACTTTTCGGAATGCTTTCACGTGCGGGGGAATTCAAAATATCTCTGCCGTTGGTCGCATAGCGTTCTAGTGTTTGAACATGATGCAGTCACGCTAGTATCCGCCTTCGGCCCACGTTTGCCGAAGGGTTCATTGTGGTTTCTCCAGTTACTAAAACATTATTCTTATTGTATTTTATTGTATTTCCAGTACTTCTTATATATATTATGTGATTGTATTTGTGATTTTTTGTGTTTTGATAAAGGGGCGGATTGCCTCGAAAATTTAACAAACCTTATTGTTTACACTGTTTGAATTACTTCTTTGCCCCATATATATATATATATATCTCTCCTTATGTATCCCGGATCGTAGACAACAGGTAGTCGACTTTCTAATGCCATTTGAACAGTAAGTGTAGATCATTAGACGTGACCTTTTCCGGATATCATATATCTGACTTACCGTATGAAAGCATGGATTCTAACAAACAAAGAATCCCAGTCTATGAATAACACTAGGATAGTGTACATAGAAATGTTAATGTCAAACAAATCTATAATCATATCCATGGATATATCTCAGCAGGCGATGTAGGGAATCCTCTCCAACGTTAGGAGGTACATTTATGATAAGAAGAAGTCATGAAAAATAACGACCTTTCTTTCTCAAGACAAACATCCTACGATAGGCTAAAGGGAAATTCTAGTCTGAGCTAGTAAGGCGACCTTATACTCTCTACCTTTACACGTTTCCCTCCTTCACAAAGTTGTCGCCCCTGACGACAACCACAACCCCTGATCTTTATCTCCAAGGAAGCCTCTCAATCTCCTATATCTTTCACTTTGAGTGTTCAACGACACCAGATCTATAATATGAAGGAGTAATGAAAAATACCGTAACAGCGCCAGACGTCTAGCTAACGAGCGACCATTCCCTCTCAATGCGAACATCCTACCATTAGGCTAAAGGGACCACAGAACCAAATCAAAAATAGATTGTGGGTTTTCCCCGTTTGGGGAAGATTTAAAAGGAAGGTGAATGCATCGGGGCCTACTGATTGGATATTTAGTTGAGAGAAGTTTCCAAAGTTTTATGTGTGGGCTGGGCAATACATGTAAATGTAAAATGATTTGAAAAAAAGTTATATTTTTCCTAGCCTGTTTTTGTCAGGGGGAGTTAATTAAGTGTGTATTTTGTTGTAAATTTAGATGAATTTTTGGTGCTGAATTCAATACAAGATGGCGACCCCCATATAAAAAAAAGTTCAAATTGGTAGAAGTTTTAATCATTCTATTTACAGGTTTTTGAGATGACATTCTTCAAAATTATGGCTAGTGGACCAGTGTTGAAAACTCCATTTAAGCAGTACAGTGGTAAACGTTAACATTACCGTCTATGGGAAATCATTTGGTTCCGTGGTCCCTATAGGGAAATTCCCGCTATTCTGAGCAAGTGATGTGACCTTATACTCTCTACTTTTACACCTTAAGGGATAAGAGAATACTAATGACTGACACGTTGAGCAACAGGTTCGCTATAACGTTGCATTGTTAGGACGTCAGCAAGGATATCATTGTAATATTGGATCAATAATGGAATTATCATCCGGTTCTTGATTTAATTGGGGCTGTTACCATTGTTGTGCCTCCTTAATTACTACAGCAAGCTTTGATAACCCAATTACACGAGAGGAAAAATAAACAGGCTATTCATCATACCAGAAGGAAAAAACAGTACACGCAGATGGAATTCCATAAGACGTGTTAAACTAATGCGTGTGTAGACATCCTGTTCCCTATCGTCAGTAAATACAATATGTACATGTATGATACAATACATAGTCATTGAAATAAAGGCATGATCAATACAAAGGCGAATCCCAATTTAAATGACTTTTTCACTTGTAGTTATGCGATATACAATATTCACTTGCAAAATATATGTCCAGTTTTCAGGGAAACGATTCTAAAGTTGAATAAATGAAAAAAATATTTTTTTTTTGTTTGATTACTGTCATAATCGTAATTAAGGATATATTGACGGTTGTTTTCGCCAATTTATTATCGTTGTACCGATTTTCAACATATGAAAATTTGGCTTTGGAAGTAAATTGTTATGTATTTGAACATGTGCAGTCATAAAGTCCAGCAGAAGATTTTGAATATAATATACTTGTATATCTTTATTATGTACATTGCATGTTAAATTAATTTATTCAGTTTTTTTTTTCTCTTTTCTTCCCATAAATGTTGATTTTACTATATATTATACCTATGTCATCGTTTGTAAATAATTATATGTTTATTGGAGAAGGCTTCATAAGTTGGAATAACTTGTGCCTAATCCCTTTTTTCTTACAATAGAATATGTTTAAAGTCAAAAAAAGAAGAAAATATTTTTCTCATTACATATTATATAGTTATTTCTCACACCTTTGTATATGTAAGATACAATTGTCCCATGTGGAACACCCATGTGGGATTAATGGAATCTATCACGGGTCTGTTCCGTGGACAGTGGCATCCCAACCCGAGTGTAACAGTTTGGCCAGTCAGCACGAGGCTTGCCGAGTGCTTGCCAGACAAACTCTTACACGAGGGTTGAGATATCCTTGTTCGCGGAACAGACCCATGTTTGATTATTTTTCTCACATACTTGCAAGCATATATAAGCTTTTATGAAAGTTTTTCATCCAAGTATTTTTGGACAATCACACTAGAGTGTTATCGGTCATCGGGCAGTAACAAGTGTGAAAAAATGGCAGAATAAACTAATGTTGGGCTTGATACAAAGGTTTTGGCTGTTTTTTTTTTTTTTATTTACAAAGTATTATATTGAGCATGCATTGAAATCACAAAAAAATAAGAAAGTAGACATAGGTGAAGCTATTCCCGGAGTATTCGGCGAAACACGGTTATGACGTTAACTTTCAAAATCTAACTGGTTGATGTCGTAACACTTTCAGTGAAGATAAGGAATGTGATTACTGCTACATGTAATACTGCCGAAGTCGTTTCTCTAACGGGAAATATAAAACTTCAATTTGAATTATTCTATATCATTCTCCTGTGTTTTTATTGTTTATCAGATTAAATTTTCCAATAAATAATCTTAATTACATGTAATAATGCATCGTTTGCATAACAAAACAGTTAGTGACTTTACTTAGGTTAATACTATACAATTATTGCATTTTTTGGAGGTGTATACGAGACTATACGGACCTGGTCAAGAGTTTGTTCACCTCGGCCGCACGAGACTATACGGACCTGGTCAAGAGTTTGTTAATCGTGGTCGCAGGCCGAGGTGAACAAACTCTTGACCAGGTCCGTATAGTCTCGTGTACACCGAACACAAAAGGCAATAACTGTTTTGCAATATGGCCAACTAAAACAAATAAACAGAAAAAATGCCAAGGCTCCTGTTCAAAACGTTCGCTAAAGTTTTCGAAGTCGGCATGCAGACTGACTTTTGGCACTTAAATATGGCGGGCATAGTTTTGTTGCACCTAAAGTATATTTCCGGGTGTTCAACAAGTCTTTCTTCTTCAAAATACCTTGTAATTCCTCTTCGTTTTTAGTAGTGAAACGTGTTGGGGTATCTCGTCTGCCATATTGTAAACAAAGTGATGCCGAACAATTGTTTGTTTCCTGCATTCTGATTGTCTGTTGTCCAAAGTAAAACGTTGCGTGATTGGAGGCAAATATTGCCGACCTGTTCGTGCTATTAATAGCACGGACATGTCCGCAATGCCTGGGGAATTTCCCAGCTGAGCTATTTTTAGCACGAACAGGTCTAATCACTCAAAGGTTCTTGTGATGAAAGCAATAAATTGGCCAATGAAAATTAAGGAAACACTCCAGCCATATTACAAAAGGAATTGTAAACCTTCGAATGTGACATTTTCCTAGGCCTTCGGCATCTGACTATTCCTTTTCTCAGAAAATAAATATACTTGTATAAACCTTAACTAAGTCAATGATTGTATATTATTAATCATTCCGTTTGGTGTTCCCCGGTACTCGATAATGGATATGTTGAAAAAAATATTTAACTCGCCTCCTGCGACTAACATGCATTTGTTAATTCTGGCATTATTCTCGGGCTCTCCATTGTCCCCTTAACGAGATACCTTGGAGAAGCGAACGAATTCAGCCACCGGGAACAGAGTTAGTCGCCTTTTACAACATGTAGTGGTACAGAGCAGGCATGTTCGTCCCCAACTCTTGTGTGGGCAATCAAGTAAGGATATCGTGGATTATCGTCAATTGAATATAGTTTCAGTCTACCTCCAGCACGATTCTGTAAAGTTCAAAATCATAAATAAAATTCTTGAATAATTAACTGCCATAATCATTTGAAACATGACTTCTGAACTACTTGGAGAACATGACCAATGATATTTAGGTTTAGCTTTTTGTTTGTTCTTTTGCCCTGGTAACAGGAAAACACTCCGCAAGTACATGCGATCTCTTGGATCCATCGCTTTTTTTGTCATTTTTGTCTACGTCATGCGGCTTGAAGCATAGCTGCTGTGGGAGAACTTGTCTTTTTTATCGTTCCAGGCGGTAGTTAGGTGGCATTCAATCCGATTTAGTGCCGCTGGTGGTACTTCCATATTGTGGTAAACTCCGAACGTTGATCTCACACTGATTTTATCAGTTTTTTTGTTTCAGTTGATTGTGAAATTTTGTCTTATCACACTTGTCAATGCATGCCATACTACTGTGAATCCCTTATATTTCACAAATACTTTAATTCGCGTACTCTGAAGGTAGATGACTTGCTCCTCAATTTCTACGCCATTTTGTATCTTCGATGACTACTCCGAGGTATATTTTAGGTGCGGTCCTACATGTGTTAATGACTTGTACAATCTGATAAATGTTGTTTTATTAAGATATTTGATTGCTCTCTTACTGTCTCCGAAAAACTTTGCTTTATATTCCTGTATGTTTCCGGTACCTCTGTTTCGTGTCATCGGGGTCTAATCAATATATGTGGTACTACCAGGTAATAACTTATATTGTCATTTCTTATCAGACGATATTGACGTCTGTTGAAGTTCAGCTGCCAATTATTAGACCATTCCTTAAGATTGTCCATAGCATTTTACCATTTCCTCCTATCTGTGACGTTATTAACGATGTAATATATTTCAGTGTCACCAGGGAAAAGTTTAACATTATTATTTACCATCTTTGGAAGGTCATTTACATAGATCTAAAACAATACCGGACCTATCACTCCCCTTGGGGGATAACACCCGTGTCCATTCTGTCTGCCAAAGACCAAAGGCCACTCCATCTACAGTAAGACCAGTATATTGTTTTTTTCTACCGGTCCTATTTCTACCCCTAAAGTAGGGTAGAGCCAAAATGAATCATACTGCACAATGTAGGACTCGTCAGTGATTCAAATGGCACAAAGTGTAGGGGCGACCAAATCTAAATTAAAACTTGCTGCAAATAACACTAATTTTTCTGTTAGTTATTCAATTTGTCATTTCGGTTTTGATATGTAGTATTGTGGCGTGTTTCAAAGGCTCTTGTTCCTTGATGAGCTATGCGTAATTTGAATCTGGATTCTACAGTACCGACGTTTCGTTTGTTTGAGTTATTTTAATTCTCTCCATACTGAAGTTATCCCAGTCCAAACAATGTCAGTAACTTTTATATTTAATACGTATTGTGGAATAACCCGCAATTCACGTTATAAAATTGGATGCAGATACAGCTGGTTTCTGTTTAGATAAGAAATATGGTATGTACATTTTTTGAAGTAAAAAGTTGGGAGCATGACACTTTAATGTAAAATGCGGGATAAATTACTGAGTTACCTCCCTTGACTAAGCCCTTTCCGGTTTCAACAACAGGAAAAATCATTCTGCAGCGGAGCAATTCGCCCAATTAAGTATCAAAAACTGTTTGTTAGCAGAAAATAAGATTTTGAAAAATAGTAATGGATATCTATTTTTTACGGATGAAGCTAATGTTATCGGTAGATGCGTAAATCTAGGCCTGATGGTGGCCGATTGCTTTTTGTGTCAAAAATTATCCGGCGCCATGCTAGTCACACATGGCGCGGATGAAATACATATTATGATTGTTATAGCTATCGGATAGTAAATATCTAGTCATGCAATTTCATTCTTATGTCCGGAACACTTAATTTTGAAGTACAACAATTGAGGCTATTTATATAGTAAATAATGTATTTTGGTAATTGTCCAGTTATGTGTGTATACGCATGTGGGCGATGGCAACGGGGTGCCGATTGATTTGGAACCCAAGTTCAATGATGTATCATTGTTATCAGTGATACGAATTGTTCAAACGCATTAAGTTGCTTATTTATCGTGTGAATATACTGAATACTGCAAGAAACATATATACATTTTTTTTTTGTATATGATATTGTCAAGATTATGTGTATGTTCCGAATAACGGAGCCCGCCCCATGTGCTTTATAAATATATATGGCATTATCTTGTTTGACATAATTTACTGTTGATTGATATCCTTACATGATTCTGTATTGCAGACAATAATTATTGCACAATTGTGATGCCTTGCCATGAGCACCTGTTTCAAACATTAACTGGCTGTGATCCTTTGGCACTTTCCTGTTGTAACATGATGTGTGGAACAAGATGATGCTGGCCTTAAGGACTTCACATATTCGCTGTGTATTATGAAGGGATTTAATTTAGCATAGTTCGCGGTACAAGTTAGTTTAGGTAGGTTTTATTGAACTTTCGCTATAAATCTTTGGAGAGCTGCTGCCCAGGTTCCAGTTTATTAACTGATGTGTCTAATTTACAATATTTTGGACATTTTATTCATTGTGAACATTGTTCTGCTGATCTGTTTATATTGAATGCAGTTGCAGCTGCATATTGATTTGTTGAATATTGATTTCAATGATTTGGCATCTTTATTGACAGGGAGCTGGCACCCAGAATCTGTTAAATATTGATGATTTGTAAACTATTGATTAACGGGGAGTTGTCACCCATGAACCGTTGATTGATTTGATTAATTGATTTGTCATTGAATTTTCATTGAATTTGCTTTATAATTAACGGGGAGCTGTACACCCAGAAACCGTTAATTATCATTGTTTGTATTGATTTGTGGCGTGTCATTTATACCCATGCTGGGACGACTGCCAATTCTAGTAAAGTTGTGACTAATAAATCCAGTCAAACCTATTTTATGATGTCTTTGTTTTGCATTTATATTTTATAACCCTTTCGCAATTAGATATAAGAAGCATGATAAATGATTTTACCTTTCTTGTCACGATTAAAAGTGAATATATGAACTTGTTTGTTTTCGCTTGTTAGTATCTGTCGTAGCTTTATAATTATGAAATTAAAAAAAAAAAAAGTTAAAAAAAAAAACAAAAAAAACCTTCCATAACTGCTTTTTAATAGGATGGCTCCTTCCATCATCCACGATGTCCTGTAGAAGTTTTATCATGTGTATGTGGCTTTCTGTAAGTCTTTTCTTATAATGTATTGTTTTTTCAAAACTGTACATACTTATTTATTTATTTTTTTGTTGATACATATATTTAAAAAATCGTTTTGTCGATTTATTGTTTGTTTTAAGGATGATGTTGCTGTAAAGTGACACCAGGCCCCCTGTCATAGACCGGTCATTCAGGAGACTTGTCCAATTATCACCAGACAAACTCTCTTCTTATTTCATATCTATTTTCATGAAATACATCTGCTGTATCTTCATGGGTTGGGGAAAAAAGAGATAAATAATTCGTGAAATATCTTTGTTTCTAATGCTCGTAAATTCCCTGACGATGTGCAATAACAATATTATCTCTCTCACATTCAAGGAATTATAATGCAATGTGTCATTTACGTATCGAAGAAGAATGATATCACCTAATTGATTTCGTTAAAATTTGACTAAAATCTATCCCTGAGTTATTTATTCGTATATTTTAACTATGATTTGTTCAAGGTTTTTAGGCCATCTGAACCGAAGGGTTAATCACTCCAATATGTGAATAACCCTTAACATATTATTCTACATATATCTTGTTTTTTTTGTTTTTTTGTTTGTTTGTTTGTTTTTATTAACACATCTCTTATTGTCATTATTTTAGTTATAACAAATATAAAATACATCTAGGATGCATTCCATCTAATAACAATGACGACTTTTTGCAAGCAGTTGATTTTCTCCAGTAAAAACCCTGACACAGGTTCAAATTATTTCTATAAATTTTGTAAAGGTAATGGCTAATCAGTCTAGTTCTTGATTGTGTTTATTAGGTGATTGAGTATAATCAATATCTCCCCATAAAATTTACAAAGGTATGGCTACTTTGGTAGATAATTTGTGTGTAATATATATCGGTTAAACTCGGTACCATTATGGATTGATATTTTTTTTTTGTAGATGAAAACCATAGAATCGACTCTAGCCTTGAGATTCAGGTACACGATTTCCTCGCATTTCATTGTCAACTCCAACCATATAAACACAATAGGAAATGAGGAATAATTTCCTTTGAGTTCCGGATTCGTCGAAGAGACTGAATCTTTTGAGTAAGTATATTAAATCAATTTTGGGACGATGGGACTTGATGTACTCAATTAAGAACCCCGATCGGCGATGACATGCGCACTAATCCCCTTCTTAAGTGATGTCGATTTGTTATCTTGTTATTGTTTGTCCTTTGCGCAATGGAATTCCAGCCTATGATGATGCTGATCAAATTTACTATCAGTGAAAGGATATTGAACATGATTTTCAATAACCCTAATGAAAACTCCTGGAGTGAAGATATGTTAAATTTTCCAAGTTTTGTGGCCTTCTGATGAGACATATTTAAAGTCGTCTGGCCAGAAAATCACGTTTTCCTAGTTATGTTATAGTTCACAGTTAGTCAAATGAACCTAGATCATCGACATCTGTTTACACATTGTAATTCTTTTAACGCGGCGACTGATCATGCATGAAGCGCATATCTCCGATCGCATAAGACAAGGTATGAGGTCGTCGGGCCGGCTGATCATGTAGCGGCATCTCTAGACTTTGGTTTCCGCCCACATTAAGATGTCAGCGGGCTTACATCCCGGTCAATAAGAGGGATTTATAACTTGCGTTATAAATGCTGTAAATCAAACAACGTTTTCATTTAAAATGTTATAAAATTTAAGCCTACTAAACGTAAGCATATTGCAAACAAAGAATATCATGTATGTAATGATCAATGATGGGCAGAATTTAGGACTAAATGAACTCAAAAGCGGCCACAAATGCCAATCAAATTACTGGGCTCATTTAAGGATATTAACCTTAATTGACGCGGAGATATATTTGGAATCAGTCATAAGGATAAGATTACGATCGAATCCTACAAGCATCATGACAGGAGACAGGATATTCTAAGGTTTCCAACGCTGATGTACAAATTCAAAAGCTTCCGTCCTGATTAAATCTGTAGAATTATTAATTGTATTGGTCTAATAAACTGTTGTATTATATTTTGCAAATTGTATTACAAAGCTATATGGGACATACTAAAGATTTGTTCAATAGAACACTAGCAGATGTTTGATGAACTCAGAATAACTTTCCAGATGATAATACAGTCAACGAAAATTCTGTAAATGCAATTTAAACAAGACTCGACAAATACTGAATTAAGGGCATTTTCTCTGTTCTAGCATCTATTTAAACGAAAATTTAGGTTGTCGTCTAGCTCCATCTCCGGTAGAAACTTCTATTTCCTTATAGCCTCATGTGAGGTATATCTACGAAAGCCAATTAGTTATCACGACTTGAGCGATCTCGTTATTACGACTAAAGATATCGTTTTTTACTAGTAATGCTTTCTCGTTCATTATTATGACTTTAGCTATTTAGTTATTACGAGTTATGTTAAATAGGTACAATCAGAACATTACTTTCGCTTCAATGCAAAGATTTTAGTTCAGATGAAGAGTCGGCAAAATAGCAGGTGATTTTTCCACGTTTACAACATATACAATATATATACAATATTTATATTTTCTACTACACTATTTTACGCCTCAAGTAGGGTGTCTATTGAATGGGGCCGAACGTTTTGATTTTGAAGAGGAAAATACGATGACAAGGCCATTTAATCTTGTAATTATGAATGTATTGTTTGTTAATGAGTTATATACCTCCGTTGTCACTATAATAGTTTCCTTTCGTAGAACATGATTTTACCTGGATTTGAAATCAATTTATATCGTATTTTTCTTCGCCAAAGCTGAAGACACTTATCCTCCTAAACACCTTATGTCTTCTTTCTTCTTCTTCAGTGGTGTTTGCTTTATTCGGTATTTTGTTAATATTTTGTAAATATATATTGCAGATATTTTGTGGATATTTTGTGGATATTTTGTAGATTATTTTGTAGATATTTTGTAGGTATTTTAGAAATTATTTTGTAGGTATTTTGTATGTATTTTTTGGATATTTTGTAGATATTTTGCAAGTATTTTGTGGATGTTTTGTAGATATTTTGTAGATTATTTTGTAGTTATTTGCAGATTATTTTGTAGATTATTTCGTAGATATTTTGTAGGTATTTTGTAGATATTTTGTATATATTTTGTAGATATTTTCTAGGTATTTTACCTGGTTTTAACGTTGATTGGTCCGTTATTGTTAGAATTAGGATAATATCTTCACATCTTAGATATGTCATTGTCAAACCAAATTTCAATAACGCTCTAACATACGTATATGTATATACATTTGTCTGCACGCTTGAGTTCAGTGCTTTTCTTTTCACTTCATGTATTCCTGATGTCCTGAAGTCCAGGAACAAATATTTGCTCTCGTTTCCAGTAAAGAAACCAGGGCTCACCTCAGAGGAAAAAAAGCCGAGAGGTAAATTTATCGCTCTCCAGTACGATATCCATTGTAGTATTCCGTGTTGTTATGTTGATATCAATGTCAACATTCAACCTAGCTTCGCAAACTGTAGCCTCGTTTCTTTTTGTAGTGAAATAATTAACGATATTTCTTGTTATGATTATCAACATCAGGATGTGGAAAATGCTTACACTTTTGATTATAACACCGTTATCAATTCGTCCGTGTCTGTAACGTTACCGAGATCAAATGTCGAAAGCCATTCCGGTCAGACTTATAGTACGACATAGACAGATGGATCAGGACAACTTGAATAAAAGAAATCGCGGAAAACTCGGTCGCTAGCAGGGTGGACAGCTACGCATGTGGGTTAATGTTGCGTCCCGTTTTGTTGCTCATTAGTGTATTCATGTAAAAAATACATTGTTGTACATTGTTGCAACTTGTACATTCCAATGACGTCACATTGTTTACAGATCCCGCGTTGTGTCTGCACTGCCTGACACGAAGGCTTCATTCTGTTTTTTAGTGTTTTTGTTAGTTTTCTTACAATTCAATTGATCAGGTATGATTAAACAACCCCAATCAATATGAGGTGTGAATGTAATTTTAAGTTTAAACGGCATGTTGCGAAAAATACTTCAACTTTCACTTTGACAGTGCATTCGTGATCGGAGCTTCGATCGGCTGTCATGGCAACGACGAGGACGGTGGTTTTATCACAGTGTCGAATTTACAAACTTGCATGTACAGCCGAAAACGTCTAACTATACCTTATGTCTTTGGAAATCATCTGTAATAATTATTTGAATTAATTACGATCCATTGCATTCGTTTATTAACGTTTGTTCTTTTCTATATGCCGATTTCGATACTTAAAACACTGAAGAGTTCCAATATTGGAGAATGAACATTAACACTTGCTCTATAAATCGTCCTAGAGCACCCGACTACCCTAAATCAATAATCATGAAACAGGTAAGAGCGTGAAGGTAATTATATGAGAACAACGAAAAGTGCTGTACATTCTTACGAAAATGACAAACATCGTCAAAATTACTTAAAAAGTAGCCAATTAATCGGCACTTCGTCAGTTTATAACGCCGTTATGTAACCATACTTGAATAAATAGAAGAATGTACAGCACTTTTTCTCGGTTTCTTAGCACGATGAATAAGTGCATCATATTTGTTTGTACGACAAAATACATTGGTCGGGTGCTCTGGCCGTATTTACCGACCAAGTGTTAATGTAGTCCTTCGTGCCGGTCACGTGACCACGCGAGAAGTGGAGGACCGACGAAAACATCCCGATAAAGACGTTGGACACCTAACATTAAAATCCGATCAAGAAAACAAACAGAACTTACCGGGAAATCATTAAATATTGAATTTATATAAAAACATGACGATTTTTGTTCTTTTTAATTATAAATGCAACATTAACCCACATGCGTAGGCGGGTACGTTAGGTTGAAAGTTACCTTAGCGGGTTACCAAGCGTTCGCTTCAAACGCATGTGGGTTAATGTTGCGTCCCGTTTTGTTGCTAATTAGTGTATTCATGTAAAATATACATTGTTGTACATTGTTGCAACTTGTACATTCCAATGACGTCACATTGTTTACAGATCCCGCGTTGTGTCTGCACTGCCTGACACGAAGGCTTCATTCTGTGTTTTTTAATGTTTTTGTTAGTTTTCTGATAATTCAATTGATCAGGTATGATTAAACAACCCCAATCAATATGAGGTGTGATTGTAATTTTAAGTTTAAACCGCATTATGCGAAAAATACTTCAACTTTCACTTTGTCAGTGCATTCGTGATCGCAGCTTCGATCGGCTGTCATGGCAACGACGAGGACGGTGGTTTCATCACAGTGACGAATTTACAAACTTGCATGTGTACAGCCGAAAACTTCTAACTATACCTTATGTCTTTGGAAATCATCTGTAAATAATTAATTGAATTAATTACGATCCATTGCATTCGTTTATTAACGTTTGTTCGTTTCTATATGCCGATTTTGATACTTAAAACACTGAAGAGTTCCAATATTGGAGAATGAACATTAACACTTGCTCTATGAATCGTCCTAGAGCACCCGACTACCCTAAATCAATACGTATGAAACAAGTACGAGCGTGAAGGTAATTTTATGAGAGCAACGAAAAGTGCTGTACATTCTTACGAAAATGACAAACATCGTCAAAACTACTTAAAAAGTAGTCAATTAATCGGCATTTCTTCAATTAACACCAGTTTATAATGCCGTTATGTAACCATACTTGAATAAATAGAAGAATGTACAGCACTTTTTCTCGGTTTTTTAGCACGATGAATAAGTGTATCATATTTGTTTGCACGACAAAATACGTTGATCGGGTGCTCTGGCCATATTTACTGACCAAGTGTTAATGTAGTCCTTCGTGCCGGTCACGTGACCACGCGAGAACACGAGGAACGACGAAAACATCCCGATAAAGACGTTGGACACCTAATATTAAAATCCGATCAAAAAAACAAACAGAACTAACCGGGAAATCATTAAATATTGAATTTATATTAAAACATGATGTTTTTTGTTCTTTTTAATTATAAATGCAACATTAACCCACATGCGAATCGCTAGGAGTTTCATCGAGCTGAGCAAATAGTTGTTAAGCAGCGGTCTCACTAATCGAGTAGGGTCTGTTGATAATCGCAACATCTCGGTCATTTCCTTTAGAGCTCGGAATGCGTCTGCAGGTTCTCTGATGGCCACAAATGCTCAGACAGATCAACTGATCTTTGTGCTTACTTAATATCATGTCGGAAACCTTGTCTTATTCCTGTATTTTTCAATGGTTTCCATGCACGTCTTTAATTTTGTTCGCATTTTTGCTTACGTTATATTGATTTTATGTTAGAAGTTCTGTTTCCGTAACTTCCTTGTATTCTCTGTTTCTGCGAGGCCAACAGAAACATCGTGACGTCAGAATAAGACACGTGATTGTCACATATCGGCCCCCGTTCTGCTATTTCATCAAAACACAACATGTACATCTCAAAAGCATGGGTGTGTGACCAAACCTTACCCCACTAAGTGACTGAATCGCACATCATTTTAAGATAATCACAGACGAAATCGTATACGCCTGGTGCTACGAGAAAGCATTCTTACAAATCTAATGATAATTATACATATTGTAAATAATCGTATTTTAAAGTGAAAGCAAGCAACACCTTGTACAGATCGGCTGAGAGATTTTGCTTCTGGTGTATTATTCCATTATGTTACCATGGTCATAACGATGCCAATACGAGAAATTGCACTGATGATGAAAAATGTGCAACTACCTGTCGGCTTGTTTTCGTATGAAGTTAGCCGTTTATTTTCGTTTTTGTTAATGGAAGGATGACTAAATATTTTCTTGGGGGAAAATGTATACAGTGTTTCATGAATAAAGTATAACAAGGACACCAAGGTTTGATTCTTTATATATAATTATCTATATACTTATATACTGTAAACCACGCTAGAGTGAAACCATTCGACCGCACATTAATGATCAGGTCAGGGATTATCAGACTCTCAGATGTGTATTGTACATGATGGTTATTGTATCGGGAATACAAGCGGGCAATTTTTTCCAATCAAAACAATTTTGATTTCCAGAATCAACCAGAAGGCATAGAGCATGGTCATTGTGTAGGAAAGCCAGTGAAAGATGATGTTTTGTCTCCAATGATATTTGAGGAAGTAGGATAACGATACTGGACTCTGATCCACACCTCATCACCGATATGCAAATGAATAACAGCCGAGGCTGTTCCGATGGATATATGTTTAGCTGCACCTCCACGATTGGTAATAATGGATGAACTATTCATCATCAGTTCTGTTTAAATATGATTTCCCCTTTGGACATCAATTGTCCAGGAGAAGAAATACGTGCCGGACATGCAGCAGGAAAAGACACCCATGTGACCGGTGTAACACTCTCCGACATTAGTTACAACCGTGTCAAACACCATACCCTGTTCTACTGCTATGCTTGATAAGGTATGGAACAATTAGCAAAAAAACATTACAGCACTCCCGACTGTTAAAGCAAAGGAGCTTGAA
This sequence comes from Pecten maximus, assembly GCF_902652985.1. Taxonomy (NCBI): domain Eukaryota; kingdom Metazoa; phylum Mollusca; class Bivalvia; order Pectinida; family Pectinidae; genus Pecten; species Pecten maximus. The sequence goes on from NC_047027.1 coordinate 24,389,606, forward strand.
TCAATAGCATATCTCAACTTTGATGTGGGGTAAAGTTTGAATATTGTTCATGCTCGACTCAACTATCTATTAAAGTAAAAATGTGTTGTAATATGTTCAATAGCAGTTATTATACTTATTCATAGAACCTGTTAATCATCATATCTACATGTACACATGTTAGCTAATTTGACAGTAATTAGATAAACCTCGAGGTTCCCTCGATTCAATTATCTTCGTGTAGTTCTGATTAATGTGGCATTTAAATGCAGACTTCAGGTCACGAACCCCTTGACAATATTAAGTCGGGGGAAATCTATCTGTCCGGCCGATGCACATCAAAAATAGAATAAAAGAATACAATTTTGTTCATATCATTTTCACCCCTACCCGTATGCGTACGGACACAACATATATACCTACACCAACAATCAACGACTTCGTCATTCTTCAACAACAACACATCTCTACAGCTTCAATACTACTACAAATAAGTATACTTTAGTGGCGCTGCGAAAACCTAGGATTCGAGACTGGGTTATCGACATGTAAATACCAAATTGATCAGAACAACACGAAGATAATTGAATACAACCAGTATTACATGAATATGGTTTAGATAACATCAAAGTTGTTTAGAGAACCGAGGTTTTTCTAATTACTTGCAAATTAGCTAACATGTGTACATGTATATATGATGATTAACAGGTTATATGTATACGTATACAAACTGCTACTGAACATATTACAGTACATTTTTTGGCGTCTACATAGTACATAGCAATGCGGATTTTATAAACACGATAGTCATGTTGATTTTATCTCAGGATAAATCACGTTTCATTATATCAGGCAGTTTATGACAAAACTTTCAATGTAGATACTGTGATAGTTTAACAGTTCTCGTTTCCCCCCAACAAGACAAGTACTCCATTATATAAGGTTATGACTATTCATCGAAAGCACATCGAATTCATCGTTGTAAAAACTAAATACATATATATCTAAGTGTACCGGCTAGGTAAAGAATGCTTCGTCAGAAAATTTGTGACTGCATTTTTTTCTTGACCACAAAAAAGAAAATTCAAAACAAACGAGGGGCCATTTTGGAAAGCATTGTTGTCATCAAAACCAAAGCAAAACAGGTTTGAGATTCTCTGTTGTACTAAACATATTCAGAAAAACCCAAGATCATAGTCACTCCAGGGAAAACATTTAAAATCAAAACGGCCACGTACATACATACACCCCTCCCACCATAATAGCCGGTCTCTACTTCTCCTATTTCATAATTTTTTGGAAAATCTAATATTGGAAAACTGATTGTCGTCAATTCCAGTGAACATTTCTCTACTATATGTATGGAAAGGGTCGGTGCACCGAGATTTGGGGTAAGCCCATATGAAGGAGGGTGTAGTTAAAATCAGTAATGCAGCTAACATTAGCAGAGACTGGAGGAGATTTCCCTTTAGCCTAGGGGCATGGAGTACATTAACAGAACTAAAGAAATCGCTATTTTGAGCCCCCAGAGAAGGACACATATTTTTCTTTAACTCCATTACACTTTTTGGCTACGATCAGGGCGGTAAATAATTCTTGATTGTGCGTCCTTCCGGACTGATTAGATTGAAAATAAAATATGAATGTATCATTAATCCTGAGAAGTATTAACGGTACATTCATTTCTGGTATCTAACTTACCGCGTTCACGATCCTTCTCACATCAGCAACATTTTATAAGCAATGTAATGCGAGACTACACCCCAAGGAGGGTTTCATCCAAGTTCTTACTTGCCTTGTCTTAACCAATGCTTAAACATGAATCACTCGTTGTTTAAACATTCATATATAAACTTGTCTAGTTCACTTACGTTAAAATACGTTTGCTCCCAGGACAATAGGACAAATGGCCAAAACATTACAAATTTCTAGGATGTCATCTGTTATTCATGCTATTTGAGAGACAACGATTTGTTTTATTAGCTAATTTATATTGCAGTTGGCAGCTTCGGGTTTTTGTTTACCTTTTAATATCAATCCTTTTGTATATATCTAAAATAATCATTTTACAGTTCTAAGATGAGACCTGCTATTCATTCCATTTTCAATACAATGACATTTTGATAAATAAAAAAGTACATCTAATACGACACTCGAAACAGTTAAAAAGAGGACAATGCATTAGGTTATGTAAATTTTAATTATTGTTGTATGAAAATGATGAGTGCAAGATAAGAATGATACCTCCTCTGAGAGGTGACATTTTTGTTGTGCATCCAGGGTTCACAACCCTTACATCTGTCAAATGTTACCGGTGACTTAACTCATGTTGTTTGTGAAAAACAAGTTATGTAAATAGTAAAGCCAGCGTGCTTTCAAATAATAATTACATGTTCATTGCATAATAGGACAATAACACGAACGCTCGCCTCTTCATGCGTTATGCATACATTTCAAATTAACATTGTAATATTATAGAAAAAGATAACAATTACTTCAAAAATTGGCAAGTAACATACTCCCGAAGTTATCTAACTCGTGTGATGTTTACCATAGAGAGCGCAAGGAGATAGATTTATTCCAGTCTCGATTTTCCTGACCAGTCGAATTCAACACGTCAATCAAGGAAGAACCAATTATAAACTGATTAATACCATACCAATCAATTATCAATTATAAAATTAATTAACAACACATCAATATATCAATGATACAATCATGTACAAAATCAGTCAAAACCAATCAAATGATTAACATATTTGAATGTAAAATACAGAAACAGTGTTATACTTATAAATAAGTATGCACGAATGAGCATACAGATAATTTGTCCTGCTAGGTTTTGTCGGTGATGTAAGGGACAAAAGCATGAAATTCCTGAAGGGTTGTGTCGACAGAATATGTAAAACCATTGTTACAACAAAGATGGGTACAATATGTGTGTGGTGTGTGAGGAGAGGTGGATGTGGGATGGAGGGAGGGGATGGGGTTGTGGGTGGGAGGGAGGTGATGGGGTTGTGTGGTCAAGGGAGGGGATGGGGCTGTGGGTGGGAGGGAGGTGATGGGGTTGTGGAGTGGAGGGAGGAGAGGTGGTTGTGTGGTGGAGGGAGGAGAGGTGGTTGTGTGGTGTGTGAGGAGATGCGGTTGTGTGGTGGAAGGAGGAGAGGTGGTTGTGGGATGGAGGGAGGGGATGGGGTTGTGGGTGGGAGGGAGGTGATGGGGTTGTGGGTGGGAGGGAGGGGATGGGGTTGTGTGGTGTGTGAGGAGAGGTGGATGTGGGATGGAGGGAGGGGATGGGGTTGTGGGGCGGAGGGAGGGGATGGGGTTGTGGGTGGGAGGGAGGTGATGGGGTTGTGTGGTGTGTGAGGAGAGGTGGATGTGGGATGGAGGGAGGGGATGGGGTTGTGGGGCGGAGGGAGGGGATGGGGTTGTGGGTGGGAGGGAGGTGATGGGGTTGTGTGGTGTGTGAGGAGAGGTGGTTGTGGGGCGGAGGGAGGGGATGGGGTTGTGGGGTGGAGGGAGGGGATGGGGTTGTTTTATGGATATTTTGGGAGGTTGTGGTATGTTTGTGTTTGTCTCCTATCCGATAAAGAAGAACAGTTGCTGACTTTATTGTGTTACCGCACTGAAGTATATTGTCGAAGACATCCGGCAGGACATCCCACCCGGTCACATTTTACTAACAACAGGATAACCATTCGTCCAACTGACGCTAAACTGGAGTAACTACAATTTTCTATGGACTCTGGAGCGTATCGTCAAAGGAACAGAACCCAAAGCCTTCCTGACAGGGTTGAATGCTCAAGTAAAAAGGGAGAGACAGCGTCAATGGAGACATTAAAAAGAAGAACGTTTTTTAGAAAAAAAAAGAAATGATAAGATCCGAAAATTAATCGCCTTAAAGAATCATCAGTGGGTGCACTAGGGTGTAATACACATCACTACAAACAGATAAGAACACTAATGACCACTACTGACCCTAACTGACCACTACTGACCTCTACAGACCACAACAAATCAAAACTGACCTCTACTGACCCTAACTACTACTTTACTGACCTCTACTGACCACAACAAATCACAACTGACATCTACAGGTCATTATTGACCACAACTGACCACAACAAATCACAACTGACCACTTATGATCACTACTGACCACTTCATGTACATACCTCAACTGGCTACTACTGATCACAGCTGACAACAACTGGCTATTAATGACCATATTGACCACAACTGACCACTACGGGCCACAATAGACCACTACTGATCATACCTGACTACTACTGACCACAACTGACCACACCAAAACTGACCACAACTGACCACAACTGAACAGCTCCTGATTTTCACTGTGAGGTCTGTGTCAGTGTATAATTTGTTTAATGTGCTGATCGAAACAGTTTAGTAAAAATATTTTAACAACATGGTTGATCAAAGCAATTGGTAAATATGAAATATTCCATTTGTCTGAACAGTGAAACTTGATCATAGACAAAAAAAAATAGATTTTAACTTCCGCGTACTGTACAACAAATAGGTACATAAAAACGCAATATGCCTTACATGGATTTCACCTAAAGGCATTCGTCCTGCTGGTGTTGCGTTCAGATGTAGTATATCTAATGTAAGATAGTACGTCATAATTTGGACATGACGAATGATGCATGGTACATGTATGTACCTGGGTGAAATTCCTTAAATTCTATCCTAGCTCCATCAAACAAATGAGTGTTATTATAAGGAATGCTTAATATTTTGGTACCAAGAATTATAGAATACCTCGAGACATTTACAGAAAACACAAATGAAAAAACATGTGGTGATGGTGGTGGTGGTGGTGGGAAGGGGGTGGGGGTGGGGTGGTGGGGGTGAGGGAGGGAGGGTCAGGGTCTTGGAGAGGGATTGGGGGGAGGGAGGGTCAGGGGTTGGCAGTATACCATCCAGTTGGTTCCTGTCTATGCCAATTCACACAAGGTATGAGTTTTTATATTTTCCTGTTTTGGCTTGCGGAATTTCAAAGCACGTTGTGCTGTTTTTGGCCTGTTTTGTTTTTAGGTTCGCAGTCACTGAACTTCCTGCCTCTGATTTGTCTTCTGTTTGTTGAACATTTAGGAGGTAGTGCCGGAACAACCCCCTTAAAGGAAAAATGATTGCTTTTGTAGTTGTTGACAACGAGTTTTAAAAAAAAACGTAAATACTACATGATGCATGTACATGTTGACAAGGCATGTTATATAAAAACCATATAAACTTCCTGCAATGATGGAAAGTAAAATCATTACAGCTGACACGATGCTAGAATAAAAAGAAAATCTGGAGGGGGCGATATAATATACAATTGTCTTTATGACATCACCAATGATAGCGCGTTAAGGTTCGTTATCAGTACGTGTACAACGTCACAACACCTTAGTGCTGTAAAGTGACATACGGGCTATACCTGATGTATATATGTTTGATTCCTGGCTGCAATAAACCCTTTTTGGATAAATCTGAATAGCAAATGTTCAGGCATAAAAGTATGACTAATAGCCCACTAACCAACGGATACGTGGCTGAATGGCTTTGCAAGACATATTTGTCAGAGTAACCAAAGCTTTTATGAATAAAAATATCAAAATGAAGAAATGAATGGTCGTATTTTCATCTGCAGTATGCATATTTTGTCTATACATACATGTTGAATATGATACCAATGACCTTCAAATGGGCTCTTTTAAGATCACGTGCGGAGATAATTGATTTACCCATCAACATGTTTATATAATAATAAAACTATATTTCATTTAACCCGATTAGTATTGAGTTTACGATATGAACCTTCATCAGTATGGAATATAAAGAAGTATTAATAGTATCTCGAATACTCTAGATGTCTCGATTTTTTTAACCTACCTACCTAGAGGCAACGCAGTTCGCCTTAGAATTATCAAAGGCTTTTACGAAAGACACAATATATTAACACCTTTCAATACAAATTGAAATTTAGATACAACAGGTCCAAAATGAATTAACTGATTATGCAGTTTTTTTTTTGTCTTTGTATGAGTCGTCAGTGATATATAGGTACATCATATATGCTTCGTCCTTCTAGGACTCGTCAGTGATGTTGGCGACATCATACAGATGTTTCGCCCTTCTAGGACTCGTCAGTGATGTTAGCGACATCATACAGATGTTTCGCCCTTCTAGGACTCGTCAGTGATGTTAGCGACATCATACAGATGTTTCGCCCTTCTAGGACTCGTCAGTGATGTTAGCGACATCATACAACATTTTTGCCCTTATATCACTCGTAAGTGATGTAAGAAAAATCTTACAGCTGTTTCGTCCTTCTATGACTCATCGGTAATGTTAGGGATATCAAACAGCTGTTTCGACCTTCTAGGACTTGTCAGTGATGTTAGCTACATCAAACAGCTGATTCGCCTTCTATGACGCATCAGTGACGTTAGCTACATCATAGAGCTATTTCATAACTCTAGGCCTCGTCAATGATGTTAGAGACATCATACAGCGTTTCGTCTTTCTAGGTATCGTCCATGATGCTTACATTGATCAGAGGACACAAAGACACATATTAGTGTAGAGGACACGTTAATATGCCCTTAAGGAGGTGCGGACTTCACATCATCTCAGTATATGTCGTAATTGTCAGTATAAGGTTTCAAGGCTTATTTTTCACAATTTCCAATCTAAAAAAAAAGACATTTTAATACTAAATAATTGCATGTCACACAGGTGTTGACTAAATAATCTAGATTGAGCACTATGATATGTAGCGATCGTGCAGGGTTATAAAACATATGTAAAGCATGAATATTCATTAGTGTTGTGTGTGTTGAAAGGAGCTTAGGAAGTCAGATACACAAAACCAAAAATTGTGTCTTTAAATTTAATGAGGCTTGATTAAAAAAAAAAATAGATAAAGGGTTTAAAGGTACATATTTAACGACAATCTAATTTGAGATATTTACGACTATTTTATGATTTTATTTTCTTTACCTTCTTAACGTTTAGTAGTTAATTGGTTTGACTCAGATAAATTAAAATGGATAACGTGAAATATCATAATACAGCTGCCTATCTATATCACAACATTGATATTCAATACACAATATACATATACGTATTTTGTTAAATATGAAATAATTTACAACATTTTCTTTAGCCGGTTCTACGGAATACAAAATCCAAGCAATAATCTTATAACAACCTGATAGTATACCACTCGTTTTTAACTATGAATGGATTCTCCTGACAATATAACGGTATGTAGTTCTCTCTCATCTCCACCATTCTCGCGTTTGTACATTTAAATAAGAAGTGAAATTCATTCTCTGCAGAGTTGTGACGAAATGTCGTTTTTTTTTTTTCTTTTTTTTTTCTTGTTTTCTTATTGTTTTTGTTTTTTGGGTTTTTTTCCTCTTTTTTTTTATAAATTGTGCCACCTTCCAGTTTTAATGGGAAATACTCGTATACGGGTCGTTCAGGAACAGGCAAATATTTCCTGCAATACACCGAAATGCAGGAAAATTAAACGCTAAAAACGACATATTATCAAGATAATGCCTTTTAACACAAAAGCCCGGAGCCTATCTCGTGTAATACATATTCAATATGGTTTCTCGTTACAGGCTACAATGGATGAACATTACCAGTAGTTTTTGCACATTTTACTGTTTAATATGTAACCCGCTTGTAGCGTTTTAATTCATTCGAATAAAGAGTTATAGCACAGTTCAGAATATTAACATGTACTTAAATTCCCTTTGAATTTTCAATATTGAAAATTACAAAATGTATTGGCGTTTATATAATTTATTGGTTTTTGGGTCTTTTGCACCTCCCAATGTAGGTTTTGACATTTGTTTAATATGTTTTGAACTGACGGTCGCTTACTATCGTCATCTTTTTAGGTCCTAAGCATAACTGAGGAGGTCTAGAATGGTTTGGTTGGGTTTGGTTTATTTTGTTTAACGTCCTATTAACAGCTAAGGTCATTTAAGGACGGCCTCCCGTGCGTGCGACATGCATGCGTGTGGTGAGTGCGTATGTGTGTTTTGGGAGGCTGCGGTATGTTCGTGTTAAGTCTCCTTGTGATAGGCCGGAACGTTTGCCGATTTATAGTGCTACCTCACTGAAGCATACTGCCGAAGACACCCAGCAGGACACCCCAACCGGTCACATTATACTGACAACGGGCCAACCAGTCGTCCAATTCCTTATATGCTGAGCGCTAAGCAGGAGTAGAAGCTGCCATTTTCAAAAACTCTGGTATGTCTCGGCCAGTGGACAGAACCCAAAGCCTTCCTCACCGGGGGGGGGGAACACTCAACTGAAGGCCAAAGGTGAGGCATTGTCAAGGGAGACATTAGGAAGAAGAAAGTTGTAAAGAAAACATAAGATCCCAATTTTAGTCGCCTCTTACGATCATGGAATTGGGGCAGCAGGTACAATTCTGACTAGGGATGTCTAGAAGGGAGTTGTAGCTGTATGGCGCAGTCTTGTTTATTCTGGCACCAATACATGTAGCTCACACTTTTTTTTTAGAAATGTGCGAGTACCTTGGGAATCTTTTGTAAAATCCACCACTTTAAAGTAAACAGTCGATATTTGATTAAAGTTTTTCCGAGAGTATCGCCATGTATTACAATTGAATCAATTCATATCCTTTATCCATTTATGCAACATCTATCGACATTTTTTCGTACAGACTATATTGTTAATGTTGTAGCGAAAAGTCTGCATGTCTCATCGTTTGACAGTGGAAATAATAACATTTGTTCAAAATGAAAAATGAAAAACAAAGGGCCCAATATAGAGACTTGAGGCGATTTCGATTGGTTGCACACGAAAGATAAATGCTCGTCTTATTCCAGTGAGTAAGTACTCAGAAAGTGATGACGATGTACACACTATGCTTTAGGAATGTCGAATGCTTTGCGAAAGCCGTTAAAACGGTACCAGCGCGAATGCATTCGTCATCACGGCCACCGCGGCCCCTTGAATTGAGAACATGGATAAGAATGATTTGGTCCAAACTCAAACTTGCTGTAACTTAAATCTTAATATTTACTCCGATCTGCCAGAACAACGAATTTTCTTCAAAAGAGATAAATAAGAACATTCGTTTTGGAATCAGATATATATTTTTAATTTATTTTAGGATAAAATTTGATGTACATTGTACATAGATTGCTTGCACTATATTTATTTAAAGATGCCACAGCGTCGAAAGCCTATACACTGCCCGTCATAAACGTGCATAAAATTTCACTCACGGTCTAAAACATATCTAATCAACACAATAATAACCGCTTAAAATTATACGGTCCCACCAGAACGACCTGTCGTGTTGACCTTTGATTGACATATTGATTGCAGAGGAGTGGACATTCAAGTAAATAGGGAAATTGGTGCATTGCATGACGAACACGTTCCTCTATACTGACGTCATTAGGGCTTAGTGGTGACGTCACTGAGTACTAGCGTAAGAATGTGATCGCCCACTTTGCACGTGCCACGAAAAAGTCAAAGCGACAGGCGAGACGCGCTATACATATACTATACAGAGGAGAAACGCGACAAAATCTCTTCCAGATGCATTGATTTTTTTTTTCAATTTAAAAGATGACGAAGAAAAGCAAACTTTGCCAGACCTTTAAAGCGTAAAATGTGTAACTTTTTGTTTGTAGAAAAATACAAACTAGACTGTTCTTATTTTCTATAGGAAAATCACTACCGGCCGTGGTTGAAGCATCTTTAAGAACACGGCGAAGTAGTTCTTCAATGGATAAGAGATCTTGGTTTTCCACCTTTTAAAATAAATGTGACATTTATTACTACAGTAAATGACATTTATTACAGCTTTCTTCGTAAAGTATTCATCAAAATCTAAAAAAGGTATCAGATGATGTATATTGTCACTTAAATCATGCAAAAAATATGCAAAAGATGTTACTTTAATGTTGTTTTTAATTACAGAAGACAGTTTAAACTTGTTAAGTACATTTTGTAATTATATTTTATGAATCATTTCTAAATGTATAAAAAAGCTACACAATTATTCAGCAACACAATTTGTGTTACTACATGCTCTGCTGTGGCATAAAACAAACTTCTTTAAAAAAAAATCTTTCTGGCTTAATTTAAATCTGGATTTTTGTGACATTTCAGCTACTGTAATTGTAACAGGTATTTTTTTTTTTTACATAATCAGGTCAGGGTCGAACTGGCTATGTTTTTCGAGATTTGTTCTTCTCAAATACGGAATGAATTAAACCACATTCCGGGAGATTTACCAAATCGGGATTTAGGTGAAATTTTAATGATTTCCCGGGTCTACCCCGCGTAATCCGGGGTGATTGACACCTATGATTATCCATGCATCATTATAAATCCAATTCTATACACTCCCGTCGTCCGTTGACAAGTAACAGGGTTAATACAGATTATCCTAGATATGCTTAATCTACCATGTCTCGGCATTTGATTTGACAGGGGCACATTTCCTTCCGAAATGGATGAATCAATACATCGTGACCATGGGAATTTGTCGACAAACAATTTTTTTTTTAATTCTGTAGGAATGCTATATATTATCTTTACAAAAGAGGTATTGCGCATATTGGAATGTTTCGACCTGAAGTTGGCGTTTATAAAAAAATAAATGAAAATCAATTTCAAAAATTGAGTTTTTGGATGCAAATCGTAATTACATAAAATGTTATTTGCGAAAGATTTTTGTTGCTGTTGATTGCGATGTATATTTCATTATATGGCCGTAAATTGATAGAAAATGTTCTAAAACAAACGCTTAACTCCGTATCTATTCAAAGTAAAATGTAAACAAACAACAGCGTCAACAAGAGACAAACATGGAAAGTTTGTGTAAAATTCCTATTTAATTTCTCAATTTTTCATTATTTCATATGATGATGAGTTGACTTCATGACAGCGCACAGCGAACCAATTGATTATGGCGATCTATTTTGGTACTGTGGGAGTCAAAGTAGGTTACGTTAACGTCACTAGCATTATGAGAGGGTTAACCGTCCTCAATTACGGCCTTTGACCTTTCAATGGGCGAGAAATGAAAGAAAAATTAGGAGAAGAGATATAGTATGGAGTGACAGGTGATAAAGGGAGGTAGAGAGAGGAGAATGGATATAGTATGGAGTGACAGACGAGAAAGGGAGGTAGAGAGAGAGGAGAAGGGTATAGTATGGAGTGACAGGTGATAAAGGGAGGTAGAGAGAGGAAAAGGTGTATAGTATGGAGTGACAGATGAGAAAGGGAGGTAGAGAGAGAGGAGAAGGTGTATAGTATGGAGTGACAGACGAGAAAGGGAGGTAGAGAGAGGAAAAGGTGTATAGTATGGAGTGACAGATGAGAAAGGGAGGTAGAGAGAGGAGAAGGTGTATAGTATGGAGTGACAGACGAGAAAGGGAGGTAGAGAGAGGAGAAGGGTATAGTATGGAGTGACAGACGAGAAAGGGAGGTAGAGAGAGAAGGTGTATAGTATGGAGTGACAGACGAGAAAGGGAGGTAGAGAGAGAAGGTGTATAGTATGGAGTGACAGACGAGAAAGGGAGGTAGAGAGAGGAGAAGGTGTATATTATGGAGTGACAGACGAGAAAGGGAGGTAGAGAGAGGAGAAGGTGTATAGTATGGAGTGACAGACGAGAAAGGGAGGTAGAGAGAGGAGAAGGTGTATAGTATGGAGTGACAGACGAGAAAGGGAGGTAGAGAGAGGAGAAGGTGTATAGTATGGAGTGACAGACGAGAAAGGGAGGTAGAGAGAGGAGAAGGTGTATAGTATGGAGTGACAGACGAGAAAGGGAGGTAGAGAGAGGAGAAGGGGTATAGTATGGAGTGACAGACGAGAAAGGGAGGTAGAGAGAGGAGAAGGTGTATAGTATGGAGTGACAGACGAGAAAGGGAGGTAGAGAGAGGAGAATGTGTATAGTATGGAGTGACAGACGAGAAAGGGAGGTAGAGAGAGAGGAGAAGGGTATAGTATGGAGTGACAGACGAGAAAGGGAGGTAGAGAGTGGAGAAGGGGTATAGTATGGAGTGACAGACGAGAAAGGGAGGTAGAGAGAGGAGAAGGTGTATAGTATGGAGTGACAGACGAGAAAGGGAGGTAGAGAGGAGAAGGTGTATAGTATGGAGTGACAGACGAGAAAGGGAGGTAGAGAGAGGAAAAGGGGTATAGTATGGAGTGACAGACGAGAAAGGGAGGTAGAGAGGAGAAGGTGTATAGTATGGAGTGACAGACGAGAAAGGGAGGTAGAGAGAGGAGAAGGTGTATAGTATGGAGTGACAGACGAGAAAGGGAGGTAGAGAGAGAAGAAGGTGTATAGTATGGAGTGACAGACGAGAAAGGGAGGTAGAGAGAGGAAGAAGGTGTATAGTATGGAGTGACAGACGAGAAAGGGAGGTAGAGAGAGGAGAAGGGTAGAGTATGGAGTGACAGACGAGAAAGGGAGGTAGAGAGAGGAGAAGGTGTATAGTATGGAGTGACAGACGAGAAAGGGAGGTAGAGAGAGGAGAAGGGGTATAGTATGGAGTGACAGACGAGAAAGGGAGGTAGAGAGAGGAGAAGGTGTATAGTATGGAGTGACAGACGAGAAAGGGAGGTAGAGAGAGGAGAAGGGGTATAGTATGGAGTGACAGACGAGAAAGGGAGGTAGAGAGAGGAGAAGGTGTATAGTATGGAGTGACAGACGAGAAAGGGAGGTAGAGAGAGGAGAAGGTGGTATAGTATGGAGTGACAGACGAGAAAGGGAGGTAGAGAGAGGAGAAGGTGTATAGTATGGAGTGACAGACGAGAAAGGGAGGTAGAAGAGAGGAGAAGGGGTATAGTATGGAGTGACAGACGAGAAAGGGAGGTAGAGAGAGGAGAAGGTGTATAGTATGGAGTGACAGACGAGAAAGGGAGGTAGAGAGAGGAGAAGGTGTATAGTATGGAGTGACAGACGAGAAAGGGAGGTAGAGAGAGGAGAAGGTGTATAGTATGGAGTGACAGACGAGAAAGGGAGGTAGAGAGAGAGAAGGTGTATAGTATGGAGTGACAGACGAGAAAGGGAGGTAGAGAGAGAGAAGGGTATAGTATGGAGTGACAGACGAGAAAGGGAGGTAGAGAGAGGAGAAGGGGTATAGTATGGAGTGACAGACGAGAAAGGGAGGTAGAGAGAGGAGAAGGTGTATAGTATGGAGTGACAGACGAGAAAGGGAGGTAGAGAGAGGAGAAGGGTGTATAGTATGGAGTGACAGACGAGAAAGGGAGGTAGAGAGAGGAGAGGTGTATAGTATGGAGTGACAGACGAGAAAAGGGAGGTAGAGAGGGAGAGGTGTATAGTATGGAGTGACAGACGAGAAAGGGAGGTAGAGAGAGGAGAAAGGTGGTATAGTATGGAGTGACAGACGAGAAAGGGAGGTAGAGAGAGGAGAAGGTGTATAGTATTGGAGTGACAGACAGAAAGGGAGGGTAAGAGAGGAGAAGTGTATAGTATGGAGTGACAGACGAGAAAAGGTGAGGAGAGAGAGAGAGAAGGTGTATAGTATGGAGTGACAGACGAGAAAGGGAGGTAGAGAGAGGAGAAGGTAGTATAGTATGGAGTGACAGACGAGAAAGGGAGGTAGAGAGAGGGAGAAGGGGATAGTATGGAGTGACAGACGAGAAAGGGAGGTAGAGAGAGGAGAAGGGGTATAGTATGGAGTGACAGACGAGAAAGGGAGGTAGAGAGAGGAGAAGGTGTATAGTATGGAGTGACAGACGAGAAAGGGAGGTAGAGAGAGGAGAAGGGGTATAGTATGGAGTGACAGACGAGAAAGGGAGGTAGAGAGAGGAGAAGGTGTATAGTATGGAGTGACAGACGAGAAAGGGAGGTAGAGAGAGAAGGTGTATAGTATGGAGTGACAGACGAGAAAGGGAGGTAGAGAGAGGAGAAGGGGTATAGTATGGAGTGACAGACGAGAAAGGGAGGTAGAGAGAGGAGAAGGTGTATAGTATGGAGTGACAGACGAGAAAGGGAGGTAGAGAGAGGAGAAGGTGTATAGTATGGAGTGACAGACGAGAAGGGAGGTAGAGAGAGGAGAAGGTGTAGAGTATGGAGTGACAGACGAGAAAGGGAGGTAGAGAGAGGAGAAGGTGTATAGTATGGAGTGACAGACGAGAAAGGGAGGTAGAGAGAGGAGAAGGTGTATAGTATGGAGTGACAGACGAGAAAGGGAGGTAGAGAGAGGAGAAGGTGTATAGTATGGAGTGACAGACGAGAAAGGGAGGTAGAGAGAGGAGAAGGTGTATAGTATGGAGTGACAGACGAGAAAGGGAGGTAGAGAGAGGAGAAGGGGTATAGTATGGAGTGACAGACGAGAAAGGGAGGTAGACAGAGGAGAAGGTGTATAGTATGGAGTGACAGACGAGAAAGGGAGGTAGAGAGAGAGGAGAAGGGTATAGTATGGAGTGACAGACGAGAAAGGGAGGTAGAGAGAGGAGAAGGTGTATAGTATGGAGTGACAGACGAGAAAGGGAGGTAGAGAGAGGAGAAGGTGTATAGTATGGAGTGACAGACGAGAAAGGGAGGTAGAGAGAGGAGAAGGTGTATAGTATGGAGTGACAGACGAGAAAGGGAGGTAGAGAGAGAAGGTGTATAGTATGGAGTGACAGACGAGAAAGGGAGGTAGAGAGAGGAGAAGGTGTATAGTATGGAGTGACAGACGAGAAAGGGAGGTAGAGAGAGAAGGTGTATAGTATGGAGTGACAGACGAGAAAGGGAGGTAGAGAGAGAAAAGTGTATAGTATGGAGTGACAGACGAGAAAGGGAGTAGAGAGGAGAAGGTGTATAGTATGGAGTGACAGACGAGAAAGGGAGGTAAGAGAGAGAAGGTGTATAGTATGGAGTGACAGACGAGAAAGGGAGGTAGAGAGAGAGAAGGTGTATAGTATGGAGTGACAGACGAGAAAGGGAGGTAGAGAGAGGGAGAAGGGTATAGTATGGAGTGACAGACGAGAAAGGGAGGTAGAGAGAGAGGAGAAGGGTATAGTATGGAGTGACAGACGAGAAAGGGAGGTAGAGAGGAAGGTGTATAGTATGGAGTGACAGACGAGAAAGGGAGGTAGAGAGATGAGAGAGGAAGTGGGTACATAAGGAGTGAGAAGTAGAGAGAGAAAGGGAGGGTAGAGAGTAGAGAAGGTGTATAGTATGGAGTGACAGACGAGAAAGGGAGGTAGAGAGAGGAGAAGGGTATAGTATGGAGTGACAGACGAGAAAGGGAGGTAGAGAGTGGAGAAGGGGTATAGTATGGAGTGACAGACGAGAAAGGGAGGTAGAGAGAGAAGGTGTATAGTATGGAGTGACAGACGAGAAAGGGAGGTAGAGAGGAGAAGGTGTATAGTATGGAGTGACAGACGAGAAAGGGAGGTAGAGATGAGAAGAAGGTGTATAGTATGGAGTGACAGACGAGAAAGGAGGTAGAGAGAGAAGAAGGTGTATAGTATGGAGTGACAGACGAGAAAGGGAGGTAGAGAGAGGAGAAGGTGTATAGTATGGAGTGACAGACGAGAAAGGGGAGGTAAGAGAGAGGAAAAGGGGTATAGTATGGAGTGACAGACGAGAAAGGGAGGTAGAGAGAGAAGAAGTGTATAGTAATGGAGTGACAGACGAGAAAGGGAGGTAGAGAGGGAGAAGGTGTATAGTATGGAGTGACAGACGAGAAAGGGAGGTAGAGAGAGAAGGTGTATAGTATGGAGTGACAGACGAGAAAGGGAGGTAGAGAGAGGAGAAGGTGTATAGTATGGAGTGACAGACGAGAAAGGGAGGTAGAGAGAGGAGAAGGGGTATAGTATGGAGTGACAGACGAGAAAGGGAGGTAGAGAGAGGAGAAGGGGTATAGTATGGAGTGACAGACGAGAAAGGGAGGTAGAGAGGGGAGAAGGGGTATAGTATGGAGTGACAGACGAGAAAGGGAGGTAGAGAGGGGAGAAGGGGTATAGTATGGAGTGACAGACGAGAAAGGGAGGTAGAGAGAGGAGAAGGGTATAGTATGGAGTGACAGACGAGAAAAGGGAGGTAGAGAGAGGAGAAGGTGTATAGTATGGAGTGACAGACGAGAAAGGGAGGTAGAGAGAGGAGAAGGTGTATAGTATGGAGTGACAGACGAGAAAGGGAGGTAGAGAGAGGAGAAGGGGTATAGTATGGAGTGACAGACGAGAAAGGGAGGTAGAGAGAGAGGAGAAGGGTATAGTATGGAGTGACAGACGAGAAAGGGAGGTAGAGAGAGGAGAAGGGGTATAGTATGGAGTGACAGACGAGAAAGGGAGGTAGAGAGAGAGAAGGTGTATAGTATGGAGTGACAGACGAGAAAGGGAGGTAGAGAGAGAAGGTGTATAGTATGGAGTGACAGACGAGAAAGGGAGGTAGAGTGAGAAGAAGGTGTATAGTATGGAGTGACAGACGAGAAAGGGAGGTAAAGAGAGAGGAGAAGGGTATAGTATGGAGTGACAGACGAGAAAGGGAGGGAGAGAGAGGAGAAGGTGTATAGTATGGAGTGACAGACGAGAAAGGGAGGTAGAGAGAGAGGAGAAGGTGTATAGTATGGAGTGACAGACGAGAAAGGGAGGTAGAGAGAGAAGGTGTATAGTATGGAGTGACAGACGAGAAAGGGAGGTAGAGAGAGGAGAAGGTGTATAGTATGGAGTGACAGACGAGAAAGGGAGGTAGAGAGAGGAGAAGGTGTATAGTATGGAGTGACAGACGAGAAAGGGAGGTAGAGAGAGGAGAAGGTGTATAGTATGGAGTGACGGACGAGAAAGGGAGGTAGAGAGAGGAGAAGGGGTATAGTATGGAGTGACAGACGAGAAAGGGAGGTAGAGAGAGGAGAAGGTGTATAGTATGGAGTGACAGACGAGAAAGGGAGGTGGAGAGAAGAGATTGGGGAGTCGCCTGTTGTATTTAACCTAGAACATATTTATAATTTTGAAGGGGTTTCCTTATCAAAATAGTTGTCCTTTCCTAAGTCTGATTAGACATGCAACATCAGAATGTCCTATTGTGATGATGAATTAAAGGATGAATGTCCTATAGTCTATTGAATTTGGTTTATTTCTATAATTTGAAGTCCCTCTTAACATCCTGCAAACATAGTACATGTATTTATTATTGCCTAACCCTAACCTCTCGACCTGCCTAATCACGCCTTTTCATTACCGAATACCGAGGGTTCTTTTTCGAGCGGGTCGGACATCCCACACAGGCCATCGTTGTATGTCCCGTCCCAAGACATTGGATTTGTGGGTAGTGGTTTAATCATGCATGTGAATTATAGGGATTTTTGTTGTTGATCTTTCACTCTTTTTAATTTCACAATTAGTTATATTGTATACATATCAGCTGTTCAAAACCATGCGCGTAGCCAGGTTATTTTGTATGTGTATTCAGAGAAATGAAATGAGGGGTGGATGAGTACCGTATTATGATATACATAATGTACAGTTAAGTGTATGGACAATTTAAGTCCGTCATTTAACGATGTTCGGGTAGTTAAGTTGTTCTGTTTTATACGACGAGCCTTGTACAGCATTTAGAATGATAATTTGTGTTGACTTTACCTTATTTTGCACGCTTGGAACACATTTTACCTAATGTCAATATGTGTTCAATAACCATACGTACATTACCGTGGTTCATTGGACAAAGCCGGGAAGGGCTGTTAAAGAAAGAAATCAAGGCCAAAAACCTGATATCTACCTTGTATTTAAGTCGCGTTACCGTAACACGACGTTTTGGATGATCATTGCGACAAGGGGCGATGTTTTCATGACGGCATGTGTAGGTAATTTATTTATATATTTAGACATCAAAGTACAGTTGTAGGTATATAAGTTCCAGTAACGTGGAATTGAATTGAATATAGATAATGCTTTCGACTGTACCGGTGGTCATACCATAGCACGACATGTGTTCTAGAGTTAACTTAAAATTGGATTATAAAGATTGTCACAACACTGGTGGTAGGGGTCAGAGTTCAGATGCTTAACTACTAGGGAGCTGTGTTCATGTGACAACCCAGGCAAGCCAGGAAAATCACACTTTTCTACAAGTTTCACGCAATTTGTGTCTCGTGAAATACCCACATACATATTTGAAAAAAATGTTTTCGCTGTGTATAATTATTAAAATGGAATGAGTTGATTTATAATTTAATGTTGAATTGTGTTTCGGCATATTATCATGATAACATATCTTGCATAAGATAATACATTTTTAAGGGACAGCAGGTCTAACAATACTATATAGTTTGAATTCAGCACGGATATGAATATATTAGTTAGATTGTCTGATATATGTAAAGAGCTTTCAGATATCCCATTTCCCTCATGGAATCAATTGAAATCTACTTTTACCTGAGATGTACGTCTAACTGCAACAAAGCAAATACGTGTACTTGAGACATATTAAAAAAATAAACTGTATTGTATAAAAAATAATCTGTATTGTATAATAAAATCTGAATTGTAAAAGGAAATGGTATGAGGGATAAACAGAAGAAAATTAGGAGAATTTAGAAAATAATTTGCTCTCTTTGAAGGTAGACCAATACCTAATAGACTTATTGATCAAGACAAGAGATCGCAGAGGGATTTTGTCGTCCACAATTTAGAAGAATTTCTAAGAAATATTGGCATCAAATTTCAGCTGTCAAAATCCAAGATGACCTCCTGTCGGCCATATTGTTTTCCACTTAATCAGGCTCAAAACTGAATGGATTCAATAAGGGACCCTTAACTTTGTCATTGACAACAAGGGGCCGAATTGTGTCGTCTTGTTCATGTAAGTGATTTTACTAGAATACGTGAGCGTTCACATTGGTATGCCTGCAGGTGGAGGACGCCAAACCGAAACCAAGTTAATTTACAACAAAATATTATTGAATTCTGATACATTTTCTTTAATTTTTTTCTATATTTAGGACTTAACGTTTTAGCATCAAATCTCATTTTAAAGTTTCGAAAAACGTTTAAGTCTATATTTACTGTATATATCTGGCATCTGTTTTATTTGACATCTAATTTTGAAATTATTAGGATTTATTGTCATTTTCCCGTATTTTGTTTAAACCGTTGGATATCAAATCTAATTTTGTATGTGTGTGACATCTTACCTGTATTTCCAGCCCTCAGTATCGTAATGCGTTGCCTTGGTCATAATAAGCGAAATGCAGTCTTATTTTGATTATTCCTTGAGGTAAATTTCTGGAGAAATACCATGCAACCTTTCCGAAATTTTCAAATTATTTTTTTCATGTATAGATTCCGAGATTTTATGAAACGAGACTTGTAAGTTATCTTCTATCGCATAACTCAGAAAAATTACATTTTTACGGATTTAAAGTCAAAATGTAAAGGGCAAAATCAAACGTAGGCAGTTTTGTTTGCCCCTTGTATAAAGGATCAGGTAACAATACAATGTTCATATTATGACGTCACATTAAATTTGTAACGTGGTCGGGCGGTTGACACCTTACCGTCTCACGCCCGATCGGAGATTCGAACTCCGCCCGCCTAAGTGAAAGGCAAGTGTGTTACCACTGTGCCACCAAACCACCCTTGTACTTTTTTCGTGTGCTCCTCAACAATTAAAGGCTTCATGACGGGCGCCATTCTATATATCTGTCACCCAGATTGCATTGATATTGACAATGAATACAATCTAACAAGCGTTAAATTGTTAGAGTTACATTAAGATACGTTAAACTTCACTTTCTTTTTGCTAAATATGGGGTTCAGCTTTTCCCCTGTTTGTTCAATTGAAAGAACGGCACATGTGAAATCGATTTCATTGTAGTGCTTGGTTTGCAATCAAATTGATGTGTAATACAAAGCCTCGGCGTGACTATGATCAACAAAGCACCAAAATGACGTCATATTTACGCGATTGTTCTAAGTCGAAATCCTTGCTAGGTTTGATTCACCCGCAACACATTGCTAAACATTTTTGGACGCTGACGGAAGTGACGTCATGTGATCTGGGCTGCATTTATACGGTGATCAATACCATCTGGTTTAACACAGGAGTAATGGGAGACTGTCATACAGAATGCAAATATATATACATGCATACATATTTTTGTACATATTTTGCCTTTTTATTACAATTATTGAACAAGATCAAACACCATAGTGTTATTGCGACTTGCCAAGACGGTACCAAAATACACATGTATTATCTTATGTAAGGCCTCGGTAAACTGGCTACCTGGTTCTTTTTTTTCTTATAAAGGATCGTCCAGCTTGCTATATATACACTGGTTCATCTCCCCCTAGTTTAAATCATGATATCTAGAATCAGATATTTCCTAGAGACCAAAATGATAAAGCTCAAATTTGTTTATGAATTTTTATATTCTAGGTACAGGGGCTAGTCTAACGACATGGTCGCTCCATTTACTTCACAAATTGTCCGGTATGTCACAACAATTCGAAAAATGTAAATAGCTTGCATGGTGACTGTATGCTATGGCATTAAATGCTTTTTTACGGCAGTATCGTGCAAACTAGGATTGACGTCAGTTTCTTTATATACTACAGGTGAGATTTTTTCATTACATTGTGTAACTTATTTTAATACTAGTAAGTATGATGTATCTTTCTTAAAACCCAACATCTGCTGCGCGTTTTATTGATTTTCGTTATAATATGATATTATTGTGATAAATAAATGGTTTTTAATGAACATGTTAAGTGTATATATCTGGAAATTGTCTCTTTGATGGTAGAAAATATCGACTTCTACCAACAGCCACGAAACTTTATTCTTTCGATACAATCAATAGAACACGTGCGATTTGGACGACAGATATCAATTGTTCTGTTATTTCAATAGCATATCGCACTAAAGTGAGTATATTTGAAAGTTCACAGACATTGTTATATAAAAGCTTATTTGTCACTTTTTTCCTTACTAAAGATCGTCTGCATTCTTTACTAGCCTGGCAGGACCAGTGATGTTTGGGGTTCCACTGGGGGGATTCACATTACGTACATGGCCCGGATTGATTTGAAGGATTCCCTTAACGGGATTCGCATTTCTTACATCGCTCGGATTGATGTCGGGGATTCCCACAACATTGCCCGGATTGATGTCGGGGATTCCCCTAGCGGGATCGCATTACGAACATCGCCCGGATTAATGTCGGGGAATCCCACAACATTGCCCGGATGGATGTCGGGGATTCCCACAACATTGCCCGGATGGATGTCGGGGATTCCCACAACATTGCCCGGATTGATGTCGGGGATTCTCCTAACGGGATCGCATTACGAACATCGCCCGGATTAATGTCGGGGAATCCCACAACATTGCCCAGATTGATGTAGGGTATTCCCACAACATTGCCTGGATGGATGTCGGGGATTCCCACAACATTGCCCGGATTGATGTCGGGGATTCCCCTAACGGGATCGCATTACGAACATCGCCCGGATTAATGTCGGGGAATCCCACAACATTGCCCGGATTGATGTCGGGGATTCCCACAACATCGCCCGGATTGATGTCGGGGATTCCCACAACATTGCCCGGATTGATGTCGGGGATTCCCCTAATGGGATCGCATTACGAACATCGCCCGGATTAATGTCGGGGATTCCCACAACATTGCCCGGATTATTGTCAGGGATTCCCACAACATCGACCGGATTGATGTCGGGGATTCCCACAACATGACCCGGCTTGATGTCGGGGATTCCCACAACATTGCCCGGATTATTGTCAGGGATTCCCACAACATCGCCCGGAGTGATGTCGGGGATTCCCACAACATTTCCCGGATTGATGTCGGGGAATCCCACAACATCGCCCGGATTGATGTCGGGGATTTATACAACATTGCCCGGATTGATGTCGGGGATTCCCACAACATTGCCCGGATTGATGTCGGGGATTCCCACAACATTGCCCGGATCGATGTCGGGGATTCCCACAACGGGATCGCATTACGAACATAGCCCGGATTGATGTCGGGGATTCCAACAACATCGCCCGGATTGATGTCGGGGATTCCCACAACATCGCCCGGATTACTGTCGGGGATTCCCACAACATCGCCAGGATTGATGTCGGGAATTCCCACAAAATCGCCCGGATTAATGTCGGGGATTCCCACAACATCGCCCGGATTGATGTCAGGGATTCCCACAACATTGCCCGGATTGATGTCGGGGATTCCCCTAATGGGATCGCATTACGAACATCGCCCGGATTAATGTCGGGGATTTATACAACATTGCCCGGATTGATGTCGGGGGGATTCCCACAACATTGCCCGGATTGATGTCGGGGATTCCCACAACATCGCCCGGATTGATGTCGGGGATTTATACAACATTGCCCGGATGGATGTCGGGGATTCCCACAACATTGCCCGGATTGATGTCGGGGATTCCCACAACATTGTCCGGATTGATGTCGAGGATTCCCCTAACGGGATCGCATTACGAACATCGCCCGGATTAATGTCGGGGATTCCCCTAACGGGATCGCATTACGAACATTGCCCGGATTGATGTCAGGGATTCCCACAACATCGCCCGGATTGATGTCGGGGATTCCCACAACATTGCCAGGATTATTGTCAGGGATTCCCACAACATCGCCCGGATTGATGTCGGGGATTCCCACAACATCGCCCGGATTACTGTCGGGGATTCCCACAACATTGCCCGGATTGATGTCGGGGATTCCCACAACATCGCCTGGATTACTGTCGGGGATTCCACCAACATCGCCAGGATTGATGTCGGGGATTCCCACAACATCGCCAGGATTAATGTCGGGGATTCCCACAACATCGCCCGGATTGATGTCAGGGATTCCCACAGCATCACCCGGATTGATGTCGGGGATTCCCACAACATTGCCCGGATTATTGTCAGGGATTCCCACAACATCGACCGGATTGATGTCGGGGATTCCCACAACATGACCCGGCTTGATGTCGGGGATTCCCACAACATTGCCCGGATTATTGTCAGGGATTCCCACAACATCGCCCGGAGTGATGTCGGGGATTCCCACAACATTTCCCGGATTGATGTCGGGGAATCCCACAACATCGCCCGGATTGATGTCGGGGATTTATACAACATTGCCCGGATTGATGTCGGGGATTCCCACAACATTGCCCGGATTGATGTCGGGGATTCCCACAACATTGCCCGGATTGATGTCGGGGATTCCCACAACGGGATCGCATTACCAACATAGCCCGGATTGATGTCGGGGATTCCAACAACATCGCCCGGATTGATGTCGGGGATTCCCACAACATCGCCCGGATTACTGTCGGGGATTCCCACAACATCGCCAGGATTGATGTCGGGAATTCCCACAATATCGCCCGGATCAATGTCGGGGATTCCCACAACATCGCCCGGATTGATGTCAGGGATTCCCACAACATCGCCCGGATTGATGTCGGGGATTCACACAACATCGCCCGAATTAAAGTCAGGGATTCCCACAACATCGCCCGGATTGATGTCGGGGATTCCCACAACATGACCCGGATTGATGTCGGGGATTCCCACAACATTGCCTGGATGGATGTCTGGGATTCCCACAACATTGCCCGGATTGATGTCGGGGATTCCCCTAACGGGATCGCATTACGAACATCGCCCGGATTAATGTCGGGGAATCCGACAACATTGCCCGGATTGATGTCGGGGATTCCCACAACATTGCCCGGATTGATGTCGGGGATTCCCCTAATGGGATCGCATTACGAACATCGCCCGGATTAATGTCGGGGATTCCCACAACATTGCCCGGATTGATGTCGGGGATTCCCACAATATCGCCCGGATTGATGTCGGGGATTTATACAACATTGCCCGGATGGATGTCGGGGATTCCCACAACATTGCCCGGATTGATGTCGGGGATTCCCACAACATTGTCCGGATTGATGTCGAGGATTCCCCTAACGGGATCGCATTACGAACATCGCCCGGATTAATGTCGGGGATTCCCCTAACGGGATCGCATTACGAACATTGCCCGGATTGATGTCGGGGATTCCCACAACATCGCCCGGATTGATGTCGGGGATTCCCACAACATCGCCCGGATTACTGTCGGGGATTCCCACAACATCGCCAGGATTGATGTCGGGGATTTATACAACATTGCCCGGATTGATGTCGGGGATTCCCACAACATCGCCTGGATTACTGTCGGGGATTCCCACAACATCGCCAGGATTGATGTCGGGGATTTATACAACATTGCCCGGATTGATGTCGGGGATTCCCACAACATCGCCTGGATTACTGTCGGGGATTCCACCAACATCGCCAGGATTGATGTCGGGGATTCCCACAACATCGCCAGGATTAATGTCGGGGATTCCCACAACATCGCCCGGATTGATGTCAGGGATTTCCACAGCATCACACGGATTGATGTCGGGGATTCCCACAACATTGCCCGGATTATTGTCAGGGATTCCCACAACATCGACCGGATTGATGTCGGGGATTCCCACAACATGACCCGGCTTGATGTCGGGGATTCCCACAACATTGCCCGGATTATTGTCAGGGATTCCCACAACATCGCCCGGAGTGATGTCGGGGATTCCCACAACATTTCCCGGATTGATGTCGGGGAATCCCACAACATCGCCCGGATTGATGTCGGGGATATTTACAACATTGCCCGGATTGATGTCGGGGATTCCCACAACATTGCCCGGATTGATGTCGGGGATTCCCACAACATTGCCCGGATTGATGTCGGGGATTCCCACAACGGGATCGCATTACCAACATAGCCCGGATTGATGTCGGGGATTCCAACAACATCGCCCGGATTGATGTCGGGGATTCCCACAACATCGCCCGGATTACTGTCGGGGATTCCCACAACATCGCCAGGATTGATGTCGGGAATCCCCACAATATCGCCCGGATCAATGTCGGGGATTCCCACAACATCGCCCGGATTGATGTCAGGGATTCCCACAACATCGCCCGGATTGATGTCGGGGATTCACACAACATCGCCCGAATTAAAGTCAGGGATTCCCACAACATCGCCCGGATTGATGTCGGGGATTCCCACAACATGACCCGGATTGATGTCGGGGATTCCCACAACATTGCCCAGATTGATGTCGGGAATTCCCACAACATCGCCCGGATTGATGTCGGGGATTCCGACAACATCGCCCGGATTGATGTCGGGGATTCCCACAACATTGCCCGGATGGATGTCGGGGATTCCCACAACATTGCCCGGATTGATGTCGGGGATTCTCCTAACGGGATCGCATTACGAACATCGCCCGGATTAATGTCGGAGAATCCCACAACATTGCCCGGATTGATGTCGGGGATTCCCACAACATTGCCTGGATGGATGTCTGGGATTCCCACAACATTGCCCGGATTGATGTCGGGGATTCCCCTAACGGGATTGCATTACGAACATCGCCCGGATTAATGTCGGGGAATCCCACAACATTGCCCGGATTGATGTCGGGGATTCCCACAACATTGCCCGGATTGATGTCGGGGATTCCCCTAATGGGATCGCATTACGAACATCGCCCGGATTAATGTCGGGGATTTATACAACATTGCCCGGATTGATGTCGGGGATTCCCACAACATTGCCCGGATTGATGTCGGGGATTCCCACAACATCGCCCGGATTGATGTCGGGGATTGATACAACATTGCCCGGATGGATGTCGGGGATTCCCACAACATTGCCCGGATTGATGTCGGGGATTCCCACAACATTGTCCGGATTGATGTCGAGGATTCCCCTAACGGGATCGCATTACGAACATCGCCCGGATTAATGTCGGGGATTCCCCTAACGGGATCGCATTACGAACATTGCCCGGATTGATGTCGGGGATTCCCACAACATCGCCCGGATTGATGTCGGGGATTCCCACAACATCGCCCGGATTACTGTCGGGGATTCCCACAACATCGCCAGGATTGATGTCGGGGATTTATACAACATTGCCCGGATTGATGTCGGGGATTCCCACAACATCGCCTGGATTACTGTCGGGGATTCCCACAACATCGCCAGGATTGATGTCCGGGATTCCCACAACATCGCCAGGATTAATGTCAGGGATTCCCACAACATCGCCCGGATTGATGTCAGGGATTCCCACAGCATCGCCCGGATTGATGTCGGGGATTCCCACAACATTGCCCGGATTATTGTCAGGGATTCCCACAACATCGACCGGATTGATGTCGGGGATTCCCAGAACATGACCCGGCTTGATGTCGGGGATTCTCACAACATTGCCCGGATTATTGTCAGGGATTCCCACAACATCGCCCGGAGTGATGTCGGGGAATCCCACAACATCGCCCGGATTGATGTCGGGGATTTATACAACATTGCCCGGATTGATGTCGGGGATTCCCACAACAATGCCCGGATTGATGTCGGGGATTCCCACAACATTGCCCGGATTAATGTCGGGGATTCCCACAACGGGATCGCATTACGAACATCGCCCGGATTAATGTCGGGGAATCCCACAACATTGCCCGGATTGATGTCGGGGATTCCCACAACATCGCCCGGATTGATGTCGGGGATTCCCACAACATTGCCCGGATTGATGTCGGGGATTCCCACAACATCGCCCGGATTGATGTCGGGGATTTATACAACATTGCCCGGATTGATGTCGGGGATTCCCACAACATTGCCCGGATTGATGTCGGGGATTCCCACAACATTGTCCGGATTGATGTCGAGGATTCCCCTAACGGGATCGCATTACGAACATCGCCCGGATTAATGTCGGGGATTCCCCTAACGGGATCGCATTACGAACATTGCCTGGATTGATGTCTGGGATTCCCACAACATTGCCCGGATTGATGTCGGGGATTCCCCTAACGGGATCGCATTACGAACATCGCCCGGATTAATGTCGGGGAATCCCACAACATTGCCCGGATTGATGTCGGGGATTCCCACAACATTGCCCGGATTGATGTCGGGGATTCCCCTAATGGGATCGCATTACGAACATCGCCCGGATTAATGTCGGGGATTTATACAACATTGCCCGGATTGATGTCGGGGATTCCCACAACATTGCCCGGATTGATGTCGGGGATTCCCACAACATCGCCCGGATTGATGTCGGGGATTTATACAACATTGCCCGGATGGATGTCGGGGATTCCCACAACATTGCCCGGATTGATGTCGGGGATTCCCACAACATTGTCCGGATTGATGTCGAGGATTCCCCTAACGGGATCGCATTACGAACATCGCCCGGATTAATGTCGGGGATTCCCCTAACGGGATCGCATTACGAACATTGCCCGGATTGATGTCGGGGATTCCCACAACATCGCCCGGATTGATGTCGGGGATTCCCACAACATCGCCCGGATTACTGTCGGGGATTCCCACAACATCGCCAGGATTGATGTCGGGGATTTATACAACATTGCCCGGATTGATGTCGGGGATTCCCACAACATCGCCTGGATTACTGTCGGGGATTCCCACAACATCGCCAGGATTGATGTCGGGGATTCCCACAACATCGCCAGGATTAATGTCAGGGATTCCCACAACATCGCCCGGATTGATGTCAGGGATTCCCACAGCATCGCCCGGATTGATGTCGGGGATTCCCACAACATCGCCCGGATTGATGTCAGGGATTCCCACAGCATCGACCGGATTGATGTCGGGGATTCCCACAACATGACCCGGCTTGATGTCGGGGATTCCCACAACATTGCCCGGATTATTGTCAGGGATTCCCACAACATCGCCCGGAGTGATGTCGGGGAATCCCACAACATCGCCCGGATTGATGTCGGGGATTCATACAACATTGCCCGGATTGATGTCGGGGATTCCCACAACAATGCCCGGATTGATGTCGGGGATTCCCACAACATTGCCCGGATTAATGTCGGGGATTCCCACAACGGGATCGCATTACGAACATCGCCCGGATTAATGTCGGGGAATCCCACAACATTGCCCGGATTGATGTCGGGGATTCCCACAACATCGCCCGGATTGATGTCGGGGATTCCCACAACATTGCCCGGATTGATGTCGGGGATTCCCACAACATCGCCCGGATTGATGTCGGGGATTTATACAACATTGCCCGGATTGATGTCGGGGATTCCCACAACATTGCCCGGATTGATGTCGGGGATTCCCACAACATTGTCCGGATTGATGTCGAGGATTCCCCTAACGGGATCGCATTACGAACATCGCCCGGATTAATGTCGGGGATTCCCCTAACGGGATCGCATTACGAACATTGCCCGGATTGATGTCGGGGATTCCCACAACATCGCCCGGATTACTGTCGGGGATTCCCACAACATCGCCAGGATTGATGTCGGGGATTTATACAACATTGCCCGGATTGATGTCGGGGATTCCCACAACATCGCTTGGATTACTGTCGGGGATTCCCACAACATCGCCAGGATTGATGTCGGGGATTCCCACAAAATCGCCAGGATTAATGTCGGGGATTCCCACAACATCGCCCGGATTGATGTCAGGGATTCCCACAACATTGCCAGGATTATTGTCAGGGATTCCCACAACATCGACCGGATTGATGTCGGGGATTCCCACAACATGACCCGGTTTGATGTCGGGGATTCCCACAACATTGCCCGGATTATTGTCAGGGATTCCCACAACATCGCCCGGAGTGATGTCGGGGATTCCCACAACATTGCCCGGATTGATGTCGGAGAATCCCACAACATCGCCCGGATTGATGTCGGGGATTCCCACAACGGGATCGCATTACGAACATAGCCCGGATTGATGTCGGGGATTCCACCAACATCGCCCGGATTGATGTCGGGGATTCCCACAACATCGCCCGGATTACTGTCGGGGATTCCCACAACATCGCCAGGATTGATGTCGGGAATTCCCACAACATCGCCCGGATTAATGTCGGGGGTTCCCACAACATCGCCCGGATTGATGTCAGGGATTCCCACAACATCGCCCGGATTGATGTCGGGGCTTCACACAACATCGCCCGGATTAAAGTCAGGGATTCCCACAACATCGCCCGGATTGATGTCGGGGATTCCCACAACATGACCCGGATTGATGTCGGGGATTCCCACATGACCCGGATTGATGTCGGGGATTCCCACAACATCGCCCGGATTGATGTCGGGGATTCCCACAACATCGCCCGGATTGATGTCGGGGATTCCCACAACATCGCCCGGATTGATGTCGGGGATTCCAACAACATCGCCCGGATTGATGTCGGGGATTCATACAACATCGACCGGATTACTGTCGGGGATTCATACAACATCGCCCGGATTACTGTCAGGGATTATACAACATTGCCCAGATTGATGTCGGGGATTCCCACAACATTGCCCGGATTGATGTCGGGGATTCCCACAACATTGCCCGGATTGATGTCGGGGATTCCCCTAACGGGATCGCATTACGAAGATCGCCCGGATTACTGTCAGGGTTATACAACATTGCCCGGATTGATGTCGAGGATTCCCACAACATCGCCCGGATTAATGTCGAGGATTCCCCTAACGGGATCGCATTACGAACATAGCCCGGATTGATGTCGGGGATTCCCACAACATCGCCCGGATTGATGTCGGGGATTCCCACAACATCGCCCGGATTACTGTCGGGGATTCTCACAACATCGCCAGGATTGATGTCGGGGATTCCCACAACATCGCCCGGATTCATGTCGGGGATTCCCACAACATCGCCCGGATTGATGTCAGGGATTCCCACAACATCGCCCGGATTGATGTCGGGGATTCCCACAACATTGCCCGGATTATTGTCAGGGATTCCCACAACATCGCCCGGATTGATGTCGGGGATTCCCACAACATGACCCGGATTGATGTCGGGGATTCACACAACATCACCCGGATTAAAGTCAGGGATTCCCACAACATCGCCCGGATTGATGTCGGGGATTCCCACAACATTGTTCGGATTGATGTCGGGGAATCCCACAACATCGCCCGGATTAATGTCGGGGATACCCAAACATTGCCCGGATTGATGTCGGGGATTCCCCTAACGGGATCGCATTACGAACATAGCCCGGATTGATGTCGGGGATTCCCACAACATCGCCCGGATTGATGTCGGGGATTCCCACAACATCGCCCGGATTACTGTCGGGGATTCCCACAACATCGCCAGGATTGATGTCGGGGATTCCCACAACACACAGGTTTATTTCGAGGATTCATTCAACATCGCCCTAATTACTGTGCATTTCACAGTGAAATGGTTTCCCTGATAATGTCTATATCATTGGTGGCGGGGGGTATGTAAATGTATTGTATACAGATATTGACGAGCGGATACCGACGTAAATCATGTAAGCCTACCATTGATCCAGTTTTTAGTCTACCAAAGAGATGGGACTTGATACTCAAAGTATACAGAAACCATAGAAACCCCGTGACAGTGTTAACGGATTACTGAGGGTCCGTAATAACGAGGTTAAGAAATGATTGAGGTTATGAAATAGTTAGGACACATAATGTTGACGTTACCAAAACTGAAGTTGTATAATATTCTTGGGTTCCTGAAAATGACATATTACTAAGTTAGCTACAGTTCTGTGATTGCTAGCGTAATAGATTATCATTACAGCAGGCGAGATAAGGGAATAGAGAGATTGAGAAAACACTTTTTTCAAAGTTTAATTAAATTGTATCTATTTATTTTTTCGCTCTGGTGATTTTTTTTTCATTCTTTTTTGTTCTTTTTTGCCTGTTTTTACATTGTATATCGACTTAGCATTCGGATTCAATTTTACGGAAGTCACAGAGACGATGTTTTTCCTTTCTTTCCTGTCTACTCTCTGTCCTCTGTGTCTTTATTTTTTTTTATTTTTTTGGCCACTTGACGCCAGTCCTCATTTACACAATATGACCCTTGCTGTTGCGAGGACTGAAAATCCCGCGGAACCAAGCAAACGAATAAAGGGCCATACAGGATCACGTTAAGTAGTATGAGTATACCGTAGTCGTAATTCATAAACAAGTCATATGTTGAAGGCTGTTTAAGCATTCATTGTTAAAAGTAAACGCTTCAATTTTGTATGATGTTACTTATCCGAATTCTCTATTATTCTCTGTTTTTGTGCTGTTTTATTATCCTTTTGAAAAAATCAATAACGCTTAAACCAATTCATGTTTTAAATTGATATATTTTATTGCTTAGAATAAGAGTTAGAAGAGAACACCTCCCAACAATTAAACCTCTCCATACAGGTGTATATACTGATTTTTTTTTTGATTTTTTTTTATCTTTTCTTTTTTGTCTTACCTTTGACATTTGTTAACTACCGATTATAAGATAAAAATGCTAAATGTATTTTTTTTTTCTTCAAAATATATTTTTCATGGTATTTTAATGACTATCTACCAAGACAATATGATTTGTAATAAATGACACATATGTGTCTGAATATACTGGCCAGACATAATATGTTAAAGCGCCCGTCTCGAGTCCAGAAGTTCCTGGTTCGAAGCCCAGTCTTTCCGCTATATTACCGGTTATATATCTTTATTCAGTGAAACAATTTTGTACTCAAAATCATTTCGCAAGTTTCTGCAATTTCCCTATAGAGGAAGGGAGGTAACTCTTGTAATTATGAATGTCCAATATACATTATTTACCTCAACAGGCTACCAAACGGAGAACGAGATTCTATATATATGTAGATACTAACTTTTGCAATACTATTAATAGCAGTGTATGGACGGTCTAGATGAATAATTCCTCTATGAATTGAAAAAAAAAATCTTATTTCGTCAGTCTATCACAGATTCGTCGGAGGAATCCGGCGCTGTCACCTCGATGTCAATCTCCCCGGAAGTTGATTTGCGCTTGCGCAACAAAGGTACACAAACTCCTCCGGATACAAGGTACATACATCCGGTTAACGCGAAAGGAAAGACGTAAGACTGTGTTTTGTCGAAAAGAAATCCTACAAATAAAAAATAAAGTCATAGAGCATTCACAATAAATAATACGAATGAGTAAGTCATAGAATGATAAAATGTAAAGCTAAAAATAAATAAATAAATAAATATAAATAAATAAATAACAAAACATATAAATAAATAACGAACAAAAAATCAAAAATCTTGACAACATTATAAGTAATGCGGGTCTGGTTATTGTAATAAAAAAATAATCACTTAAAATATTCCTGTCTATCTTATTATTTTAATGTTATGTACATATACCTTTCTAATCAATTTTACTCTAGGTTTTCAATCGCATTTTTTTCAAATACAATTTTTTATAGTTATCCTCTTACCAAAGCCGTCGATTTCTTAATAACATTATTTTTAGCTGTACCACACCATTGACATACATAATGACCTCGGTGTCTACTTCACCAATAATTAGAATTAAAACATATGAAGATACACTCATTAAGGAAGGACATTTTAGGATCTACGGCACCCAATCGTCTAGCCAGAAATACTCGCAACTGTACCACTGCGCTACATCTAGTTCTTAAAAAAAGAACGTTTCAATGGCACATTGATATGTCGGCCCGATATCCTGACATGATCATAGTGGAAGTCGTCTTTTAAATGATATATAATAAACCTTTACATTCGGATTGATCAACAACACATAGTGCATAATATGTATTTGGCTAATAATTAGATATATACATGTAGCATAGTAACACAAATGACAAACGAAGAAGATTTTATGACTCGTGCCCTGACCGGGCCTTTGACTCACTATATACGGCACTTAATCGCCCAGCCTAGCGTCATAACATATTGAAAACAAACGTTAAACAGATAATTGACCCCCCCCCCCCCCCCCCCCAAAAAAAAACAACAACAAAAAACAAACAAAAAACAACAAACAAACAAAAAACGAATATAAAAACTGCTCCTATATCCATACATTCAAGACACTTAAATCCATTACAAATAAGATTATCATGCCGGCGACAAGATGGCTGTGCTTATTGCAGTAGAGGACGAGCGAGACTCAAGGAAACGTTAAGTCTATAACTCTATAATTAATTAATTATAATATAATTACAGGTCATGAACACAAGGCGGTTACCAAATATACTACCGGTTTATAAACGCTTCTTAACATCAGAAAACAAAAGGGTCCTATAGTTAATGACATTTCCTTATATTCATTAAATAATGCTTTCCTATGGGAAATTTTAAGTTCGGATTTTTCAAAAGCTCAAAAATATGTAGTTCTCTGCAAAAGGCGTCAGTGTTGTTACGGAGAAGTGCTTATTTTTGTTCTATTCCCTAATCATGCATGCGCGTAAAAGCAAAATAACGGAGGTGATGTGCAATCTCTGCTTATGACTTAATTTAATATGTGTAAATCTGTTTTTCATTAGAACGAAATTAATTTCCAGGCACTGAAGTCAGCCATTGTGTTTTCTTTTAAAGATGCGTTATAGTCTCGTTCAACCAGACGCTTGATTACCACCCAATCAACAGTCTGGTCAAAAATAGCATATATTTTAATTTTCACCACTAGGGCGCCGATTTCTACCTTCAGTTAAATGTAAATAAAACTATGAAAATACCACTATAACAATATGCAAGTGCTATTTTCCCTTCAACTTGCTTGTGTGTTCACCAATAAAGACAGTCTTAGGTCCAGAAGTATTCATTTTTGTGAGCTGGTCATTTGGAAGAAAAGAATACTGCAAACGTACTCATTTTGGCATGCTATGATTTTAACGCAAAGCGAAATAAAAGAAAAGACTAGCGGAATGACAGATTAGCACATCGAAGTGCTTGCCATAGACAAAATGTAAATAAACTAATATTAGCAAGCGCAGCTAAAACCTAGTGAAATTCACCCAACGCGAAAATCGCTAAAATAAAATGACCGCTAAAATGTGTATGTTTACAGTATATCAAGGTACCCCCATAATCGGTTGGCAGTACTCCAAAAACATCTGATACATCTTAAAATAGTTTTATGCATTACTGTGAAGTCGCTTCAGCAAATGAATCAAATCAAAAGATGAACAAAATATGGTACAGCCACTTTAAAAAGTGTGTGTGTGCCATCAATCAAATTTTGGTAAGCCTCTTTCTCATTCAGCAAGAAAACACTAAGACTTTGGCAAGAGTCTCTGTTTGACATGACATGCAAAGCTGACAAGAGGCTGGTTGAGCTTGTCGGAAATAGCCGAATATGTCCGATTACACACGACTTTTGATTCCCCTTGAAACTATCGTAAA
This sequence comes from Pecten maximus, assembly GCF_902652985.1. Classification (NCBI taxonomy): domain Eukaryota; kingdom Metazoa; phylum Mollusca; class Bivalvia; order Pectinida; family Pectinidae; genus Pecten; species Pecten maximus. Next base: position 24,423,939 of record NC_047027.1, read on the forward strand.
ATGGGAAAACGAGTCACGTGACTTACCTGCTAATGGTGGATTAATAATGAACCCAATTCCTTGGAACAAGGCGATCAATCCAAACGATCTCGTCAGTTTGTCTATCCCCAGATGGTCAGCAAGAACGATTGTCCGGAGGGAGACGGAGGAAGCTGGAGGACAGAACCAAACCGGTAAACACATATAAACACAGACGTGGCACACTTGTCACAGCGCCCTGTCTAACTTGTGGACCACAACAATGAGGTTTCAACATGTAATTGTTTTCTCGCTCTAATCTCGCAAAATATCGAGAATTGACTGGTACACTGTTCAACAAATATGTATCCCTACACATGTGCAATATTCTTGAAGTTAAGTACGAATCTTACAGGATCTTAATCGGTGAAGCCTCATGCTAAAATTTTAAATCTTACCTCAGGTTGACATTTATCTGCCTATATTACACAGGAGTGATCAAATAGATTCTCTTGCTAGCCAAAATACAGAAAATAGATAGAGAAATTTTAACAACCTTAGGGTGAAGATTCCGAACTTCATCGTGATACTTTAACGATTGTTATCCAGTAAAAAGAGCATTTTTACAACATATACTGATCAGTTCTATCATCTAGATTCAAGAATGAATGACAGCTTTATAACTTACCCATACAGAAACCAAAAATCCCCGCACATATTGCAAACAGGTAGAAGCTATCACAGAATGGCAACAGGAAGTTGATAGCTGCTGCCACAAATAGTGCGCATGCGTAAATGTGAATACTTTTCACATGTAAGCAGTCGGTTATAAAACCGCAGACAAGTCTGCCGACGATGTTTGTAATACCGACTAGAGAGATTAAGAAGGCGCACTGATTTCTAGGAAGTCCTTTCGATAACGCCATATCCGGTAGATAGGTAAGGGAGACAATTTGAGCTGAAAAAAAATGACACGTAAAATTAGAAATAAACTTTTTTGGATATCAAAATAAAACAGGAAGTTAAAAGACACATACTACTGTCATTCGGAATAAAAATAAGTTTATTTCGATAAAAATGTTATTGTTTTTATATCGATTTTTGAACGAAATAGATAAATATACTATATCGTATTCATAACTATGGAATTCCATAAGCACCTCCTATAGTTTAGCTACTTTCACGGCTCAATCTCTTCTGCTTACTGACCACTGCAGTGGGCAGGTGGCAGTAGGCAATAGGCGGTAGACACTGGGAAGTGGGCAGTAAACAGTGGACAGTAAGCAGAGGACAGTAAGCAGAGGACAGTAAGCAGAGGACAGTAGGCAGAGGACAGTAAGCAGAGGACAGTAAGCAGAGGACAGTAAGCAGGACAGTAAACAGTGGACAGTAAGCAGAGGACAGTAGGTAGAGGACAGTAAGCAGAGGACAGTAAGCAGAGGACAGTAAGCAGATGACAGTAAGCAGAGGACAGTAAGCAGAGGACAGTAAGCAGAGGACAGTAAGCAGAGGACAGTAGGCAGAGGACAGTAGGCAGAGGACAGTAGGCAGAGGACAGTAAGCAGAGGACAGTAAGCAGAGGACAGTAGGCAGAGGACAGTAAGCAGAGGACAGTAAGCAGAGGACAGTAGGCAGAGGACAGTAAGCAGAGGACAGTAAGCAGAGGACAGTAGGCAGAGGACAGTAAGCAGAGGACAGTAAGCAGAGGACAGTAAGCAGAGGACAGTAAGCAGAGGACAGTAGGCAGAGGACAGTAAGCAGAGGACAGTAGGCAGAGGACAGTAAGCAGAGGACAGTAGGCAGAGGACAGTTAGCAGAGGACAGTAAGCAGAGTACAGTAAGCAGAGGACAGTAGGCAGAGGACAGTAGGCAGAGGACAGTAAGCAGAGGACAGTAGGCAGAGGACAGTAGGCAGAGGACAGTAAGCAGAGGACAGTAAGCAGAGGACAGTAGGCAGAGGACAGTAAGCAGAGGACAGTAAGCAGAGGACAGTAGGCAGAGGACAGTAAGCAGAGGACAGTAGGCAGAGGACAGTAAGCAGAGGACAGTAAGCAGAGGACAGTAAGCAGAGGACAGTAGGCAGAGGACAGTAAGCAGAGGACAGTAGGCAGAGGACAGTAAGCAGAGGACAGTAGGCAGAGGACAGTTAGCAGAGGACAGTAAGCAGAGTACAGTAAGCAGAGGACAGTAGGCAGAGGACAGTAGGCAGAGGACAGTAAGCAGAGGACAGTAAGCAGAGGACAGTAGGCAGAGGACAGTAAGCAGTGGACAGTAAGCAGAGGACAGTAGGCAGAGGACAGTAAGCAGAGGACAGTAAGCAGAGGACAGTAGGCAGAGGACAGTAAGCAGAGGACAGTAGGCAGAGGACAGTAAGCAGAGGACAGTAGGCAGAGGACAGTAAGCAGAGGACAGTAAGCAGAGGACAGTAGGCAGAGGACAGTAGGCAGAGGACAGTAAGCAGAGGACAGTAGGCAGAGGACAGTAGGCAGAGGACAGTTAGCAGAGGACAGTAAGCAGAGTACAGTAAGCAGAGGACAGTAAGCAGAGGACAGTAGGCAGAGGACAGTAAGCAGAGGACAGTAGGCAGAGGACAGTTAGCAGAGGACAGTAAGCAGAGTACAGTAAGCAGAGGACAGTAAGCAGAGGACAGTAAACAGTGGACAGTAGGCAGAGGACAGTAGGCAGAGGACAGTAGGCAGTAGACACTGGGAAGCGGATACTAAGCAGTGGATTGTAAGCAGTAGGTGGTAGGCGGTAGGCAGTGGACAGTAAACAAGAGATGGTAGGTGGTAGGCAGTAGGTGGTAGGCAGTAGGCAATAGGCAGTATGTGTTTGGCAGTAGGTAGTAGGCGGTGGGCAGCAGGCAGTAGGCAGTAGGCAGTAGGCGGTAGGTGGTAGGCGGTAGGTGGTAGGCGGTAGGCGGTGGGCAGTAAGCTTAAGCAGTATGTGGTAGGCGGTGGGCAGTAAGCTTAAGCAGTATGTGGTAGGCGGTGGGCAGTAAGCTTAAGCAGTATGTGGTAGGCGGTGGGCAGTAAGCAGTAGGCAGAGGTGGTAGGTGGTAGGCGGTATGCAGTATGTGGTAGGCGGTGGGCAATAAGCAGTAGGCAGTAGGTGGTAGGCAATAAGCAGTAGGCAGTAGGTGGTAGGCGGTGGGCAGCAGGCAGTAGGTGGTAGGCGGTGGGCAGCAGGCAGTAGGTGGTAGGCGGTGGGCGGTGGGCAGTAGGCAGTAGGTGGTAGGTGGTAGGCGGTATGCAGTATGTGGTAGGCGGTGGGCAGCAGGCAGTATGTAGTAGGCGGTAGGCGGTGGGCAGTAAGCTTAAGCAGTATGTGGTAGGCGGTGGGCAGTAAGCTTAAGCAGTATGTGGTAGGCGGTGGGCAGTAAGCAGTAGGCAGTAGGTGGTAGGTGGTAGGCGGTATGCAGTATGTGGTAGGCGGTGGGCAATAAGCAGTAGGCAGTAGGTGGTAGGCAATAAGCAGTAGGCAGTAGGTGGTAGGCGGTGGGCAGTAGGCGGTAGGCGGTGGGCAGTAGGCAGTAGGCAGAAGAAAGTGGGTTGTGGATCTATAGCTGGCAGTAGGCAGTAAAGCTGACAAGCATTAGGTTGGAGGCTGTCGCTTATGCAATTTAATACGTAACAATTACTATTTTTGATAAAGAACAATGATATTTTCTTATTTCTTGAATGATATTTCAAATCCCCTGTGAAATGAATTTTGAATTTTGAATTTTGGATTTGACGACGCTTTTTATAAAGACGGGGAGGGGAGTTGAAGGTTGAAGGGGGGGGGGGGGGGGGCTGAAGGAGGAATTGAGGGGGGTGGTGATGGAGGGTGGATCCATGCGATAAGGGCAACAGACATAGTTTATGTGAAATATATGGACATGGACTTTGACAGGAAATTATATTAGGCTTGTTACTGTCGCAGTCAGACTTAGAGGATTAAAATTCTAGTTTACACTGTATTTACATACAGTATGCACCTATCTTTATAAAGGTAAGCTTACGAATGGTAATACATCATTCGGTCCTATATCAGTCTAGAACCATGGTACAAGTTTGTACTACATACACTTATATAGAAGTAAAATGGAATTTAAATGTTTGAATTCAAATCTAATCAAATAAAATATGAAAACACCTCCCAACTGTGTTAAACATATTCATACGATATACATGTACTTTCATCATGAACGATCGTGTATGAGTTAAATTCACTGTAACTTGTTATTCAAATTGAGCTATCTACCTTTCACCCCATCCCCGAAGTCTATCATACAAAACCCACGTGCATAAGAACCCTATATGAGTTGTAGTCTAATTGATAACTGGGTAGTTTCTTATTGAATCGAACGTATACATGCAAACATACACCCCTACATCTCATACCCCGTTAATTTACGTGGCGCGAGAAGGAATGAGCACGTGGCCCTGGTTTCCCCGTTTTGCGTCTTTCCAGTAACCAACCAAAAGCTGAAATGAAAAGGGTGATGGAGCAAAACGTGTGACGTCATTAATAGTGACAGTGATCTGATTAAGAGTGGCAAGAGAGAGTAATAGAATCGTCCCCGACCTTGTGAGTGTGATAGAGAGATCTCCAACCCGAGGGGTGATACTTTAGGGTTGTCTAACCTGAGACTCTTCCGAAAGGGGTTAGACAACCACGGATATAACTCCGAGGGTTGGAGATTTCCCGGTCACATCCTCAAGTAGGAGGTGGATGTTGTTCTCCCATCAGACTCTTTGAATCACTCAGGGTCCAGTTGTTCCAATATTTAAAAAAATATATTGCAATGCAACACAATGTAAACATGGTGTGATTGAATTGTCGTGGTGACGTCATTTGATTGTTGCCGTGACGTCATTTGATTGTTGCCGTGACGTCATTTTTTGCTGCAAGAACATACTTCATAGGGTTATCCCACGGTTTCTAGGGAAAGATACACAGGGGTAAAGACGGATTGCACGCGCCATATGACGTTATGACAATCTGCGCACGTCGAATTCGTTGACCTTAAGCTAAACGCATACTTTGACATGTATACAGATAACGCAAATCACGTTGGGGAAACTACGTCACAAACGTTACTAAGAGACCAACAAGATGGTGGATGCATCTCTCACTTCTAGGTAAGTCTGTCTTACTTTTTACTTATCTCGCGACTTCCCATTTATCGATATGGTCGAAAGTACATCTGATGCATTCAAGATTCTTTGGCACAAAATACAATGTATATCGTTGTTTCAAACATCCGAAGACCACCCTCGTATACTCGTAATTTTGACGGTGTTTTCGGCAGGATAATCACGTAATCGTAGGTGGGAAAAGAAGAAAAGTGCTTTTCATAAATAAACCACTGAAAACGTGTTTGAAATGCAAATGTACGACGATAGGTTGATTGTTACAGCTGCTTAACACGAATTGGTTAAAGCGGACGACGAATTCGACTTCTTAAGTGAAATAACAAACGTAGAGTTATTCTTGCAAGAGGTGTTTGATACAACTGAAAACAGACCCTCGTGTAAGAGTTTGGCTGATCAGTACTAGGCAAGCCTCGTGCTGAATGACCAAACTCTAACACACGGGTTGAGATATCCTTGTCAACGGAACAGACCCATGCTGGATTCTATTAATCTGTCATACCCTAGGAGTTGACGATATAACTCTCTAGGGAGTGACAGGCAAATCTTTAAACATTAAAATGGGAGACAACCTTCTCAGAAATCATCAGTAAGCTTCGGATCACACACATAGTTATTTCTAATTTTTGTACAATACAGTTTGGACCTAAACCTACTTTCCCTGACTAAATGTAGAAAAGGAATTTCTTTTTACAAAAAAAATCAAATTATTAAAAAAAGCTTCAAATTTGGATCAAAAGTAAACAATCATATATGAAATATTTCTCACCTGTCCAGGTAGTCATACAAATGGTAAGTAGCAGAAACGTGGGATCCTTCAGCAATTCAAAGCAGAAAATGTCATTGATATCAATTCCCAAACAAGGTCGCTGGGATCTACTTTCGTTGTCATCTTTGGTTAAGGCTACAATTGCCGATTTTAAATCTCGTGCACTTTGAACTTCTGATATGTTTTGAATACTTCCACTGTAAAATATATCTTTTTTCATCATTGGTTTCAGAAGTCGCTGGTTTATTATTTGAGATGGCGGCATAGATGACGAGACATCACAGTATTCCTCTTTTAAGTCAACAACACTTGAAAATTTTCGTGACTTCCGGTCTGAAATACGGTCTTTTGGAATGATGACGTCATAACTCTTACTAATATCTAACCTATCTAGTTTATGTAATCCCAAAGGTACGTTGCAAATAATATAATCATTTTTTTCTGTTCCACTTTTTACAAACTCATTACTATCAAAAGTATACTTCCGGTTCAAGAGACTTTCAGTGACTTCTGGGTAATCAGATAGCTCACTAGAGGGCGCTTTGTAACTACAACAGTCTCCCTTTTGAAAATGTCCATTGCCTTTTCTTCTTAATAGCGGCCTAAAGATTAATCCACAAACGACCACGTTCAATACAATTCCCGCCAATATGAGAATTGTTCCTCTCCAGCCGTATGTCGAAAGGAGTGCGTCGGTCAAGTAGGCGTAACCAAACGTTCCTAAACCGGAACCACTAGTTGCGATTCCTGTCGCCAGGGCGCGCTTCTTGTCAAAGTAAAGCCCTACGACAATAATTGCTGGGATAAACATCATACAGAAACCGATCCCTGAAAGACGAAATTATTTGTTATACATTTCATTCTTCTGTATTTATTTATTTATCTATTCATTTTATTTCATTTATTTGTTTATTTAAGATCTTATGATTTTTAGCATTCACGGCAGTTTATAAACAAATATATTACACCCATATTGCAGAGCACACATCAATATCTAGTTTTGAAGTTCTGCCGACATTAAAGAAATTTTGGATTTAAATGTGTCGCCATGTATGAAACAGTTATGGTATGGTCACTTCCAGAAATACAACATGTAACAGATAAAATTAATGAATTGTGTTTCCAAGCCATTCATGGCATCATAATTCCCGCCATAGTGTCATATGTAATCACGTTATATTTACTATCAATGATGACGTGTGGTAAAACGTCATACTTACAGACGACGATTTCTTTTAAGCAATGAACAGTGGTTTTAATGTAGTTATTGTCGATATGGCAGCAAGATGTATGGTGGGCAAATGTAGCATGGAAATCCGTTAAGGTTAACCCGGTTTCCATGCTACATTTGCCCACCATACATCTTGCTGCCATATCGACTATAACAACATTAAAACCACTGTTCAATACTTATATTTACATTGTCTTACCATTTCCGTCAACTTTGAAAAAAAACTGAACCAATAAAAAAAATCCCGCCTTTTTTAATGTCACATGACCCACTGGGTGTTATAGCCTGAGGCACTGGGTGTTATGGGCGTATGGTGGCAACTGCCTCTTAGCATTGTGTCAATTGGGAAATGCGGAGCAAATGTAAATATATATCTATGACGTCTTCATAACCACTATTTACGAAATAAATACATTATGACGTCATACTTATTGTCAATTAGTTAATGTTTTATACGACGTCATACTTACCGCCAATGACGCCATACGTTATGATAAGAAGTTCAATATTTGGAGAGAAGATAGAAATGATGAAACCGAACGAGGCGACGATGGATCCCATTATAGTCACAGCTCTGATCGAGTGTCGTCGTAGCAGTAGGCTCACGAATGGTCCTGAAAAGTAGAAATGGTAATAAAAACACCTCTCTACGATGGCTTCTTCTTCAAAACATTTTATTTTATGTTAAGGCAGGTTATATACTGATTTAAATATGATGATTGTGTTAAGGAGTGAAATTTCTTTTTTCAATATGCATGCGGTGAAACAACATAGACTTCTGAATTCAATGAATCGCTTTCGCGCTTTAGCGATTCATGGTAAATGTGTTCAGAAAGCCAATGTTGTTATGACTTCATGAATGTTGAAAAAAATTCATTCCTTATATTGACATTATGACTATCTGATTTTATTTTATCTGTTAAGCACCCAAGCAAATTTTCTTTCATGTTTTTACATGTGAGTGACGTCGAATAGAGAATGACCGTGTTCGCGGGAAAGTGCCAGACAGTTCTTGGCACGGTCTTACATGTAGCAACCGTCATAACAACAACACATACTAAATGTTGTTCCATCTAAAACACTTATTCTGTGGGATTTTTAAAGTTGTTTTTGTGTTCATAACATTTAGGAGACATTAACAAAAGTTGGTTAATGTTAATATTACATTGATCTAGTTTATTTAAAAGAACACGAGAAAAAGAAGTAAATCCGACATATATGGATAAATGAGATATGTTTGACCCCCAACACACCCATTTAGTCCCATATCGGTGTTCTATCCTGTCCGTATAGACCCTCGCTTTACGCTAGTTAAATGAAGAAAACTAAGCTTATTTCTTCCCAAAACCTGTTTTATTTATTTCAGGAATGCATTATTTACAAATTTTAAGCAGTAAATTATATAGAAATGAATGTTGTATTTTTTTCACATCCATACTTCACCGCGCACTGATTAGGGTGATTAGGCCACCCGCAACCTACATAGTTACAAATGTAGCAATATGGCGTCGAGTTAAGTGTGAAATTTTGACCAGCGTAAAGTGGACGGACGGAACAGAACTTCGATTTTATTTGATTTAAACATATTTTTAACTTCGATAAGGGACGGAATGGGTGTTTTTGTGTAAATAAATATCTCATTTATCCATATATGTAAAGTAGGTGTTATGTCACGCTCGATTTTATTTTATTTGCACCAAAATCTTAGTGACACCAAACGGTGTCGGAGAATTCCACATTTTCATAAAGTAGTGCGCTCTGGCCCTTCACCAAACATTGTGTCAATGCCAGAGGAAACTCGGACTAACTGTGGTGAGGCTAATGTTGTTATGAAAAATGAAGACAGTTTTCGTCAATCCTTTCAAGCCTGATGAGTGTGATTATTATGGAACATTTCAACAGTAACAACACTCACACACCAAAAACAAACAAACAGAAAAACAAACAAAAACGAAACAAAAACAAAAAACAACAAACAAAAACAAACAAACAAATTTGATAAAAACGGAGAAAATCGCTTTGAGTAAATCACACTTTTTTGTATTAATCTACATGCAAATAAAAAAGTATTATTGAACTGATTTCTTTTTTTCGTCACCACTAAGTTTATTTAATTAATGTCTGATTTCAGATACCTACCCATCATCATACTCATTCCGACCAGAGCCGATCCTACCCAGGATGTCTTCGACTTTGTTTCGCCAAAAAAATCTAACAGGTCAATAAGTAGCACTCCAAAAGAAAACATTGTACCATCCAGTACAAAATTAGTCACAAAACTTCCAAAACAGACAACCCATCCCCAGCCTCCATCTGGAGCAAGAACATCTTCTTCAGGCAGTGAACCGGAACCGGAAACGGAGGACGACATCCCCGATACACCGGAATCGTCCGCTTTGCAGCTAGCTTTCTCTTTGTCATTTTCCATTTCTGTGGTTTATGCTGGTATATTTTTCATTATTTTCTGAAAATAAAAAGGATACAGTAATATGCAACCGGTATTGAATATTGTGGTTGAATTTGTCGGTTTTCTTTAAATCCAATAATGTGGCCCTGTGTGTGTATGGAGTGTATCAAACTTAACTGTGGATGGAGTTTATAATCATAGAGGGGGCCGCGGTGGCCGAGTGGTTAAGGTGTCCCGACACTTTAACACTAGCCCTACACCTCTGGGTTGCGAGTTCGAAACCTACGTGGGGCAGTTGCCAGGTACTGACCGTAGGCCGGTGGTTTTTCTCCGGGTACTCCGGCTTTCCTCCACCTTAAAACCTGGCACGTCCTTAAATGACCCTGGCTGTTAATAGGACGTTAAACAAAACAAACAAACCAAATTATAATCATGGAATAACTTGGAATAGAAAATTCGTGAATTATACACATTCCAAATTCTAGTAATTATTGGTTGAATCCTTTATACATATATATGTAATACATTTTAATTAATTTTCGAGAGAAAATCTCAAAAGATGCCAATTTAAGATTGATTAGGAATGTTGGCATTTACTGTATAGTGAACCATATATAGACCGCTGGGTAGGAAATCGTGCTAACTCTGTGTAATACACAGATGTTTGTGTGCGTGGAAGAGAGACAACTCTAAATGCCAAATGTGTGTATCTGTTAGAGAAAGCCGATTAGTGATAATTAGAGGGAATTTAAAACCACAACTACGAACCGCTATATCTTCAGTAGATATTTCAAAATAACTTGCCAATTAAGAATAAAATCGGGCGTGACATAACACATTCCTTACATACATTTTGTATATGGATATTTACCCTAAACACCCATTTAATCCAATATATAAGTGTTCTTTTCCGTCCTCGCTTTACGCTGGTTGACCAGCCATTTTGTAAATGACAGTGCAACCAACCACCCAAAACGTAACGCAACGGACCGAAAAGTCTTTATATTTTTTATTGTGTTTTTCTTCTTGCGTAGTTTAAATCCAGAAAACTAAACATATTATTTCCCAAAACAGTTTATACTTAATACAAGAATACATTTATTACAAATTATAAGCGGTAGATCATATGAAATAAATGGATTTTTTTCGCTCCATCGTGCTCTGATACACAGGCGCTTGCATAGAATATGTGATTTTCATTTTTTTTTATTTGACAGTGGTATGTGTAATCTGTTAAGCTCAAGGCCGGAAACTCCGCCACGAGCGAAACGGCAGACCACTACACTTCAATCGACTAAAAACCACATTTATTCAAACTGACACGGCGCACTCTATATGCGACCGTCATCAGAAAACATTCATCTTTAACCTACCGTGCCACTCATTACGAATTGTTACATCCAAAACACAATAATCCGTGAAAACATCGCCGAATTCCTCGCTCTGAACGCCATTTTCCAAACGGCTCCCTCAGCCTGTCCAGATTCTTCATTTACATACAAAGTTGAAAGGTCATGTGATTGTATAATCGGCTGCCGCCAGGTGCACTTTTGGGGGTCATCTCCGCATGCATTTTGTCCGGAAAACGCTTCGGCTCGCTGAAGAGTTTTGTCTAATTTACGATTATTTGAAGAGTTTTGTCAATGAATGATGATTTATAATCATAAATTATTGATCATTTTGAACGTGAGAGTACCATGCACCGTATATGACAGTACACAGGAAAAGCAAACGAAGTCAAGAATGCCTATTCTGCAATCACATTTACGTAGTAGGCCTTGACATTTTATACTTGAAAATAAAAAAAAAAATATATATATAAATGGGGAATGGATTCGCATACGTTTGTCACACAGGTAAAACAAAATGCTTATTTATAGATTTACTTTTGTTAGTTTACTGAAATCTGGACGAACAAAAAGAAAAGTGAATCACGAATAAGACTGTCATCAGGTTACCGGAACGTATATGTGTACCAACATTACTTACCTCAGACTTTCTACACATTTTACAAATATCATGTTGTCGTCAAATACGAAGATCAGACTTCAGACCTGCCAAACGATGTGTACGTTGTGATCGATGATCCATCATCAATTTATTTTCATTTCCCACAATGTTAGATTTACTGTTTGCCAGAAATTCTTCGAGTTCAATCAAAATTTCATGAGTACATACATGTACAAGACTAGGGACTTATCTATAGATCTATCACTGTATGATTATCGAAATATTGAGGAGTTTCATTTTATTATAAACCCCTTTTTATTCAAATTTTCGAAACAGTATTACTTACTTACTTGATTTCGATTTTAATAAACTTGATAACATTTGGCCGCTTAGTGTCAACAATCAGGGGCGGAAACAGGATTTTCAATTAGGGGGCGTGCGAAATTATAGGGGGAGGGGAGGGGGTATCCGGGGGTACTCCCCTTAAAAAAATTTACCAGGTAAATGCAAAATCCTGCATTCTAGTGTATTTCACGATATATTTATAAAAACAAGTATATGAGAGATATTTTTTAATGATTTTATACTACCTTTTCGCTGATTGATACGGGAATTCGCTTTTTGAGATACCCTTACTTTGACAATTTTAGGGGATGGGGTGGGGTGGTGGGGCTTTAAATCCGCCAGTGACAATATCAAAGAGTTTAACGCATTGTAAAGTATTCTTCGTAATACTGATTATCTATGTAATTCCACTTTACATCGCATATATAATATTTAAGTTATTGATGAATCATCTAATTGAGTCAGGTGTAAACATCCAACGTTACTCTGATAATGATCAAGCTGGCTGAAGTGTCCACAGAATAAAGCAACAAACTGGATTTAAATGAGAAAGAAAATAGAATAGTTGAGGGGTAGAAATAGTTATTTTGTGTCAACGCCAGAATTTTATAGTATTAAGGGCTAACGCCAGAATACCCAGAATAACCTCTTATTCTTACCGATACATGTATTGTGTGTGGTCTATATATTTTTAACTAGTCATGTAGTGGTCCATTTTTTTTAATTGAAGATAGCATAACCCTAATAAAGTTCAATAAAAAACAAAATATCAAACAACTATCAGCTATTACCCCATCCAAATTTTAACTTCGAAAAAGTTCAACTGATACTGCTACACTTTGTAGTTCATGGTATACGTATAATGCCCCGGCCCTGTCTTGAACAAGTTACTGAGCACCATTACATGCAATCTTTCGTTTTCAAAACGAAGTTCAACAACTACCGAAATGATGCAGTTGAAGAAAAGGAAAGGACGATCTCATCACTGCATGGCATTAAAACATTTTATCTTATTAGTCCGTGATATCGCAAACGACGTCCTGTGCATGCACCTGTAAAATAAAGTATGCCGAGATGACCCCAAAAAGTGCACCTGGTGACAGTCGATTATATAATCGCATGACCTTTGAACCCCGTATGTAAATGAAGAATCTGGACAGGCTCAGGGAGCCGTTTGAGAAATGGCGTTCTGAGCGAGGAATTCGGCGATGTTTTCACGGATTATTGTGTTTTGGATGTAACAATTCGTATTGAGTGGCACGGTAGGTTAAAGATGAATGTTTCCTGATGACGGTGGCATATAGTGTGCACCGTGTCAGTTTGAATAAATGTTTTTTTTAGTCGATTGAAGTGAGATGGGGTGCCGTTTCGCTCGTGACGGAGTTTCCGGCCTTCTGTATTACACAGTACACATACCACTGGTATCATTTTTTTTTCATTTTTTCTAATTTTCTATGCAAGCGCCTGTACTCTGATAGGGTGATGATGGCGACCGCGACCTACATACAATATGGCGTCGAGTCAAGTGTGAAATTTCGATAAGCGTAAAGTGAGGGTCTATACGGACGGTACAGAAAACCGATATTATACTAAATGGGTGTTCTGGGGTAAATCAATATCCCATTTCTCCATATATGTATGGTAGGTGTTATGTCACACCCGATTTTATTGTATTTGCGCCAAATTGTGTAGGAGCATTCAGCGTTTTCATATACGAAATAGTGCGCTCTGGCCCTACACCAGAGGAAACTCGGACTAGTTGCGAATATATACATGTAAATGCTATATATATATATATATACACACACACACAGAATTTTTTTTTTTGATGTACAGTCCATAATTTTTTTTAATGCGCCATCATCAAATACTGGCCTGGAGTCAGGCGGAACAGCCGCGATCTGATCGATTTCAGTGAGTTATTGGAGCCTACATATATCTATTTATTAGGATTTATTAGGATAATTAATGGATGCAGGCTGGAAGCCTCTGTATCCATATCAACAATATATGTACATAAAATAAATAAATGATTGATTTCCAGTATATCAATGGCTATGTTTCCTCAATATATCTAAAATGTTAAACTTTAAAATGAATATTTTTCCAGTGTACATTATCGATGCTTCACATGACATAAACATTTGTGAACTCTCTTAGTGTTCTCTTGTTAATCTTGTTAAATCATGTTAATCTGATACGTTTTCTTTATTACAGTGTCAAACTATTTTCTTTGGAAAATCATTGCACCATGATTCTCAATGGATTACAGACAAAACGAATAACGCGTGTTAAAATTGTTCATTCTGAGAACTCTTTTGAAAGATATTCCATTCGCTTTACCGTTCGTTCGTTCTGAGCATTAACGGACATGTACTTCATTATTTCTCCCGTGCGTTGATTTATACATTCGTTCCTTCTGAAAAATCGTTTATCAATAAAGCAGATTCTGTCATCTGTATATGAATACAAAGTTTTTTAAAATTGAATTCAAATGTAAGATTAATTTATTTATCCCCATACATTAATTCGTGCGTACGATTATTTTGAGATTTTATCCGGAAATTAATGTATTCTTAATTGTTCAATCGTTCATTCATTCGTTAAATCATGTGGAATTTTCGTGATGACTGTGCGTGTTAAGGGATCATTATCCCATCCGGTTATCTGTCTAACATACACGAATGCTATATATATATACGATCTTATTTACTTACATACAGTGCCTGCACATGCGTTAAAGCTTGACAGTGTATCCAGTATCCACGGGAACCAAACCACATGTAAAATAGACAATGGCGACAGCCTCTCCTACACTTCCTATTGAAAGACACATCCCTAATTAGGTTTTTTTATCACAGGAGATTATACCTACTATATAAGCATGTATACTTCAAAATGCGGATGAGCACTAGCTACAGTACTTTCAACACGTATTCTCAGATCGATACTTCGATCAGGCGTACACGTAGCATCGTTAATGTACAGGTTGAACGGAGATCAATACACTTCCCCTATTTTTCTCCATTAAAATCAAATATATAATTGATGAATGGCGTCTTTATTTCTATGAAGCTTCATACGAAGTTAAATGTTGCGGAACGACACGGCTGATAGCGACGTAACGACCTTGGGTATACAATAATTTACTACAAAGATATAAATAATTGTGTATTCATTCGACATTTATTTATAATATCGGCGGGTAGCCCTTATAAAGATGGCAGTGTGAACTAGATAAAAGTAATAAACCCCTTATACCCTCACCAGTCAAATTTGTTTTTTTATTTATCTATTTAATTATTCATGTGCTTATTCATTTATTCAATCAATCAATTTATCGATTAATTGATTCATCTATTCACTGTATTTACATAGGGAAGCCCTGTTATCATGTTTAATCTAGTAACAGGTTGTTACAATCAGATTTCTAACGTTGTCTTATTCAATCCAAAAACTAATTATATTGATATATATGCGTTAATATATTTCTGCCTTTAAAATGATTGGATACATAGAAATATGTTTCATACGTCCATCGCATATTGTTAGGTTTAGTTTGTAAATTGGTAATTATAAATAACAATCGCCTACAGTTAAAGAGGCTTACCCGCAGACGGACCGGTAAACGGCACATCTCCGATCACTAAATAAACTTCAGTACACGTTTCTATGTGACAAAATTAGAGGCTTTCCGACTTTATTTCTTGAAAACAATTACAGAATATGTATTTAAAAGACGTTTTAAAACTCAACCTGAGAGGGAAATGTATGGAATATAACGGCAAATCTTTGTTTCTTTGATGTGTCAATCAAATTAGACTCCACTTTATAGCGGGGACTTATTGCGGGTTGCGATTAAATAAATAATATTTAAAAAATGAGGTTTTAATATCACTTTTCAGCGTTTTATAAGGAAAATAAAATGAAAAACTCAACAATTCCAACAATCTGTCATGTGTAAAAAATCTTTTTCTATTAGCCAATTTTTCTGATCTCTCTGCGGGCAAGCCTCTTTAATATTTTGGAAAGATTGACTGGTGTCTGAAAAACGCTTGAAATCTGGGTGTTTTTCGATATGTGTCAAGCGTTTTTCACAGTCAAGCTTTCTCACAGGGATTTGACAGATTCCCAAACTAGAGATCCCTGTGTGTGTAATATGAATGAAGGCAAAGCCTTAGAAGAGCGCAGCTATAATCACCTGACTTACCGTTAATCAAGAAGGAAACACTATTTAAAATAATGACACAACGCGTCTGCAAAGTATGCTATGTACAAGCTAGGCCAATATTAGGTCCTAAACCAATACATATAGACTGTTAATTATACATCCCCGATTCAAAACAAACAAAAAATAAATAAACAACAACAAAAATATATCGTATCACTATGTACACTAATTTACAATTTAAACCTGCCCCGAACACACATTAACCGAGGTTTTATCCCCAACGAAGCCTCTCATTTTCCTATAGCTTATAGTAACAGAAAAACAAGTAGTATGCTTCCGCCGGGTTCGAACACGCGACCCCCGGTTTTGCTAGTCAGCCGCTTTACAGACTGAGCTAAAGGGCTAGAAGGCAATCGTATCACTATATACACTATTGACAATTAAAACTTGCGACTTATATGTATATTATCTTTTGTTTTATGCATGTTACGTGTATTTGTTTGGGTTTTGTTTTTGTTTTGTTTTTGAAGCATGGACATATATTAGTATGTACATGTGTATATCTAAGTCCGTGGTTGAAATAACAAGAAGCAAAATCATTCACTTAGACTCTTATACGAGATATATTATAAACATGCATCGAGGTTTTTAAAGGCTTCATTTTCCACACAAAGAACCAAATGACTAAGTCTGTTTTCTCCTGGGAATTTTGGTATACTTAACGTCCTCACTGTATGCTAAGACAATGAGAACTATAACGTGGAAGTTTGTAATAGAACATCACATAGATTTTGGAAAGTTAGACTAATACAAATAGAATGGAATCTCCTCATTCATATAAATGTTTTGATACACAATGTACAATGATAACTTGTGCTATATTTTTTCACGATGCCTTGTTAATCATAATACATATATAATGTATCTAGTAATTTAAGGTCAGGGTGTAAAGAGGTCGACACAGTAAGATTTTTTTAATTATGAAGTTTTATTAATAAAATACAAGTTTTGATTTTTTTTTAGGATAAGTAAAATGGAACAGCTACTGCAGTTAATACAGGCTATGTCCACTTAAAAAATACAGAAGATATTGAATTGTTTCCCTTAAATTATCACATAATTCAGACATCTGGAAGACGAAACTCTTAAAATATATGCGCTGAGAAAGCGCGGGAATCAGTGGCAAAATCTTTGACGTTGACTTTTTATGACGTCACGCTTGACGACAATACAGCACCGTTCTGAATGGGATGTTCAAATCAGTAATGTGTCAGGGTTTTCGGTTGTAACCTGGAAAGTTGTGCTAACAATGCTGTTATCTAAAGATAATACAATTAAAAACTGTTCTATGTAAGGCACATATGCAGCAAAATAACCTCTTATTCTACTCTCGCATCCAATTTGATCAGTAAATAGATCAGCATCGAAACAGGGAGGGTTCCGATTTAGGTAACCAACGAAATATCTCAAGCCAATCAAATTCGCAAAATTCGCATTGGTAATTTTTAAATGAATCATGCCTTTGACATGGGTTGTGTAGATATTTCAAGAATTTAGTAATTTGAACTAACTTTCAATTATTTGTTTCGACGAGAGAAAAATCAGTCAGATCTCGTCGTGTAGGGAATGAGATTTCAAACATGGCTGCCTCTACTGGGGGCGCGCGACTTTTCCCGCGGGACACGATTTCAAAGTTGAAGGGGTATAGATTTGATTGGAAATATAGCCTATACACGTGTTGTCTTAAAGAGAGCTTCGCTCTCGCGCCCTTCGGGCGGGATGAGCTGCGCTCTTATTATATGATTGGTAGGGAATGTGTGCCAAAGTCCTGTGGTAAACCGTATCTGCCTAGCTGGAAAATACATAAACACACAACCCAGGGAAGCGTGACTGCTATTAAAATTTTGAGATATAGTTCAATATTTATTAATTCTAACTATTAATCACGAGAGCGAGATCAGATTCTTGATAAGAAGAGAGTTGGACGTTTCTGATATCGCTCCATTTCATGTTCCTTCCATTGAATGGACACAGCGTGTTCATATCTTGATTTGAAATATACATGTACATCCGAACGTTTACACCAGACATCAGTTTGGTTAGCATTGTTAGCTTGCTCAGGCATAACGTGTGATTTTCATGTTACTGTTTTCATAATATTTTCAATAATAACTTTGCAATTAGAGATGAAACATACGTAATGATATCTTCTTGTGTCGTAATCTAGATATACTTCAATACTTATATATTTCAGTTCTGATCTGAATGATATAAAATCAAAAATGATCTTATGATGCAGCGAATATCATGTTGACGTGTATGAACGAAATCGTCAACATTTTTATTTTAACATTTTGTGTTTACCAGTTTGATTAAGTTTGTTTAGAAACCGAAACGACTTTAGATTGAGTTTTGTAAGATGGGTTATCTAATGGACAGAAAAGTCTTTTAAAATGTTTTAGGACGATGAGAGCTAAAATGTGTTTACATGTAATTGTCGTATGCAGGAAAACATATTAAAACTGGCTTGTTTCCTGAAATCCATCAACATGTTTACACTTAAGACACGTCAGGGTTAAAAAGATATATTATTTCAAAACAAAATGACATATGAATATTAATCACTTCGTCACGTTAGTACATGTACAACTGCAGTAAAACTTCGCATGTAATGTTAATTTCAAGTGCGATTTGGAAACTCACGGAAGTTGTATGTACATGTATATGGAACAGATGACCTTTAGAAGTGATGAAAATACATTCATGGTGTATATGGGAGGTTTACTGCATAAAAATCTCAATATCTTTAAAAAGCAGATAAATAAATAAATGAATAAATTATTCAATAAATAGATAGATATAAAATATAAACAGATAGGTAAAAAAGTAAAAATAAATAAATAAATAAATAATTAAATAAATAAATAAATGAAAGAAAAACATACCTTTATCCCATTTTATAGAAGTGTCTCATGTTAATTTACCTCTATCACAGACTGTGGAAATCAGACGTGTTTGCTTCAGAAGAACTTACCACGATTATAAACCATGGAAATCGGAACTCCTCTACACTGTACGGAAACCAATAGCGTTGTACCCAGAGTATGTATACTATGTCGATACTACTAGGAATTTGATATTAAGGGAGGGGCGGGAACGACTTCTCAATATACAAGCGTACGCTTGATCCATGTCTACAGGAAACACTTTGGCTATGATGACATTCATCATTGGAAATAAAATATCACTAAGAGTGAGTGGGTGGGTGGGTGAGTGAGTGAGTGAGTGAGTGGGTGGGTGGGTGGGTGACTGGGTGAGTGAGTGGGTGGGTGTGTAAGTGAGTGAGTGAGTGAGTGAGTGAGTGAGTGAGTGAGTGGGTGGGTGTGTGACTGGGTTAGTGATTGACTGGGTGTTTGACTGGGTGTGTGACTGGGTGGGTGGGTGGGTGAGTGAGTGAGTGAGTGAGTGACTGGGTGGGTGGGTGAGTGAGTGGGTGAGTGAGTGAGTGAGTGTGTGACAGGGTGGGTGGGTGGGTAAGTGAGTGGTAGAGTGAGTGAGTGAGTGACTGACTGGGTGAGTGACTGGGTTGGTAGGTGGGTGGGTGAGTGACTGGGTGAGTGAGTGACTGGGTGTGTGACTTGGTGTGTGACTGGGTTGGCGGGTGGGTGGGTAAGTGAGTGGGTGAGTGAGTGGGTGAGTGAGTGACTGGGTGTGTGACTGGGTGTGTGACTGGCCCCATGGGTGTGTGGTTGGTGAGCAAGTTACTAACATAATAAATAAAACCGGAAAATGCAATAACAATAAGCACAGAATAATGTATTAAACTATTCAAAATCATATCTTTTCCGTGATCCGGCTTCCTCCCCTTTTTCACTCATATCACATTGCTTAATGCATGGTAACTCTTGCGGGCACTAACAAAAAAATCATGTCAAAAGTTACGAAGGTATGGATCCCCGGATATCGGACTTCTTAAAAATGAAATTGAAAAACGAAATGATAAAAAAGAATAATATATCTCTCTAAACTAATCTTTAAACAACCGTTTTCCGTTAGCTTTAACTTTAACGAAAAAGGTGTTTCCGTTTTAAATGAAAATGTTCAAAAATGTTTTAAATAATCAAGCTAACATAGTTTATTGACGGAAACAATTGATATTTCAAAGAAAAACAGCCATTTGATAAAAATATCCTTAGAACATAAATTTTGGATAAACCAAGCTTACAAAACGTTTTTTAGAATAAAGAATTATTAAAGCGAAACGAAAATATCTAAAAATCATTAGTTTAGCATGACCGTGATCGGGGCAATTATTTGAAATGTATCATTTTTTCACTCGTAAATATTGGTTACATGTATGTATGTCAGAATTGATAGAGTGAAACCTAACTCATTCGCCCATGTAATCGAACTAAATACATATCCACTCAACCGCCCACTTGGAGGTTAATCAGTGTACATTTTATGTCAATGGGATGGTATTTTCACACGAAAACGCGTTCAGTCAAATTTCCTGTGAAAAATCTTCTTTGTTTAAAAAGTAATTTACAAATGTCTTCCTAGATCTTGTTTCTGATTGTTCCGTGCTAGATGCGATATAGATAAACAATTTATATATAAAAAATATCAGAATTATCTACCATGATGTAGTATATATATTCAGATGTCATCTTTTTTCACGTTTAACTTGTAAAATCACAAAAGAGTTTTATGCAGCATTTTTTATTAGTGTTTTATTGTTTAGACACAATTGGATTGGACAAACGTTTTTAACAACTTATAAAAGCCCTCTCCACAAATATGTAGTACAAAGATTGTGATAGCGACACAGTATACTTATAATGATTATAAATACAGAAAAGCAAACAAGAATGACAGGAAGAAAGACAGATCTAGAGATCTAAGAGTAAGATGAATGTTGCGACATAAGGATATACTACAAATTAGGGTTCGTAAAAGATGTACACAACATACATAAACGATGTACACAATATAAATCTTTAAATATACTTAATCAAAACTAATTACAGACTAATATGTTCTGTTATTGAACAATGCAAAACTCACAAAAGATTTGAGAACAAATCGCAAAAAACGTAGGCATGATATTTGTACAGTACGTGCCACCAGACGTACACATAAACACAATTATACTTTTTTGCTTACTTGGTGACGCAACGCTACATGATATTCTCATTAATAACGGTTTTTTTTTTAGACATTCCTGTAGCATTAAAAATCGTGTCGAACCTGTGGCATCCTATATAATTCTGAACGTCCTTGACTGAGTCGTTTAATGTGTTGTTATTATGCCGGCAAAGTCACATTGCTACCTATCTGTTTCAGCGATCAACAAATTGAAGTGTGATTTTAAAGCTTTTAGACAAAGAAGCATATCTCCACACCTCGTCAAAGTAAACTGACAAATCTACCGCTGAAGTTTTAAAGCTTAAATCCAAACAGAAATTTTTACATCAAAGATTCTTGCGGACATGAACTTGCTTTTTCATGAAATATGGCGAATGAGAAGAAAAATAAAAATTAAAGTTTCAACGCCACTATTTGGATTAAAAAAAAAAAATATTTGAAATTGCACATGCACTTTGATTGTTAAAAAACGACAGTTTTGCTCTTTACGTACAGTTCCATCACATAGACAGCCAGCATTACGGCCACACCTGTGGTATAGGCGAAGTTAAGAATTAGGGAAGAAAAAAAAATGTATTTTGTTAATATAAAAGAGGAAGTAAAACCACAATGAAAGAATGACAAATAAATAAATAAATAAATAAATAATTACAATTCTGTATATTGACATAGGTGTACACGATTTTTAATGATGTAGTTATATATACACGAAATTAACATATATGCAAATCATCCACAACTTTTTGCGCTGGGTGTCAGCATGAAATCAATCCTCTGTTGTGAAATGTCGAAAAAAAAACGTAAATAGATCTCGAAACGCATGAATATGATATCTTTATCTTTGTAAACTGAAAAGCTTCCACTCGTTAACAAAACTCGACAATAAATCTGTTTTGAGTATTGTCAGTTGTTTAAAAAGTTGGGTGAATCATGAATTATGAGAAGGAATCTATCATGTCTGAATTTAAATATTCCTGCAACAACAATACAAACTGCACATTGAATATAGATGATGTGATTGTATACTATGACTGAAATCAATATCATACATGTGTCTATGTTAACAAGAACCAAGGTCAGAGACTGCAGCTGGTTTACTGTTGTCGTCGAATATATTTAATTGCAATTTTAATTTAAACGTATTTTATTTGAAAAAAAAAACAAAAACAAAAAAACAAACAAACAAACAAAGGGATCAGACACGAGTTTAAAACTTATAATCCGCCTTCTCCCGTAAAACATAAATGATTAGACATACATTGTACACATGACCAAATCTTAAAGATTTAAAGATGGTGAAAAATATTCAAAAGTTACTGTACTTTGCATTGATTTGTTGAGTTTTTGTTCAATCAAATCAAATAGGATTGGGCACAAGTGATAACAACATTATTAAAGCTCTTTCCTGAACAATTACAAAAGTTCAACATTTTGCAAAAAGTGAAGGTCATCTATTAACTATGTTTTAAACATTTTTCTGGGAATACATTGCATTGTCGAATGTACGATACTTACTGTGTGTGTTACATTCTGTATCCAATACACTTACATCTCCACACTGCAATTAAAATGACAAAATATTAAAGTTAGCTACTAGTAAATATTTACGTTAAATGCCGACCAGGAATGAAAACATTCTGTACATTTTACAACTTACTATGCAGAGCGTTTACACATGACGTTTTCTCTACAAGGCCAAATCATAGATAGCCGTACGCATGCGCCAGTTACGTTTTTATGTCAAATCAACCCATCTTTGTCATTTAAGCGTAAACTTGGACGGTGCCATCTTAGTTTGGTTTTCGTTGTTTAACATCATATCGACAGCTGTGGTCGCCTCTATGTGTGAGATGCACGTGCGTAGTGAATGTGCGTGCTCACGTTTGTGTTTTAGAGCTGTGGTATATATATATATATTTGTCTTCTATTGATAGCGAGGAATTGTTGTCGACTTTATAATGCTACCTTACTGAAGCATAATGTCGAAGACACCCAGCAGAGCAAACCACTCTGTCACATGTTATATTGTTAACTGACGAATCCGCTCTTATTATGCTAAGCGTTAACCAGGAGTAGAAACTACCATGATTTAGAGATTCTGGTACATTCTTTTGTATGTCTTGGCCAGGGTATATAACCAAAAGCCCTCATCACTTTGGTTTATTGGTTTATTTTGTTTAACGTCCTATCAACAGCCAGAGTAATTTAAGGACGTGCCAGGTTTTGGAGGTGAAGGAAAGCCTGAGTACTCGGAGAAAAAACCACCGGCTTACGGTCAGTACCAGACAAATGCCCAAATGTGGGTTTCGAACTTGCAACTCAGAGGTGGAGGGCTGGCGATAAAGTGTCGGGACACCCTAACCACTGGGCCACCGCGGCCCCTCAACACAGGGAAACTGTCATCTAAAGGCCAAAAGCGAAGCAGGTTCAAATACAGCCACTAGGGAAAAGAAAGTTGTTAGGAACACGAGGAAAGATAAGATTCAAATGTCGCCTCTTACAATTCTTACACCTAACCTGCAGGACAGTATAATTAAGCTACTTAACACTTAAACGTCAGATCGCTGGTACGTGATTTGTTTTCTTGTATACACATGTACATTTTTCTTCCTAAGTGTTAAAGTCTCCCAATGTTTTTGTTTTTTGATATAAAACTTAATCAAGCTAACCTTCGTTATGTCTTACGGAATTATCTTCGTGTAGCCTTAAAATCAGTTAGTATGCACATCGTAATAACATCTATAACCCATCCTGATTTTTTTTCTCAAAATGTATTTTGTGCACGAGAGCTTTTGTCCCACAGTGTTTAACTACAACGGAGTTTCCAAGAATTCCAAGATTGCATTCGACATCTACAACTCTCGGAACATCTCGGATCTTATCCCGAGTATAATGATCTACCGGCGAAGCTATCACGACAACGGACTATACTTTCAATATATCGTATACGCCCATATACATGTATATATACTTATAAGTATGAACTTGTTCCAGACATTGGTTAGGATGTGATCCCTTTTAAGATATTATCAACTAATCTATATCTACGGGTGGTAGAGTGGGTTTATGTGTATGAATTATTAAATAGATAATAAAAAAACTCCTTTGATAACAAAAAAAAAAAAAAATAAAAAAATCTTTGGAATTATTTATTAAATGTCACCAACATCCAAACAAGGTATATTCTATAACCCTGTTACGTTGTTAGGAAATCCGTGTATATGGTGTTGTATATGGTGGTGTATATGGTGGTGTAAGGCTTTTTCGGATGAAGCCGAGCATGCTTGAATACTGATTATACATAATTAAATATAATCTACTCACAAGACGCCGTCGAGTGATTAGGTCTATGCTATATCCCTCTGACTGGTTTAGTGAAATCTTGTTTAATTTCTACATTCGTGGAAGAAGAAGAAGAAGAAGAAGAAGAAGAAGAAGAAGATGAACATACCACCGGAAGTACAGTTTCATACAACAGGTCACTGGACTACAGTTTGGTTCAACAGTTCACCGGGTCTAAAAACTGATACAACAGGCCACCGGGGCCACAGTCTGATACAACAGACCACCGGGACTACTGTCTGGTACAACAGGCCACCGGGACTACAGTCTGGTACAACAGACCACCGGGACTACAGTCTGGTACAACAGGCCACCGGGACTACAGTCTGATACAACAGGCCACCGGGACTACATACTGGTACAACAGGCCACCGGGACTACAGTCTGATACAACAGACCAACGGGACTACTGTCTGATACAACAGGCCACCGGGACTACAGTCTGATACAACAGGTCACCGGGACTACAGTCTGATACAACAGACCAACGGGACTACTGTCTGATACAACAGGCCACCAGGACTACAGTCTGGTACAACAGGCCACCGGGACTACAGTCTGATACAACAGGCCACCGGGACTACAGTCTGATACAACAGGCCACCGGGACTACAGTCTGATACAACAGGCCACCGGGACTACTGTCTGATACAACAGGCCACCGGGACTACAGTCTGATACAACAGGCCACCAGGACTACAGTCTGGTACAACAGGCCACCGGGACTACAGTCTGATACAACAGGCCACCGGGACTACAGTCTGATACAACAGGCCACCGGGACTACAGTCTGATACAACAGGCCACCGGGACTACAGTCTGGTACAACATACCACCGGGACTACAGTCTGATACAACAGGCCACCGGGACTACAGTCTGATACAACAGGCCACCGGGACTACAATCTGATACAACAGGCCACCGGGACTACAGTCTGATACAACAGGTCACCGGGACTACAGTCTGATACAACAGGCCACCGGGACTACAGTCTGGTACAACAGACCACCGGGACTACAGTCTGGTACAACAGGCCACCGGGACTACAGTCTGATACAACAGGCCACCGGGACTACAATCTGATACAACAGGCCACCGGGACTACAGTCTGCTACAACAGGCCACCGGGACTACAGTCTGATACAACAGACCACCGGGACTACAGTCTGGTACAACAGGCCACCGGGACTACAGTCTGATACAACAGACCACCGGGACTACAGTCTGGTACAACAGGCCACCGGGACTACAGTCTGATACAACAGGCCACCGGGACTACTGTCTGATACAACAGGCCACCAGGACTACAGTCTGGTACAACAGGCCACCGGGACTACAGTCTGATACAACAGGCCACCGGGACTACAGTCTGATACAACAGGCCACCGGGACTACAGTCTGATACAACAGGCCACCGGGACTACTGTCTGATACAACAGGCCACCGGGACTACAGTCTGATACAACAGGCCACCAGGACTACAGTCTGGTACAACAGGCCACCGGGACTACAGTCTGATACAACAGGCCACCGGGACTACAGTCTGATACAACAGGCCACCGGGACTACAGTCTGATACAACAGACCACCGGGACTACAGTCTGGTACAACATACCACCGGGACTACAGTCTGATACAACAGGCCACCGGGACTACAGTCTGATACAACAAACCACCGGGACTACAGTCTAATACAACAAGCCACCGGGACTACAGTCTGATACAACAGGTCACCGGGACTACAGTCTGATACAACAGGCCACCGGGACTACAGTCTGGTACAACAGACCATCGGGACTACAGTCTGGTACAACAGGCCACCGGGACTACAGTCTGATACAACAGGCCACCGGGACTACAGTCTGGTACAACAGGCCACCGGGACTACAGTCTGGTACAACAGGCCACCGGGACTACAGTCTGATACAACAGGCCACCGGGACTACAGTCTGGTACAACAGGCCACCGGGACTACAGTCTGGTACAACAGACCACCGGGACTACAGTCTGATACAACAGGTCACCGGGACTACAGTCTGGTACAACAGGCCACCGGGGCTACAGTCTGGTACAACAGGCCACCGGGACTACAGTCTGGTACAACAGGTCACCGGGACTACAGTCTGATACAACAGGCCACCGGGACTACAGTCTGGTACAACAGGCCACCGGGACTACAGTCTGGTACAACAGGCCACCGGGACTACTGTCTCCTACAACAGACCACCGGGACTACAGTCTAATACATCAGGCCACCGGGACTACAGTCTGGTACAACAGGCCACCGGGACTACAGTCTGATACAACAGGCCACCGGGACTACAGTCTGATACAACAGGCCACCGGAACTACTGTCTGGTACAACAGGTCACCGGGACTACAGTCTGATACAACAGACCACCGGGACTACAGTCTGGTACAGCAGGCCACCGGGACTACAGTCTGATACAACAGACCACCGGGACTACAGTCTGATACAACAGGCCACCGGGACTACAGTCTGATACAACAGGCCACCGGGACTACAATCTGATACAACAGGCCACCGGGACTACAGTCTGATACAACAGGTCACCGGGACTACAGTCTGATACAACAGGCCACCGGGACTACAGTCTGGTACAACAGACCACCGGGACTACAGTCTGGTACAACAGGCCACCGGGACTACAGTCTGATACAACAGGCCACCGGGACTACAATCTGATACAACAGGCCACCGGGACTACAGTCTGCTACAACAGGCCACCGGGACTACAGTCTGATACAACAGACCACCGGGACTACAGTCTGGTACAACAGGCCACCGGGACTACAGTCTGATACAACAGACCACCGGGACTACAGTCTGGTACAACAGGCCACCGGGACTACAGTCTGATACAACAGGCCACCGGGACTACTGTCTGATACAACAGGCCACCAGGACTACAGTCTGGTACAACAGGCCACCGGGACTACAGTCTGATACAACAGGCCACCGGGACTACAGTCTGATACAACAGGCCACCGGGACTACAGTCTGATACAACAGGCCACCGGGACTACTGTCTGATACAACAAACCACCGGGACTACAGTCTAATACAACAGGCCACCGGGACTACAGTCTGATACAACAGGTCACCGGGACTACAGTCTGATACAACAGGCCACCGGGACTACAGTCTGGTACAACAGACCACCGGGACTACAGTCTGGTACAACAGGCCACCGGGACTACAGTCTGATACAACAGGCCACCGGGACTACAGTCTGGTACAACAGGCCACCGGGACTACAGTCTGGTACAACAGGCCACCGGGACTACAGTCTGATACAAGCAGGCCACCGGGACTACAGTCTGGTACAACAGGCCACCGGGACTACAGTCTGGTACAACAGACCACCGGGACTACAGTCTGATACAACAGGTCACCGGGACTACAGTCTGGTACAACAGGCCACCGGGGCTACAGTCTGGTACAACAGGCCACCGGGACTACAGTCTGGTACAACAGGTCACCGGGACTACAGTCTGATACAACAGGCCACCGGGACTACAGTCTGGTACAACAGGCCACCGGGACTACAGTCTGGTACAACAGGCCACCGGGACTACAGTCTGATACAACAGGCCACCGGGACTACAGTCTGGTACAGCAGGCCACCGGGACTACTGTCTCCTACAACAGACCACCGGGACTACAGTCTAATACATCAGGCCACCGGGACTACAGTCTGGTACAACAGGCCACCGGGACTACAGTCTGATACAACAGGCCACCGGGACTACAGTCTGATACAACAGGCCACCTGAACTACTGTCTGGTACAACAGGTCACCGGGACTACAGTCTGATACAACAGACCACCGGGACTACAGTCTGGTACAGCAGGCCACCGGGACTACAGTCTGATACAACAGACCACCGGGACTACAGTCTGATACAACAGGCCACCGGGACTACAGTCTGATACAACAGGTCACTGGGACTACAGTCTGGTACAACAGGCCACCGGGGCTACAGTCTGGTACAACAGGCCACCGGGACTACAGTCTGGTACAACAGGTCACCGGGACTACAGTCTGATACAACAGGCCACCGGGACTACAGTCTGGTACAACAGGCCACCGGGACTACAGTCTGGTACAACAGGCCACCGGGACTACAGTCTGATACAACAGGCCACCGGGACTACAGTCTGGTACAGCAGGCCACCGGGACTACTGTCTCCTACAACAGACCACCGGGACTACAGTCTGATACAACAGGCCACCGGGACTACAGTCTAGTACAACAGGCCACCGGGACTACAGTCTGATACAACAGGCCACCGGGACTACTGTCTGGTACAACAGGTCACCGGGACTACAGTCTGATACAACAGACCACCGGGACTACAGTCTGGTACAACAGACCACCGGGACTACAGTCTGATACAACAGACCACCGGGACTACAGTCTGATACAACAGGCCACCGGGACTACAGTCTGATACAACAGGCCACCGGGACTACAGTCTGATACAACAGGCCACCGGGACTACAGTCTGGTACAACAAACCACCGGGACTACTGTCTGGTACAACAGGTCACCGGGACTACAGTCTGGTACAACAGGCCACCGGGACTACAGTCTGATACAACAGGCCACAGGGACTACAGTCTGGTACAACAGGCCACCGGGACTACAGTCTGATACAACAGGCCACCGGGACTACAGTCTGATACAACAGGCCACCGGGACTACAGTCTGGTACAACAGGCCAGCGGGACTACTGTCTGGTATAACAGACCACCGGGACTACAGTCTGATACAACAGGTCACCGGGACTACAGTCTGATACAACAGGCCACCGGGACTACAGTCTGGTACAACAGGCCACCGGGACTACAGTCTGGTACAACAGGCCACCGGGACTACAGTCTGGTACAACAGGCCACCGGGACTACAGTCTGGTACAACAGACCACCGGGACTACAGTCTGGTACAACAGACCACCGGGACTACAGTCTGGTACAACAGGTCACCGGGACTACAGTCTGATACAACAGGCCACCGGGACTACTGTCTGGTACAAAAGGTCACCGGGACTACAGTCTGATACAACAGACCACCGGGACTACAGTCTGGTACAACAGGCCACCGGGACTACAGTCTGGTACAACAGGTCACCGGGACTACAGTCTGATACAACAGGCCACCGGGACTACAGTCTGATACAACAGACCACCGGGACTACAGTCTGATACAACAGGCCACCGGGACTACAGTCTGGTACAACAGGCCACCGGCACTACAGTCTGATACAACAGGCCACCGGGACTACTGTCTCCTACAACAGACCACCGGGACTACAGTCTGATACAACAGACCACCGGGACTACAGTCTGGTACAACAGGCCACCGGGACTACAGTCTGATACAACAGGTCACCGGGACTACAGTCTGATACAACAGGCCACCGGGACTAAAGTCTGGTACATCAGACCACCGGGACTACAGTCTGGTACAACAGACCACCGGGACTACATACTGATACAACAGGCCACCGGGACTACAGTCTGATACAACAGGCCACCGGGACTACAGTCTGATACAACAGGCCACCGGGACTACAGTCTGATACAACAGGCCACCGGGACTACTGTCTGGTACAACAGGTCACCGGGACTACAGTCTGGTACAACAGGCCACCGGGACTACAGTCTGATACAACAGGCCACCGGGACTACAGTCTGGTACAACAGGCCACCGGGACTACAGTCTGGTACAACAGGCCACCGGGACTACAGTCTGATACAACAGGCCACCGGGACTACAGTCTGCTACAACAGGCCACCGGGACTACTGTCTGGTACAACAGACAACCGGGACTACAGTCTGATACAACAGGCCACCGGGACTACAGTCTGATACAACAGGCCACCGGGACTTCAGTCTGATACAACAGGCTACCGGGACTACAGTCTGATACAACAGACCACCGGGACTACAGTCTGATACAACAGGCTACCGGGACTACAGTCTGATACAACAGACCACCGGGACTACAGTCTGATACAACAAACCACCGGGACTACAGTCTGGTACAACAGGTCACCGGGACTACAGTCTGATACAACAGGCCACCGGGACTACAGTCTGATACAACAGACCACCGGGACTACAGTCTGATACAACAGGTCACCGGGACTACAGTCTGGTACAACAGGCCACAGGGACTACAGTCTGGTACAACAGGCCACCGGGACTACAGTCTGGTACAACAGGCTACCGGGACTACAGTCTGGTACAACAAACCACCGGGACTACAGTCTGATACAACAGGTCACCGGGACTACAGTCTGATACAACAGGTCACCGGGACTTCAGTCTGATACAACAGGCCACCGGGACTACAGTCTGGTACAACAGGTCACCGGGACTACAGTCTGATACAACAGGCTACCGGGACTACAGTCTGATACAACAGACCACCGGGACTACAGTCTGATACAACAGGTCACCGGGACTACAGTCTGATACAACAGACCACCGGGACTACAGTCTGATACAACAGGCTACCGGGACTACAGTCTGATACAACAGACCACCGGGACTACAGTCTGATACAACAGACCACCGGGACTACAGTCTGATACAACAAACCACCGGGACTACAGTCTGGTACAACAGGTCACCGGGACTACAGTCTGATACAACAGGTCACCGGGACTACATTCTGGTACAACAGGTCACCGGGACTACAGTCTGATACAACAGGCCACCGGGACTACAGTCTGGTACAACAGGCCACCGGGACTACAGTCTGATACAACAGGTCACCGGGACTACAGTCTGATACATTAGGTCACCGGGACTACATACTGGTACAACAGGTCACCGGGACTACAGTCTGATACAACAGACCACCGGGACTACTGTCTGATACAACAGGCCACCGGGACTACAGTCTGATACAACAGGTCACCGGGACTACAGTCTGATACAACAGACCACCGGGACTACAGTCTGATACAACAGACCACCGGGACTACAGTCTGATACAACAGGCCACCGGGACTACAGTCTGATACAACAGGCCACCGGGACTACTGTCTGATACAACAGACCACCGGGACTACAGTCTGGTACAACAGGCCACCGGGACTACAGTCTGGTACAACAGGTCACCGGGACTACAGTCTGATACAACAGACCACCGGGACTACAGTCTGATACAACAGGCCACCGGGACTACAGTCTGGCACAACAGGCCACCGGGACTACAGTCTGATACAACAGGTCACCGGGACTACAGTCTGATACAACAGGTCGCCGGGACTACAGTCTGATACAACAGACCACCGGGACTACAGTCTGATACAACAGGCCACCGGGACTACTGTCTGATGCAACAGGCCAACGGGACTACTGTTTGATACAACAGGCCACTGGGACTACAGTCTGGTACGACAGGTCACCGGGACTACAGTCTGATACAACAGGTCACCGGGACTACTGTCTGATACAACAGGCCACCGGGACTACAGTCTGATACAACAGGTCACCGGGACTACAGTCTGATACAACAGGTCACCGGGACTACTGTCTGATACAACAGGCCACCGGGACTACAGTCTGATACAACAGGTCACCGGGACTACAGTCTGGTACGACAGGTCACCGGGACTACAGTCTGATACAACAGACCACCGGGACTACAGTCTGATACAACAGGTCACCGGGACTACAGTCTGATACAACAGACCACCGGGACTACAGTCTGATACAACAGACCACCGTGACTACAGTCTGATACAACAGGCCACCGGGACTACAGTCTGATACAACAGGCCACCGGGACTACTGTCTGATACAACAGACCACCGGGACTACAGTCTGGTACAACAGGCCACCGGGACTACAGTCTGGTACAACAGGTCACCGGGACTACAGTCTGATACAACAGACCACCGGGACTACAGTCTGATACAACAGGCCACCGGGACTACAGTCTGGTACA
Source organism: Pecten maximus (assembly GCF_902652985.1). Lineage (NCBI taxonomy): Eukaryota > Metazoa > Mollusca > Bivalvia > Pectinida > Pectinidae > Pecten > Pecten maximus. The sequence continues at coordinate 24,456,389 of NC_047027.1, forward strand.
ACTGGCCACCGGGACTACAGTCTGATACAACAGGTCACCGGGACTACAGTCTGATACAACAGGTCACCGGGACTACAGTCTGATACAACAGGTCACCGGGACTACAGTCTGATACATTAGGTCACCTGGACTACTGTCTGATACAACAGACCACCGGGACTACAGTCTGATACAACAGACCACCGGGACTACAGTCTGATACAACAGGTCACCGGGAATACAGTCTGATACATTAGGTCACCTGGACTACTGTCTGATACAACAGGTCACCGGGACTACAGTCTGATACAACATACCACCGGGACTACAGTCTGATACAACAGACCACCGGGACTACAGTCTGATACAACAGGTCACCGGGACTACAGTCTGATACAACAGGTCACCGGGACTACAGTCTGGTACGACAGGTCACCGGGACTACAGTCTGATACAACAGACCACCGGGACTACAGTCTGATACAACAGGTCACCGGGACTACAGTCTGATACAACAGACCACCGGGACTACAGTCTGATACAACAGACCACCGGGACTACAGTCTGATACAACAGGCCACCGGGACTACAGTCTGATACAACAGGCCACCGGGACTACTGTCTGATACAACAGACCACCGGGACTACAGTCTGGTACAACAGGCCACCGGGACTACAGTCTGGTACAACAGGTCACCGGGACTACAGTCTGATACAACAGACCACCGGGACTACAGTCTGATACAACAGGCCACCGGGACTACAGTCTGGTACAACAGGCCACCGGGACTACAGTCTGATACAACAGGTCACCGGGACTACAGTCTGATACAACAGGTCACCGGGACTACAGTCTGATACAACAGGTCACCGGGACTACAGTCTGATACATTAGGTCACCTGGACTACTGTCTGATACAACAGGCCACCGGGACTACAGTCTGATACGAACAGGTCACCGGGACTACAGTCTGATACAACAGGTACACCGGGACTACATGTCTGATACAACAGACCACCGGGACTACAGTCTGATACAACAGGTCACCGGGACTACAGTCTGATACAACAGGTCACCGGGACTACTGTCTGATACAACAGACCACCGGGACTACAGTCTGATACAACAGGTCACCGGGACTACAGTCTGATACAACAGGTCACCGGGACTACAGTCTGATACAACAGGATCACCGGGACTACAGTCTGGTACAACAGGTCACCGTGACTACAGTCTGATACGACAGGTCACCGGGACTACAGTCTGATACAACAGCCACCGGGACTACAGTCTGATACAACAGGCCACCGGGACTACTGTCTGGATACAACAGGACCACCGGGACTACAGTCTGGTACAACAGGACCACCGGGACTACAGTCTGGTACAACAGGCCACCGGGACTACAGTCTGATACAACACGCCACCGGGACTACATACTGATACAACAGGCCACCGGGACTACAGTCTGGTACAACAGGCCACCGGGACTACTGTCTGATACAACAGGCCACCGGGACTACAGTCTGGAACAACAGACCACCGGGACTACAGTCTGATACAACAGGCCACCGGGACTACAGTCTGATACAACAGGCCACCGGGACTACAGTCTGGTACAACACACCACCGGGACTACAGTCTGATACAACAGGCCACCGGGACTACAGTCTGATACAACAGGCCACCGGGACTACATTCTGATACAACAGGCCACCGGGACTACAGTCTGATACAACACACCATCGGGACTACAGTCTGATACAACAGGCCACCGGGACTACAGTCTGGTACAACAGGCCACCGGGACTACATTCTGATACAACAGGCCACCGGGACTACAGTCTGATACAACAGGCCACAGGGACTACAGTCTGATACAACAGGCCACAGGGACTACAGTCTGGAACAACAGACCACCGGGACTACAGTCTGATACAACAGGCCACCGGGACTACAGTCTGATACAACATACCACCGGGACTACAGTCTGATACAACATACCACCGGGACTACAGTCTGGTACAACAGGCCACCGGGACTACAGTCTGATACAACAGGCCACCGGGACTACAGTCTGATACAACAGGCCACCGGGACTACTGTCTGATACAACAGGCCACCGGGACTACAGTCTGATACAACAGGCCACCGGGACTACTGTCTGATACAACAGGCCACCGGGACTACAGTACTGGTACAACAGGCCACCGGGACTACAGTCTGATACAACAGGCCACCGGGACTACAGTCTGATACAACAGGCCACCGGGACTACAGTCTGGTACAACAGGCCACCGGGACTACAGTCTGGTACAACATACCACCGGGACTACAGTCTGGTACAACAGGTCACCGGGACTACAGTCTGGTACAACAGGCCACCGGGACTACAGTCTGATACAACAGGCCACCTGGACTACAGTCTGGTACAACAGGCCACCGGGACTACAGTCTGGTACAACAGGCCACCGGGACTACAGTCTGGTACAACAGGCCACCGGGACTACAGTCTGGTACAACAGGCCACCGGGACTACAGTCTGATACAACATACCACCGGGACTACAGTCTGATACAACATACCACCGGGACTACAGTCTGGTACAACAGGCCACCTGGACTACAGTCTGATACAACAGGTCACCGGGACTACAGTCTGATACAACAGGTCACCGGGACTACAGTCTGATACAACAGGCCACCGGGACTACAGTCTGATACAACAGGCCACCGGGACTACAGTCTGATACAACAGGCCACCGGGACTACAGTCTGATACAACAGGTCACCGGGACTACAGTCTGATACAACAGGTCACCGGGACTACAGTCTGATACAACAGACCACCGGGACTACAGTCTGGTACAACAGGCCACCGGGACTACAGTCTGATACAACAGGCCACCGGGACTACAGTCTGGTACAACAGACCACCGGGACTACAGTCTGATACAACAGACCACCGGGACTACAGTCTGATACAACAGGTCACCGGGACTACAGTCTGATACAACAGGCCACCGGGACTACAGTCTGGTACAACATACCACCGGGACTACAGTCTGATACAACAGGTCACCGGGACTACAGTCTGATACAACAGGTACACCGGGACTACATACTGATACAACAGGCCACCGGGACTACAGTCTGGATACAACAGGACCACCGGGACTACAGTCTGATACAACAGGCACACCGGGACTACATACTGGATACAACAGGACCACCGGGACTACAGTCTGATACAACAGGACCACCGGGACTACATGTCTGATACAACAGAACACCGGGACTACAGTACTGGTACAACAGGTCACCGGGACTACAGTCTGATACAACAGGTCACCGGGACTACAGTCTGGTACAACAGGCCACCGGGACTACAGTCTGATACAACAGGTCCACCGGGACTACAGTCTGATACAACAGGCCACCGGGACTACAGTCTGGTACAACAGGCCACCGGGACTACAGTCTGATACAACAGGTCCACCGGGACTACAGTCTGGTACAACAGGCCACCGGGACTACAGTCTGATACAACATAGCCACCGGGACTACAGTCTGATACAACAGACCACCTGGGACTACAGTCTGGTACAACAGGCCACCGGGACTACAGTCTGATACAACAGGCCACCGGGACTACAGTCTGATACAACAGGCCACCGGGACTACATGTCTGATACAACAGGTCACCGGGACTACAGTCTGATACAACAGACCACCGGGACTACTGTCTGATACAACAGGCCACCGGGACTACAGTCTGGTACAACAGGCCTACCGGGACTACAGTCTGATACAACAAGGCCACCGGGACTACAGTCTGATACAACAGGTCCACCGGGACTACAGTCTGATACAACAGGACCACCGGGACTACAGTCTGATACAACAGTACCACCGGGACTACAGTCTGGTACAACAGATCACCGGACTACAGTCTCGTACAACAGGCCACCTGGGACTACAGTCTGATACAACAGGCCACCGGGACTACAGTCTGGTACAACAGGCCACCGGGACTACAGTCTGATACAACAGGCCACCGGGACTACAGTCTGATACAACAGGCCACCGGGACTACAGTCTGGTACAACAGGCCACCGGGACTACAGTCTGATACAACATACCACCGGGACTACAGTCTGATACAACAGACCACCGGGACTACAGTCTGATACAACAGGTCACTGGACTACAGTCTGATACAACAGGTCACCGGGACTACAGTCTGATACAACAGGTCACCGGGACTACAGTCTGATACAACAGGCCACCGGGACTACAGTCTGATACAACAGGCCACCGGGACTACAGTCTGATACAACAGGCCACCGGGACTACAGTCTGATACAACAGGCCACCGGGACTACAGTCTGATACAACAGGTCACCGGGACTACAGTCTGATACAACAGGTCACCGGGACTACAGTCTGATACAACAGACCACCGGGACTACAGTCTGATACAACAGGCCACCGGGACTACAGTCTGATACAACAGGCCACCGGGACTACAGTCTGGTACAACAGACCACCGGGACTACAGTCTGATACAACAGGTCACTGGACTACAGTCTGATACAACAGGCCACCGGGACTACAGTCTGATACAACAGACCACCGGGACTACAGTCTGATACAACAGGTCACCGGGACTACAGTCTGATACAACAGACCACCGGGACTACATACTGATACAACAGGCCACCGGGACTACAGTCTGATACAACAGACCACCGGGACTACAGTCTGATACAACAGAACACCGGGACTACATACTGGTACAACAGACCACCGGGAGTACAGTCTGATACAACAGACCACCGGGACTACAGTCTGATACAACAGAACACCGGGACTACATACTGGTACAACAGGTCACCGGGACTACAGTCTGATACAACAGGTCACCGGGACTACAGTCTGATACAACAGGCCACCGGGACTACAGTCTGGTACAACAGGCCACCGGGACTACAGTCTGATACAACAGACCACCGGGACTACAGTCTGATACAACATACCACCGGGACTACAGTCTGATACAACAGGCCACCGGGACTACAGTCTGATACAACAGGCCACCGGGACTACAGTCTGATACAACAGGTCACCGGGACTACAGTCTGATACAACAGGTCACCGGGACTACAGTCTGATACAACAGGCCACCGGGACTACAGTCTGATACAACAGGCCACCGGGACTACAGTCTGATACAACAGGCCACCGGGACTACAGTCTGATACAACAGGTCACCGGGACTACAGTCTGATACAACAGACCACCGGGACTACAGTCTGATACAACAGACCACCGGGACTACAGTCTGATACAACAGGCCACCGGGACTACAGTCTGATACAACAGACCACCGGGACTACAGTCTGATACAACAGACCACCGGGACTACAGTCTGATACAACAGGTCACCGGGACTACAGTCTGATACAACAGGTCACCGGGACTACAGTCTGATACAACAGGCCACCGGGACTACAGTCTGATACAACAGGTCACCGGGACTACAGTCTGATACAACAGGTCACCGGGACTACTGTCTGATACAACAGGCCACCGGGACTACAGTCTGATACAACAGGTCACCGGGACTACAGTCTGGTACGGCAGGTCACCGGGACTACAGTCTGATACAACAGACCACCGGGACTACAGTCTGGTACAACAGGTCACCGGGACTACAGTCTGGTACGACAGGTCACCGGGACTAGTCTGATACAACAGGCCACCGGGACTACAGTCTGATACAACAGGCCACCGGGACTACTGTCTGGTACAACAGGCCACCGGGACTACATACTGATACAACAGGCCACCGGGACTACAGTCTGGTACAACAGGCCACCGGGACTACTGTCTGGTACAACAGGCCACCGGGACTACAGTCTGATACAACAGGCCACCGGGACTACATACTGATACAACAGGCCACCGGGACTACAGTCTGGTACAACAGGTCACCGGGACTACAGTCTGATACAACAGGCCACCGGGACTACAGTCTGATACAACAGACCACCGGGACTACAGTCTGATACAACAGGTCACCGGGACTACAGTCTGGTACAACAGGCCACAGGGACTACAGTCTGGTACAACAGACCACCGGGACTACAGTCTGGTACAACAGGCTACCGGGACTACAGTCTGGTACAACAAACCACCGGGACTACAGTCTGATACAACAGGTCACCGGGACTACAGTCTGATACAACAGACCACCGGGACTACAGTCTGATACAACAGGTCACCGGGACTACAATCTGGTACAACAGACCACCGGGACTACAGTCTGGTACAACAGGCCACTGGGACTACAGTCTGATACAACAGGCCACCTGGACTACAGTCTGGTACAACAGGCCACCGGGACTACAGTCTGATACAACAGGTCACCGAGACTACTGTCTGATACAACAGGCCACCGGGACTACAGTCTGGTACAACAAACCACCGGGACTACAGTCTGATACAACAGGTCACCGGGACTACAGTCTGATACAACAGACCACCGGGACTACAGTCTGGTACAACAGGCCACCGGGACTACAGTCTGATACAACAGGCCCCCGGGACTACAGTCTGATACAACAGGTCACCGGGACTACAGTCTTATACAACAGGCAACCAGGGACTACAAATCTGTACCAAACCACCGGGACTACAGTCTGATACAACAGGTCACCTGGGACTACAGTCTGATACAACAGGCACCGGGACTTACAGTCCCGGTACACATACCACACGGGACTACAGTCTGATACAACAGACCACCGGGACTACAGTCTGTACAACAAGCCACCGGGACTACAGTCTGATAAACAAGGCACCGGGACTACAGTCTGATACATTAGTCACCGGGACTACATCTGATACAACAGGGCCCCCGGGACTACAGTCTGTACAACAGACCACCGGGACTACTGTCTGATACAACAGGCCACGGGACTACAGTCTGATACAACAGGTCACCGGGACTACAGTCTGATACAACAGACCACCGGGACTACAGTCTGATACAACAGACCACCGGGACTACAGTCTGATACAACAGGCCACCGGGACTACAGTCTGATACAACAGGCCACCGGGACTACTGTCTGATACAACAGACCACCGGGACTACAGTCTGGTACAACAGGCCACCGGGACTACAGTCTGGTACAACAGGTCACCGGGACTACAGTCTGATACAACAGACCACCGGGACTACAGTCTGATACAACAGGTCACCGGGACTACAGTCTGATACAACATACCACCGGGACTACAGTCTGATACAACAGACCACCGGGACTACAGTCTGATACAACAGGTCACCGGGACTACAGTCTGATACAACAGGTCACCGGGACTACAGTCTGATACAACAGACCACCGGGACTACAGTCTGATACAACAGGCCACCGGGACTACAGTCTGATACAACAGGCCACCGGGACTACAGTCTGATACAACAGGTCACCGGGACTACAGTCTGGTACAACAGGTCACCGTGACTACTGTCTGATACAACAGGCCACCGGGACTACTGTCTGATACAACAGGCCACCGGGACTACAGTCTGATACAACAGACCACCGGGACTACAGTCTGATACAACAGACCACCGGGACTACAGTCTGGTACAACAGACCACCGGGACTACAGTCTGGTACAACACACCACCGGGACTACAGTCTGATACAACAGGTCACCGGGACTACTGTCTGATGCAACAGGCCACCGGGACTACTGTCTGATACAACAGGCCACTGGGACTACAGTCTGGTACGACAGGTCACCGGGACTACAGTCTGATACAACAGGTCACCGGGACTACTGTCTGATACAACAGGCCACCGGGACTACAGTCTGATACAACAGGTCACCGGGACTACAGTCTGATACAACAGGTCACCGGGACTACTGTCTGATACAACAGGCCACCGGGACTACAGTCTGATACAACAGGTCACCGGGACTACAGTCTGGTACGGCAGGTCACCGGGACTACAGTCTGATACAACAGACCACCGGGACTACAGTCTGATACAACAGGTCACCGGGACTACAGGCTGGTACGACAGGTCACCGGGACTACAGTCTGGTACAACAGGCCACCGGGACTACAGTCTGATACAACAGGCCACCGGGACTACTGTCTGGTACAACAGGCCACCGGGACTACATACTGATACAACAGGCCACCGGGACTACAGTCTGGTACAACAGGCCACCGGGACTACTGTCTGGTACAACAGGCCACCGGGACTACAGTCTGATACAACAGGCCACCGGGACTACATACTGATACAACAGGCCACCGGGACTACAGTCTGGTACAACAGGCCACCGGGACTACTGTCTGATACAACAGGCCACCGGGACTACAGTCTGGAACAACAGACCACCGGGACTACAGTCTGATACAACAGGCCACCGGGACTACAGTCTGATACAACAGGCCACCGGGACTACAGTCTGGTACAACACACCACCGGGACTACAGTCTGATACAACAGGCCACCGGGACTACAGTCTGATACAACAGGCCACCGGGACTACATTCTGATACAACAGGCCACCGGGACTACAGTCTGATACAACACACCACCGGGACTACAGTCTGATACAACAGGCCACCGGGACTACAGTCTGGTACAACAGGCCACCGGGACTACATTCTGATACAACAGGCCACCGGGACTACAGTCTGATACAACAGGCCACAGGGACTACAGTCTGATACAACAGGCCACAGGGACTACAGTCTGGAACAACAGACCACCGGGACTACAGTCTGATACAACAGGCCACCGGGACTACAGTCTGATACAACAAGCCACCGGGATTACAGTCTGATACAACAGGTCACCGGTACTACAGTCTGATACAACAGGCCACCGGGACTACAGTCTGGTACAACAGGCCACCGGGACTACAGTCTGATACAACAGGCCCCCGGGACTACAGTCTGATACAACAGGTCACCGGGACTACAGTCTTATACAACAGGCAACCAGGACTACAATCTGGTACCACAGGCCACCGGGACTACAGTCTGATACAACAGGCCACCTGGACTACAGTCTGATACAACAGACCACCGGGACTACAGTCTGGTACAACATACCACCGGGACTACAGTCTGATACAACAGACCACCGGGACTACAGTCTGATACAACAAACCACCGGGACTACAGTCTGATACAACAAGCCACCGGGACTACAGTCTGATACAACAGGCCACCGGGACTACAGTCTGATACAACAGGCCACCGGGACTACAGTCTGGTACAACATACCACCGGGACTACAGTCTGATACAACAGGTCACTGGGACTACAGTCTGGTACAACAGGTCACTGGGACTACATACTGATACAACAGGCCACCGGGACTACAGTCTGGTACAACAGGCCACCGGGACTACAGTCTGATACAACAGGCCACCGGGACTACATACTGATACAACAGGCCACCGGGACTACAGTCTGATACAACAGGCCACCGGGACTACAGTCTGGTACAACAGGCCACCGGGACTACTGTCTGGTACAACAGGCCACCGGGACTACAGTCTGGTACAACAGGCCACCGGGACTACTGTCTGATACAACAGGCCACCGGGACTACAGTCTGGTACAACAGGCCACCGGGACTACAGTCTGATACAACAGGCCCCCGGGACTACAGTCTGATACAACAGGTCACCGGGACTACAGTCTTATACAACAGGCAACCAGGACTACAGTCTGGTACCACAGGCCACCGGGACTACAGTCTGATACAACAGGCCACCTGGACTACAGTCTGATACAACAGACCACCGGGACTACAGTCTGGTACAACATACCACCGGGACTACAGTCTGATACAACAGACCACCGGGACTACAGTCTGATACAACAAACCACCGGGACTACAGTCTGATACAACAAGCCACCGGGACTACAGTCTGATACAACAGGCCACCGGGACTACAGTCTGATACAACAGGCCACCGGGACTACAGTCTGATACAACAGGTCACTGGGACTACAGTCTGGTACAACAGGTCACTGGGACTACATACTGATACAACAGGCCACCGGGACTACAGTCTGGTACAACAGGCCACCGGGACTACAGTCTGATTACAACAGGCCACCGGGACTACATACTGATACAACAGGCCACCGGGACTACAGTCTGATACAACAGGCCACCGGGACTACAGTCTGGTACAACAGGCCACCGGGACTACTGTCTGGTACAACAGGCCACCGGGACTACAGTCTGGTACAACAGGTCACCGGGACTACAGTCTGGTACAACAGGCCACCGGGACTACAGTCTGGTACAACAGGCCACCGGGACTACAGTCTGGTACAACAGGCCACCGGGACTACAGTCTGGTACAACAGGTCACCGGGACTACAGTCTGGTACAACAGGCCACCGGGACTACAGTCTGATACAACAGGCCACCGGGACTACAGTCTGGTACAACAGGCCACCGGGACTACAGTCTGGTACAACAGGCCACCGGGACTACAGTCTGGTACAACAGGCCCACCGGGACTACAGTCTGGTACAACAGGCCACCGGGACTACAGTCTGGTACAACAGGCCACCGGGACTACAGTCTGGATACAACAGGCCACCGGGACTACAGTCTGAGTACAACAGGCCACCGGGACTACAGTCTGATACAACAGGCCACCGGGACTACTGTCTGATACAACAGGCCACCGGGACTACAGTCTGATACAACAGGCCACCGGACTACATGTCTGATACAACAGGCCACCGGGACTACAGTCTGATACAACAGGCCACCGGGACTACAGTCTGATACAACAGGCCCACCGGGACTACAGTCTGATACAACAGGCCACCGGGACTACAGTCTGGTACAACAGGCCACCGGGACTACAGTCTGATACAACAGGCCACCGGGACTACAGTCTGGATACAACAGGCCACCGGGACTACAGTCTGGTACAACAGGCCACCGGGACTACAGTCTGGTACAACAGGCACCGGGACTACAGTCTGGTACAACAGGCCACCGGGACTACAGTCTGGTACAACAGGCCACCGGGACTACAGTCTGGTACAACAGGCCACCGGGACTACAGTCTGATACAACAGGCCACCGGGACTACAGTCTGGTACAACAGGCCACCGGGACTACAGTCTGATACAACAGGCCACCGGGACTACAGTCTGGTACAACAGGCCACCGGGACTACAGTCTGATACAACAGGCCACCGGGACTACAGTCTGATACAACAGGCCACCGGGACTACAGTCTGATACAACAGGCCACCGGGACTACAGTCTGATACAACAGGCCACCGGGACTACAGTCTGATACAAACAGGTCCACCGGGACTACAGTCTGATACAACAGACCACCGGGACTACAGTCTGATACAACAGGCCACCGGGACTACAGTCTGATACAACAGACCACCGGGACTACAGTCTGATACAACAGACCACCGGGACTACAGTCTGATACAACAGGCCACCGGGACTACAGTCTGATACAACAGGCCACCGGGACTACAGTCTGATACAACAGACCACCGGGACTACAGTCTGATACAACAGGTCACCGGGACTACAGTCTGATACAACAGACCACCGGGACTACATACTGATACAACAGGCCACCGGGACTACAGTCTGATACAACAGGTCACCGGGACTACAGTCTGATACAACAGACCACCGGGACTACATACTGATACAACAGGCCACCGGGACTACAGTCTGATACAACAGACCACCGGGACTACAGTCTGATACAACAGAACACCGGGACTACAGACTGGTACAACAGACCACCGGGACTACAGTCTGATACAACAGACCACCGGGACTACAGTCTGATACAACAGAACACCGGGACTACATACTGGATACAACAGGTCACCGGGACTACAGTCTGATACAACAGGTCACCGGGACTACAGTCTGATACAACAGGTCACCGGGACTACAGTCTGATACAACAGGTCACCGGGACTACAGTCTGATACAACAGGCCACCGGGACTACAGTCTGATACAACAGACCACCGGGACTACAGTCTGATACAACAGACCACCGGGACTACAGTCCTGTATAACAGGCCACCGGGACTACAGTCTGGTAAACAGGCACGTACAAAATATACAAACTCATATGCCCATGACAACATGCATAATTGAAACAAAACACTGACGTATTTTTTCCTCGTCAGTATATGACAATAAAATTTTTCATAAATAGTGTTGATGAGCTGAAACAATCTACTTGAATAACGTTAATGAAAAGGAATACCTACCTAAACAGTAATGAATCCCTCACCCAAACTTATCGACTTAAAATTAACAGTTGTGTAAATCCATACTTTGTGTTTACATTCATTTCCGTCCCGGTTCACTTGTTATCCATACTTCACTGATCGAGATCCCCTGGCACCACCGTCTAGTACTTTTAAGTCCAATAAATATACGTCAGATGTACACATACCTCGATCTTTTATGGTTTGGTGAATCGTAACGCATTAGTTCTCGTATACTCAGATGTTGTTTACTGGACATATATCATATATTTTTATTTATTTAATATTACGGACAGCCAGGGTTATTCTAGGGCAACGGGTCTTTTTGTAGTAGCTTGTGGCTACTTCACTGGACAATGTTTGGCTACCCCGTCACATGCTAGAGTAAATGTCGGGGTAAATCCATCAGCCAAGGAATAGACAATTAACTCTCAAGCCGCCATGCTTGAACTGTCTGTCCTTGAATGATACTGCGTTCATGATTGGTCACAGGAATGTCGCTGACCAATCAGAAACGTCGTATCATTCAAGGATAAACGGTTCAAACAGCGTATTTCATGATGGGTATTCAGTAACCCATGTATTCATTTTGGCCAGTAACAAATGACGATCTTTTCATCAGACCACTGCATTGAAGACGAGTATTAAATATATATTGTCGACTAGTAGCAAGCGCTTGATTTGCTAACAGTGTGCGAATAAAGCTGTGCTCATAAGAGAATTGGCAAAGTTTACCAATATAGAGAAATATCTTCCAAGCATCTCGCGAGGATCACACCGAATATTGCACGTGATTATTTGGTATCGTTGGAAAACGTTGAGTATTGTCTTTAAAACGATCCATGGATAGAGAGAATCGTCATTTTTCGTCAGAATTGAACTTTTCAGAGATGAAAATGGACTAAGGGCAAAAAGGCTGAAAATTAGATTACTCAATCTTTTCAATGGGAAAAATTACAAGTTTTCATTACGCTGATATTCTCAAAAAGGCTGAAATCAGCCAATCGGCTGAACATTTCATCTCTGACTTTTAAAAGCACGTCTTGAAATTTTAAAAACGATGTTCCTGCCCTTGTCAATTGCAAGTAATTTTGGGTCGGAGCCAGGGGCTTTATATGCCATTCTGGTTCATAGCGTCAAACAACTGTGGGATCAGGGCTGGGTCAGAATCTCAGTGACCGTCTAGGATGACTTAAGACGTTATAACGAAACGCTAACTCATCATAACGAGTTTTTAAGTCTCTATAACGAAATGCTAAGTCGTTATAACGAGTTAAGTCGTGATAACGAAATTATCACTTGTTATAAATTGATACTTTCTAGTTATAACGAGATTGCCAGGTACTGACCGTAGGCCGGTGGTTTTTCTCCGGGTACTCCGGCTTTCCTCCACCTCCAAAACCTGGCACGTCCTTAAATGACCCTGGCTGTTAATAGGACGTTAAACAAGAACAAACAAACAAAATATTGTATGTCGTTATAACGAGATACTAAGTCTCTATAACGAAATGCTAAGTCGTTATAACGAGTTTGGTCATAATAACGAAATTATTACTCGTTATAAAGTGATACTAACTACATTCGGTTAAAATTCAATTTTATCGTTATTCCTTTTACAAACATGACATGAACATCAGATCGTTATTGAAGTAACTAAGCGAAAGAAACTTTATCGAGACTGTATATCGGTAAAACTACACCAAACTACGATTGATAGAACAAAATATTACATAATACATTTATATGTATTGACCAGTCTTTACACTGAACTGATGAGCGACAGAGCGGAGTTATAATGATTATATAATGTTGACAAATACTGACCAAACTTTGCACAAAAAAACGACAACTCGCTTAATTCGAACACTCGGATAACTCGAAGTTTTCTCATGGTCCCGTCGAGTTCGAGTTAACGAAGTTCCACTGTAGTTATAACGAGATTAGTCTTTATAACGAGATACTAATTCGTTGTTACGAGATACTTTCTCGTAATAGCGAGACAAGACACGAAGTCGTTATGGTTTTCATCAGCTGGATTAGCCCGAGTTTCCTCTTGCCCTGTCACCATGTCTGATGTAGCCCGAGTTTCCTCTGGCCCTGACACCACTTCTGGTGTAGGGCCAGAGCGCACTACTATATGAAAACGTGGAATTATCCGACACCGTTCGGTGTTGCTAATAATTTGGTGCAAATACAATAAAATCGGGTTTGACAAAACACCTACCTTACATAAATGGATAAATGAGATATTTATTTACCCTAGAACAACCATTTAGTCCCATCTAGGTGTTTTATTCCGTCCGTATAGACCCTCGCTTTACGTTAGTCAAAATTTCATACTTGACTCGACGCCATATTGCTAACGACATGTATGTAGGTCCTACTGTCACTTACAAAATGGCAGTTCAATAGTTTTGAAATTTTGACAAACGTAAAGCGAGGGTCTATACGGACGGAATAAAACACCTAAATGGGACTAAATGAGTGTTCTGTGGTCAAAAAATATGTCATTTATCCATATATGCAAGGTAGGTGTTATGTCACACCCGATATTATTGTATTTGCACCCTTATTTTTAATATATAGTAGTGCGCTATGACCCTACACCAGACATGGTGTCAGAGCCAGAGGAAACTCGGGCTACAGCTGGATATGGAAGCACATATACAGTGAACGGAACTATCCATATACCGGATGTATGAGGTACTATACCAAACGCGGATTCGTATCTGGTATCCTAGTTCGGAAAATTTCCATAATCATTATCTAAACGGATTCGATTGGTTAAAGTCAGTTGCATAATATGCACAGCTACAATTGTATAAATCATGGTGCAGCTTGTCATTCATATATATATCGATATGCACTCTCTATAATGTATAGCTTGATGTACAACTCTTTAACATTCTCGTTTTTAACAATCAATTGACAAATTAATCTATAAAATCATATCGCGGCAATTGTTCGACACAGACGCCCTACGACGTTTGATAGATGACGTAATAACGTTTGCTTAAGTCGGTGTAAAAATTCAATAAGCGGCCACCATAATATTATCAAATGATTCAAACGTCCTCCTGTATATAATCACTATTACCTTTATGTATCAAACAGAAGAAATACATCTGACATTTTCTTCGGAAAATGATTTCTGTGCATTATATCATTTGAGTCACTGTATCCAGGTAACATTCCATTGATTATTGCTAAGAAACAGCGGGATAACCGTACTGTGAACAAGACTTGGAAAGCTGTAGCCGGCCCGGATACTTTACACAGGGATGTGACACTTATTTCTAACTCTTGGTCCATATATGGCATGGTTTTTGGCAATCTAAATACAATCTAGATACTTTTTACCACTCCGTTACATGAACATCTAACAACATCCCACGAGGGGTCACGTCGGGGTGACCTTTTGGGATTAGTCAATCAAATAACTACTTCCAGAATCTTGGAAGTGAATATGTAATATGTGCGAACTGGCATGACTTCACTGCAAAGCTTGCATAGAGTGTCATTGTTCTCAAGTCATTTCGTCCCGCGATGCATAGCTATATACAAGCTGTGCCGAAAAGGCTTAGTTTAGATGCATGATGTGACGAAATGGTTTGCTTCGATGACATTGACAAATTGACAATTCGCCCTGAAAGTGAAATAAACATATCACTAAGGTCATCCTGACGCGACACCTTATGGGGTGTTGTTAGATGTTCATGTAACAGAGTGAGAATGACCATCTAGATTTTAATTAAATTGAGTATATGGGCAGTGGGTTGCCACGCGTGCCAATTCCATTTTTTACACAAAACACAGTAATACCCTCGCTAACTACCATTCGGACCATCAGGAGTGATGTGTATGAGTTGATATAGTAACTTATGCTACTGCTCATGACAGAGTATCGTGCCAGCCATTTGCGCCATTGAAATGTTCTTTTTAAAGAACGTGGATGCAGTAGCGGGTATTTCTGGCTAGGCGATTATGTGACGTAAATTGTGAGTTCGAGACCCGGTCAATGGAACGAGTCATGATGGTATAATTGTCATCCTTCGTAATTTGTCTTTCAATGTATAATGTAAAGTTAAACAATTAATCTTCTCGTGACGTAGAGAAACGTTCAACATTATCAAACATTAGGAGGGGGAGGAGGAAGAGGAGGAGGAAGAGGGGGGTTGAGGGAAGCGGAGGAGGGGCTGAGGGAGGAGGGGGTTGAGGAAGGGGGGGGGGGGGGGGTTGATGGAGGAGGAGAAAGAGCAGCAGCAGCAGCAGGATAGAGGTTGATGTTGATGGTGTCGAAATTAAATCTGAAATCTCTTAGACGTCCTTTTCCGTGTCATATAAGTATATCTGACTCGCGTGAAAGGGGACACGTGACTACAGAAGGCTGACGAGAGCTTTGAAATGAAAGCTAAATACTATTTATGTACCTACTGGATCATATAACATGTATATCGTTTTCACCTTCATATTTTTTTTCTCTGAAACAGATATTATGTCATCTCATGAATTGTGCTAAATTTCAAACGTAACAAGAAATTACAATAATGCATACAAATGTATGAGCATAACTATATAATTTTGATCACGTGACTGAGATATTATGTTCGTGAAAATTTAGGTGTTTTCCCTCATCTACATACAATGTACAGTATACAACCATTGCTATTCAAATGACATTTACTGTTGCGTTAACGTTTAAACATGGACAAAAAAAGAAAAAATTCGGGAAGATATCCGTACCTGTACACGCACAGCGAAAATGACATTTGTGAAACATTGTAGCTTCATTGTGTAGTTATGTCATTGTTTTTTTACCTTAATTAAATTGTTTTAAACTATATTTCATCTTAATTTCATTGTTTTTACCTATACGTGTATTTCATTGTTATTTACTTTTATTTCATTGTTTTACCTATATCTTATTGTTGTTTACCTATATTTCATTGTTTTATCTATATTTCATTGTTGTTTACCTTTATTTCATTGTTTTTACCCATATTTCTTTGTTGTTTATCTATATTACATTGTGTTACTTATATTTCATTGTTTTTACATATATTTCATTGTTTTACCTATATTTCATTGTTTTTACCTATATTTCAATGTTTTACCTATATTACATTGGGTTTCTTTTATTTCTTTGTTTTTACCTATATTTCATTGTTGTTTACGTTTGTTTTATTGTTTTATCTTAATTATATTGTTTTTTTGCCTTAATTTAATTGTTTTAACATATACATGTATTTCATTGTTATTTACCTTTTACTTATTACTCTTGACATGTTAGAAGAACAAAAGTCTTGTTCCTGACATACAGTTGGTTCTGAACAGTTTTACGCCAGAAACAACCTCAGAGATCACGATTCTTGACATGTACAGAATTTAATGTAAGTGAATGTGAATAATTTAATTGTTACCATGAACTGAATGACGTCATATGATTGTCATGTGACCTGGGCTTGTACAAAAGACGTAAATGATTTGAATTTTAGCTAGGAGTTAGGTAAAAATATGGCAAATTATATGCCAAGTAATTATTATCAACTAAATTGTGTCATAACAGCTAGTTTGTCTTTCTAAGACTGGTTAATCATGTTAGGGAACAAAACTGCAGGAATAAGGGTGACAAGTCTGGAAAAAAAGACAAAATGTAGACTGTTTGATTTGATTTCTGATAACTCGATGACCCTGCCTAACTCGAGGTAAAACTTCTATTTTAATAGCAAACATATTTCTAAAATATACCTTGTAACTTCAAATAATTAAATTTTCTTTATGACCCAAGTGAGAAATAATCATTGTTATACATTCTTCAGTATATACTGTATAATGTAGGTTTAAAGAATAATGATATCCATACTTCCTGTTCTTTATATTTACAATAAATGTAGTACATGTATTTACATTGAGTTAAAACTTCGATAACAAGGTGTGGCTGTATTCGTGATAACAAGGTGTGGCTGTATTCGTGATAACACGGTGTGGCTGTATTCGTGATAACACGGTGTGGCTGTATTCGTGATAACAAGGTGTGGCTTTATTCGTGATAACACGGTGTGGCTGTATTCGTGATAACAAGGTGTGGCTGTATTCGTGATAACACGGTGTGGCTGTATTCGTGATAACACGGTGTCGCTGTATTCGTGATAACACGGTGTCGCTGTATTCGTGATAACACGGTGTCGCTGTATTCGTGATAACATGGTGTCGCTGTATTCGTGATAACAAGGTTTGACTATATTCGTGATAACTAAGTTTGGTTATATTCGAGATAACAAGGTTTGGCTACATTCGTGATAACAAAGTTTGGTTATATTCGAGATAACAAGGTTTCGCTTCATACGTGATAACAAAGTTTGGTTATATTCGATATGACAAGGTTTGACTATATTCGTGATAACTAAGTTTGGTTATATTCGAGATAACAAGGTTTCGCTTCATACGTGATAACAATTGGTTATATTCGAGATGACAAGGTTTGGCTATATTCCTGATAACAAGGTTTGGCTATATTCGAGATAACAATGTTTGAATATTTTCGTGATTACAATCTTTGACTGCATTCGAGATAACAGTGTTTGAGTACATTCGAGATAACAGTGTTGCTTGACTACATTCGAGATAACAATGTTGGACTATTTCATAAACCTGGAACCGGTATTCGTTTCCGGAGTTTGAAAGTATATATATAGGCAAAGAATATGCTCAAGATCGAACAAAAAGCAAAAAAAACAATTGAAGAAATAATAATGTTTAGTTTGAATATATTTTGAACGAAAAAACCGCCATTCGTTATTAAATGACCACCAAGAAGAGGATTTTAAACATCTACCAGGGATTGCGTTTAATTGGTGTGGTATTAGAGGGACACGGCTGAAAATGCCAACACTGTTTGCATCTAGAATATGTATTCATTTGAATATATATGCAACAGCTTGATGTGCAATATACCCTAGAATAAATCATACTATACTTTGTATGCATGTTTTATATGCAGAAAACAAAGCTATATGCTAATTTAATTCTATATCCAATATATATTGTCATGAATGGGAATATTTTGTTACGTTTTCCCCAGAGATACAAGCTTTGATTTACGTAGTTAAATTTTATGACAGAAAACACAAAGTACAATAAATAGTGATACAAACAAGGATACAAAACCCTAGAGGACCGGAAGTTGTCCGGAGATACGACAATATCCGTATCGGATACTAGTGGAGTTCAACAAGGGAACTAACTCCGTTTTAACATCCTATCATGTACGAGATACATGCGTGTGTTGAGGAAGGCTGTTGTAAGATCGTGATTGTCTTCGTGATAGCACGGAAACTGATGTCGACTTCCTAGTCTGCTACATCAGTCATGTTCTCGACTTTCTTAGTGAAAATATAGAATCAGGGCTTGGTCAGATCACTTGCACACTGTCATGTTTAAATTTTGCCTTAAAACGAACGTTCTCTCACCAGCCAGGGTCATATTAAGATTAATGTCAAGGAAACACCTGTAAAGGAAATAAAGAGGCATCTGTCACCGAATTCGGTACAGCCGACATTCTGTCCGGGATTCACAGGTTTCCAGATACAATCTAACAATATGTACTGTACATCTGTGATTTGTACATATATAGTATGTTTTAGTCTATGATAGAATGTTATTCAAAAAAAAGAAAGGTCTGGTTGATACAAGTTTCCAGATCACACAGATTATGCAGGTTCACGATCACACAGGTTCGGTTAACATTTTAGTGTCTGGTTGAGACAGGTATCAATAATACACCTGTTTAGTTTATATTTAAATGTCTTGTTATACTAGGTGTCCAGATTACACAGGTTTAGTTTATATTTAAATGTCTTGTTTATACAGGTGTCCAGATTACACAGGTTTAGTTTATATTTAAATGTCTTGTTTATACAGGTGTCCAGATTACACAGGTTTAGTTTATATTTAAATGTCTTGTTTATACAGGTGTCCAGATTACACAGGTTAGTTTATATTTGAATGTCTTGTTTATACAGGTGTCCAGATTACACAGGTTTAGTTTATATTTGAATGTCTTGTTTATACAGGTGTCCAGATTACACAGGTTTAGTTTATATTTGAATGTCTTGTTTATACAGGTCTCCAGATTACACAGGTTTAGTTTACATTTGAATGTCTTGTTTATACAGGTGTCCAGATTACACAGGTTTAGTTTATATTTAAATGTCTTGTTTATACAGGTGTCCAGATTACACAGGTTAGTTTATATTTGAATGTCTTGTTTATACAGGTGTCCAGATTACACAGGTTTTGTTTATATTTGAATGTCTTGTTTATACAGGTGTCCAGATTACACAGGTTTAGTTTATATTTGAATGTCTTGTTTATACAGGTCTCCGGATTACACAGGTTTAGTTTATATTTAAATGTCTTGTTTATACAGGTTTCCAGATTACACAGGTTAAGTTTATATTTTAATGTCTTGTTTATACAGGTTTCCAGATTACACAGGGTAAGTTTATATTTGAATGTCTTGTTTATACAGGTTTCCAGATTACACAGGTTTATTTTATACTTGAATGTCTTGTTTATACAGGTGTCCAGATTACACAGGTTTAGTTTATATTTGAATGTCTTGTTTATATAGGTCTCCAGATTACACAGGGTAAGTTAATATTTAAATGTCTTGTTTATACAGGTTTCCAGATAACACAGGTTTAGTTTATATTTGAATGTCTTGTTTATATAGATCTCCAGATTACACAGGTTTAGTTTATGTTTGAATATTCTTCCTACTTGTCTGTTTTAAGGAATATACACTCGGAGGTTTTAAGGTAAAGGCGAAATGAGATTTTCACAAATCAAGTGATTAAGCTAATCAACTTTTGAACAACTGGGCCCTGGTTTATACAGGTATCTTGCTTATACAGATTATATCGGTTTCAAGATGCAGGTCTGGTTTATACAGGTGTCCAGATTACACAGTTTATACAGGTGTCCATATTATACAGGTGTTCATATTACACAGTTTATACAGGTGTCCATATTACACAGTTTATACAGGTGTCCATATTACACAGTTTATACAGGTGTTCATATTACACAGTTTATACAGGTGTTCATATTACACAGTTTATACAGGTGTCCATATTACACAGTTTATACAGGTGTTTATATTACACAGTTTATACAGGTGTTCATATTACACAGTTTATACAGGTGTTCATATTACACAGTTTATACAGGTGTTTATATTACACAGTTGATACAGGTGTTCATATTACACAGTTGATACAGGTGTCCAGATTATACAGGTGTTCATATTACACTGTTTATACAGGTGTTCATATTACACAGTTGATACAGGTGTCCAGATTATACAGGTGTCCAGATTATACAGGTGTTCATATTACACAGTTTATACAGGTGTCCATATTACACAGTTTATACAGGTGTTCATATTACACAGTTTAATCAGGTGTCCATATTACACAGTTTATACAGGTGTCCATATTACACAGTTTATACAGGTGTTCATATTACACAGTTGATACAGGTGTCCATATTACACAGTTTATACAGGTGTTCATATTACACAGTTTATACAGGTGTTCATATTACACAGTTTATACAGGTGTCCAGATTATACAGGTGTCCATATTACACAGTTTATACAGGTGTCCATATTACACAGTTTATACAGGTGTCCATATTACACAGTTTATACAGGTGTTCATATTACACAGTTTATACAGGTGTTTATATTACACAGATTATACAGGTGTCCAGATTACACAGATTATAGGTGTCCAGATTATACAGGTGTCCAGATTACACAGATAATACAGGTGTCAAGATTATACAGGTATCCATATTAGGTTTAGTTGATATTGGAATGTCTGGAAGATACATATATCCAGTCTCACAGATTATACAGGTTTCCACATTATATGACGCTATGATTAATGTCATCATGGAGATTATACTTCCTCGTCAAAACATCCTTTTAGTGTTATCTTTACGTCTCGGTGACTATTTAGATCAGGTAACCGTGGTATATACGATAACCGGAGAAAAACAAGTCAAACTTGTCTTCGTTTGTCATTTTGTGTATGTACATCTTTACATGTATTAACTATATTATAAAATCACAGGGATTCGGCACCGATTACCAACTCATGATTCATATACATTGTATCACATATACATTGTATTACATATACATTGTATCGCATATGGCAGAGAACATATTGTGTTAACCATGGGTTGGAAATATATGCCAAGTCCCTGTGCAAAAATAACCTGTCTTGATAATATATATACAGTATATAATGACGATGGAACTATGTTGTACGATAAGCTCAGTTGATATTTTTAATATTGAAATAGAACATAATGAGATTTCATACAAATACATTTCAAATCAGAAACTTAATCTGTTCAATCTAAAAATATATGAAATGAAAGGCAGTTATTCAACATGTAACACTAGCACATGTCACTTGATAACCTAGAAACTAATAATTTACATTTAAAAATATGACAATCTCTTTTTTAAAAAAAAAGTAGCTAACTATTGTTGAAACAGGTAGATTCTAGGTAATATACACATTCGCATGTCAAAGATTTCAGCGCTCCAGCGACTTCATTCCTGGAGGATTTTTTTATATCAAACTCCACACAATAATAAAGAACCACAATATCTCGGTTAGGATTGAGTTTCAGGATGTTTGGGTCAAGGTCAAGGTCACCATTGCTTATTTTAGAAAAAAAACAACTTTGTCAGCGCTCAAGCGGCTTCATTCCTCGAGTTTTTTAATCAATCTCCACACAATTAAGGATTGATTGTCAATTTTGTTGCTTGCATGGACTGATGAAGGGAAGTGAACCTCGTGCAAATGAAGTTGACAATCAATCCTTATATTTACGTTAACCAAATTTAAAACTACACCAGATAGCAAAATTCGGTCGCAACAGTGTGACGTAAGTGCGTCACTTTGTAACATTGTTATACTTATCGTACATGTGTGCACAGTAGTGGAACAGCAGACAGTCAACTATTCTAGTCGCCAAGGCAACGCAAAATATAGTGCCATACACGTTTTGAGTATTACGATGTTGATACACATAGATACGATATTTTCAAGGTGAAATAATTTATAATAAACATTTATGATATTGTATAATAAAAACTTAGTAATACCTATATAAATACGAATTTAAAGTGCAGTGTTGACAGTATAGTATGTGTGTGATTTGGTCACACGAGACACAGGGACTCGGTTAAAAAATGATGTGATGCACTCTAATAGCCGGGATATTCAGAGCTCGAGAAAAAGTGTAACAATGTGGATTTTAGTCGCAGGTTAGCTGGTGATGTACAAGGTGTTCTTGAAATATTGGATTTCATTGTCGCACTGGAGTTTTGGGATGTAAATTCTGATAATAGTAAGTAAAGAAACATTGATTTGAAAATTGGCGGTATTCGACGGCCGGAAACTTGTGTCCTCCATATGTTTAGATTGAGTCAAATTACGACAATAATGTGTCCCTGTTCTCGATATAGCATACTTATGCTGCCAGTCTGTTTTGTGTTGTTAAATAGTGTTTAAATTGAGGTTTATTTTCTGTGACCATTGAAATGGTATTAAGCATGACATTCGAGATACAGCTAACGTTAGACCTACTGCGCTACATAGGTCATGAGCTCGGTGCTATCGAGAGTGTTAGTGTTCTGTCAGATCCTGTTTTCTAAACTGTCTGCATTATACTGGCATTTTTATTAGCACATAAAGCGGCTATTCCACTTGTGTTCATATGTGTTTATAACAATGTTACACAATTCACAAAGTGAAAGTGTATTCAAGTCTGAGGCGGTACAGAACTCGATCGCCATTGTAAACTCAGTGTATGTATTCACACGCCGGCAAGAAAGTGATTCGTCTCTCAGAACAGAAGCACGCGACCCAAAATCTTCAACGGGAAATGAAGTGATCTGAGTTTACTATGTTCATTGAGGCGGAGCGAAGTGAAAATGTAAATATTGATAAATAACCGTAATATCTCGGATAAAATTGAAATTTTATGATTTTTGGGTCAAGGTCAAGGTCATCGTCACTATTTTCAGAAGATAAATCGTTAGCGCTCTTCGAGCTTCATTCTTTGAGATATTTTGATCAAACTTCACCCAATTACTAGGTATATAAAGGACCGTGACTTTTCAAACAAGTTTGTGTTTCAAGGTTGTTTGTTCCAGGTCAAGGTCACCGTTTTTTTATTCTCTAGATAACCCCTTTCAGCGCTCAATCGGGTTTCTTTGAGGCATTTTTATTTTCATCAAACTTCAGGTTCTTATTTAGGATAATAATTTTTCGGACAAATATGAGTGTCATGGTTGCTGGGCCAAGGCTGCCATTGCAATTTTAAGAAAATCATTATGAACCCTCTTCATTTCCATGAAGGTTTAGGATGTTTCATTCCTTTAAGGATTATGATACTTCAGACACTTGTGAAGGACCATTATAGCTAGCGGGGTCATGTATGTCTAAAAACATATAATTTATATATAAACAGGGTTTCACTTAGTATTTACGTACATTAAAATAATCATTTTACCTTACACATGCACTGCTTCATAACTTATACATATCAACATTTTTTTCTGATATCTACAAATTGTAGTTGCGAAAATGACCCGCAAAAGAAAACACATTTCTGTATGGTTAAGACGGTCAAGGAAATGCCAGCGAATGCGTTGAAAATGAAGGTAACTGGATTTTTTTTGTAATAATTGACGATAATTATGTCCTCATTGTGCCTACAAAGCCGTAATACAAGACACACAAAATAGAGCCAATGCTTTCCGTTACGTGAGTAAGTCATTGTGTATTTTGTGCAGATCTATCATAAAAATGAATGATGTTTCCAAATTGTACTTTTGTTTGGATTCTGGATCAGATATAGTATACTAATATTATCTATGCTTAACAACAGATGTAATACACAATCACTCACCGATAAATATAGGGAACATTCCGTGTGGCTATTCACGATGTCATAAAATATTCGGAAATTCGCAACCTACGACATTGATATCCTTCCCTCCCCATCTGTCGCCATAGTTGTGCAGCCTGTGAGTTGACGAACAACAGTCAGGCGTTGGAATAACTGTCGGTGCTTTTCCTTTCACCAATGTGAATCTACAGCGCGTTGGCGAATCCGGAACGGATAGGCCACTGAATCATCGATTTTACCCAAATTCAACTGTTGATTACGCGCGAGACCTTGTGCGGGCATGTTCGAAATCTATCCCTTAGATTTAAGATTTGCTGACTACAGTTTTGCTTTATTTATTAATCTATTTATTAATCTATTTATTTATTTATTTATTTAGTTTTCTATCTTTAGAAAAAAATATGTGTAATACCTAGCAAGTTCCGTCACCAATGCAGCTTTCTCAGAAACGTCATATTTCGTGTTAATCCTGGATGCTTATGTAGCAGTCCTTATAGGAATGGTTATCACTTTTTCTTTGACTGCCCTAGTTATGATCTTCAAAGGTGCTTATTTTTTAACATGTTGATGATACAAATGTAAATTGTTGAAAATTAGACAAATTACAGCATTTTTTTTTCTTAGAAATGTGAATGATTTTATATCATTTGTGAAACCCACTTCCTTATCTCAATTTCGGAGATGTTATCACAGTTATGATTTTTAATATGTACTCTTCTTTTACAAAATTATATATCAAACTACTAATTTTGGAAAAGCCGTTCATAATCCTAATACAATTTATGGCAATTTATTTTTCCGTCCCCATATAATCCTGGCTGTTGAGAGGACGTTAAACCCCGAAATACCAAACGAAAAACAAACTATGGCTTTACTGTCTGGTTATTTATCAGTTATAGCCGTTTATTGAGGTTCACATGCGTTTAGATTTACCCCGAAAATATATAGTAACCGAGAGGAAATCTTTCATTACGAAAGCAATGAAAACATCTAAAAGGGGAAATACATTTGTCGATCAATAAATGCTACAGCCACATGTGTCAGTAGTATTAGAAGCTTATTTAAAGATACTGTCTATATTTGGTATATTTCGAGTATTCGCCTTTAATTCGCATATGAAAAATAATTCAAGACGAGCAGGCAAGCGGTTAAGAACTGAATCAGATACTGCTGTATTGGAAAACAGAATTTTGTCATTTTTTTATAATTTTGAATTAAAAATAACAAAGAAACAAAATGACAAGTTATAAAACTTGAAAATAACTTACCTGCGATTCTGTATTTAACTGTATTGCCGTGACATGCACGTAGCACCATACACGCGTTCGGTGCACGGCTAGCACGACTTATGAATCCCTCAGTATCGTCATTTGAAGGTATATGTGTATAGGATATATGCGCGCTGCGGAGAGGTTTCCGGATGTTACGGTCCATCAACTTATAACGCACAAACACCGACAAATGACACAGCTAGAGGCCTATATATAGGTTTACGAGGTAACCTGAACGACCAGTTAGCTACACAAGTGTAAATACTCTTTACAGCGGTTATCTATAGCCTGAATTACGCAGACAAAAAACAAACACAAACACACATTTTCCTGTTGTAAGCAACAACTGCCGATAGTCGCGTTGTTGTATCCGGTAGATTCGATTTACGTATGCCATATGTCGGGCAATATTATGAAACAAATTAGAAAAGCCAGCGAAAACATCAGCATAGCTTCAAAGTCTTACGTCCTTATTAATATCATTTTTTTTATTGCTATGAATATCGTCGAGTCTTTAGTCAGTGTCAGTTTAATGTAGTCTCTTTATGAATATGTAGTAGCCGGTGGCTACCTCACGTGTGAACATACGAGGAGGCGGGTTGTAGGCTATCTAGAACAAGTGGGTCAATTATTGTACCAAAGAACACGATATCAAAAGATGATCCCTAATCACCGTGAACCTAATACCATTAACGACATCCCCTCTGACAAAGTCTCGCAAATTATAATGTTGACCTCCCGCAAAGCCAGAAAACGTGGCCATGTTGATTTTTTTTTATTATTAACGCATGACAACAAAAAGAGCAAGCGATGATAAAAGTAGTACATGATCAAAGGTCACCGGTTAGCATATCTGAATCGCTTGAGGTCAGAAACAACCAATCGGATCGAGGCTTTGAAAAAGATACACACCGCAAATGTAAACAAAACCAATATCACACTGTTACGAAGTTTATCATACATGGCTTATCAGTTGCGAATTGACGTAAGTTTGTGATAAGTACATGTACATTA
Organism: Pecten maximus; assembly: GCF_902652985.1. Classification (NCBI taxonomy): domain Eukaryota; kingdom Metazoa; phylum Mollusca; class Bivalvia; order Pectinida; family Pectinidae; genus Pecten; species Pecten maximus. The sequence goes on from NC_047027.1 coordinate 24,483,991, forward strand.
CTTATACAATATGAATTAGAATGAATGAAATGAAGCTTATGATAACCGTACGTCAATCGGAACCCCTCGCCTAATTCTTATAGTACAAATGATATTCCGATTGAACCATGCACAAAACTAGTCAAGTCAGTCTTTTTGCGCAAGGATACCGAAAGAGTGATTAAGATAGAGAAAAGAAATACTTAATATGTAACGTTAAGTAATGTGTCAGTGTGATAATAATATGATATAAATGTATTGAAACTGTCCGTTGAATGCAAAAAAAACACATCTATAAATCTAAATCTATATTCAGCAATTCGTTCTGTTATAGCCGAAATGCATTCTTCAATCTTCACAATTCATAAATAATCTTCACTGATATAATAAGCTAAATAACATTCTGCTGAGATCCCGAACACGTGCAATGTTTTGCATGTAATTAATTCAAAAAGGTATACAAACAGTCATGATGCCAAGGGAAAACTAATTAAACATCACACCTGTCAGGTAATGTGAGCAACATTACTCGTAACTGGGTTAAGTATGTAATGCTCAAGGACATATGACCCGAGACAGTAAATCTCCCTGTTTACTACCAGAGGGAAATGAAAATGAAAATAAATAAATATAAGGAAGTTACACAACCAGTGGTCTTTGTATATGACATCTATTGCACTCGATTTAGTTAATTTTTGAAAAATTCCAAAAACAATATATTTAGCGGTACTTTTTTGTAAGTCTGGAAAAATAACTAACGAGAGTGAAAAAAATAACATATAAAATCTTCCATATCAGTGAATCTACTTTGAGGATGAATTGGCCTGTTTTGTGTCAACGTGTTTTCTTTTCACAATATCAGTTGGGGTGTAAGGATAGGACCTAAAGTGAAATGCTGCTAATTGATATGCAAAACTGACAATTTCGGATATGTGTGGAAGGTTTACAATTTATTAAAAATCATAACAAATGATAAGCAAGTTCATTATTTTCAAAACAATAAATTGACAGAAAACTCTATACATTTTAAGAAAATATGATAAAAGGAAATGCGAACTACTTCCTGTGCGTTATCATTTCCGGGACCTCGTGAAGCGGCATTCAAGCATTAGCCAATAGTCCGGGTCAAAGGTCAAGTGTCAACAAATCAAAACGCGTTAAGAGTTTATTTCATTTGTGGTATAAACTGAATGTTATTCATCAGTTGCAATGTATGTTTCATGCCGTTAGATTTGAATGACATCCAGCTATTGTGGTAGAAATAAATTTAATTACACTGTAATTGGTTACTAAATAAATCAATAGATAATAGAAAAAAAACTTGCGAAAAAAATCAAAATTAAGATGTAGAACAATTAAAACAAAAACTGTAAGATTGAAAAATAAATGACCTTTATAAAACATACGAGTGATGATTGATATGTTATGAGCCTCGTATTGAAGGAAGGTACTCTTTTTAAGCCCTGCTATTCTCTGCCTATATAGGGCCGTGTACCCAAAAACTGGTCTCATTCGGTTAGTTTATATCGACGAGGTAGCCCTCTAAAGTAAACAAGACAAGCGACATTTGCAAAATGGACAAAGTCGGTGAAAGAGCAGTGATCCAATATTTGCATAAAAGATTTAACACCTAAGGATATCCATAATGATATGGTAGCAATACCAGGGAAAGATGCCTCTTCATATGCTACAGTGAAAAGATGGGTGGCGACACAGCTGTGAGGATGATCCCAGCCCTGGAAGGCCTGTCAATGTCTGACAGGTGATCAGAAGCACACCAAGCCCACATCATCGCGTGCTAATTTTAACCTTTTTGAGGAAAATCCTACCATTTGTTTCAGAGAATTGTCACTATGGATAAAACATGAGTCCATCATTTTAACCCCAGAGGCCAAACAACAATCGAAACAATGGAAGCACCCTCCCTCCCCTCACCAAAGAAGGCAAACACTGTTCCATCAGCTGGGGAGGTTATGGCCTCGGTTTCCATGGATGCAGTTGGTATTCTGCTGATAGATTATATCCAAAAGGGACAGACAATCAATTGCACATACTAATCTTCACTGCTGAGGCAGTTACTGGAAAATTTCAAACTTAAGCGCCGCGGAAAGCTCACTAAAAGTGTGTAATTCCATCAGGACAATAATCCTGTTCACAAGTCTGTCATTGCTATGGCCGCCAATCACGATTGTGGCTTTAAATTGATTGAACACCCGCCTTATTCACCTCATCTCTCGCTCCATTAGACTTTCATCTATTTCCAAAACTGAAAAGAGCTATTTCAGGCACCAACTTTCAGTTCGATGGTGACGGCATGCATGCAGTGGATGACTTTCTGATCAGCCAATAAATGAAGCTCAATAAAAATTGCATTGATGTACTTAAACACCACTGGAAAAGATACTGAATGGGATTATGTTGAAAAATAATATAATATGTCCGCCAAAATTCAAATCCTTCAATGTGAGGCTCACAGACCACATGGATTTGACATGTATTATAGTATAAAAGTACTATGATACACATTCGATAAGACAGGAAAATAATATCATCATGCTACAAAAATCAGTATATAAATTAATTTACAAGAAAAGAGACAGTTTGGCCTGCCTTCGAAACAGTAGACGAGGTGCACGGTGTACACCTATTCTTGTCATTCGAAGTGATACATTTGGAATTAAAAAGAATTTCATCCGAAATAACAAAAGTTAAACTCGAGCTCCTTTTAGCACCTGAAGGTTTCCGCTGTAGTTATTTTTGCCAAAGAGGCCATGAATTGACAATGATTTAAAATTTGGTTAATCTCGGATGATTCGGCATCCTTCGGATTCGATAAAGATAATCTGTCGAGATGTGACGAGTGAATTATTTAAGTATGGTGTGTATTTTTCTCGTCAACGAAAAGGTATATGACATTTTTGTCTTTTTTAGGTTTCTCCCTGAATATTTAACACGATTTTTTCCCTTCTATGCACTCTCCGATGACAAATATTGTAAGTAAACATGTCGTACAAACAACTCTCTCCACCGGCTATTTATGTATTGGGCTAGTAATTAGTTTTAAAGATACTACGTCGCTGACAGCGTATGGATTGCTTCTCATAAAATTGCTTAACATGGTACCCACCAACACCAACAAATGAAATCAAGTAAAAATAATGTCATTATAAATAGAAAAATGCACGCAAACAATCGAAGCAGATCTCGGTCGAATTTCATCAGAACGCAATTAACTTTTATTCAGCTACTTTTGAAAAGATGGGATAAGAAGCTCAAACATTTGGTTGGTGGGAAAAGAATGTAAATTTTTGTATAAATTATATAACAGTCTATTCTTGTCTATTAACCCTAATGACTCTTTGTCGAAGATGTTGCATCTTTAAGGATTGATATAGTCCCGATGGTCGGCTATCCAGTGGTTCCAAACTTGCCTTTCACTTAGGCGGCATGTGTTCGATTCCCAGATCGGACATCAAAGCTGTGGGTTCACTTTCCCGACCAACTGGGCTTTTTTTCCCGGGTACTCCAGATTCCTTTCATATCCTATGCTCAGTATCGTTCTCCTTATTCACTCGCAATCCTTCTTTGGTCTCATTTCTAATACATATCTTTAGCTTATGTCCGTTCCATGACAAGTGAAACCAGTTACACTCAATACCATATGAAATTTACTGATATATATACGATAAATGATACATTCTACTAGAACTTATACACTGTTGGTGTTGGAAGGAGGGGTTTGGATTGGATAGGAGGAGAGTGGCAGAAAGAGAAAGAAAGACAAGGAAGAGAATATAATTAGCGGTCTGAGTATTTAACAGGACAAATTCGTATCAAATATTGATATTTTTTTAGAACCTGATATAAACATTTGTACAGACCTGCAAATAATAATAATATGGTTACTATCGAGATTTGCTTCCCCAAGGAGAAGATGTTCCACGCATGTGGGTTAATGTTGCATTTATAATTAAAAAGAACAAAAATCGTCATGTTTTCATATAAATTCAATATTTAATGATTTCCCGGTAAGTTCTGTTTGTTTTCTTGATCGGATTTTAATGTTAGGTGTCCAACGTCTTTATCGGGATGTTTTCGTCGGTCCTCCTGTTCTCGCGTGGTCACGTGACCGGCACGAAGGACTACATTAACACTTGGTTGGTAAATATGGCCAGAGCACCCGACCAACGTATTTTGTCGTACAAACAAATATGATGCACTTATTCATCGTGCTAAGAAACCGAGAAAAAGTGCTGTACATTCTTCTATTTATTCAAGTATGGTTACATAACGGCGTTATAAACTGGTCTTAATTGACGAAGTGCCGATTAATTGACTACTTTTTAAGTAATTTTGACGATGTTTGTCATTTTCGTAAGAATGTACAGCACTTTTCGTTGTTCTCATACAATTACCTTCACGCTCTTACCTGTTTCATAGTTATTGATTTAGGGTAGTCGGGTGCTCTAGGACGATTTATAGAGCAAGTGTTAATGTTCATTCTCCAATATTGGAACTCTTCAGTGTTTTAAGTATCGAAATCGGCACATAGAAAAGAACAAACGTTAATAAACGAATGCAATGGATCGTAATTAATTCAAATAATTATTTACAGATGATTTCCAAAGACATAAGGTATAGTTAGACGTTTTCGGCTGTACATGTAAGTTTGTATAAATTCGACACTGTGATAAAACCACCGTCCTCGTCGTTGCCATGGCAGCCGATCGAAGCTCCGATCACGAATGCACTGTCAAAGTGAAAGTTGAAGTATTTTTCGCAACATGCCGTTTAAACTTAAAATTACATTCACACCTCATATTGATTGGGGTTGTTTAATCATACCTGATCAATTGAATAGTAAGAAAACTAACAAAAACACTAAAAAACACAGAATGAAGCCTTCGTGTCAGGCAGTGCAGACACAACGCGGGATCTGTAAACAATGTGACGTCATTGGAATGTACAAGTTGCAACAATGTACAACAATGTATTTTTTACATGAATACACTAATGAGCAACAAAACGGGACGCAACATTAACCCACATGCGCACTCGATCATCGTTTTCAGTGTTGTAAGGAATGAAATGATTTTTCACAGTGGTGACCACATTCGCGGGAAAAGCTCTCTGAAAGATGGGCTTTATGAAGATCATATTTTTACCGACTAGAGCGAATGCGTAATTGATAATGTATTATGTTGAATTTTCTTTGGGCGTATTCGAAGAATTGTTTAATTTTTGTTGGGAATGTATTTTGGTATATTAAAAAGGTTTAAAATGTCTGATTGATTAGGCTAATTTGGCTCTGTTGTAAGGTTGTTCATGGAATATGACTTGGTATGAAGACAATTATGTGACTTATTTCTAAGATTATAATTAGTATGGTTAGACACTATGGGTTGGAGTAGGGACTTTTGATAAGAAGGGGAGTTATCGTTACAACTATTATAAAGCACACAGTTATCTATTTTGTTTCGTTTATCTGCTAATGACTGTCACTTAGGTTCCATATCGATAAATTCTTTCTTAGTAAAGATAGGTAAACCAGAAATTATTCTACCTGCTTCATACTGCATATTCTCATGATTAATAGTTAAAGTTGCGTTACAGTTATCCCGTACTTCAGAGGTGTACTCGAAAAGTGATCGCATAAAAATGAGATGTATTTTTTTCTATTTTTTTCCTATAAAAATGTATTTTAATTTGCTTATCGTTGCTATATATATTGTAGTTTTGTTTAAAATATCTTCCATGTGTGATTTAAATGTACCACTGCTATTCATAAATACACCTAGAAGTTTGCGGTTGTTAAAAACAGGGATTGACGTATTAATTATCGAAATTATTAAATAAGTTACAAGTTATAAAATTCAATCTTCATGCCATGTGTCTTCCCAAGAGAAATGTTCAACATACATGTATTACGACTGAAGAGGCTAATTAATACTTAAAAAAAAAGGATTTTTTTTTGTCGCACAGTTACAGGTTCAAGGCATTCGGTCATTAATAAGCAAATACAATGAAATAGAAACACAGGTAACCTTACTACAGGTATTAGATTTCGGAATTTTGATAAGAAGTATATATATTGAAAAAGGTAGCTAGGGTGTTATGGAAACACGGCATTTCGGAAGGTAAATTTTATCTAGGTTTGTTTGAAAATTTAAAGTCTGATCTCAAGTTAAACTGGTGTTGAAAATCCTCATATACATGAGGATTAGATGCACAAAGTTATCTAGAATTTATATCCTCTACCACAATGTTGTGATCTCCAACTGATTGTACTTAATGGGCGAAATTGAAAAGTGGCTTCCTGCAACAACAGCATATATTCGCGCTGGTCCACCATGTTTAGACGATTCACCTTTACAATATCCTTATGCTCGTCGATAAAAGTGTCGAAAAAACATCAGAAATACTTTTTTAGCTGTAATATATCATACTTAATTGTTGAGATATATTAATGCGATCGATTGTCAGCTTTATATGCGGTAAGAGAAGTACTTAATACAATTGTGTCACTGGAAGGGTTTACATTGGCACGGAAGGAATTTCGAGCAAATATGTTGTTTGGCACTTCCGGTTTTTATATGGCTGCGGTACCCAGAGAGAGCCTTTGTGCAAGGTGAATTATGGAAAAGTCCCCCCCCCCCCCCTTTTTTCTTTTTGACAGCTGTCAAACTGGATTGTTGTCGTCACCTCACCATGGCGTACAATTCCTTTAACTTTGTCTCATGTTAATGATTTATCAGAATTTTAATGCAAGCTTTCTGAATAAGTAATGTGTAATACTCAATTGTTTTTTTATCTTTTAAAAGGCATATTACATGACCAAAACTGAAAGATTTTTTCTGTAAAACCCATTGGAAACCCCACTAAACGACCCACATGTTTGCTCGGTAAAATAGATTCTGATTTAATTCTACGGCGACCCACGTGAAGAATATCAAATATTGCACTAAAAAAGATTTAACTTAGAAGAATTACTTCAAATAAGTACTCTCTTTAAACATAAACCTCAATGCACCAAGGGGTATCAATTCACACTTGTTTAAGCAGAGACATAAACCGATAATGGACAGGGTTCATGATTTCGAAAACCAGGTTAGAAAACAACCAAGCTACCAAATCCATAGAAAATATTCTGTTAATGGAGAACTGGCGACCCGTTTTATTGCAAGGATATTACTTCCAACATCTCTTAAAATGAAAGTACTGAGTTTGAACTCTGAAGTAACACGTATAAACATTTCTGCTCTGAGCGAAGCAAAGCTAGATGGAAACCGTATCTTGAACATAGATTATCTTCATAGCCATATGATAGAGGTTGCTACTCATTGTGCACTATGTCCAGCTGCTAGTATGTTAGCTAAAGAGGGCAAACCACAACTTTTAACTACAACAGGTGAAGCAAAATGGATTTGCTAGTATGCTGAAGTTATCTTGTTGTGGATGTGGTCAAGCCTTCAAAATGGAAACAAGACGTAAGGTACCAGGATCAACTATGTATGACATTAATTTGAGAGCAGTATGGGGAGCTATGGTCACTGGAGGAGGTCTTTCTTCCACAAATGAAATGCTGGCAACCATGGGAATACCAGGAATAGGACAAACCAAGCTCACTGCAGCGGAACAGGAAATCGGTGACCTGTGGCACACAGATATGAAGAAGGACATGCTAGCTGCTGGAGCCGAGAAAAGACGTTTAACCATTGAAAGGAATGACTACCATCAATAAGTGCCATCCATATCTGTTGTTGATGATGGGGGTCTAAACGATCTCACAAGCATACATACAATGCCTTAGGAGGAGTTGTCGTCATTTTTGGAGCTGTGACTGGCAAACTATTTTACATACGAGTACGTAACAAACATTGAGATGAAACCAGTCCGGCCATGGAGGCGGATATCATTGTTGAAGGGTTTATGCAGACTGAAAAACTGCACGGAGTTCGCTTTATTCGTCTCATAGCACATGGTGACAGTTCTTTTTATGCACGAGTGCAACAACAAGTACCAATATGGTGAAAGCATATAGAGAAGCTGGAGTGTGCTAACCACGCATGCAATGTCTAAGTTAGTTGAGGTCAAACCACACTATACTATAAGGACATGAGGAGTCTACAAAGTATATGTCCACTCACATAACACTAACAAGTGGCAAACTTAAAGGGATCGAAGCTTTAACGAGAGAGAAGTCTCTCACTTTTGTGTTGATTGAAGAACATAAGAAGCGACTGACTTCGTCCAGATTTGGGGATGTTGTACTCAATAACGTCAACCGGAATGTCACACCATTGGTAAAGGATCTATAGTACAAGGGCTTCACAGGCATTCGGTTTACAGCATATGGAACGAACAATGAAGCTGTCACCGTTAAGGAATATATCAGGAAGAGGAGTGAGGAAGGTTCAAACGTGACTGTATCTCCTGTAGGCCTACTCATGGATGAAAACAACAAGTTCCTGGTAGCTAGCCCAGGTGGTTAAGTGAGTATGGGCTTGTAGAAGTGAAAAATCTCCTCCAAAATAAGAAAATGTCTTTCCAGGAGGTGGCTACAGAGAGGAACTTTTGTCTGGAATTGCATAATGGAACTCTTCGTCTAAAAAACCCACAATTTCTTTAATCAGTGCCAAGGTTAGATAAACATTGTCAAATTACCTTGGGTGGATTTTGTGGTACGTAGGACCATTCCATATCATCTTCATATTGAAAGGATATTGAGGGATACAAGTTTATGGCAAGATATTATGGTATCAAAATTGACTGCTTTCTACTACAAGGCAATACTTCCCGAACTGGCTCTACCCAGTAAGGACACCACCACAGGCATACGCGAACCAGATAAACCACGAGTGTTCATCATAGTACCCGTTATATAAAATATATATTACATGACTATCAATCTATATGCTTCAGCATTTAATGAGATATATACTGCACTTATTTTGTACTCACTTAGCATTAGGACAGGGCAATGCCCTTTGCTAGAAAGTAGTATGCGTGTCGTTCCTCTTTTTAAAGTTTTCTCATATAAACGATTGCTGCATATATAAAATTGCACTTTTCCTTTTTTATTTTATAATTTTCTTTACGAGGTCAAATGTCACCTTTAAGATAGTGGTCAAAGGTCAAAGGTCAAAGGTCAAAGGTTTACATGTAGTTAAGAGTTAATTGCTTTGATGCTTTGTTTGTTTTTGTTTAACGTCCTTTTAACAGCTAGGGTCGTTTAAGGACGTGCCAGATTTTGGAGGTGGAGGAAAGCCGGAGTACCCGGAGAAAAACCACCGACCTACGATCAGTACCTGCCAACTGCCCAACGGAGGTTTCGATCTCGCAACCCAGAGTTGGAGGGCTCTGTATATGGTATGAGAAGCAACAATCACAGTTTTCAGCAGAAAATACTTTTATTTGCTGAAATCAATAAAGTATAAGTGTTAGTTTCATCAGAATGAACCTTTTCATGCATTTCTGCAAGTAAAAATTATTCAAATCTGTATTACAAGCAAACCTAAAATTTAGCCTTGATAAGGAAACACGGGTTCAATAATACAACCTTAGATTTTACGTCACATCCGGATTTTGACGGAATTGACCGAGTTGTAACGTTCGTGAAAATGTCGAGTTGACCAAGGTTGAGATAGTAATAAAGAGTCCTGTGAGTAAAAACAGCCTTCAAAAACAATAAATGGAGGTTACGGAAACATAAAAAGGTCGTAAATGTTTTAATTGTAAAATTAATCAATATTTGAAGTTTATCTTCACAGCCTACTGTTTAATAACCTTTCCGTATACGTTGAATCCGTGCCGTAACCATGTCAACAAATCAATGTAGGACACACCAGACCGTGGATAGATAACTTTGAAAACTGAATTTTACATCAATAACTTAGGAAATTCAGCTGACAATAAAGTTTCAAAGGCAAACACCTGGCGAAATTTAGAAAGCAAATTTCGAAAATGGTCTAACGGATTTGTCTCCCTTGTTGGTCTGTCTTTGTATCAGTTATATTTTAAGTCATGTAAATCGTATGAAGTTAAATATTACAAGCAGTAGGCAGTAAGTAGTGAATGTAGCTAAATATTACAAGCAGTAGTTGTGCTAGCGGTGTTTAAGGGCCTCAACGCCACTTTTATATAACTCCGATTCTTGGCTCACAGAAAGTCATCCAATGCATGTATGACGTCATCATCGCACTGAAAGTGGGTGCCTGAAATAGCTTCTGGAGAAAGATCAGGTGTATAAGACGGATGCTCTAATATTTTAAAGCCACAATCGTGAATGACAGCCATGACAATGTCAGACTTGTGAACAGGAGTATTGTCCCGATGGAATAACACACCTTTAGTGAGCTTTCCGCGGCGCTTTAGTTTAATATGTCCCCGTAAGTGCCTCAGAAGCGAAGCATAGTATGTGCCATTGATTGTTTGTCCCTTTTGGACATAATCCATCTGCAGAATATCATTTACATTCCAGAAAACCGAGGCCATAATCTTCCCAGGTGATGGAACAGTCTTTGCCTTCTTTGACCGGGGAGAACCATGGTGCTTCCATTGTTTCGATTGTTGTTTGGCCTCTGGGGTAAATGACGGACTCATGTTTAATCCATAGTGACAAATCTCTGACGAAAGTTGGCAGATCGTCCCCAAAAAGGTTAAGATTAGCAAGCTATAATGTACGCCTGGTGTGCTTCTGATCAACTGTCAAAAGTCTTGGTATCCACCGGGCCAATATCTTTCTCATTGCAAAATCCACGGTCAGAATGGAATGTACTCTTTCCTGTGAAATGCCAAATCTACTTGCTATATATCTTTCTGTGACTCGTCATGAACTTCATTGACCATTTCCGGGGTTGCAACATTGACATGTGGAAAGGACGGGGGTCATTATCAAGGCTCTGTCGGCCGAGCTTTAATTGCGCCACCCACATTTTCACTGTAGCATATTAAGGGGTATCATTATGAATATCCTTAGGTGTTACACCATTTTTATGCAGATATTGGATCACTGCTCTTTCACCGATTTCGTCTATTTTGAAAAAGCCGCTAGTCTTGTTTACTTTAGAGTGCTACCTCGTCAATATAAACTAACCGAATGAGATCAGCCCTTTGATACACGGCCATATATAGTCAGAGAATAGAAGGACTTTAAAAATCATCCTCGAGTACCTCCTTCAATACGAAGCTCACGACATATCAATCATCCCTCGCATGCTTACAAAATGTGGTCTTAAATCTGACAAAAGTGTAACCCAGGAACAAAATGTTATTTTGAGTAATAATAAGCTAACATATAGGAAGGTTAGCTACTAAATAGAAACGTTAAAATCAATTGCTTTAACATGTGGTATAAATAAACAGAAATATCCGATTTGAGAACGTGACTAAAATTTGTAAACACATGACAATTTTCAAAGATCAAGGAATCTGCACAACTCTGAAATCAGTTTTCAGGCCTAACTTGAAGAAAAAAATCCAATATATTCGAGAGTTCTCCGAGGAGTCCCTGAATCCTCCACAATCTTTATACTGTCCCAACATTTTTTTGCCGCTCAGGCTAAAGGACGGTGAGAACATGGGTTCGAGACGCACTGGCGACAGGGGATGCTATCCGTTATGTCAATTTTCCCCAATCGATGGTACGTTGATTTTCCTCAAACATCCAAATTATTATTTGTTCTCTTAGGGCGTCGTAGTATAATCTCTACAGAGCTTATATTGATTTTTTTTTTACCTTGTAAAGGTTATTTTCAAAGTGTTTGTTCAGATTATATAAGCGTGGGAGAAAATGGCTAATCAGCTCTCTGTTATGTTAAATCTCAAATCGACGGTACTATTTTGATACAGCCGTCCAAATGTCAAGGGCGTATTTTGGTATAGCGTCTATGTCCGTTTGGCTGTCAACAATTGCTTCAATGTTTTGGTGTATGTTTCTTTAGTGGTAAATAGTTCAATGCAAAAATGTGCCCTTTTCCTAATTGTTCTTGTGGGGTCTTACAGTGACAATATGGATTTTATTTAGAAAAATTATTTCTATTCACACACACACACACACACACACACGCACACACACACACACACACACACACACACACACACATATATATATATATATAACATGGTAACACAAATATCTATTTATTAGCACAATGTATCATATACACTGTGTTGGTGATCCAAAGATATAAATTTGAATTTCCTGTCGTAGTTGTACCGAGAGAAATATTTATAATATATGTACAATTTGTATCCATGTATGTTAATACATTGCGATCCAGGTATTCATATCATCTAATAGACGACTTCCACAATGATCATGTCAGGGTATCGGGCCGACCATCACTGCGCCATTGAAATGTTCTTTTATAAGAACGTCGATGTGGCGCAGCGGTATAGGCTGTGGGTATCTCTGACTAGGCGATTGGATGCCGTAGATCGTGAGTTCGTGGCCAGGTCAGGGCACGAGTCCAAACATTGCCTTCCTTCGTCATTTGTGTTACTAAGTTATATATCTTTTTATTAGGACAATATATAGATTTGAATTCCCTGTCGTAGTTGTACCGAGAGAAACACACACACATATTATATATATATATACATTTGTACATTTCGGAAGTTACTATTTTTGTGAATTTTTACCAAATCCAAGAATATATTTTAGCCGTAGTTTTTGCAAGGGTCTGATAATCAGGATTGCAGATGATGACTTTGTCCTGAATTTCCCGTTCCCATGAACGTGGTCAGACGGGTGTATTATGCATCCGATTGCGGTATTTATATTTCGTTCGTTTTTTATCGATTTTTTAAGAAACCATGTGCATTTAAATGATGTTTGAATGTTTTTATTTTATGCCTTTTTGCTTTCTGTTGTAATTCGTACAGGAAACATGACTTTCGCTCACTCAGTCAGATATTGATAAAGAGACAAGTCGGTGTTGAAACGTTGCAACGATACTCGTACGCATTGTTACGTATACTTACGTATATTAACATATATATATATATCCATACTGATGAATTTATCAAAGCTATATATAAGCCCTTTCCTATCAAACGTCAAGAGTTTATGTTAAGTTCGGACTATACACATGTTCACACTTGTAATTTTTCGTCTTTGCTGGACTTTTTCAACAGCATTTTTGATGTTTTCATTGGTATGTGTTGTTTCGGCCCATAAAAGCCGAGCCAATACATGGCGTGTCTTCGATTTGTTTGATCGTTTCCGTACTGGCCATTCAAGTTTGCGTTGCTACATTTTCTGTGCCACCAGGATCCTCTCCGTCCTACAGCGCAGTTAATCTCAGTTTGTATATCGTTGTCCCTGTCTGGAGTAGTAAACAACAGACCATTGCTTCTTTCGAAAGCGTCACCTACAAACATAAATCATTGATGACGTCATAACTATTACGAAAGTTCATTTAATAGATGTTGTTGGTGAAATTTTAAAAGAGAGAGTTACAAGATTGTGAACGTAATATGTAATTTATGGTATGGTATGAGAACGGTATGGCATGCATTACGATATATATGACATAGCTGTATGATATGACAAAATATGACAGCTATGGTGGGCTTTAGTTGAGCGTTTGCACCCGTGTGGAAGGCTTTTGGTTTTGTCCAATGGCCACGAAAAATAAAAGTCTAAAAAGTGGAAGTTTCTAGTCCTGATTAGCGCGCGAAATTTCTGGGAGTGGGACGACTCGTTCACCCATTGTCAGTATAATATGACCTAATTGGGTCTCCTATTTCGTGTCGTCGACAGTATGTTTCGGCGAGACAAACATAAATCTCACACACACACTGACCTCTCTTGATAGGACGTTAAACTATAAAATCTATTGTTATTGGAAATAGTTTGGAAGGCTTATGATAACATTTTAATGCATGATACAACTGTTATATTTTATTTTAGAACGGACAATTTAATCGTGCACAAGGCGTCAAGAGTCGCCTCCCTTTAGTTTACTTTTACCAGATTAATCCTATCTGTATGAAGTTTTGAGTTAAGATTTTGCCCAAATTTCAAATAAGAGTCTTTTAAAAACGTATGTTAGAAAGATGTTTGAAGTTTGCGTAAATTAAGTAAAAAAGCTAAAAATTTTAAAATGAAAATACTAATGTTCTCAAAATTCGAAACAAGAGCATATTTTACAGGGATTGAAATAAGAAAGGTGTATTATTGATATCCAATGATTTGGTTTATATACTAACAATAGATGTTTTACATCTTTTTATAATCAATTGAGAAATTTAACATGCAAGCATGTAGTAATTTTCGTATATATAAAGTTGTAATAATGCTGTAAGAACTATTCTAAGGAAGGAATTTTTGGTGAAAATATAGACCATCTACACATCTACAACTATCAACTTTTCCAAACTTCAAAAAGGAACAAGTTTTTTTTTTTTTTTTTTACTATTGTCAATCAGGAAACAAGACAGTAGTTATAGGGGAAGGCAGAAGGGAAGCAATTTTCATTTTGATGAAGAAACACTGAGAAAAAGTACATACTGTAATACCTTTATAAAAAAAAAAAGTTATTAAAAACAAAATATTACCATCGCTTTAATTCTGATTTAATCATGTATGTTAACAACCAACATAATTGTTTTAAACAGGACTAGAATTTTAAAAATAGATATTGAAAACATGTTTCAATTTGGAGTAGATTAAGTAAAAAAGCTGAAATTTTAAGATGATGATATATATACATGTGGTTCAATAGTTCAATCGCAAATAAAACAAGAGCATATTTTCAATCTTTGCAGTCAGTGTAAAGCTGAAAAAGAACCTATAATCCCTGCATTATGGAATTACGAAAAAATACAAATTGACAAAATTTTAATCATTGTTAGATATATCTTTTGTTTTATTCGCTTCCTCTTTTGAATCAATGATTGAAAAGTAAAGTTGATAATGAATTAATCTTCATTAGGAAATAGCATATGTACAACACAAGATATCAGGAAAAAAGCACATCACAAACAGCTCTGAAAAACTATATTAATACCCTTTATATATTGCAACAGGTAACCCGATTTGCAATCTTTAATTTTGAAAAGAAAAAATGAGATAGTTTACTTAATCATGAATACACCATAGAAATGTCTGTGTGTCCCTTCATACATTCACCACAGTTGTCAGTAGTAAGTAATGGTGCTGTCTATACTGATATATATAATTGTTAACCGGGAATATGATTGCAACCTGTATGGTTTTTTTTTTTTACAGAATTTTGATTCAACAACCTATTTTCGTTTGCTTTAGATTTAGAGCGTAATAACACGAATTGCATTCAAACTTTTAAGTATCCAAACTTTTAATCTAGTCAACATATTCATCGATCGCAACTTTTTTTAGGATGTTTAAACTACCTTTTCCAGCATTTTTACCTACCACTTTATACATTGCATATGTGTGCATGACTGTGCATATATGTATAATTAATTTTTCTTTGTTTTCATGGTAAATACTCAAATGTGATTGGTCGAACAATTCTTTTCATTCTTCTATGAAAGAAATTCCGAGAATGGCGCGAAAAATGTGACGTCACAATACGATAATTGACGTTGCGTATTGATTTGAGAAAAAGAATCCCATTTAAAACCAGTAAAATTGTACATAAAACATGTTTTAAATCAGAAAACCATTTTCAAAAATTAATTATAAGCGTTGATGTCATTTTTTTAAAAAATTTTCATCGGGGTATGAAACAAATTTTGTTTGCAAACTTCTGTAAGAATCCGCTACGCGGATTCATACAGTTTACAAACAAAATTTGTTTCATATCAATGACATCAATGCTTAAATGTACAATGTATGTGGTATGCATATATACATTCATTGTATTTTTGGGTACATGCTATATGTGTATGAATAGATACAAAATCTTGGTCATTTGCTCTTTGAATTTGTTAAGCTTAGAATTACTTATTTGTAGTGTAAAAGGGAATGTGTGTGTGTCCAAACTACATGTAAGCAACAGTTTACACTCTGTTGATTATTTATTGTTAAAACTGCTTAGAAAATTAAAAAAAAAAAAATCCTGGTAAAGCCCCGAATGAGAAAATAAGAGCGACGATTTAGCCTACAATTATAACAGGTCGAATTAAACCTAAACGGCGGATTTTGATTTATTTATATAATGCCAAGGTTCACGATAAAAATATATACTTAAAATGTATTGAATTATGTGTCTCTTGCGTCCTCGTCTAGATTTTGATGTTTCGTTCGACTTAAGTTTCTTCCATCGCCTTCTTTGTATCAAGTATTAATACTTTAGGGACTTAATATCACATGACATAACAAAGAACAACAAGGCAGTTGTATATATCAGTTTTATTCATTTTTGGCTTTCTGTAACGAACTCTTTCATATTGAAATGTGCCAATATCTTGGGTGTCTTTTGTAAAATCATAAGTTTGACTTACTGATATTTCCGCCGAAACCACCGATGGATAGTTCGTAGCCAGTCGCCTCGCTGAAAACTTGGAATGTCGAATATTCTGCGTAACCAAATGTTCCATTCCAAGATTCAAGTTGCACTCGAAGTATGCATGGGGTCTTGGTCAAGACAAATATGTGTTCGTTACCTGTTTTAAAGTAAAGTGTCGTTCATGTTTTTTTTTTTTTTTTTGTCAAAATCAATTTTATTCAACAAGCATGTATATATATATAAACAAATGTCCTCACGCAGGAGGGCTTTCACTCATCAGACATCCTATCTCTCACTCATCAGAGATCCTATCCTCACACATTCTTTTCATATTTTACATACATATACTGTACACTCTGAACATTTTCGTTCAATCTAAATTATATACACACAATATCACTTAAAATCTATACTAACACACATTTTTTCTTCTACTACTTTGGTCTACTATAATCGGTATATTATAAAAAAAACTATCCAGTGGTTAGCCCAAATTTTGGTATTCGACTATTTTGGCCTTTATACAATACTCAATATTTACTTCCGGTTTGTCGTAGCACGTAGTTTGTAAGTAAACAGATCAAATTTCTTGTAATAGTGTTCGATATTTTGATATCAAACATCTCTTTTAAGCGTCGGGTGTAATTTTAATGTAAAGTGATATGTTTTCTTTCAATAATTTCTTCAGTATTATATAAGCCGATTGTGGAGACGTTGTTTTGTTTTGAAATTTTTTAATGTTTCTAGCCTTCCATATGACCCATTTAGTTGTCAAGATAATTGTGTTAGCTATGGTGGCTGTGATGTTATCAGTTGTATCTCCTAGTATCATCTTCTCTTCGTCAATATTCCATATTTGATTAGCTGTGACATGAACAGGGTTATTGTACAAGTTAACATGAATTATATCTAATAGCTGATTTGAAAATGTACAATGAAAAAACAAGTGAGTTAGAGTTTCAGTTTCAGTGTTACACATGTGACATAAGCCATTAGATCTGTTCATTAAATTTAATTTGCTTTCAGTGTATATAATTTTATGAATACTTTTCCAATGAAGTTCTTCTATCTTGCTAGTTATTGCAATGTCATTATTTTTGAAGTTTTCCCATACTTTCTCCCATGGTATTTCCTTATGAAAATGAGTATTCCATTTCATTTCTGATTTAGGTCTTACAATTGGATCTGAAATATTGTGGAGAATTGAAAATTTTAGTTCATGTGGTTTTAAAATTTTAAAATGATTTATTTTCAAGACACATATCTCTAACTTATTGTTAACATATATTTTTTGTTTTTTAGCACCAGCTGTTCTGTCAGGTTCTTGTCCTTGCATAATCTCAATATATTGTTTAGGTATAGCTTTCTTTATTTTTGTTATTTCTGCAATCCAGTTTGTTCTAACAACAAGTTTTCTTAATAAATGTTGGTTATTTATAAATTGATTCCTATCCCAATCCCATAAGTCTGATATTTTTTTAATGCCACTTTTTGTCGTTCATGTTAAAGGGCCGTATGCTGTTCTAGTATGACTGATAGTATTATGTCAAAAGCCAATCACAAAGTCGGCTGAATCTAACTACCACAACATTTCTGCGAAAGGATGAAGTGCGAAACTATTCACATCAAAATGAATTTGTCATTATGATTGTTTTGGAAGAAATTTGATAAATAAAAAAAAAAAAAAAAAACAGAATTAGCTGATAGGGTTATAAAATGAGAGAAGTAAGTTCAATGATACAATTTGCTTTTTTTTGCAATATCAGCACCCGATCATGGAAATACATGTACATTAAAATGTTTTCCGATGACGATTTTAATATTAGGGTTATACTCTTTTCTCACCAAGCCAGAAATTGCCGAGTAGATCACCAAATCCCGTTTTGAACTGGTCCCAGTTTCTGTAAAAGTCAACTTCCTTACTCTGTCGGTTTTGTATGACCTGGAAGATGAAACTGTATTAGTTGTTTGCTGTAGTAGTCATAAAAATGGTAACGAAATATGTTCAATATTAGACTCTAGCGCATTCAGATTTAAGCGCTGTACCATAGGTGAACAGATTGGCGCATTGGTAAATTGGCGTATCAACAACATTGTTAAACCACAGGAACTTGATGTTCCTATGGAGCAGAATGAAATATTCAACCCCTCGGTTCTACTACCAGATAGTTTACAATGCACTATGTATTATGCAAAGCAATTTAGCGATTAGCCGATCATAATCTAGCGCATAACTTTCAGCAACGAATCCGCCAGATTAAGATTTAGTGATCGGGTTGCTTTGTGCCTTTCACCTCAGTGACCGGGGTTTGATTTCCCCTACCACGTAGGTTTTCTCTGGTTTTCAGGTTTCCCCCCTAGGTAGGGCCCCTCGAGCAATTCCATCCGGGCCAGCAAGGTTGATTTTTATAAAAATATTTAACTTGTTTCGCAATTGTTAATTTGTTAATTTTAGTCAAATATACAATTAGTACACATTGTGACACAAATGGTGGCCGGTTAGGGCCACCTCGTAATCTCGCGACCTCACAATTCCGACCTTAAGCCGAGGTCGCTAGATCGCGAGATTGCGAGGCGAGGTCGCGAAATTGCGAGGCGAAGAACCTCGCGACCTCGCCTCGCAACATCACGACCTCGCCTCGCCGCGCCTCGTAACATCGCGAGATTACGAGGTTGCCCTCACCGGCCACCATAGACACGCTATAAAGCCGCTTGAAATTTGTTGACGATGCTTGTAAGTTCACAATGGTTTGAATAGGTTACTTGTAGTATCCAAAATAAAAGTTTGCTTCTTATTTCTCATAAAAATTATATACAATATTTACCAACAATATTTGCCAATGTATTGATACCACTGTGTCGCTTTGAAACAGTTTGTGCGCGCTCTATAACTAGAGTTCAGCTCTGTAGCAAAAATCAATAAAATAAAATTTACCATGCATTTCAACACACACATTATTTAGATGTCAAGTTACACCCTTTACCTATTCATCCGTTTACCATGTCATCATCCTCGAAACTAAAGGTTTACGATCACTTTCGATCTCTCCACATCCGCAATCATCCACGATAATGCAATGCACAAAGTTTACTATCACTTAAACTGTCTCCACAACCGAAATAATACTCGATACAACAATGTTTACCGTCACTTTCGCTCTCTCCACAACTGATATCATCAACGATTCAACAATGTTGATGATCACTTTCGCTCTCTCAACAACTGAAGTCATGCTTGATAATCAAGGATTACATTCATATTATCTAAATCTGAAATCGACTTGAACTGGGCTTGCTTGGCGGAGTCATCGATCACGCAGAAGACGCACCCTTCCGAAACACCTGGTCATATTCTTACACTTTGTCAATAGTCTAACAATAAATTATTATTTCTTAGGTTCCAACAAATTAGGGTCAAACTACTTATTTCAGCACGTCGATATTAAGGTATTTCAAAGAATAAAAATATCGTTAGTTATAAAAATTGTACAATTTGGGATTCCAGATAGTTATCCGTTAACAATGACATGAATTGATACTCACTAAGAAACTTAAGCGCTTTTCTTCATCTGTAAATATATAATATCTTATATCGATGAAATAGTGACATAACAATTTCTGAGCCATAGTCTCATGTCACTATCTGTCACAGTACATTTGTTATTGTGTTATGCGTACAGTCCAAGGACCTTACTCACTATCCATGTTGCAGTAGAGTAAACATTGTGTTATACTAACAGTTCAAGGATCGCCTTAACTATCCCTTTCTATGGGAAGTGGTGAAATGTGCTTAAAATTCCATAGTCCCGTTTCACTACCTATGCCACAGTACACTAGATATTGTGTTATACTTACAGTCCAAGGACCTCCTTCACTATCCATGTCACAGTACACGTTGAAGCTGTATTTTGGGACAGGTGTGATAAGATACACTCCAGAAGAACAGGTTGAACCCAGGTCCTCACATGTTGTGATATCTAAATAACAAAATCGGTATGTCTGTGGATGAAAAATTTCATTAAAACTGTCCACTTGAGACCTATTTAGCCCTACGCACCACGAGCCGTCTACCTGTAGGAACCGCAAGCCGTCTATCTGTAGGCACCGCGAGCCATCTATCTGTAGGAACCGCGAGCCGTCTATCTGTAGGAACCGTGAGCCGTCTATCTGTAGGCACCGCGAGCCGTCTATCTGTAGGAACCGCGAGCCGTCTAGCTCTAGGCACCGCGAGCCGTCTATCTGTAGGCACCGCGAGCCGTCTAGCTGTAGGAACCACGAGCCGTCTAGCTGTAGGCACCACGAGCCGTCTATCTGTAGGCACCGTGAGCCGTCTAGCTGTAGGCACCACGAGCCGTCTATCTGTAGGCACCGTGAGCCGTCTAGCTGTAGGCACCACGAGCCGTCTATCTGTAGGCACCGCGAGCCGTCTATCTGTAGGCACCGTGAGCCGTCTATCTGTAGGCACCGCGAGCCGTCTATCTGTAGACACCACGAGCCGTCTAGCTGTAGGCACCACGAGCCGTCTATCTGTAGACACCACGAGCCGTCTAGCTGTAGGCACCACGAGCCGTCTAGCTGTAGGCACCATGAGCCGTCTATCTGTAGGCACCGTGAGCCGTCTAGCTGTAGGCACCGTGAGCCGTCTATCTGCATGCATGCGAGCCATCTAACTGTAGGAACCGCGAGCCGTCTAGCCCGAGATACCGCGCCATCTAAGCCCTAGACACTACGCCGTCTAGTACTTGGCCCCGCGAGCAAAAGGACTAGCTTTTAATATTGTAGTTATAAACACATAATATACAAAATATAGACGTACTATATACCCGATATATATATATAAGTACAGCTGACATAAGATATATCGACACAAACCTTCATTAACAGAAACTTTCCATTTACCAAAAACAAAGAAATCCTTACCCTAACCAAAAAAATCCTGCCGCCAATTAAAAAACGGAGCTTCCACCAAAAACTTGCGTCTTATAGATTGCCGACTAGCAATAAAATAGACGGGGTAACTACAACAACCCATAACAGGATGGTCTTACGGTTACTTTAGACCTGCAATAGATTTCACATGCATTTCTCAAGTCTGTCTGCTAGCGAAAAAATAAGATAAAAAAGAAAGATCGAGATCGAGAAAGAGTATTATGCCTACATGTAATGGAATGAATAAAGTATGGCGAATGATACCCCTCTTACACGAGCACATTTATGTATCTGTTTGCGACTTAGAAAAATAAAATTTATTTGAACCTTAACAAAAAAAAAAAAAAGATAAAATAATAAAAAAAAATCTTAAAATCTTTTTACCTCATATTTAACGTTTTAACCCCCTAAAATTACTATTTTGATACATTTCGGATATATGTAGGCCCCTAATTTCCACTACTACCAAAATACCTCTTCATTTGAGTGAACCTTTACGAATTAACCTACAGTATACTGTAAATCAAAAAGTCGATATGAATTGCTCGTTGCCTTAGTAGAGAATACCTGTACCCTGAGCAAATGGCCACGCGAAAGCGTTCGTACACCATGTTTTGACCTCGTATCCGCAAAGACAAATGATTCCCACTATTACTAAACGAAACGCGGACATATATCATCATATGTGAATGGCTAAATTTTGACCAACCGGAAGGTTATGTTGATGTTTAATTAATGCTATCTTCCAGACCACCATCACCACATACCCATCTGCAAGCTTTATTATCAACAACAACCACTCTCTGCAGCATTATGATCACCACCATCACTGCGATACTAAACATCTCAACCAATGTTATGAATCAGAGACCGACAGTTGTTTACAACACCAAATAATATATAGAGGATATCTAACAGTGTCTTCAGTAATACCAAATATATTTCACGAGTGGGGCTAATATTTGGATATTTTTCACTCGTGCTGCGCACTCGTGAAAAATATCCAAATATTAGCCACACGAGTGAAATATATTTGGTATTACTGAAGACACTGTTAGATATTTTGTTTATTACATTTTTTATCAACGAAAACCCTACCCCGTATGCTAACTAGGCCTACAGCAATAATTTGTAAACAAAAAAAGTAGTTTCCCCTGTCCAGGTGCTGACATATATGTCGGGCTTTCTGATTGGTCAATTATTTTGGTATTTTATAGATATATTGATGCAAATATAGCAATTAAGGACCACCACCACCACCACAATCGCCGCTGCAATCACCGCCATCGCCACCGCCACCGCCACCAGTACTATCATAACCATTGAATACTGTAAATCACTTATATTTCGCGTGGGATTTATTTTCTCGTTAATTGGCGAAGAGAGTCAAACGCGAATTCAAATCCCTCGCGAATATTTATATCAGAATGGCAAAAATAAGTGGCGTCCATTTTGAATCTACCATACTCTTTAGTTGGTGAACAGACATACTTATATATCAGATTGTACATTGAAAACAACTCACTTCACTCTCCACATGGACATATCGCCGACGTCATTCTCGAATTTAAAGACATTTTGAGGTCAGAATTCGCGAAATTATGTATTCGCGAATAAGTCGAATGATAAATATAAGTGATTTACAGTATTCGTCATTCATATTGCACCGGGTCAGACTAGATTATTCCATAAGAATATCCAAAATATACGAACGTACGAATTGCATCGCTATATAATTTTGCAATTTTTGACACATAATAGTACTTTTACCTACCTTCTGTTGAAGCATGAACATAAATCACATCCGTCTCCGCTTGAGTGTTGATATCGTGGGGAAAACACTGTCGAGATGTTCCGTCATACGTCGCCACTGGCCGGTTGTACGTCAGAGAGGTCACTAAACACTCTATAGGCGATAACGCCACCGTAGATTGATAAGTGTTGCCCGGTAATTGTCCAGTATGACAAATGGTTTCCATGTTCCAAACGTTATGGGTAGTTTCAAAACATACCACAACTCCAAACACTGGAAAACATATTAATCAGTTAACATCGCATTGCCTTCCAAATTAGACTTGACCTATTGCTCAAGGAAAAGGCTATTTTTGGCCCAAGGGTGGAGCAAAAATGTTTTGTATAATCTTTATGCATTTTCGTTGTTCCTTGAAAATTGAGACAAATGTACCTCTTGAAAATAACAACATTAAAGATATGTTGTGTGCATTATTTCAACACATAAATATACTGTATCGTACTGACAAAGGATTGTACACTTCTATAGAGCAAACAGATAATAACTAAAATACAGTCAAAATTGCCTTAGTAACCACCTGAATTTAAAGACTCACTCTCTTATGTGCCCACATCCCCCTCCCAATGATATTTACTATACATGTTACCCGAACCTGGATTAAGATTACACTTGTCATATGTGACCGTTTTGTTGTCCGTTTGAGAAGCCACATTGACGGGTTTTACAGTATGTGTCCGTAAACTAGTGAAACCGTAGCATCCAACTGTTTTTCCCTTCTAAATCAGTAATGCTAGGAGTCAAACGTTTAGAAATCCATTCGACTCCATGATATTCTTACCTGCTATCAAAGGAGACATCGATAGACAATGTATCGGTTTGCTTTGCGCCATCTTTCAGCAACAGCAGAATCACCTACAGTGCTGCTCTTGTGTCAACAGCTAAAATACATGTACATAATATATACGCACAATCGCAGAGGGAGTCGTTGTGCGTTGACCATAACTTTTTAGTATTATTGTTGTGTAGCAGTATATTCTGATCATTTTTGGCTTAGAAATGAAATATTAATTCGTCATCGCTTTGTAGTCAGGACCATTGTTGTATGATCTTTTTATGGACTTTATGTCATCGAGGTCGTGAATGATGGGATCACTATCACTGTCACACAACTTAGAAATACCCAATCTGGACAGGATAGCATGGGACTCACTTGGCACATTATACTGACTTGGTTAGCATTGTTTAACATCCTGTGAACAGCTAATGTTATGCAATGACAACCGTCCTGTATGCAAGCTACATGCGTGTGGCACGTGCGCTTATTTTGGGACGAATACAGTATGTTCACGTTAGCGCAGAGCTGATGTCGATTTATAGTACTACCTTAACAAAGTATACTGCCGAAGACATCCAGCAGGACACCCCATCCGGTCACATTATACTAACAATAGGCAAATTAGCCGCCCCTCTCATAATATGTTGAGAGTTAGGCAAGAGTAGAAACTATGATTTTAAAAAGACTCTGGTCACAGGGGCGAACGCTCACCTTTAGACCAAATGTGAGGTAGTGTCAAGAGAGACATTTGGAGGAAGACAATTTTAAGAAAGAAAAGAAAAGAAAATATTTCAAACTTAATCTCCTCTTACGATCTAGCAATGGGGACAGTAGTTCCAGTTCTTTTGGTATGATATAGCAACACACGGATTTGAGAGATGCAGTCCATGGGAAACTTTTATGGAAACATGATTTATGGTTGCTGATATGCCTAGTGGTTTCGTTCTCACCACTCTGGTTTTCATTCTGAGAATATGACTTTACCTGTATTTGACATATACATCCTATTAAGACTGCCCGTCCCGTCCCAACGATGTATCACGTCCATACCGTTTTGTCCAACGGCTGCCTGCAACGTAATTCGAAGGTGTCTGATGTTGTATCGGCCTTATACAAATCTGATATGGGCTCACGTACATCAGAACTTCTGGCATATTTGTTATGACCTCGTTATACAGGTAGGCTCAGACGACCTCTCGTATGTTGTTGTCCGTTAGGTTGTCGCAGGTACTACAGATAATGCCCGATCTGCTGTTAATGGAGCGATGAACCTAAGAAACATATGTCTACACAGACATACCAAAAGTTCATGATATTCTTTTTGATTAAATCTGATTATTGTTATTTGACATTAAACACTTGATTTATTTTACTTTATTTATCAAAATATGAGTCGAGTCTACAATAATGACAAACTGCGCGACAATTGTTAGTTACGCAGAACACAACGATCATACAGAAAATGATGTTATACAGAAAAAAACCAAGGTGCGTTCGAATACATATGTAGGAGGTGTGACCTCAGTCGTATATATGGCCAACCCAGGTTCTAAACTGGGCTTTTTTGTGGCGACTGGTGTAAATAATAAACGACTCACAAATAACAATTTGCATATCTATTATACGGAAGAAACATATACAAACAGCGATGCAGGCATAAAGCGGCCCCTTACCTTTAAGGCCACCGCTGGGACATACTGATACACACAAGACATTTTTGTTGTAAAATATTTAAAGTTTACATTTATATTTTAGATACAGGAAAGTACAGCCAGCATGCAGAACTTGACCCATTAACAGTTAAAAAATTAAAGGAAAGAGTAAGACTAAGTTCAAAAAGCTAGCATCTATCTATCGCAATGTACGTGTGTTGTAGTGTTATAGTAAACACGACAGCCAATGCCAGACACGTTTAAAATCGACCAATCAGCGCAAGGCTACTTTATTTGCCTTATCCCAAAAGTGGTTCCCGTATTAAAACAAACATGGCCGACACGAGTGACAATAAACAAGTCCCAGCGGCAACATGACAAATGTGATGGGTTAAGGTATACACACTCACACAATCACAGATTCTAATCAGATCATTTCCCCTACACGTATACATCTCTCAGTATAGTATAAGCCTACAATACACACATATACAGATTGTACTAGCATGCCCAACTTTAACACATGTACAGCTGTTATATTGCATGATGATATCATGTAAAAAAATATTTCAATTTTAATTAGTATTTTAGTTTTCGTTTGATTTATTATTAGGTCGAATGCTTGTTTGCTTGATTGACTGATTATTTCATTCATTTATCCATCGATCCGATCCATTTAAAACTTGTCTACAGAACCAGAGACATATATGGCGATTGGCTCATTTTGTACGTCTAAGTATATATGTAGAAATAAAGTTAACTGAGAATTTCTGTATGAACATTTTTTAACCCCACAACGGAGAATTTAAGAAAAAAAACTGACAATACGTGTTTTGGAGTACTCTCTATCGTACCATTCGCAGATCGGCTTGACTTTACAAGACGCACATTATATAAAGATATTATATATGCTCCCGTTAAACGTAACATATGTTTCAGGAGTATGACAATATACCGGGGCCCGCGGTGGCCGAGTGGTTAAGATATCCCGACACTTTATCACTAGCCCTTCACCTCTGGGTCGCGAGTTCGAAACCCACGTGAGGCAGTTGCCTGGTACTGATCGTAAGTAAGTGATTTTCTCCGGGTGCTCCGGCTTTCCTGCACTTCCAAAACTAGTCACGTCTTTAATGACCCTGGTTGTTAATAGGACGTTAAACAAAATAAACCAAACCACAAACAATGTACCGATATTATGACGTTACAATAAGACGGCGCCGTTTTGAATGGGTTGCTCAATACAATTCCAATGTATTTTTTTTCTTTTGTTACCCGGTGTTGTCTTCTACACAATTATTGTGAAAAATGTTCTTTATCAAAACCTGCAATAAATCTTGCAAAACTGTATCAAAAAATTGCATGATAACCTCTTATTTTACCTTCAATTGAGTGTGGAATAGAAAGTACCACTTTGATTGGTTAAAACAGTTTTTACATCAGTGATGATATAAAGATCTTATATCAATATTGATCAAATGAAATCAATGACATTAGCTATACATGTTATATGACTGTGATTTTTTTACCGTTTTCTGAATGGCCGAGACATATCTGGTAGGCCTTGACAAAATGCAATATTACCTGAAACTGGCGAACACCTGTTCAGAGGTGAATATTTCAGCCTGGTACCTCGGGCTGTAATTAGTAAAAGGGTGTTTCCTGATACTTCAGTATTTGACCAATAACCTTGGGACTTCAGAGCCAGAGAGCAGGTCACGACGGCGATACATCTCTAATATCCGTTTTTGGTCCCGCCTCTCCAATCCATGGGGAGAAAGAGGCACCATTTATACAACGTTTATTTTGGGAATAAGTGTTGTCGGTAAGTATGAAATATTAGGTTTATCCGACATATTAATCACTCAAAAGTAACGAAACCGGATATTGATACTTCTAGGAACATAAATCGTTATTCGTTATTGTTGATTGAGAGCTCAAACAGACAAAAGTACGTAATAACCCTCAAAAGAAACATGTGAAATTTTGACATTCGGCGATGGGGCCTCCAACGGGGATACTCTGAGCATGTATTTATTAGGAATCACGTAACCAAAAATATATCATTTGTGGCATATTAAGGCATCATTTTTGCAAACTCACTTTAAATATTGAATTTCGTTGCGTCATAATTGAATACGCAGACGAAATGTTAGGGCCACACATGTAGTAAAACGCTTCGCGTCGGGCAATAGTCAGGATCTTTAGTACCAGCAAAATCACTGTTGCCCTCATCCCCAGTCAATATTTGTATAATGTTATGGTGTTCCGAAAAAAGCGTCATCGATTTTACTGGTACTAGCTAACACGCGGTATTTTGCCGATAACAAAATGTGTCTTAAAGTATGTCTGACTATGCTTACTTTTCAGCGGCTTGGTTCCCCATAAATACATATGTAGAGTATTGACAGTGTATACCAACGTTAAACATGGTAAATATTAAATACATTTACATCTTGTTCTCGTGTGTTTTTCAGGTCTCCGCTTCCACTAGTAGCAATATCCGGTTTCGTTTCTACAGTATTAATGAATTGCTTTAATGTATGCCAAAAACTGTTCAAGGAAATTGAGGCGAGGCCTTTGACTTGGTGATACGAGCAAAATCCATCAAGTTTTTTAATTGCAAATCTGTTCTTGCGCCTGGATTTATGACTGAATTGTTGAGTCTGATCACAGACACACTTTGATGTATGAAAGTATCTTTTTGGGATAATAATATACACAAAACATGATGCTATGTTTCTACTACTTCATCTAATATTTTCTGCAACGAATATCGGTTGGGCTGCAAACAACCATGTACCATTCGATTAAGGAGAGCCTATACTTTTAATACACGCATCGTTATCCTCTTCGCGAGCTGTCTTCTGACCACTTGTTGCTTTTCCAGAAAATGACCACTACGAATAACCGATTGCTTTTGAGCGATTCAGACGTGATTTTGTGTATGTGAAAACTCCTGAAGCCATTTGGACACCACAACATAAGTAAAATTATATACGTTATAACAAATGTTAAGTATCGCACGCGTCAGTTTTCAGCTGTGTTCTGCGAGAGCTAACGAAAGGGTGTAAAAGTCTATACGCGTATATGGCGTTAGTACTGACTGGATTTCTTGATGCCTTGCCTTGATGCCAGCGCTGTAGGGCTTTTGTTATCGATCATGTATTATTCACAAAACTCTGGCTTTGGTTTAGCATAAGTGAATCGAAAGTAAAAACATGCAGGGCTGGTTATGGTAATTTATTCAATTGCTGTACAGAAAACAAAAATAGACATTTTTATTCTCTAACTTCACTGTGCGATATGAAGTTTTTACCTGTTATATTCCCGTTAATTATCATTCTTGGTGGTTACGTATTCATTACCTCGGCTC
Source organism: Pecten maximus (assembly GCF_902652985.1). Lineage (NCBI taxonomy): Eukaryota > Metazoa > Mollusca > Bivalvia > Pectinida > Pectinidae > Pecten > Pecten maximus. The sequence goes on from NC_047027.1 coordinate 24,512,951, forward strand.
TCACTTTAAGAACGTGACACTGCCATTATTTGACCGAAATTTACAGTGAATGCTGGGTAGTTGAAATTGAAGACGCTTTCCCTCATGGACACATGGTCTTCGCCAATATCATATTATCATTTACTTTTTTAAGAGAGTGAAATATATACATGTATAATCTTCTTGCTTCGAACGTTTGTGAAATATGTAAAGGGCTTGTTCCCTATATCAAGATTCAAAAGATTGGAAAGATTCAGGTTAATGAAAACCATGAGTCACTTGATGATCTCATTTGGAAACACATGTATTCTTTTCCCTTTTGCGATATGAAGCGGTATTCGTTTGTTAACATTCGTTGCAGTTCCGTTGTAACCAACGTAGTTAACAATATTCCCTCATTTCACCTGCCAGTATTCTTCTTTCTTTCCTTTCTTTTTTATCCTATTACCTGTGTTGTCTCCTCTATCCAAATTCTATGTAAAATATTGCTGCTTTAGATAGGGGTCATAATGACTAACTCTGAAGCGATGCAGACAATAATGAATTTGTTAAACGTTATTTGGATGAGGAAAGTACATGTGAACAATGATCAAAGTAAAAATGTTCTACGTCCCAGAAAACCCGAGTATAGAAATACATAACAAACGATTGCTATAAGATAGTTATGTTTATCAAATTAAAACAATAAATGACTATATTGTATTTACATATATAATCTGATCGTAGCCTCTTGTCGGTTTGGACAGTTTAGTTGGGGACTAGGAGCTTTATCCGAGAAGGTTACGGAAAATCCTCCTGGAACGTCATTTACGTTAGGAGAAGCCGAGTTGGCGACTCCTCGGGACATCCATACTCCAATATTAAAGGATAACGCGCCGAGATACTTATGTCGTAAAAACTCGAACCTCACAAGACCGATTCACACTGCACAGACTCATTCTTTCAAAAGCTGTTTCTCTGTATTTTATATTTGTTCCGTTTGATTCAAACATTCCCTATTTTGAAAAAGCAAAGCTGCCATGTTACGAAATAGGTTACGTAAAGCGGTAAAATGATGTAGCAAAATGTTTTGTGTCAAAATATTATCAACTTTGTGTGAATTGATAATTGAACTGTTTAATTGGGTTATATGATACCTAAACTGTAAGCAAACATCGTTGACATCAAGTGTAAACTTATAAATACTGATATTAATGTCTCTTTCTTTCCGCACTAAAATCAGGACAATGTCTGAAAGGGTTCGGTTGCTAAAGGCCGGTTGGCGGCAGATGAACAAAGATGTCAGCGCTCAGAAGAGGACGTATTAAACCACATCATTATATTTACATTCTGTGTTGCATTTGCCTATATGTCGTTAGTAAAGCAAATTGTATTAATGAGACTGTATACTACAATTTACAGTGATTCCGTCAGAGTAGGAATACAGCCCAAGGTGTTGCTGGTCAAAACAATGGCTGCCAATTACTTTTGGCCTGGAGAGATTTCGAATGCTAGCATTTATTATCCACAACACAAAAATTCATTTCACAAGTTATGAGAGTAATATTTTATAATTAAAACAAAATGTAGTCAATACAAATTAACTATAAGCGTCGTTCTTGATATAAGAATATTATCAAATTAACGGGCGACATTATATTTATCTGTCACCCAAATTGTATTCATATCGACAGTATACTGCCATTTGGTAACAGTTCAATGCTTAAATATACTTATATTTTATAATATGTTAGTGTTAGATACTAGATTATTGATACTGAACTTAGGAATAGAGTTAATACCTCATAAATGATTAGTAACACAACAATTTTCCTCAGCTGAACAGTAGGGTAACAATACACATATTTTCTCATCTGAATTTGTGTATGCTGATTTTCATTAGGCAATTTATATTCAAATTCACAATAAGTTTTAAAAATCAATTTATACCAATAAAAAAGGATTTCATCCTGGTGGGCGGAGAATTTTTTAAAAAAAGGGAATGTTGTAACACAGACCGCGTTACTATCAATAACGGACACAGAAGTCACTGACCTCTGAACCGGTATGAAGTCATCGGCCTATTAATTCTAACGTATTGACTAGGAGACCAAATCTGTGGAATGTATACATAGTGGCCAATCAAAGGCCATGACATACAAAGACACAAAAATAATCCCGTGATATATGTTATATAGCAATGACCACTGACTGCTACGAAGAATGACATACATAGGTATATATATAAGGAAGCTATACATCACAGTATACAAAATAATATTGCATTTGATGTAGTCGCATGCAGATTCGTATACAAGATAGTACATGGATATCATAAAAAATATAATAGACATGTGTATTATTTTACCGTTATCATTTACCAATTGTGCGTTTTATTGGACAACTTGATTAAAAATCACAAAGTACGTTTTTTTTTCAATTGTCACCCGGAACAAATGTTGCACGTGGATACACCCGCGTTGATTTTTGAATTGGGAGTATAACTTATGTAGTGTAACAAGCAAAGAAACATGGCGTTAACTTATTTCACTTCTGCATAGAGATATGACGAAAGTTGGTTGTAGCTACAACAGCTCGAATTTTAGACAATACACCAGGAACGAGGTCCAATTGTTCGGGGATATCCAGGTTAGCCTTAACGTCACTATCGTAGACTGTACATCCGCTTCAGTTCCTTGTTTACCTTATCATACAAGCGTATGCAAAATGAAAGATGGCAGGTGTCCCTGTGATAAGGCCTTGTAGACCGAAGATAATCTAAAAAAATAGATATTGATGTTTAAATATTGAACAGCTGACTAGCAGTGTTGCGCTTGAATACAATATATATTCCTACGCATGGAATGATGTCACGATTTGGGTGTCAGTTGTGCTCTAACAGACAGCAAATATATCTAGTTCGGTGTAAATATTTGCACAGAAACACACACATCATGACAAAGTCAGGCACGATGATCCAGCCAATCACGACTGACATGATGATACTGGCCACGCCCCCTATGACCATACTGGAGGGCTTTGATTCGTACACGCTGATTCGTTTACGTTGATAGGAGGAGGTGTTGTTCTTAATGACAGCAAGCTCCGCCTTCAGTTGCGTGATGATAGTTTGAAGTTCATCTAGACTGAGCTTGGTTCCATTCGTTTGCCTTCTGGTACAAGATACATTGGTAGAAATATTGGTAGTCGTCATGTCAGAAGTTGGGACGGTTGTCGTAATTCTCATCGTGGTCGTGATATTTGTTTCTGAAGTCACAAAAACATCAATATTTGTAACCTCAAGTTATTTCAAATCAATGAATTATCTTTTAAACACATAAACGACTTCTTTTCCTAAATTTGTCTTTATTTTCACAAAATACAATCTTCATCGATGGACGAATCGAGGATTCGAAGAATGCAGACAGCGGAAAGTGAACAAAACCTTGGAGTATCGAGTAGGTTTCAAAGGGTGCAGACAGCGGCAGTGAACAAAACCTGGAGTATCGAGTAGGATTTCAAGGGTGCAGACTCGGAGTG